>NC_083884.1:65080400-65690400 GCF_032452875.1 Bos javanicus | reverse complement strand
GTTTATAGTTCGCTGCCCTTTCTAGAACTTCTGGAAGCAGGAGCTTTTGTCTTTATTTCACTCCTGATTCTCAGTGCCTAGGGCAGGGCTTGGCAAATAGTATGTACTCAGAAAATACTGTGCTTAATTGGATTAAACGCATGAATAACCAACAGTTTATAGAGTACTGACTGCTACCTCTCCCCCCTAACCTTATGGGAACTTATTGTCTCTCTGGGCAAATCTCAATTCACCAGAATGTGTGGGTTGAGGGTTCTGTTGAAACTGGATGTCTCTCAGGGGCCCATTTAGCTTAGTCCTCCATCTTGGCATCTCCTCTCTATCCCAGAACTTAAGTGGGGGAGAGAGAAGACAGTCCTTTTTCTACCACTCATCACAGAAACCCCAAACCCAGATGTGGCCCCAGCCCTAGCCAGCCCACTCCCAATTTTGCACCCCAAGAAATGCCCAGCTCACACCCAGTGTCAGTGCATCTACCTACCTCGGGCTTTGAGGGTGGGGGGGGGGGGAGTCCCAAAAGTGCCAAACTACAACTCCCAGAGTCCTCCTGGCCCCAGGAGGGGCGGGACTTCCTGGTTCAGCCCCACCTTAGCAGATTCTCCCTGCATTCCTGTGTCTTCTCTCCCAGGTCAGAGGCTGCCAACCAGTACACACCCAGCGATTACACCCTTACCAAAGAGGTGTCAGGTTGTACATTGTTTTCAGAGCCAACACCCCACCCCTTACTCACAGTCCTGGCTTTTCTCTTCCCAAGGAGAGAGGACAGTGCTTCCCAGGGACTTTCCCAGGACTCCTTCCTTCTCTGCCATCATCTGCCCCCTCCTCAAGAAAGTCTGTCTTGATTTGGCAGCTCTATCCAACAGAACTTTCTGCGGTGACAGGGATGTGCTATATCTGCACTGTCCAACATTAGCCACAGATGACCATTGAACACTTACATTTCGGCCAGTGTGACCAAGGAGCTAAGTTTTTAGTTGTATTTAATTTTAATTAAATAGCCACACATGGCTACATCTATCTACCACATTGAACAGGATAGCTCTAGAACTCACACATTCCCTGGCAAAGACCATATTCACATATTTTCATTGGTGTGTATTCATTTTGTTTCTCTTGTAACTCGCCTGCTTCTTGAGACTGAGAGCCAGTGTGTTCTTTGAAATGTTTTCTCTCAACACCAGGCCTTTGCCCATGCCATGGCCTCTGTCTGAATACTGTGCCCTCCGCTTGCCCATCATCTATAGCTACTACGTGTCCTTCAGATCTTAGCTTTAAGAAGCCATCCCTGACTACCATCCGCAACCCCCATGCCAAAGCCTCTGAATCTTCTAGCCCCAACTGGGCACTGATGACCCTGTTGTATAATTGCTCAATCACTTCTCTGTCTCACTTTCTAGACTGTGAGCTTGGGAGCAAACACTAGCATAATATCTGAAATAGAGTTGACCTTCAATAAGTACTCATGAAGTTCAATGTTGAATAAATGTTTTCACATAATACAGTCCTGTGCCTCATTCACGGAAATTGTACTAATGAAATATGTCATTTATTGAGCTAAGTACTTCGCCTGTACTGTCTCATTAAACGTCACAACAGTCCTGTAAGAAATGCTCTATTATCTCCTTTTCACAGGTAAAGGGTCTGAAGCTCAGAGAGGTTAAGTGAATCATTCAAAGTCACACAGCTAAGATCGCAGCCTGGGTTCCCTAGAAAACAGAGCCTGAGGCAAGATTAACAAACTAATGCCTTATTGGGGATGTAATCCCAGCCTAACGAGTGAAGGAAAAGGGACTGTGAGACTGAGAAGGAGGGAGGGCAAATATAAGACGTTCTTGACTGAATTGGCCACAGCTTTTCAGGAAAATGCGACCAGGAGTTCCACCACTCAGGGCATCTCTGGGGGAAGCCACGTGAAATGGGCAGGGATGAGGGGCAAGAACTTCATCTGCTGGCCTGTCCCGTTTCCCCTCTGCCATTAGTGACCACTGGACCCAATCACTGCTCGTGTCTGAGCTGTGTTACTGATGCCTCCAGGCAGCCATGAGGAAAACCATCTCTGCACCCAGAAGCTCACCTGAGTCTAGGAGAGGAGGCTCCAGAACCCTGGCCCCAAGCCCTGGCCTCAGCTCCGGCCAGGTCGGCTGGGACCACAACTGGGGCTGTTGGCAGAACGACTCAGGCCTCATCACCGCAGGCCGAGCTAGCCAAGTGGTTGCAGCAGTCTGACCCAGGCCGCCTGACCCAGGCCGAACTGCAGCAGTCTGACCCAGGCCGCCTGCGGGGGCAGGCGAGCAGAGGCTGGATGGCGTCCAGGGCTGCTGGGTGGCCGGGAAGGACACAGCTAAGCACGCTTGAGAAGGTGCAACAATCACACCTGACAGAAATCAGACTGGGATTCAGATCCAGTTGAGACTAACCCCGAAGCCCTTCCACAAATATTGACTGAAAGAAAAAAGAGAATTAATATATGACTGAGTGGGAGGGAAAAAAAAACCCTGGCAATCATCTCTCCAAAACCTTGGTGTATTCCAGACGCCCTCATTTTATAGTGGAAAGACTAAGGCCCAGTAAAGCAGAGATGCTCTAAGGCCACACTAAGAGTGAGTGGCAGAGCTAGGACTTGAGTCTCAGTCTCAATCCTCCTGCTTCCCCTTTGTCTCATTTGTCATGTCAGCATTTATGGCCTCAGAGTGATGCCTCTTGTTCTCACCTGCCCAGCATCCATTTCCCCATCCTCTGTAACAGCACCCTGGTTGTCCTCCTAGAAACCACCCCACTCCCCGCCTTTCATTCGTGGGGTTCCAGTGTGGTGGACGTCAGGACACACCTGCTCTCATCCCCAGTCTCCCACCCTCGACCCCTAACCCTTGAGCCCAGGTCCTAGGTCTGGCCAATCAGAGGATCCCATTTCCCTGGCCACAGTCTTCCGTTCGTGGATGGGACCCACGTCTGTCCCGTGAGAGTTAATCACAGGAATTGCAGCCACTGTGTGTGAAGAAGAGCTTTCTTTTCTCCAGGGTTAATTACCTTTGGTTACCTTTCAGACAATGGAGAAGGAAATGGCAACCCACTCCAGTATTCTTGCCTGGAGAATCCCGTAGACAGGGGAGCCTGGTGGGCTGCTGTCCATGGGGTCGCACAGAGTCGGACACGACTGATGGGACTTAGCAGCCATAGCAGCTGCGCCTGGAGGCACCAGAAGCCAACACTGTGAGAGAGAATCTGCCTGAGGGTAAACCTGCCTCGGCAGGAACAGAGCTGAGAGATGGAGAGAAAGTGGGGGTGGGGGGGCACTGCTTGTTCACCTGGAGCCAGCTGTGTCTGAAGCTGTACCACAGAATTCTCAGTTATGTAAGCTGACACATTTCTCGTTTCTTGTTGAGCCAGTTGGAGTTGCACTTCCATCATTTACAGCAAAAGGCAAGACAAGCACCTACTGGATAAAGGCTTTTCAGATCCGGAACCTACTCTGTGGAAGTTCACAGCCCGCAGGGTGGATATTCAGATCCCAGAGAAATATCCCTCAACTAGAACTACCAAGGCAGAAAGGCAGAGAGCACAATGGCAAGAATTTTAACACCTGGCGTTTAATCTTGGTTAATCCCCATTCACACCTTCTTCTATCCCGGAAACACCACGCCCTCACCCTATTCTGATTTGGGGCTGGCTTTTCTCTCTTTGCCCAGCTCATCCAGCAGCCCAGTGACAGGCTGTCAGTTTAAGAAACTGGGAAGGAAACACACACAGGCCAGCTTATCGCGCTCCTGGGCTTTGTTCACTAGCCCGACTGTTTCCTTCGGATGGGAGGACGCCTGTCACCAGGTCACAGACTTACGTTCAAAACTGGAGCCTGAGAAGTAGCCACGTTGGAGGGTCTTGACCTGAAGTAGGTGAGTCTGGAGAAAAGAGGGAGGTGAGGTCAAGACTAGGGGGAGAGGAAAGTATTGTCCGGGAGCTATAATGAGCTTTAAGGGTCCACGAGCCCCTGAAATTACAGTAGTGTGTGTGTGTGTGAGTACAAGTAAGTCTGCATAAAGAATGCAGCTATGCTTTTAAATCATATTTTCAAAGGACTCCATCACCTCCAAAAGGTTAAGTCCCCCTGGTCTAGGATGTAGCCATCCTTCTGGGGGTGGATGTTTTAGTCTATTCAGGCTGCTATACACAAAGTGCCATAGATTACGTGGCTTATAACCAACAAGTTTATTTCCATCAGTTCCAGAGGCTAGGAATTCCAACATCAGGGAGATTTTGGTGTTTAGTGAGAGCCCACTTCCTGGTATACAGATGGCTGTCTTCTTGCTACATTCTCATGCGGCAGAAGGGGCGAGGGTGGTCTCTGGGGTCTCTTTTCTAAGCTTCATGGAAGGTCCACCATCATGGCCTCTTCCCCTCCCAAAGGCTCGCCTTTTTCCAGCATCACCGTTGGGGGTAGAATTTCAACATACAAATCCAGAGGCACACAAACATTCAGTCCACTGCAACGGGGAAACAAAAGCTGGAGTCATTATGTTACATCACAGTTTGACCCAGTGCACACGGCCAGCTTGTACCGGAGCTGGAAACTCATGAGCAGCCAGGGCTGAGCAGGCTGTGTGGCTGGGAGGATGAGACGAGGAGTGCGGCTCAGCGTCCTGCCCCAACCCCGATTCGCGCGTCTTTAGATTCCAGCCTGGATGTCCGCCTGGCCCCCAGGGGCCCCTGCTCTGCGCCTGCCCCCGATGGCGTCCTGGGCGGTCCCCTGGTGTGACGCTGTGTCTGTTTGCATCCGTTGATTGATGGCTTGGTGAAATACACACCTCAGACTTCACTTGGGCTACACCACGCTCAGAGAGCTTCCCTTGTCCTGACAAACCAGCCCCTCTCGCAGCTTCCCCGTCTCAAGTAAGGACAGCTCGCCCATCCCAGGTGCCCAGGTCAAAAGCCCTGGAGGCATCTTTGCCTCCCCACCGTCCCTCACACTCCAAGTCCAGTCTATAAGCAAATCCGGTTGGCTGGACCTACCTTTGACCTTCAACATAGATCCCAAATCTGCCCCTGCCCTCCCTGTCTCTTCTCTATCCGACCCACTGACTGTCTCTGACCTGACCCACTGAAATTGCTTCCTGTTCCTTCTCCCTTGCCTTCTCTTCTGCCTCTTCTCCACCCAGCAGCCAAAGCTGACCTTTTTAAAACACTGAGACAAGTCATGTCCCACCTCTACTCAAGACCACCCACAGACTCCCCATCCAACTCAGAAATTAAAAGCCAAAGATCTGTCATTGCCTACAAAGCCTCCCACTCTCCCCGCTTCCTCATCCCTTCTAGTCACTGGGGCCTCTTTGCTTCCTGCAACATGCCAAGTACAGGCTCGCCTCAGGGCCTTTGCACCTGCTCTGCCCTCTGCCTGGAATATTCCTCCCCCATAGATCCACACGGCTTCCTCCTTCAGCTCCTGCAGAGGTCACCTTCTCACGAGGCTTTCCATGACCCTTCCCTGTCCATTCACCATCTCCCTTCCTGGCTTCATTTTTCTCTGTGGCACTTATTACATCAGGCATCCTTTTGTGTTGGCCTTGCCCACTGCGTATGAGACCCTAGCTCCCTGACCAGGGATCAAACCTGTGCCCCAGCAATGGAAGTACAGAGCCCCAATGCACTAGACCTCTAGAGAAGTCCCTACATCAGGCATCTTAGCTAAGCTAAGTCACTTCAGTCGTGTCCAACTGTGCGACCCCATAGACGGCAGCCCACCAGGCTTCCCCGTCCCTGGGATTCTCCAGGCAAGAACACTGGAGTGGGTTGCCATTTCCTTCTCCAATGCATGAAAGTGAAAAGTGAAAATTTCCTTTTTGTTTCTCTCTCTCATGGGACTGTAAGCTCCAGGAGGACAGTTGTTTTTGTCTGTTTTCCTCACTACTAAATCCCCAGCACTAGAATAGTTCTTAGAACATAGGAGATACTCAGTAAATCTGTTGAGTGGATGGACAGATGGACCATATTGTTCTCTCTTGTTTCCCTGTCTTGCCCTCCAAACGCGAAGTTCCTCGCGGGCAGGCATGATGTTTTGTTCCCTGCTGTATCTATGAAAGTCTCATAGGGCTGGGCACATAAAAGCTGAATGAATGAATGATCAACTCCTTCCAATTGACGGATGAGGACACATGGATGCCAGAATGAGAAAGGGACTTATAAGGACATAGTAAGACACTAGTAGCCACCTCTAAACTCCCAAGTCCCAGGTCCCCTCCTGCCATGGCTGTCTATGGCTCCCCTGAGCCCATCCAGGCTCCCTGGCTGGAGCAGGGGAGAGGGTTGACCAAACTTTAACCCTGGGTAGCCCCTGAAAAACGCTAGGGTATTTGACTTTAAACGAATTCCTTAATATCACTTTGGGTTTAGGGCTCAGAGTCAGCAGTCCCATTCCCTGAGTGTGAGACCCTGGTCCACTGCTCACTTCCTGAGGCTTCTTTGTGTCATCTGTAAAATGGGAACTCAGATAAGAGTAGTACCTACCCTACCATGGGGGAACCATGAGGCTTAAACCAAATGAGGCATTGAAAGAGTTTAGAATGGGCCTTGATGAGTGCTCAAGAAAATTGTCAACTGCCCTGAACAGCAAAGCGCTGAGCTGGAGGAGAAAATATCCAATCCCTTTCAAGTTTCCCTTAGGTGAATTCCAGCTAATTGGAACCCGGCCGGATGTGGTTTTGGGTTATAATGCCTCATTTAAGTTTCTGGGCACCTGGATGGTTAGTGTGATTTTCCCAGGTGACACTGAGCATATTATCTGGAGAACAAAACTCCTTTCAAGGTCAGAAATGCCTGGAGAGGCACTGGGGCAGCCAGAGAGAGGCAAAATCGTGGGCCTCAGTCTGCTCTGGGCTCCCCAGCTTCCTGGCTGGAATTACACCCCTCGGGATCCTGCCAACCCCAAAGTTGAGGCTGATTTCAGTGGAGGGAAAAAAAAAAAACAAAAAACAAAAAAACAAACCCACCCTCCCTCACTTCAAGGCACTGCATCTCATTTGCTGGCAGGCTGCCATGAAGTTTTTCTAAGCTTGGGAATAAAGTGTGTGTGCCACCTAACCCTGACCTCCCTTCTCAGGCTTAGCTCAGCCCCATCTCCCTGCAACACAGCTGCATCTGACCCCCAAGAACCTTCACAACAACCCCGCTGGCCCCACTTCCAGAGAGATGACCTCCCCAAGGTCACCCCGGGGAGTTCGTGTGTTTCTTTCTACCTCATCGCCCTGCTCAGTGATCGAACCCAACACCATCTGCCCCCTGGATTTAGAATCTGCTTTTACAGATGGAGAAACCGAGGCCCAGAGCGACAGGGTAACTTGCTCCAAGTCACACAGCTGGCAAACGCTAGAGGGACTGGCTGGCCTCCAAGCCCAGGACTCTGGCCAAGTGTAACGTGCTGGCTGGGCTTAGGGTCCCCAAGTGAAACCCAAGGTTGAAGAGCATTGGTCCTGGAAGCTCCGTGCCTATGTCCTTGTTTGGCTCAGTGGCTCCTGACACTCGGTGCCTCTGGGCTGTCTCAGCCCTTCTGGACCTTGGTTCTGACCATCAATGACGACTTTGGCTATTAGCAAACCACCTTCCTGCCTTAGCCTCCTCCTCCAACACTCTATTACTATTTTGGTAAGACCAAACTTGAAAGCGACTCGATTTCTCATTAACATAAATTTAAATGTCAAATAGATAACTAATAAATAGAATAAAACCATTCCAACAAATAAAAGTCCAACCTCATCCCCCAAGTCTCACTAGACTCCGTTGCCTCCTCAAGGCTCCCCGTCTTCCAACAGAGGAGACTGACAGATGATTGGGGGGTGTTTAAGACCCTGCAGCTCTTACAGAAACTTTCTCCTTGAAGGGTTGAAGAAGAATTGAAAACTAAATAACTCAGCATCCTATGATTTAGAGACATTTAAGGATGAGTCCAGGTGCCACCTGACCTCTGTGGCAACACATTAAACAGCAATAAAGAATGCCATTTGTGTACATGAAAAATACACACAGACTGAACAGTATCAGTTTTGCAAAAATACCTCCAAACAAAAAGAGAAACATTAAATAATGGTCAGAGATTGGGAGGAGGTAGCCGATGAGCAGGGTGGTTGCTGGAAACACAGCATCTGTGTGTGGTTTTGAGAAAGGTCCCTTCTCTGTGTAGAAGCAGGCCTTAGGGACACTGCAAGGCTCGATAGGCAGAGTGAATGAATGAAGAAATAAATGAATGAATGAGTGAGACATGAGAGGGGGCTTGCATGGACCAGTGATGTTCATTTCCCAGGAGGACTGGTTGTGTGCCAAAATCTGTGTAAGCACTAACGTTTATTCTAAAATTTGGAGTTTTGGCTTCCAGAATGTGTTAGGGAAGAGCTCCACCCCAGTTATGAAGACCTCCCAGAGCGTCCCAGGCCAAAGCGAAGCTAATGACCTGGGATCCGAAGACAGGACCAGATGCCTGGCTGGTGGGGAAAATGGAGACATCCTTTCCACACCCCGTTTTCCTCCTTCCACAAATCTTGTCTGTTGACTCCTAGGTCACTGACATGCCCTGATGGTGGGCAGTGTGTGGGCAGCTCTGGGGCTTTCCCTCACCTGCATCTCGGCCATCAGCCTCGTCTCCCCTGCCTGGTTCCAGACCACCACCTTCTCCTTCGGTGTCCTCACCTACTGTTCCTGGCCTCAAGGTGACAGCTGGAACCAGAGCTGTGGGACCTTCCAGTCCCTGGATGACATTCCTGACTTTGCCTGGAAGGTGAGATGTGGTCTTGTCAATGTATTGCAGTTTTGAGGGCTCAGGAGCAGGGCATTCTCAAATGCATTAGCACAAAAAAAAAAAAAAAAAAAAAAAGCCAAGTTCTGCCCACCTCCGTTCCAACCTCTGACTCTGTAGGTATGGGGTGGGGTCTGGCAATGTGAATTTTAGCAAACACCCAGGATGATTCTGAAGGCAGCTGCTGGCCCACGCAGTGCCTTTATACAAATTAGGAAATGGTGCCCCTTCCTCAGGACACTGTACGGCCATCTGCTGGAGAATTACTATAATCAATAGGCATTTCTGTGCTGACTCCCTGCTCCTAGAGTTGTGCAGTGCACAACCTGTACACACCTGCCTGGTCACCCTCTAAGCACCGCTAGGTTTGAAAACCATGGCTAAGATGTCGAAAGTCTCTGTTTTGATGCGAATTACCAATTCCACAATCGGGACAATGGGTTGGGACACCCAGTTCAGCACCTCTAAGCAAGGCTGTGTGTGTGCTTAGTCCAGTCTGACTCTTTTTGACCCCAGGGACTCTTGCATCACCTGCACTGGCAGGTGGATTCTTTGCCACTAGGCCACCTGGGAAGCCCATCTAAGGAAGATTACACAGCCTTCAAAACCAGTACAAAGGTGCCTCTCTTGGTGACCCTGCTGTATAGCAGGTACTCAGTAAAGAGAAGGTGAAGGGGAAGTCGCTCAGTCGGGTCCGACTCTCTGCGACCCCATGGACTGTAGCCTACCAGGCTTCTTCATATAGTCAAAGCTATGGTTTTTCCAGTAGTCATGTACAGCTTTGAGAGTTGGACCATAGCAAAGGCTGAGTGCTGAAGAATTGATGCTTTTGAGCTGTGGTGCTGAAGATGACTCTTGCGAGTCCTTTAGACAGCAAGGAGATCAAAACAGCCAATCCTAAAGGAAGTCAACCCTGAATATTCATTGGAAGGACTGGTGCTGAAGCTGAAGCTCCAATACTTTGGCCACCTGATGTGAAGAGCCGACTCATTGGAAAAGACCCTGATGCTGGGCAAGACTGAGGGCAGGAGGAGAAGGGGACGACAGAGGATGAGATGGCTGGATGGTATCACTGACTCAACGGACATGAGTTTGAGCAAAATCAGGGAGATAATGAAGGACAGGGAAGCCTGGCGTGCTACAGTCCATAGGGTTGCAAAGAGTCAGACACGACTTAGTGACTAAAGAATAACAACAACAAAACAGGGATAATAATAGCACAGACCTTGGGGGGTTTCGAGGACTCAGCAGCTAATCAGTTAAGCAGAGGGAGTGCATGACTGCCCCACCCCAGTCGACATTGTCCTTCTCTCTCTTCCTGGCAGGTTTCAGCTGCAATGCTCCTTGGAGGCTGGCTCCTATTGGCTTTCAGTGCAATTCTCCTCCTGTCCTGGGCCCTTGCCCCCAAAGGCCTGTGCCCATGGAGGGGCAGTGGTCCAGTGCCAGGGGTACAGGCAGCAGCAGGTAACTTTGATGTCACATATAAGTGTTCCAGACATGTTTTGGAATGAATGGATGAATGAATGAGCGAGCCTATAAGCAGAGACTTGCCTCCTGGTTGAATTTCAGAGATAAACCCTACGACTGCAGACTATTCCTGATCCTTTAACTAGCCAGAAATTGGAGGTAGGGAATGATATCCTTAACATCACTCTCTCTGGCCCTTATCCAACCCCAATCCTAAAAGTTGTCCTCCTTGTTTCTCTCCTGAGCATCCACTTTGCATCATTTTTACCAGGACCACATATACAGTTGGGCAGGTTGTGCACTGCACAAGGGCATCCAGCTGAGGCTGGGGGGGCTGAGAGCTGCGTTTGCCCAGAAGAAATGTTGTTGTTTCTGTTGTTTAGTTGCTAAGTTGTGTCCAACGCTTCTGTGACCCCATGGGCTGTACCCGCCAGGTGCCTCTGTCCATGGAATTCTCCAGGCAAGAATACTGGAGTAGGTTGCCATTTCCTTCTCCACGGGACCTTCGCAATCCAGGGATCAAACCCGTATCTCCTGCTTGGCAGGTAGATCATTTATCACTGAGCCACCTCCAAAGCCCCCAAGCCCAGAGGGTTGCTTTTCTCTAATTCACACATCGGCTTTGGATGATCTAGCTCAGGACTCGGTGGTAACCCTCATCCAATTAATTCTCCACCATCTCCCACCTGGATTAGAGGTGACCACCTCACGCATCTCTCTGCTGCCACCCTTATCCCCTAGAGTCTGTTTGCCACACCTTGGCCAAGTGAGACTTGTTAAAACTGAAATCAGATCAAGCCACCGTGTCAGTGACTTCCTGTTACCCATGAGGCTCCACTGAGGAGGCCTTATTCCTTCACTGACCTCATCTCTTAACTGGCTTCGCCAGGCTCAGCACACGCCAGCCACATTGGCTTGCTTTCTGTTGCTCATAAGCACCAAGCTTGTTCCCTCTGCCTGGAATGTTCTCTTCTCAGATCTTCACAGCTTGCTCCTCCCACTTTATTAAGGGCACTGCTCAAATACCTCTCTCAGTGGGGGTCTCCCATGACCTCAAGGTAAGGGAGCTCCCCTCTCCTTAGAGTCTCCTTCCTCCTGCCTTGCTTTCTATTTTTTTATAGCCTGAAATATCTCATCTGCCTACCTGATTGTTGTGCATCTCTCTCCACGAGAACATCAGCTCTGCGAGGTCAAGGACACGTCTGCCTTGACATCACCAGCATCTGACACAGTGCTCCGCACATAGAGCTCACTAGATATTTGCCGAATCA
Organism: Bos javanicus; assembly: GCF_032452875.1. Classification (NCBI taxonomy): domain Eukaryota; kingdom Metazoa; phylum Chordata; class Mammalia; order Artiodactyla; family Bovidae; genus Bos; species Bos javanicus. The sequence continues at coordinate 65,678,889 of NC_083884.1, read as the reverse complement.
ATGAGTAGAGACACAGTCTTTGTCATCAGCTTTCACAGTGTCTAGTGGGGGTGGCAGTTATAACTCGGTGGTTATTTGGCACAATAGGATGAGCACAGGATGTAAGGAAAAACTCCAAGAGGGACCTGACTCAGTGTTTAGAGGGGGTGTTAAGGAAGGCTTCCTGGAAGAGGCGTCACTGAGATGAATCTGAAAGGATGAGTAGGAAGTTAACCAAATGTGGAAGGGCATTTCGGGTAATGTGAACATCAGGGGCAAAGGCACAGAGAGACAAGACAGCAAGGCACAGTCAAGGAACTCCAAGTAGACAAGTGTGGCTGAAAGGGGGCTGGAGGTCACGTGACTCTCCTGCGCTGGGACTGCCTCCAAAGTGAGGAGGTATCTGGTTCATTTGCTTAGTATCTCTAGTGCCTTCCACAGAGCCCCTGACAGTTTTGCGGAATGAATACACGGACGGATGGGTGGGTTGGTGGATGCGTGGAGTGGGGTGTGTGAGTAGGTGGGTGAGCTGATGGATGCATGCATCAGTAGATGTAATACTGAATATATGGATGAATGGCTAGATGGATGGGGAAAACGGATGGGGGAATGGATGGATGCAGGGATTGGTGGGGGGCATGGGGCTAAGTGGGTGGTTGGACAGATGGATGGATGAGTGAATGGATAGGTAGAGGAATGGAGAGCCTGAGTGGACTAGAAAGTGGTTGAAAGGGTGGGTGAGTAGGTGGACAGATGGGTGGAAGGCTGCTTGAGTGATAGGTGGATACAAGGATAGGTGAGCCAATGAATAAGTGAATGGATGATGGATGATGAGTGAGTGGATGGGAGGACTGGGATGCGAAGTCAGCCCAGGGCCCCTGAACCAACACACCGGCTTTCCTTCCTGCTGTCTCCAGCCATCGCCACCATCATGGGCCTGCTGGTTTTCCCCATCAGCTTGGCCTCGCCGTTCGCCAAGGAAGCCTGCGTAGCCTCCTCCATGTACCATGGTGGTCAGTGCCAGCTAGGCTGGGGCTATGTGACCGCCATCCTCAACGCAGTTCTGGCCAGCCTCCTGCCCGTGATCAGGCGGCCCCACGTGACTGAGGTCCAGAGGAGGACCATCTTCTTCTCCAGTGACACTGAGAGCATCATCCTTGTGCCAGAAACGACCAAATGAAAATATCTCAGGAGGAGAAAAAGAGCCCCGGCTAGAGTTGTATGAAATCACCACACACCCAGGTTCAAATCCCACCTCTGCTGCTTGCTTGCCATGTGGCCTCAGGCAAATCGCCTCATCTCTCTGGACCTCAGTGTATAACTTCTGTAAAATGGGGCGGGGGAGGGGGTTGAAATAATGCCTACCTCGGAGGGCAGTTATGAGAATTAAGATGCTGTGTATAAATAAAGCCCTTAGCATATGTTAGGCAAACTTTAGCTATTATTATTGTAATCCTGACCCCCGAGGATTGTGGTGAGCATAAACCTATTCATGAAAAGTGCCTGGGGGCAATTCTGGATCCATGGTCATCACTCAGATACTACACCTTTCAATGGGTACGTGCATATTCTCTCTCTCTTCCCTTCAGTTCTGTAACTCCTCCTCTTGGTGAATCTGGAAAGTATTCATTTTCCCATCAACGAGAGCGTCCCCTTATAAATGAGAGCTGGTCCAGTGTTGGGGTGGGGATTCGGCGGGGAGTGGGGTCAGGCATTAAGGACCTGTCTCACCCCTTCATGCAATAACCCCACTGATGTGAAAACCTCACCGTTACTTGGGGCACACGAGGCCCCTTGAGACCCAGTCCTGACCTCTCTCTTCAGCTTCTTTCTTGTCACCCACCCGACCCCGCGCCTCTCTCTCTGGCCGTGCTGACTTCTGAGCCCACAGTCCGTCTCTTCACAGCTCCACACTGCTCTCTCTGCCATGGGGTACTGGAGCCAGCCTGTCACCTTGGCCGATCATGACCCAGTACCCTGCTTTGGGAGCAGCACCTTCATCTTCCCTTCGGATGTGACCCTCAGCCACTTTCTGACTGCTTAGCCAATCGGGAATGGTCAGAATGACTGGTTCAGAGATGGGCCTGGGACCTGTATAAACCAGCATGGAGGAGAGCGGAGCCACGAGATGGACACAGATGGAGCGCTAAGGAGTTCACTTGACTACCTGGATCCAGCCACGCCTGCTCCCCCACCCGCAGGACCCATGGTGACAGGCAGCTCCAGGCTGGCATCCCTCTAGCTTGTGGCTGCACGGGAAGAAAGCGTGAGCCACTCTCTTCCCAGGGAAGGAAGCTGATTGGCCAGGAGTGGGTCATGTGTCCCCCTGGGGAGAGGGGGCTGTCAGCAATCTAGACTAGAAGGCCACAGTTATAATGTAGGCGATATAGTTTCCCAGAAGATGGGAGAAGTTGCTGGTCCTGGAATGGGGCAAGGATGCTGAGCAAGCGAAAAACTTTCAATGCCCAACTCCTCTCCTTAAGGGAAACTTGGTTATCCTCATTTCACAGAAGTGAAGACTGTAGATCCAAGAGACAGAGTCACTTGCCCAAAGTCACACAGCTGATTGGTGGCAGAGCTGGGATTTGAATCCAGGGCTGTCAGACTCTGTGATGGAGGCAGAATGCCATCTCTGCCCTGACCTAGCTCATCAAACTCTTTTGGTTTTAAACATTCAACTAAGACCATCTGTAAACAACAGTACTATATTATTATAGCAATTCTATTATTTTGAAAAACACATCGGCCACTGAGAATGCAGCCTGCATTCATCTCTCAGAAAATAAGGACTATAATTACTTTTACAAAATCACAGAATAACAGAATAAGGTAATAGAAAACCTAGGAAGCTGCCACATGGTGTGCAGATGGACTCGAAGACCCTTGGTATGTTTGAAGTGTCATCAGAAGCACGTTGATGGAGGTCAAGCTTGAGTGGGAAGATTTCAGGAACCCTAAGCAGCATACCCAGGTGGCTCAGACGGTAAAGGGTCTGCCTGCAATGTGGGAGACCAGGGTTCAATCCCTGGGTCGGGAAGATCCTCTGGAGAAGGAAATGGCAACCCACTCCAGTACCCTCGCCTGGAAAATTCCATGGACAGAAGAGCCTGGTATGCTACAGTCCATGGGGTCGCAAAGAGTTGGCCATGACTGAGCGACTTCACTCACTCACTCACTCACTCAAGCAGCATCCTCAGTGCAAAAAGCAGCAAGCAGATAGATGCCAACAAGAAGAAGCCCAAACAGCCTCAGGTCACCCACCTGTGCTTGAGATGAGCCGCCTCCTCTGTGTAATAACCTTACAACAGTCCCCTGCCATCCAAGTTCCTTAATCATCTCTCTTGACCACGCAGCGTGGCTAGGAGGATCTTAGTTCCTTGACCAGGGCTTTAACCTGGGCCCTCGGGCAGTGTGGCGTCCTAACCACTGGACCGCCGGGGACGTTCCCTTTCATTTTCTCTCTCAACAATTTCAGCAGTGCCAAAGGGAGCGATTCTTCAGCCTATGAAGCAGAAGCATTTCCACAGACACCATCTTTATTTGACAAGAGACAGAGAGATCTGTCTCATTTTTCTCTTCATCATAATAAGAGGCGCTCTTTGTTTGGAGGAGCCCTGCCCCTACCAAGGCTGGAAATCACTGTGCTTGCTCCAGAAGTCTGAGTAAAGGATGCCAGGAAGATACCGGAGAGTCCTGCCTAACGCCCTGATGTAATGGAAAGTCCCCAGGGCACTGCAGGGTTTGGAGGGTCATCTGAATTCTGCTAGGTTGACTCCGAGGATCTGATTGTATGGGCTCAAGCTCTCAGTGATTCCAGTGGCTTCAAAGCCAGCAGCACAGAGCCCCGAGAGCCCTTCCCTGAGTCAGCAGAACCCAGTGCAATCCAGTCGGCGTGGGTTTTGCTCCTGCCAAGAACTGATGGCCTCACCATACCCCCTCCAGGGGCTCTCTCACAGCCGAGAGGGCTCAGAGCTCATTCCTCCCCCAGTTCTCCTCCAGGAGCTGTATTCTCAGGTTTCAAAGTTTCCCCTGAGAACCTGAGCAAGAGATGATGGGAACTCAGGGAAACTGAGGTCTCTACCAGGAAATCGTTCCTAGTGATGCTCGGGCCAGAGAGTCCCAGTGAAAGAAGAGGGCCAGGACTGAATCCACAGCCAAAAAAAGTGAAAGTGTTAAGTCACCCAGTCGTGTCCAACTCTGTGCGACCCCACAGATTATAGCCCACCAGGCTCCTCTGTCCATGGAATTTTCTGGGCAAGAATACTGGAGTGGGTAGTTGTTCCCCTTCTCCAGGGGATCTTCCCAACACAGGGATCAAACCCGGGGCTTCCGCATGGCAGATGGATTCTTTATCATCTGAACCACCAGGGAATCCACACCCAAGGGAGGCATTACTACCTCCAGTTTGCAAAAATGAAAACCAAGGCTCAGAGAGATAAAATCACTTGCCCCAAATCACATAGCCAGGAGCTGGCAGACTTGGGATCCTAAGTCATCACTCCCCAAACATGTGGACAAAGATACAGAATGTAATTTTAGTTGGTGCAGTGAGAAAGTCATTCCCACATCAATCCTGCTTGAAGTCCTCCAAGAAGAAAAGCTTGTCTGGTGCTGTCTTTAACTTCTCAGACTCTTAATTATATCTCTTTTGAACAGCGAGAGAGCAGGCTTCAGGAAGAGCCTTCGGTGGGAAACAAGACTTTGGTAAAATAGTAGTATTCATTTCTACAACCATCTTCTATTTATGCAAATGATCCTGGCTTGCTCTTAGCTTGAAGTTTAAAAAGTGAGTTGATTTATGGGATCTCCCTGGTGGTCCAGCGGCTAGGACTCCATGCTTCCAATGCAGGGAATCCAGGTTCGATCCCTGGTCAGGGAACTAAATCCTACATGCCACAACTAAAGATCCCACATGCTGCAACTAAGACCCAGCACGGCCAAATAAATAAATAAGTAAAAAAATTTTTTAAAGCTGAGTTGATTTAAAGAAAACTAGTAAAGATATAATAGCGCACAGATATGGTCCAAATCATAAAGGGGGCAGCAGGTGAGTTGAGTTTGGAAGAAGCTATCATAAAACTTGGGGAGAAGACTCATTGATTGATGGATCTAATGTCTCTCAAACTTGAGTATCTGTTTGAAAACAGAGAAGAGATCTAAAGTAGTTCCTCCCCCTGCCCTTAGCTGTACCCTCACCTCCCTTCCCTGCCAGGCTGCTGGAACCTCAGGCCTGGGAGAGGAGGAGGAAGATGGAACAGGACGGCACACATGGGCACTGGCCCTTCTGAAAGGGGATGGTCGGGACCTCCTCAGCTCTTTGTGTAAGTGCTTCTCAGCTGTCCCTGTGGACTCTCCCAGACACCAAACGGAAAGCTTGAGGTGAAAAGAAAAGGGAGTATGGTTTAGAAGGGAAATGGTGGAGCAGCCAGAGGGGCCTAAACCCAGCATGTTGTCCCACATGGGAACAGCATCATTCAGGTGAAGACACGGAGACAGACAGTATCCACGCGCTCGAGGCTACAAGGAGCTCCCCGTGCAGAGGCCTCAGGTTCAATCCCTGGTTGGGGAACCAGACCCCAGGTGCCGCAACTAGGAGTTCCCCGGGCCGCAACTAAAAGAAGATGCAGCAATGCAACTGAAGACCCCACACGCTGCACATACATGAATAAATAAATATTAAAAAAGAGTCATCACAAGCTAAATAAATGGCTGTCTGAAGCCACTGAGATTTGGGGTCGTTTGTTACACAGCATCGCTTGTGGTAACAACTAACTGATACAAAGGATGAGACCAGTTCCCCCAGCCTTGAGCTTTCTGGGGACAGATCAGGCAGCTAGCATGAGACTCTGTCCCTCTCTGGGTCTGGGTCAACTGGGGTAGGCTGGGAGGAGGAGGGTATGAGGACGCACTCTTCAGCAGCAAACATTTCTTTCTTTCAAATCAAAGAGAAAATCCTCCAACACAGAGGCAAGAAATAACCCAGGTTCACACAGTTCTGTTTATATATATTTTCTCTCTATTTAGACACGACTCTTCAGTAAACAGTAATAAGATACGTTGGCAGCACTGAGAAAAGGAGAGCACTCCGGAGATAAAACAACTCCCACGCATTTGATTCGGGGACACAAGGACACACACGCAACGTACAGAGACCCGAACAAACACAGTAAGCCAAATAAATAAGCATTGTTTCAAATCACAACCACGACGCTCTCTGGAACACCACGAGAGAAGGCAGAGAAGAGATCTTGTGCTGTACTTTCAGACCAGTCTCTTAAAAAATAAATAAGAATCGGAAGGTCTAGGACCTGGGTCTTGCTAAAATAACATCCTCTGTAGTGAAGAGTTGAGTGGCAAAATAAAACTCTTATCTAGAGGGAGATTTCATACATGATCACCCGTCTCGGGAAGGCAGAGGGCCAGGGCGGGGAGATGAAACTTTCACAGAGCGCTCTTCGGAAGCGAGGTCCATCTCTCGTCCATCCCACCCAGGACACCCCACTTGGGCGGAAGTTCAGATGCAGCTGAAAGTGCTGGGTCCAAGGGAAGCGCCTTCACAAGCATGCCAGGCAGGGACTGCTCCCCCTCCTGGTTTGCTGAGGATGGGAAGACAGATGCGCCCCTCTGTCAAGGTTTCAATGTGCTTGATGAGTCTCCTCTCCTCTTCAAAATCCTACCTGCCATTCTTGGGAAGAGCATCCTTCTGGGACTCTCTCTGTTTCTCCTGACTCTGGTCCATTCTCCGAAGCAGAGAAGGGCTGGCATGACTGCTCTCCCAGGAGGACATGTAGGCAGGGTAAACTAGCTCGCCTAGGGTCTGTTTAGGGTGTTGGTGACCCTTTGTGTGAAGATATGGAGGGAACCATTTCCAGGCTAGGCTGTGACCCGGATGCCAGTTCATCAGCTCATTTTTTTTTTCCCCAAGGAGAACATCCGCCACACCCTACCCTGGCCAACCTCTGTCCTCCTCTCTTCCCTTTGTCCTGAGTTAGCAAGGGCACTTAAGGAAATGCCAGCCTCCTTGAACAAGGGGCTTGCACCAACACACACCTTCCAAGCTTCTGGAACTCCAGACCCAATGTAGGAAGGAGAGGCGAGGTCCTCCCTAGGATGAGAGGAAGGGGATGTGGGCTCTGCCCTGCCCGGAGCAGGGGCTCTGAGGAGGACCATGAAAAGGCCTGTCTCAAGCTTACAGACCCTTCTCACAGCCTTTTGTTGAAAGAAGAAAAAAGTCTCTCCTGGGGCCAGGGGGAGGAGGAAAAGATGAGAAAACCCAAAAACTGAAATCCCCGACCCCAGGAGAGATGTGCAGAGGACCCCATGTGCCTTTTCTAAATGGGGGCTGGGGGGAGTCTCAGGACACAGGTGGCTCAGGTACGAAGAAAGTGGGGAGGGAGAAACACTTTCAGTCCCTCCTCCAAGCCAGTGGTTCTCGAACGGGGGGCTACCTGGCAATGTCTGGAGAAGTTCTGGATGTCATAAGGCGGGGGGCGGGGCAGGGGGTGGAGGGCACTACTGGCATCTAGCAGGGAGAGGCCAGAGATGCTGCTCAACCCCCGACACTGCACAGGACAGTGTCCTTCATAGAAGAATTCCGTGTCAGCAGCGCTCTGCTCCCAGCCACGCTCTGGAACATCTCCAAAGGCCCCTTCAGAGCTCAGAGGCAGCCCCACAGACCTCTCCTATACCCGTTTCCGAAAAGTTCCCAACCCAAGTCTCATCGGACAAGACAGCCTGGAGGGATGGGAGGGAAAGGAGAGGAGACCATTCTGGAGACCACGAACAAAGATGCTCCTCTGCCCACCAACAACCCCCAACTTCCACAAGGGAGAAATCCCAGGCTTGGGCGATCTTTGGTCAAACAGGAAAACGTAAGGCTGAACTGAAGGGGCAACCCCTCCACCGCACCTGCCCAGCGGCCAAAGCTGGGGTGCTTGCTCTTTGCACAGAAGTCCATGCTCGGGAACAGACATCAGGACCTCGCTCCCCGGGCGGCTGGGAGGAGAAGCAGGCGGGACAGGCGGGCGGGCGGGCGGTGGCGCGGCCCTCACTTGTTCTCAATCAGGGTCTGCACCTTGTACACGAGGTCCCGGGCCAGCTTCAGGACCTGTTTCGTGTTGTGTCGCTCGGCCATCTCTGAAAGAGCAGACAGCAGAACCACATGAGCCTTCTCTTTGTTTGTCCTTGGGCCACACTTCCAGCAGAGACCCTGAGAGGTCTCTGGGGCACCCCCATCCCCATCACCAACTGGTATCACCCCCAGAGTGGCTCTGGAAGCACAGACTTTGGGGACGGCCTGTGACTCCAGACCTCAGTTTCCTCATCTGTGAAATGGGAACCATAACAATACCTACTTCACAAGGTTACTGTGAGCTCAAACGGGATGAAGTGTGTTTGTTTAAAAAAACTGTGCGTCTGTGTGTGTTTAAAAAATGTTCGGTCTTCTCACCATCCTCCTACAGACACAGGGACTGGGCACCTTTTAAGAAAGCAATGTTGGGCACACGGTGGATGCTTCAAAGCAGAGAGGAAAGGAAGCAACAGAAGGAGGTGGGGAGGGAAGGGGAGAAAGCACAAATAGCCATTTTGTCAAGAATAACACACAATGATCAGCTCTCTGAAAAATGATAATCCTAAATTTAGACATTTGTCATAAAGAAATCATCTGGTAGGAGCGAAAGACGCTAAGACCATGGTTCCCAAACTGGGTGCCGAGGGTACCCCTGTGAGCTCATGGCAATTTGGGGGGAAATACAGCGATCTTCCACACCTGTTAAACACCACATAAACTGCTAATGGGAGTGAGTGAGTTTGCAATTTGCGCTCCTATCAATGGCTTTATAGCGTTGCAAAAAAACCAAGTTTTCAGCAAGCAGTTGCCATGATAAAAGCAAGTATCATGTGAAAATCACTATGGAAAAGGAAGTGAAGGTGGTGAGTTCAAACTGATTCCAAAATTTGAGAAGTTGGGCAAAGTCCAACAGGTGAGAATACCCACTAGAAACTGCTTGTTTAAATATAAAATATAGTATTTTCTTTTGACTTATGGCTACTAAGTTGTTAGGATAGATATACTTATCAGGTGGTTTGGACTTAATTATTCAATAGTTACTGAACGGTCCGGGATGCCATGAAAATTTCACAGAGACACTAGAGGTGCTATGAACTAAGAAAGTTTGAGAACCTCCACGCTAAGATATGAATTGCTTTGGGTTCTCACAAACTCAAACCAAAACCAACGTAGATGTTAAACCAGAAAGGATGGTTCAGTAAGTTATGAACAGGTGCTTGAGGTATATTCTGCTTTCTCAAAAAATTATTATATGGAAAATGGTTTTAAAAATATCAAGTGGAAAAAAGCCTAGATACAACTGGATTCTGTGATGGTTGTTGTTTAGTCACTAAGTCATGTCTGACTCTTTGCGACCCCATGGACTGTAGCCCACCAGGCATCTCTGTCCATGGGATTTCCCAGGCAAGAATACTGGAGTGGGTTTCCATTTCCTTCTTGAGGGGATCTTCCCGACCCAGGGATTGTCTCTGGGTGTCTCCTGCATTGGCAGGTAGATTCTCTATGGCTTAGCCACCATGTACATAAGTTTGGAAAAGACTGAATAAAAAAATAAATATTTTTAAATGAACCTGTTAAGTGCAACATGGTTTTCTGGGTTTGATCCTAGAGCAGAAAAAGGACATTAGTTAAAAACCAAGTGAAATCAAGTAAGTCTGTAGGTTAGTTGATAGTACTATATCAGCGTTAATTTCTTTGTTGTGATACATGTATGAGGATCAGGTAACATATTAACATTAGGGGCTGCTGTGTTAAAAGGTATAGGAAACTGTACTATCTTTGAAATTTTTTCTAATAATAACTAATAATGTTAATTATTATTATTACATATTATTAAAATATAAAATATATTAATAATAATAACTAATAATGTTTCCAGTGTAAGGTCATCACTGGCGGCTTTTTTCTTTTTTTGCTTTATCCAAAACCTTCTTTAGTTTAAGAGAGTGTTTTAATAGTCATAATAGCAGCAGCTTCTATTCAAAGCAACACTTGTGAGCCACATAGCACGTGACTGATGGGCCTGACATCCCTGTGGTCTCATTTAATCCTCCTGACATCTCTCTGATGGAGGTGTCAGTATCATTTTATTCCCAAGGAATCTGAAGTGTGGAGATGCAAAGTCACTTGCCCAAGGTCACACAGCTCCCGGGTGGCAAGACTGTGCCTTTTCCATGCCACCTTCCTGTGTCTGCTTTCCCTCCACGTCAACCCTCTGCAGCAGACACCCTCCCTCATGTTCCCAGGTGAGGAAGCAGATGTTTAGAGAGAGGGGAAGTGACGTGTCTATGGCACAGCTCGTTCCCAGCGGAGCCAAGGTTGGCCCCTGAGCCTAATGTCAACACCCAGGCCCCTTCGGCCAGATCCTGAGAGAAACACACATGGAGCACTCAGCATTACTAGATGTCAACTCATCCACTGGGAAATAGCCACCGGAGGTGGGCAGAAGCCTCCTCCGTCCCCTTCATCTTGAATCAGTCTCAGGGACTCTCCATCCATCCCTCTCCAGGACCCAGGAAGAGGCCCTCCAGAAGCCTGCCCCCTTCGGATGAGACCCTGATCACGTGGGTACCGTTAAAAAATTTGATGATGTCTGTGAAATCCATGTTGTTCTCCAAGATGATGTCACGGTAGACCTCCACCAGCGCCAGCGCGATGAACAGGACGTAGTGGGCGGACGAGACGTGCTTGGCTGCCCAGATGGTCTCCCAGACGGAGAAGACGTCATCATAGATGAGTTCTGCCAAGACACCAACACACACGCATGCACGGGGAGAGTCCCCCACGGAGCTCACAGCGCTGCCTGCCCTCGAGAAGGGTCCCAGGCTGGCTGTGTTCTGTGCTTCTGTCCTGGGGCAGCAGCCAGAGCTCAGGCCAGGACGCGGGAGACCCGGGCACTGTCATCTGACAGCAGCCTCAGTTTCCCCCTTTTCTGGAATAGGCTGGGCACACTAGGTGGGCTGTATGTTTCCAGCTCCAACATCCCATGAGTGGAGGAACTGTGCACGTGCAGATTTAGTTTTCCTTGACTTGTTCCTGCCCTGACCCTGGGCCAGAGTCCTGCTCTCTGCCTGCACCCTCCAGCTCCTTGAGCACTCGTGGGGGTACCTCCCCTTCCCCCTGCACCCAGGCAGAGTCGGCTGCTGCTTCTGAGTCTAGTAAAGAGAGACAACAGAGTAAGGATGAAGAGTAAGGCTTCCTGTGTCCAATAAAAATCCGTCTGAATCCTGGCTCCATCACTTATGAGCAAGGTGACCTTGGGCTAGTTACTTCCCCTTCATGAGCCCTTCCTTTTCCAAATCTGTAAGCATGGTGATGTTGGTGGCAGAGGTTGCCATCTCTTTCTCCAGGGGAATCTTCCCAACCCAGGAATCAGACCTGAGTCTCCAGCATCGATAGGCAGATTCTTTACCACTGAGTCACCAGGGAACTTCACATGGTATGATACCAATAGTAATAAAGGACTGAAGAGACTTCCCTGGTGGTCCAGTGGTTAGGAGTCTGCTTTGCGATGCAGGGGACACAGATTCAATCCCTGTTTGGGGAACTAAGATCCCACAAGCCCTTGCACTGCAATGAAGAGCCTGTGCACTGCGACAAAAGATCCCACGTGTCGCAACTAAAACTCAAAACAGTCATATAAACAGATACATAAATAAATATTTTTTAAAAATAAAGGGCTGAAGAAATAATACATAGAAATGGCTCAGCACAGTGCCTGGCCCTTAATAAATATCTTTATGGGTTAGGGGATTCCCAGGTGGCTCAGTGATAAAGAATCAGTCTGCCAATGCAGGAGACTCAGGAGACCCGGGTTGGATCTCTGGGTCAGGAAAATCCTCTAGAAGAGGAAATGGCACCCCACTCCAGTATTCTTGCTGCGAAAATCCCATGGACAGAGGAGCCTGGTGGGCTACAGTCCATGGGGTCACAGAGAGTTGGACACGACTGGACAATTGCGCACATATGTATGCACAGAGGTTAGATATTATTACCAGCATTATCCCAAATTGGTATGGTAGCAATGCGCTGTGTCAGACATCATTTCTCAGTCACATGAGACAGATACTCCACGGGCTTCGGAGTTCTTGGCCTCTGATAGGCCGCTTAACAGAATGGTAGGGAACTGGGCTTGCGCAGACAGACGGGGGCTCAGATCCCGGCTCTGTTATTGCTGGGTCTGAATTTAGTTCTTCTCAGCCTTAGTTTCCCCATCTGTAAAATGGGGATTGTGACAACACCTACTACAGTGTCTCTGCAAGATAAGGTAGGTAAACTGTAGTCAGAACTCAACAAATAGGTATTACTCTCGTCCAGTGGCTTTGTCCCAACACTTCCCAGCCTCACTGCTGTGGTATCTTTTCCCCCTGGGATTCTGCACAAGGTTCCAGTGGCTTTGTCCCAATACTTCCCAGCCTCACTGCTGTGGTATCTTTTCCCCCTGGGATTCTGAACAAGGTCCCAGTGGGAAGTGTGTACCTCGCTTGAAATCCAGCAGGAACCAGCGGTAGCAGAAGTAGAAATGAGTGTAGTCCCCATTCTGATGCATCAACTCGAAGAGCTCTGAGTCCAGGATCTGTCAGAGGAAGGAAAGAAAGGCATCAGCCTCCCAGGCAAAGGCTGGCCACAGGGGACATCCCCACACCAGACACCGCACAGCCCTTAACAACCGGGTGGAGTTTAAAAATGGCCAAAGAATTTGAAGTGGAAATCAATCTGATGCAACCTAACCCAGTCTTCCTCTAAAGAAGATATGCAAATAACCAATATGCACAGGAACCATGCTTACCATCATTAGTAATTAGGAAAATGCCACAATGAGCTACTATTTCATATCCACTAGGGTGGCTATAATAAAAAGGACAGACAACAAAGGCCTGGGAGGATGGAGAGAAACTGGAACCCTCGTGTGTTGCTGGTGGGAATGTAAAATGGTGCAGCTGCAGCTTTACTCGTAGGTACATCCCCAATAAAAACGAAAACCTACGTCCACATAGAAACTTACATGTGAATGTACACAACTGTGTTATTCATAATAGCCAAAAAGCGTAAACAACCCAAGTATCCATCAGAGGATGAATGGGGACACAGAATGTGGTCTATCCACGCAATGGAACATTCAGCAATGGAAGGAATGGCATATCGATACATGCTGCAACGCGGACGCACCTTGTGAACATCTCACTCAGTGAAAAAAGCCAGACACAAAAAGCCACATATTGTGTGACTCCATTTACGTGAAACATCCAGAATGGGTAAATCTACAGAGACAGAAAGTAGACTAGTGGCTGCCAGGAGCGGGGGAGAGGGATTGCTGTTAATGGTGGTGGTGTTTGTCATTGTTTAGTTGCTAAGTCATGTCTAACTCTTTGGCGATTCGATGGACTGCAGCCCGCCAGGCTTCTCTGTCTATGGGACTTCCCAGGCAAGAACACTGGACCGTGAAAGTCGCTCAGTCGTGTTCGACTCTGCGACCCCATGGACTATACAGTTCATGGGATTCTCCCGGCAAGAATACTGGAGTGGGTAGCCATTCCCTTCTCCAGGGGATCATTCCAACCCAGGGATCGAACCCAGGTCTCCTGCACTGCAGGCGGATTCTTTACCAGCTGATTTCCTTCTCCAGGAGATCTTCCTGACCCAGGGATCAAACCTGAGTCTCCTGTGTTGGTAGGTGGATTCTCTACCACTGAGTCACAGGGAAGCTCAGGGGATAGAGATTCTTTTTCAGGGTGATGAAAGTGTTCTGAAATTAGATAGTGATGATGATTTCACACCTGTGACTATTCTAAAAACCAATGAATTAAACATTTTAAAAAGGCAAATTTTACAATATATGAATTTATCTTAATAAAGCTCTGCGTACATGTGTGTGTGTGTATGTGTGTGTGTGACAGAAAGAGAGAGGGAGAAATATACTCAAATATTTCTTTGTAGTCTGGAGGAGGAAATGGCAACCCACTCCAGTATTCTTGCCTGGGAAATCCCATGGACAGTGGAGCCTGGTGGGCTACAGTCCGAGGGGTCGCAAAGAGTCAGACACTACTTAGCGATAAAACAACCACCACTTCTCTGCAGAAAAGGACCAATACAATCAAATGTCCCATTAAGGGAAGGACCGTATTTTGTTCATCACTGTAGCCACAGTGCCTGGGCCAAGTAAATGCTCAGTAAGAATGAGTCCAGTGGAGCTGACTTGAGCTATTGAGTCAACGTTAAGTTGAATTGAGTTTTTCAGTTTAACTCAACTGGGCTGAGTGAAGTAGGACTGAGTTACTGAGTTAATTTAAACTAGGAATGGCTATTAAGTTCGTTTGTGGTCCATTGGGTTGAGCTGGAATAAGTTATGTTATTGAGAAGCTCAAGGTCATACCTGGATTAGCGACCTCATGTTGGCAAAGTGTGTGTCCATGGCGCCCCCGTGGGGGAAGTTCTGATTCATCCTCTTCATGAGCTCGGTGAAGCAGCTGAAGGCGAGGGCCTCTGGGGAAAGAGTACAGGAGAAAGAGTCAACTCTGCCACCGCCCAAGGTCCCAAAGTGATGGTCCGAGGGTATGAGCCAGTTCATTAAGTCCACAGCCAAATAAGAAACGTAAGGAAGTGGAGTATACGCATGCACACCATTTCAAGGGATGCTCTCCAATCTTTCACTACGTACCTCCCACCTGAGAGGTATTGAAATAGAGCATCCTTTCTTTTAGGAAAGAATGGTGACAGCAAATGCTCTGTTTTAAAGATCCCTATTTGCTCTAATAAAAAGTTGACGATATTTGGTCCCACGTCTTGAAAAAAATTCTGCGGGGCTCATGAAATTCTCATGTCTGAGAACCACTGTATTAAAATAACAATTGTCAATACTGGAAGGGTGTTTGCAGGTGTTATGCAAAGGCAGGGTCAAATAACTTTGGGAAATGCTACGTAGAGAGTGACTATATATACGAAGGAAAAAAAAAGGCTCTGAGCATTTCTGTAATTTAAAAGATCTGTGTTGGGAATTCCCTGGCGGTCCAGTGGTTAGGACTCCACACTTTCACCACTGAGGGCATGGGTTCAGTCCCTGCTCCAGTGGTTAGGACTCCACACTTGTACTGATGAGGGTGTGGATTCAGTCCCTGGTTGGGGAACTGCTAAGATCCTGCAAGCTGCATGGCACAGCCGAAAAAAAAAATCCGTTTCATACTGTTCAACCCAGTGTTTAAAATAATTTGAAAACAGTACCTATTTTCTCTTAACACCAAGTAGCTTTAGAGAAAGTTATGAGAAGATTACCCAAGTCACCACAGAATCTTGTTCATTTTCTTTATTTTTCAGAACAGTTTAGATTTACAGAAAAATTGAGAAGAGTGTAGAGTTTCCATATACCTCACACCTAGTTCCCCCCATTACTAACATCTCCCATTAATATGTACATTTGTTACAACTAATGACCTACCGATGATACATAATTAACTCAAGTCCATAGTTTTTTACCTTATGGCCTTTGCTGTTCCAAGAACTCATCTGAGAATTACATTATACACAGCTGTCATCTCTCCTCAGGCTCCTCTTGGCTACAGCTGTGACTCAGACCTTCCTTGGTGGTGGTGACCCTGATGGCTATGAAGAGTGCATGCCAGGTGTTCTCCGGGATGCCCCTCTATTGTCTGATGTTTTTCTCATGATAAGATCGGGGTTATGGGTTATGGTGAGAAAGACCATGTAGGTGAGGTGCCACTTGAGTCATATCACATCAAGGGTGTACAGTGTTGATGTGGCTGAGGACTGCGGACGGCCTTGGCCACCTGCTAGAGGCGGTGTTTTCAGGTCTCTCCACTGCAGAGCTTCTCTCTCACCTCCCACCCTCTTCCGCAGGGAACTTTCTGGAAAGCAGTCACTATGCTCAGCTCTAAGAGTTGGGAGTTATACTTCTCATTTTTAAACAGCTTTATGGAGGCTTGCACACCATAAAATTCACTCTTTTAAATGTACTGGGTTGGCCAAAAAGTTTGCTTGGGTTTTTCTGTACGATGTTACAGAAAAATCCGGGCAAAATTCTTGACCAAACCAATATAATTCAGTGGTTTTAGAATAGTCAGAGTTGCAAACCATCATCTCTATCTCATTTCAGGAACATTTTCACCATATATCGGCAGTCATCACCTATTGCCCTCTCCTCACAGTGCCTGTCAAGCATGAGTCTATTTTCCATCTCTACAGATTGGCCCTTTCTGGAAGCAACCTGACCATGATGTTGCTAAAGTGCCCAGCTTCTCAAATGTTCCTGAAGCCAGTTTTCCTACCTTACTGGTTTCCTCATTACTACACGGAATAAAATCTTTGTTCATTTTATTTGTATGTGAGAGTCATGTAACCTTTTGAAAATTACATTTTATCGGTTCTGAAGGTCATCCACTGAGCTGTTTGAGGGCATTAATCCAGTGGAGACAAATTAAGTCCATTTGCCTGCACATCTTTTCTTGGTTTTTGAAGTGAATTTTGGGTGGCAACAGAGCTTTAACTTTTCTACCCCTCTAGTTCTTGTTTTTTCTATTGATATTATGTATTTGTTTTTATTTCTGGTTTGTATACCTTCAACAAATTAATCTGAATTAGCGATAGCAATGGTTGGGGATTTGCTTTTATGGTTAACTATCTGGTGAGTTCTGTTGGGTGTATAATGAAAGTTTGTTCTCTGTTGGGTGAGAAATAATAAAGAATCCAATTTCATGGTCTTTTTTCTTTTTTGCTTTGTTTCCTTTTGGGGGGATCTGTTTGTCTCTTTGCAACCTCGGGTCAATTAAGAATCACATGCTCACTGGAAGAAAAATGACTCAATTTTTGTGTTTTGGGCTCACTACATTCAGCAACATTTTAAAGTTTTTGGTGTACAAATCTTGTACTTCTGTTAAATTTATTTATAAATATTTTACTCTTCTAGAGGCTACTGCAAATGGAATTGCTTTTCTGTTCTCATATTTAGATTGTTCATTGCAATAGTATAGAAATATAATTGACTTCTGTATAAGTCCTATATCCTGCAACCTTGCTGAACTTATTAGTTCTAATACTTTTTTGACTCCTTAGGATTTTCTGTATGCAAGATCATGCCATCTTCAAATATAGATGGTTTTATTTCCTTTTCAATCTGGACATCTCTATTCTTTTTTCTTCAGTAATTGTCCAGGATAGAGCCTTTTGTGGCAGAAGTGGAAATCTTTGTCATACTCTTGACCTTGGGTGAGAAGTATTCAGAATTTTGTTGACATTACTTTGTCAACAAAGATCCGTCTAGTCAAGGCTATGGTTTTTCCAGTGGTCATGTATGGATGTGAAAGTTGGACTATAAAGAAAGCTGAGCACTGAAGAATTGACGCTTTTGAACTGTGGTGTTGGAGAAGACTCTTGAGAGTCCCTTGGACTGCAAGGAGATCCAACCAGTCCATCCTAAAGGAAATCAATCTTGAATATTCATTGGAAGGACTGATGCTGAAGCTGAAACTCCAGTACTTTGGCCACCTGATGTGAAGAGCTGACTCATTTGAAAAGACCCTGATGCTGGGAAAGATTGAGAGCAGGAGGAGAAGGGGACAACAGAGGATGAGATGGTTGGATGGCATCACCAACTCAATGGACATGGGTTTGGGTGGACTCCTGGAATTGGTGATGGACAGGGAGGCCTGGTGTGCTGCGGTTCATGGGGTCTCAAAGAGTTGGACACGACTGAGTGACTGAACTGAACTGATTCAGAATTTCATCCCTGAGTATTAGTTGTGGGTTTTTCAGAGATGTCTTTTATCACGTTGAGTAAGTTCTCTTTTGTTCTGAGTTTGCCGAATTTTTTTTATGAAAGGCTGTTGAATTTTGTCTGATGACATGATCATGTGACCTTCATCCTTTATTCCATGAATGTAGTGAATTGTACTGATTGAACTTCATATATTGAGTCAGCCTTGCATTCCTGGGATAAATCCCATTTGATCACGATATATAATTCTTTTTATATCTTGATGGATTCAGTTTGTTAGTGTTTTCTTGAGGATTTTTACCTTGATTTCATAAAGGACATTGGTCTGTAATTTTCTTTTCTTGTGATGTCTTTGTCTGGTATTGCTATCCGGGTACCAATAAGGCGTCATATAAGGACCTGCACCATAGGATGAGTTGAGAAGCGTTCCCTCCTCTTCTAAGTTTTAGAAGAGTTTATGAAGTACTGATATTCATTTTTCATAAAGTGTTTGGTAGAATTCACCAGTGAAGCCATCTGGGCCTGAGATTTCCTTTGTTTTCATTCATGTTTATATAACCAGTGGCTAGCAAAACCTTGGATGGGTGTCAGGCACCTGGAAATAAGTGTTGGTCAATGTAGAATAAAAGAACTTTTTATTTCACTAAGACCTTGATGTGTTCACTGGACAGATCTTCTGAACCCTGGCACTGACTCAGTTTATGGAGTCGCAGAGTGAGGTTAACCTTTCTTCTCTGTCATGAGAAGGAAGCCGGGTCCCCAGTCCGGGGGCAGGGAGGGTACACTCACCATCATCCAGGATGACCAGCAGTGGGGCCAGGAGGTCACACATGCCCTGGACATAGCCAATCTCAATGTGCTGCCAGATGTAGCTGCAAGAGACACACAGGATGGCCAGCGATGGCACCCACAGTCTGCCTCTCCAAGCCACTCCTCCTTTCCTCTCACCCTGCTTTGGCCCCCATCTCTCACCTGGACCAACTCCCTCAACCTCCCGCCTGTACTCCCATCCTGTCTCATTCTCTTCAAGCAGCCTATGCCGTCACGAGGATGACCTTCTTAAAGCTCAGGAACCTTTACGGCTCTTCACTGCGTGACAAGGCAGTGTCCAAACTCCTTCACTGGGGGTGCCAGGCGTCTATTGCCTCCTCCCAATCCCCCTTCACAGTCTCACACAGCACTTCTCAGGACTTCTCCCTTCCCGCTGCACTGAGGCATTTACCTCTGTACAAACAAAGCACACACTCATGCGCCTGTGTTTCTGCCTGAGCCGCTCCCTCTGCCTGGAATTCTCATCTGCTTCTTAATAATCGTAACTACTGTTCACTGAGCATTTACTGTATGCTCTGTCCACTCTATATGTATTTATCACTGAATTCTCAAACTAATCATATGAAAAAGCTACTATCATTATCGCAGTTCACAAATAACGAGAATAAAGCACAGAGAATTAAGTGACATGCGCCAAGTCACACACCTCATAATGAACAGCAGAGAAAGGATTTGAATCCAGGGGGCCTCACTCCATTGCGTGTGCTCCCCGTTGCCCGCACCTGCGCCACCCATTACCCATCTCCGACAGACAGCCCCGCCCCCGCCCCAAAGGCCCCGCCCCCGGACACCGACAGCCCGCCCCCCGCCCCGGCCACCTGCACATGATGTTCCGCAGCTTCTCCAGGTTGGCGGGTGTGAAGTACCAGTAGTTGCGGTCACACCTCTGCACGTCCTTCTCGATGCGGTGCAGGTTCACCGTGTACAGGTCCAGGAGCTCTGGCTGCGGGCCCCCAGGAGGGGAGGGAAAGAACAGTCACACCCCAGCTCCTCACAGGGGAGGAAAGAACAGTCACACCCCAGCTCCTCACAGGGGAGGAAAGAACAGTCACACCCCAGCTCCTCACAGGGGAGGAAAGAACAGTCACACCCCAGCTCCTCACAGGGGAGGAAAGAACAGTCACACCCCAGCTCCTCACAGGGGAGGAAAGAACAGTCACACCCCAGCTCCTCACAGGGGAGGAAAGAACAGTCACACCCCAGCTCCTCACAGGGGAGGAAAGAACAGTCACACCCCAGCTCCTCACAGGGGAGGAAAGAACAGTCACACCCCAGCTCCTCACAGGGGAGGAAAGAACAGTCACATCCCAGCTCCTCACAGGGGAGGAAAGAACTACTACACCCCAGCTCCTCACAGGGGAGGAAAGAACAGTCACACCCCAGCTCCTCACAGGGGAGGAAAGAACTACTACACCCCAGCTCCTCACAGGGGAGGAAAGAACAGTCACATCCCAGCTCCTCACAGGGGAGGAAAGAACTACTACACCCCAGCTCCTCACAGGGGAGGAAAGAACAGTCACACCCCAGCTCCTCACAGGGGAGGAAAGAACTACTACACCCCAGCTCCTCACAGGGGAGGAAAGAACTACTACACCCCAGCTCCTCACAGGGGAGGAAAGAACAGTCACACCCCAGCTCCTCACAGGGGAGGAAAGAACAGTCACATCCCAGCTCCTCACAGGGGAGGAAAGAACTACTACACCCCAGCTCCTCACAGGGGAGGAAAGAACAGTCACACCCCAGCTCCTCACAGGGGAGGAAAGAACTACTACACCCCAGCTCCTCACAGGGGAGGAAAGAACAGTCACACCCCAGCTCCTCACAGGGGAGGAAAGAACTACTACACCCCAGCTCCTCACAGGGGAGGAAAGAACAGTCACATCCCAGCTCCTCACAGGGGAGGAAAGAACAGTCACACCCCAGCTCCTCACAGGGGAGGAAAGAACAGCCACACTCCAGCTCCTCACAGGGGAGGAAAGAACAGTCACACTATAGCTCCTCACAGGGGAGGAAAGAACAGTCACACCCCAGCTCCTCACAGGGGAGGAAAGAACAGTCACACCCCAGCTCCTCACAGGGGAGGAAAGAACAGCCACACTCCAGCTCCTCACAGGGGAGGAAAGAACAGTCACACTATAGCTCCTCACAGGGGAGGAAAGAACAGTCACACCCCAGCTCCTCACAGGGGAGGAAAGAACAGTCACACCCCAGCTCCTCACAGGGGAGGAAAGAACAGTCACACTATAGCTCCTCACAGGGGAGGGAAAGAACTGTTCCACCCCAGCTCCTCAGAGGGGCACTCTTCCACAGAGCCTCTCTCTCTCCTTCTCCTCCTCCTAGCCCTCTCCTGCCATCACTGAGAAAACTTCCTCTATCTGGACCAGTCAGATGTCTGACTTTATTTTTTGTTGATGTTGTTTCCTGAGAAGGCCTCTTTCATTTTGTCTGATGAAAATTCTCTCTACTTTTTTCTCACAATCCTATGAGGTATATAGAATTATTATCCTCATTTTATATAAGAAGAAAGTAAGATCAAGATATATATATATATATATATGTATATGTATGTGTATATATAAATACACTACAATATACATGTAACAAACCAATTAAACATGAAAACACTTCTAGGAAAAACAAAATTTTTGCAGGAAAATATCCAATTTAACATCCATTATATTGCTATAATGATATAAACAAAGATCAATCATTTAACTAAAATTATTGTGACTATAGTGGATGGATGGGGAGTGGGATGGTTTCACTTGTGTGGTGAGGGTGTGCAGGTAGGGAAGGAAAAAGACTGAAACCTCTTCCTCCATAATGGGGAGTCAACAGACAATATTTAAAATTGAAGAAAACCAAAAAAATATTAAGCAGTAGCAATACAGGTATATTATTTACAGATATGAGGGTAAACACCAGATAATTTGGGCAGAATAAGTCCCTACTACTGCCTCAGGTGATGAAATTCCAGCTGAGCTATTTCAAATCCTGAAAGATGATGCTGTGAAGGTGCTGCACTCAATATGCCAGCAAATTTGGAAAACTCAGCAGTGGCCATAGGACTGGAAAAGGTCAGTTTTCATTCCAATCCCAAAGAAAGGCAATGCCAAAGAATGCTCAAACTACAGCACAATTGCACTCATCTCACACGCTAGTAAAGTAATGCTTAAAATTCTCCAAGCCCGGCTTCAGCAATATGTGAACCATGAACTTCCTGATGTTCAAGCTGGTTTTAGAAAAGGCAGAGGAACCAGGGATCAAATTGCCAACATCCGCTGGATCATGGAAAAAGCAAGAGAGTTCCAGAAAAACATCTATTTCTGCTTTATTGACTGTGCCAAAGCCTTTGACTGTGTGGATCACAATAAACGTGGAAAATTCTGAAAGAGATGGGAATACCAGACCACTTGACCTGCCTCTTGAGAAATCTATATGCAGGTCAGGAAGCAACAGTTAGAACTGGACATGGAACAACAGACTGGTTCCAAATAGGAAAAGGAGTACGTCAAGGCTGTATATTGTCACCCTGCTTATTTAACTTCTATGCAGAGTACATCATGAGAAACGCTGGGCTGGAGGAAGCACAAGCTGGAAGCAAGGTTGCCGGGAGAAATATCAATAACCTCAGATATGCAGATGACACCACCGTTACGGCAGAAAGTGAAGAGGAACTAAAAAGCCTCTTGATGAAAGTGAAAGAGGAGAGTGAAAAAGTTGGCTTAAAACTCAACATTCAGAAAACTAAGATCATGGCATCTGGTCCCATCACTTCATGGCAAATAGATGGGGAAACAGTGGAAACAGTGGCTGACTTTATTTTTCTAGGCTCCAAAATCACTACAGATGGTGATTGTAGCCATGAAAGTAAAAGAGACTTACTCCTTGGAAGGAAAGTTATGACCAACTTAGACTGCATATTGAAAAGCAGAGACATTACTTTGTCAACAAAGGTCTGTCTACTCAAGGCTATGGTTTTTCCAGTGGTCATGTATAGATGTGAGAGTTGAACTATAAAGAAAGCTGAGCACCGAAGAACTGATGCTTTTGAATTGTGGTGTTGGAGAAGACTCTTGAGAGTCCCTTGGACTGCAAGGAGATCCAACCAGTCCATCCTAAAGGAGATCAGTCCTGGGTGTTCATTGGAAGGACTGATGCTAAAGCTGAAACTCCAGTACTTTGGCCACCTGATGCAAAGAGCTGACTCATTTGAAAAGACCCTGATGCTGGGAAAGATTGAGGGCAGGAGGAGAACGGGATGACAGAGGATGAGATGGTTGGATGGCATCACCAACTCGATGGACATGGGTTTGGGTGGACTCCGGGAGTTGGTGATGGACAGGGAGGCCTGGCGTGCTGCAGTTCATGGGGTCGCAAAGAGTAGGACATGACTGAGCAACTGAACTGAACTGAACTGAACTGCCTTGGGGAAAGGCAGAGTTGGGCCAGACAACTTTAGGTTTTTGGATCCAGCCTAGTCTGACTGACTCTTTGCGACAGAAATGACAAATTCTTTAAAAGAAAATGGATGCAGGGACTTCCCTAGTGATTCAATGGTTATAACTCCTCACTTCCACTGCATGGGGCATGAGTTTGGTCCCTGGTCAGGGAACTAAGATTGCCAAGCCATGCTGCGCGGTCAAAAAAATTAAAAAAAAGAAAGTGACTCAGTTGTGTTCAACTCTTTGCGACTCCATGGACTGTACAGCCCACCAGACTCCTCTGTCCATGGGATTCTCCAGGCAAGAATACTGAAGTGGGTAGCCATTCCCTTCTCCAGGGGATCTTCCCAATCCAGGGATTGAACCCAGGTCTCCTGCATTGCAGGCAGAGTCTTTACTGTCTGAGTCACCAGGGAAGGCCCCCCCAAAAAACAGGTACATGATCCTTGGCTCAGAAAACCTTTTCAGTTGACATTCTTTCCTCTGGTTTTTTATGGCAAGAAAGTAAAATATTTAAGAGATACTGGACATGAGTGTAAACCAAGATGTGCTCAAGCTGGGATTTGAACCCAGCACTGTTTGTGTGCAAAGCCTGTGTTCTTAAAGTATTAAATTACCTTCTCTTCCAAATGGGTTTCTGCAGTGAACCCCCCATGATGGGGAAAAGGCAATGAAACAGAAGTAGTTCTGGATAACAGAGGCTTGCCACCCTCCCATGGCTGCAGAAAATGGAGTGGAGGAGAATCCTGGTGACTTACGGAGTAGGTGACGCCGCTGGAAGAGACGGGGGATGCCTCGCTGTTGGCCGAGGTGGTCACGGCCAGAGAAGCAAGCGCGGGGAAGAGACTCTCCATCTCAGGCTCCTCTGACAGGTTGTCCTCACTGTCCACCTGGCTCTGCTTTTCTGCCTCGCTGCCCCTCCAGCCTTCCATCGCGGGGCCCTCCTTTTCCGGCAGAGCCACATCCAGGCTGCTGGTGATGGACATGAACTCATCCATGCTCTCATTGGCCAGGAGGTCGCTCTCCAGGCTGTCCTGCACGGCCAGCTCCTCACGAGTGGCCTCATCCCGGGAGGTGGTGGCCTCACTGCTCTGCCCGTCATCCATGCTGCTGTCCCTGGGTCGAAGCACCAGCGGGGCAGTGCGCTGGGCGTCCATGACGCTGTCTTCCGTGCTCAGGCTGGGTTCTGAGTGTTCCGAGAGGCCAGAGGAGAAGTTGTGGGAGGAGGGATGGCCTGAGTCTGGGGAGCAGGTGCCGTTCACCAGGTTCCCGTTGGGGATCTTGGTCGGTTTCTCCTCCAGCCTGCCTTCTGCCTCCACCTGCTCCGCCTCATCCACAGACTCAAAGACCTGCAGACAAGGAGCACAAAGACAGATGAGTTAGGATGTCTGTCGTGGTGCTGCACCACGCTGAATAGCCACCCACAGGGCGTTGGTTCAGATATGGAACATGCATGCCGGGGAACACTACACAGTCAGTAAAAAGACGGAGGCAGAACAAGGTGGGACATATTCTCCCATTTGTAGAAAATTTAAAAGTGCTCCGTATGCAGCAACAGGCATAGAAAAATCCAGAAAGAAACAGGGAGCATTGCAGTTGGGTCTGAGGAAGAAAACCTTTCATCATACAAAAATCATGTGCACAAAATTTTTTTAAGTTAACTAATTAAAGGAACAGGCTTAAAAAATATCCATGTAGTTAACCATTATGGGTCAATTTTCAAGAACACTTAGATGAATATGAAATATTATGGAAAAGTCTCCAGGATATATATCCAAGATTTATTTGTGGCTATTTGTGTCTTCAGGCCATATCCCATCAATGCAGACTGTATAAGATCATGTCACAAGGTCACTTGAAATATTTCTTTGGTGTGGTTATATCACCCACTTGATTTACTGTTAATTTCATGTGCTTCTGGTTTTAAAAAGATTTATTTTCAATTAAATTGCTTTCAGTCATGTTAAAAAACAAAACAAAACACTTTCCTAACTCCAAAGTCAAAACTAGAAAGCAAAGTATATTCAGAGAAGATGGCAATGTTATTTCTAGGGAGGGCATGTGGGGACCAGGGATGGGCAAAACCAAATTTAGTTTTCTCTGCAATATTTTTTTAATAGGCAGAAGAGATTCACGAATTACTTGTGTAGGCAAAACCTCAATTTTTAATGGAAGTATAAAAAGCTAAAACAGAGAAATCTTAAGTGACCTGGAGATGAGGGACTTCTCATCCCATTATTCTGGGCTGGAGGGAGGCGGATGGGTGGAGAGGGGGCGGGGCCTCTGGAAGGTCACCTGTGTGCTGCTGCTGGAGTCGCTCTGCAGGCGGATGTTCTGGCGGCCGGAACTGCAGCTCTGGGAGGACTGAGAGGAAAGGGGGCAGGAAGCAGCTCAGGTGAGGCTGCATCTTGGCTCAGGGTCCCTGTGCTGAGCTCAGGATGGAGTGCTAGGCTGGGAGTCAGTAAGTGTGGTCTTATCTCTATTCCTGACATGAGCAAGCTTCTCTCAGGGTCTCAACTTCCCATCTGTCAAATGAAACTCGGTGGGCGGGCTCATCTCTCCTCCTTAGAGCCCCTTTGGAGGCTACAGAAACCACAGGACCTCCACCTCCCACCTGCAACCAGAGAATGCCACTTTTAAACACTCTGCACTCGAGACTTCAAACTCAAAGGACTGGCTGTATTAATGCCCATTCTCTGTTCCTTTCCTGTATACATGCTTTTTGTCCTATATCTTCTAGTTTCTGTCTACTCTGAAGCTAAGCTAGGCCATGGGACCTGCTTCAGCCAATGGGATGTTAGCAAACTCAACAGGGCAGACACATAAAAAATGCTTGTGCATTTCTGCTTTTTCTCTTCAAGAGCTGCTTTCATTGTGAGAAGGTGGCCAGGCTAGTCTGCTGGAGGATGGACATGAGGGGCAGGGCTGAGTCACCCCAAACATGTGAGAACCCAACAAAGAACAACAAACCTTTCAACTGAGCTTCAGCTGACCCACAGACTCATGAGTGAAAAAGAAACAGTTATTGTTGGATGTCACTGGCTTTTGGGGGTTGTTTGTTACACAGTTTTAGCACGGCAATTGATGACTGATACGTCATTGGTGAAGGGAACTGATTTTCTTTTCACCTCCGGCTTTTGGCTGCTAAACTTGAGACTTCATCAGGACAGATATGTCTGACCTGTTTACTGGAGTATTCCTGACATTCCAGGACATTCCTGACAGTGCCTGATACATGGTAGGTACTCAACGGCATTTGCTGAATAACTGAAGGGCCAATGCTGTGCTGGAGAGTTTATATATGCTATCTTGTTGGAGCTGCATGCAAATCTCCCCTATACAAATGGTCATTTCCATTTCATAGATGAGGTAACTGAAGCTTAAAGGTAAAGCTGCTTTGCTTGAGCCCCAGAGCTAAGAAATGAAGGGGCTGGAGTTTGGAGTCAGGTCTGTGCTAGGACTCCCAGCCCTCACCCTTCCTGCAACAGCCCCCTGAAGCAGATCCCAGCCTCTACCCTCCACCTGGCTCCCCCCGGGGAGCAGCCCATCACCTCGTTGCTGATGGTGGAGTCCCGATGCATCATCTGGTGCAGGTGGCTGTCCAGGCTGGCCCCCGACGAGCATTTGGCCAGGGCGGCCGCGTGCGACTCCCGCTCCCTCTGTCGCACGATCGCCTCACAGCCCAGCCACTCGGACATGGTCTGTGTGTAGCAGGCGTGAATCTGCTCGTCCACCTGTCAGGGTAGATGCACGGTCAGCTGGAGAGAATAGATCAGTGGTTGCCAGGGGTCAGGGATGGGAGTGAGCGGGAGGGAGGTGGGTATGGCTATAAAAGGACATGAGGACCACAGCAGCACCAGAAAATGTTCAGCACGTTGACTGTGGTCATCAATTGCCACGCTAAAACTGTGTAACAAACAACCCCCAAAAGCCAGTGTCATCCAACAACAACACAAACCCACTCGTGTGATAAAACTGTGGAGAACTAAATAGACACACACACTCAAGCACAAGTAAAATGAGAAGTCTGATCAAGGCTGACATATATATATATATTTACATTATATATATATGTGTGTGTGTATAAGGAAATATTACACAGCACACAGAATATACCCAATATTTTATAATGACTATAAATGGGTTGTAATTTATAAAAACATTTTTAAATTGTTAAGTCCAGATGTCTGGACTGAGTAAAATATTTATTGAATGTCTGCTGTATGTCAGGCACTGTTTTAATCAGTTAGTTTAACATAATTTTTTTTTTTAATCTTATTTTTTGGCTGTGTTGCGTGCCATATGGATCTTAGTTCCCAGACCAGGGATTGAACCCACGCTCCCTGCATGGGAAGCACAGAGTCTTAAGCACTGCACCGCCAGGGAAATCCCTAATTTATAAACATTTTGAATCACTATGTTAAATGCCTGAAACTAACATAATGTTGTAAATAAACTATATCTCGATTAAAAATATATACATATTTATTATAGAAAACAAAATAAATGCAATAAAATATGGACTTTTAAAATGAAGATTGATTTATTGCCAGTATATATCCATGTTGATGTCAATATCCTGCTTATGATAAATTGTATTATAGTTTTGCAAGAAGTTACAATTGTGGGAAGCTGGATGGAGATGTCTCTGCATTATTTCTTACAAGTGCATGTGAATCTATCATTATCTCAAAAAAGCTATTTGAAAAAACGACATCTGTGGCTTGTGCTGCATTTATTGGACGGCGCTGCCCTCAACCTTCCTGGCTCCCCCATATCTCCCTGTCCCCCTGGTCCACCAGGGGACTAGAGCCCCCCTAGCCCCACGGTCCCTGGCTCTTCCTGCTGTCAAGGACCCCACTGCCCCTCTGGGGTAACCTACCTCCTTCCTCTCTGTTTCTGTCATCCCGAACTGGTAGTGGCCCAGGAGGAAGGGCCACACGGCTTTGCGGATCTCCGGCTGGATGCCCCCGTAGTAGATGAGACGCAGCAGCTCCTGCTCCTCGTAACTCTGGTAGGTGGGGGAGGCAAAGACTCAGTCGACACGTAACTAGGGCACGGGCTCTGTGGCCCAGCAGTCCCGCCTCTCAGACCTGGCCCTCAGAGATCATGCTGTGAGCAAGCAGGGCCACATGGACACAGGTGTCCATCGTGGTGTCATATTTGAGAAAGCAAAACCCTAGGAAGCCCCCAATGCTGTTATTAACAAATGAGGAAGAAATACACCTCTATAGGGTCAAGTAACTAAAACAGCAGGGACTACGGTGTTACTGCAGCCCTGATACAACAATGCAACCAAGCAGGTAGTGAATGGCTGCAGAAGCGTTAGATGAAAAACATCCATTTTGACTGTTTATTGTTTCAGCCAATTTGTCCTTAGGATAGTGCTTCCCAAACTGGGGAGATCTCTAGGAGCATTTGGGGAACTTTTCTTTTCTTTCTTTCTTTTATTCTGGCTGCAACGCATGGCCTGAGAGATCTTAGTTCCCTAACTAGGGATTGAATCTGGGACCTCAGCAATGAAAGCATGTAGTCCTAACCACTGGTCTGCCAGGGAATTCCGTGGGAAACTCCCAAAACATAAATTCTTGGAGTCCACTCTTAGAAGTGGCCAATCAGTAAAGCTGGAGTGGGGCCCAGAAGTCAATAAATCTTTTGCATTCCTTAGGAAACGTGCAATCATGCTCACAGACTGCCAGGGATTATGAACACTATAACTTTTCAAGAAAGGTAAGCTGTCTTATCCATTTAAATTTAAAATGGACATCAAACAGCTTTATTTCTAAGAATCTACCCTTGAAATAAGAAAACTAGTACAGACAAGTATATGCTTATAAAGATGTTGACTACAGCACTGCTGAAATAATTTAAAAAAAAAGAAACAGGAACAGCCTAAATGTCCATCATTAGAGGAAGATTTGACTGAATTATGGTCCACGCATATATGAGGGGCTAAGGTTCTAACACACAGTATTTCACCTAGAGATCTGAAAGATGTCCTTCATATAAAAGTAAATTGATCACTCAAAATGCAAACATAATGTCACCTCATTAAAAAATGAATTTCAGTTATATCTATATAGACATACCTGTGAATGTATAAGTATAGGAAATGTATAGCAAAGTCTACACCAAACTGATATTAGTCATTAATTTAGGGGATCAGAACTGGCGGCGGGGGGGCGGTGAGGCAGAGACATGATATTTTAAAACTTCTAAAAAATATGTACACTTGCATTCTTCCTTCTTTGAAAAATGATAAGAGGTCCCCATAGTCTCTGTCCCCCAAAGTCTCTGCCCCACAGCAGGCCAAGCCAGGCCAAGCCTTACTGTGCTGTCCTGAAGGTACTGCTCCCAGATCCCGGCTGTCAGCCCGTGTCCAGCATCGCAGGGCAAGTCAGGGGACACGATCATGTGATTGACCAGGGCTGACAGGTGGGTCCTCACGGTAGACAGGTGTCTGCAGTAGGCAAGCCCTGTGGGGAGGGAGGGAAAGTGTCACTGCCCACCATCCAGCACTCCTGCCTTGTCTCATGAAGTCTCCAAAGTACTGTCCTCCTCGCAATCTGCCTGAACCCTTGTGACCAGCGAATTCTCATCATCCCCCTTTTCCAGGTTGAGGAAGGTGAGGCTCAGAGGGGCGAAATTACTTGCTGGCTTAACTGCTTCATGGCCCTGCGACCCTGGGGAAGTCACGTCACCTTTCTCAGTCTCAATTGAGGTGACGCCCACTCCTCTCGGGCTGGAAACCAAGGCATTTAATTCACAGGCTGGAGGCAGGAAGGGGCAAGTGACTCTACGGGCTCAGTGCCTCGGGGTGCCTCCAGTGAATACCGAGAGAGAGAATGGGAAAGGAGAGGACTTGCTCAAATTGCAGCTGGATAAAGAAGGCCCTGAGGTCAGTAGCAGGGGAGATGCTGAAGGCTCTGGTTTGCTTTCAAAGACGGCCCTGCACTCTTAGAGGATTACCCGCCAGCGCACCACCCTTCATCTGCTCCACCCTGGGTGCCTGGGGGCACAGTGCCCGGCCCACATGTAGGATTCAGCTAGCCTGTGTTTGCTTTGACCATGCCCTTTCCTTCTGGTTATTCCCGACCCCCAATTCATCCTCAAGTCCCAGAGAGGACCCTGGACCACCTGGAGCCTGAGGACTCAACCCGCCAACAATGGGGCTAATCACGGTGATTATGATGACGACGGCATGATAGCCAACACTCACACAGCACACACTCTGCCCCACGGTGCTGCTCCCAGAGCTTAGATAACTAAGTTGATTCTCACTACAACCCTATGAAGCAGGTCCTCTTACTATGCCCACCTTAGATGGGGATACTGAGGCACAGTCTGCATGTATCACTTGCCCAGGTCACGGTGCCAGGTGTGGAGTTGGGATATGAACGCAGACCATCCGCTCCAGAACCTGGGCTCTCAACCACCATCAGGGAGGAGCCACATCACGTGAGGGCATCAAGCCCACCTTGACTCCCACCCCTTCTACCAGGACGCTTCTCCACTGTGGTTTCATAAATCCTTGCCCAGAGCCTCCTCCACGCCAGGCCCTGCATCGGGCACTGTGGAGGGATGGTAACAGAACAGGCAAAAAGCCTGACCTTGGGGAGCTCATGCTTTCCCTGTGAGCTCTTTCCAGGCTGATGTGACCTGCACTAGTTTTTCACAGGCCCATGCAGGATGTAGTAACACTTTTCTAGATTTCCTTAAAATATACACGTGTTTTATCTTCCCCATCTAGGCTGTGAGGTGGGGGAAATAAAACCTGCTAAGAATCAAAATAGGAGAGTAGCAAAAACAGAGCCTTTACAAGCCTGGGTTTGAGAGTTCCAGCTCTGTTAGTTATTTGCTGTGTGACCTTGTGCGAGTCCCTTTGCCTCGGTCTCCTCATCTGTTAACTGGAAATCATCAGAGCACCTGTGTTATTAATTTAGTTTTTAAGTTCTTGGGAAGGCATTAGGCCATCTTGCTCTTCTGCTTCTGCCTATAGGAAGAGAGAACTGACATCTATTGAGCACCAACAAGCACTGCAAGCAACGTTAGGTGCTTTCTGTATATTTTCTGTATATTTCCATTTAATCCTGAAAACACGCCCTCTAAGGTGGGAAACAGAGATGAAATGGTAATTAAACCTTGCTCCTTCCAGCAAGGAGCCCCATTGCTCATTGCCTTCTCTTAGAACCAAGGGAGAAATTTTATGCCTGATCTGTAAAAGAGGGAATTGAGGCTCAGGGAGGTTAATGTAACTTAACCAACACTAGACACCTAGGAAACAGAGGCGCAGAGCCAGGCTCATTTCCCTGATACTGCTGATATGCAGTAGGCGCTGAATAAGTGCTCCCTGGAGACAAAGATGGCAAATCAGGCCAATACGCACATCCATAGAAGGCTCTGGAAAGGATCTGGTACTTCATATTGTCACAGAGAAGCTTCAGGGGAGCCCTGCAGGTGGAGCAAAAGGAAGACATTTAGTACCGATCCACACATAGCCCGGGCTTGCTGGACAGGAGAATAACTCCTTATCTCTGGGGAGCAGATGAGAAGCAGCCAGTCAGAGAGACCAGGGGTACTGCCTGTTTCCACCTGCGTAGCATCCCTGCCCCTTCTTCTTGGAGGTTTCCGCCTTCCCAATTCTGTTCCTATGCTTTGGGTGGAGCTGATTCTACCCATGTACATGACTCAGCTTGGAGTCACAGTGATTGGGTCAGAGGGGGGGTCACATGACTCAACCTGGGCCAATGAGAATCAACCCTGGGATTTCTGTTGAACTACAGTTTCTGTTGAAAAATGACACTCTTCTTTACTTGGGTTCCTAAGCCAGTGGGATACAGAGCAGCAGCTGCCAGGATCCATTTTTACTGCTGCATAGGAAGGGCCTGCCTGAGAATGAAACCGTCCTAGAGATAAGCAGAGCCAAGAGCTCAAGAAACACATTCCTGTGTGGAACATCTGGATCCAGCCATGCCTGAAGCCCCCATGATGCTGACGTCTCAGTTCTATCAGTACGTTTTCTTTTCCATTTGCACCAGTTGGAAGTGGGTTTCCGTCACCAGCAGAAAATGCTCTGACTTCTAAAGTGACCCAGCTGAACCCAAGAGGAGCCAGTCTGGGATTCAGAGTCTGGCTAATTGCAAAGCAGGTAATGTCTCAGAGAGTATCCCTGCACGGGAATTTGAGGGCAGGGGGGCTGTTTTGGGTGAAAGAGGAGAGAGGAATATGGCCTCAGAACAGATTGGGAAACGGGACTGCTGAAGGGAGTGTGGTACATTCTTAGAGAGAACAGAGTAGAAGAATATCACCCCCATTAAAAGCCCAGGGAGACTGGGAAGGAGGCGTGGCTGAAGTCCTCCAGGCAGGCACACGGAGGCACTAAGCATTCAAGTCACCCTCTTTGTGCCCTCAGGCTGGTGAGGCTCAGGCATCCTCAGGTTACAGAAGGGCAGCATCACACCAATCGCTGCCCCCTAGAGTGGCCCTGGCTGTCTGTAAGGTGGTGAGTTCCCCATCACTGCAGCTGTGGAAGCAGATACTGTGAGTGGGGGTACTGGGTTAGAACAGCATTTGTCAATGGTCCATGGACCATCAGTCACAGAATCACTTGGGGTTTCTCCAGCATGTGGATTCCTAGGCCCTGCACAGATCTACCTAATCAGGATCTCCAGGAAGTGGTCGAGGAAGCAGTCTGTGATCCCCAAGGTGATTCTGATAGTATTAAAATGTGAGGATCTCTACTCATTTCAGTGCTTCTCAAGCTTAAAAGCACACACATCGTCTTGGGACCCTAGGTGATGTGTTAAATGCAGATTCAGCTTCAGCAGTTCTCGGGCGAAGGGCAGAGAATTTGCTCAGGTGATGATGCTGCTGGTCCACAGACCACACACTGAGAGCCAGGAGTTCTGTGGCTTCACAGATTTGATGTTGGCCCCCACTTATATTCCTACGGCTAAAGAATGGGCCACGCGCTAGGACAGAGGCCTAGCAAGGGAAAAAGGATTCCACTCTCCCAGGCCAGGCCAGGCTGGGTCAGTGGGAAATATGACCAGTCTCATGAATGGGCTGAGTAGTCCTGAGAAGACAGAGCTCTGCAGACAAGGAGAGAGATCAGGGATTTAACTTTATGCAACAAATTTAAGAAGTGTCATTTACTGAATATCACCATGTGCCCAGTACACAGGCTGGCCGCTTTTAAACCATTATTTGATTTGTCCTTAAGACCGCTAAATAAAGAAAGCATTTCCCTTAGTCACTGGGATTCACAATATTCAAGATGGTGGTGACTCCATCTGCCAGGCCCGTGAATGTAGAAAAAGCAAAGACCCCTGCTGATGCATGGTGGACACACAGCATGCATGGTAAGTAATTTTTGTTGTAATAAATCACTGAGATTTTAGGACTGTTTGTTACAGCGACAGCACCTTGTTGATCCTGACTGATATATATGAGGGAGCTAGGACTTCACAAGGCTAGGATTTAACCGAGATCTGAATGATTCTGTGTTGCTGCTGTTGTTTAGTCACTCAGTCGTGTCCGACTCTGCGACCCCATGGACTGTAGCCCCGCCAGGCTCCTCTGTCTGTGGGATTTCCCAGGCAGGAATACTGGAGTGGGTTGCCATTTCCGTCTCCAGGGGATCTCACCCACCCAGGGATCGAACCCACATCTCCTGGATTGACCGGTGGGTTGTTCATCGCTGAGCCACCAGGGAAGCCCTGGATGCTTCTATAGCCTGTGTTAACTCCCCTGAGTCCAGCACAGGCAAGAAACGGGTGCCTGCACACCTCCAGTCAGCACTTGCGTTTCTTCCGTCCACAGCCCAAGCCCCTCATACCTCTCGTGGTTGCAGCCGTTGGTTGAGCCACCATCAGCCGAGCCACTCTGTGAACAGGAGGAACAGGAGGACTGCCGGGGGCTGGGTTGCCACAGGGATGGCAGGTTGCTCACAGAGACATCCATTAGGTCCTGGGGAACTGTGGTGGTAGAAAGGGCAGAGGAAGAGCCCTGGTAAAGCTTTTGTGGGTCACAAAAGCTTCACCCCAAAGCAAGCAGCTCACCCCCACACCAGCACAGGGACAGGGAAAGACCCTGAATGTCACACCAGGAAACAGCAACCTCAGTCACTGTCTGACCCAGGTCCTTGAGCCCATCCAAGCCATTGAAAGCCACCACCAAGATTTCGGGCCCCTGAGGTGATAGGAAGAGCTGATGGCAGTTGAAGAGACAGAAAGAGACCAGAGCCGAGTAGACAGGTCCAATCGCAGAGCAGGAGGCCACCCCTCACCATGCTGTCATTCAGTTGTCTTCACGGGAGGCTGGTAGGAAGGGAGGGGAGCCTGCTGGGGAATCCTGGGGAGGACCCATGGCCTCAAGTCCCCAGAGGTAGGTCTCACGGGTGCCCTTGGTGGTGAGATGTAAGGGAGCCTGACTCAGCAGGGGAGGCAGGGCACTCACTAGCAAGGGGACCCAGAGGAGTCCCCACTGATGAAGATGCCTGCACTCTGCATGGTCCTGCTCCTATAGCTGCTCTACCAAGAGAGCCTCACACAGGTTGGCAACTCCCCCAGAATCATGTGGGGTGCTTCTTTAAAAGCCATATGCCTGTATCCCACCCATATACCTGACCTACTGAATCAGAATCTCCTGGCGATACAACCCTCGAGTCTGTCTTTCCAAAAGAGTTCTGAGGTAGCAGCCATGTCTGAGAGCCAAGGGGCACAAATGGTCTCCTAACTGGGACACTGGTGGTTCCTGATCAGGGGCTCCCAAGGATATACTACTCATCGTTTCCCATATTGTTTTCTTTCCCGGCTCCATGGAAGCCAAGGCATTTGCGACTCTGTGCAGAACAAACACACCGGTGACCCAGGCATTACCATTTCTATGGTTAATTTCCTGGCCTCTTGGTGCAAGAAAGTTATTTTCTCTAGGACAGGACTTGCTGGCTGTCTCCTGTAAAGGGCCAGGTAGACAATATTTGAGGGTTTTCAAGACTTCGGGTCACTATCATAACCATTCTACTCTGCCGTCATAGAACAAAAGTAGCCAAAAAAATTGCAAACAAATGAGCATGGGTTATGTTCTAATAAAATTTCATTCATGGACACTATAATGTGAATTTCATATCATTTTCACGTGTCACAAAATATTCTTTTTTGTTTTTTTCAGTTATTTAAAAACGTCAACACCAATCTTAGTTCCCGAGTGATACAGAGGATTCGGTTTTTGGGCTTGGTTTGCCAAGCCCTGCTTTAGGAACTTAAGAGGGGTACACATTTGCCCGATGAGCAGTGCCTCCTCAAGGACGGCTGGTAATACCTGGCCTCTCCCCTTGGGCTCTAAGGAGAGGAGGAGCTGTGGACCCGGCCCCACCAGTCATCACAGCTCCCTTGTTGATAGCATCTGCCGCACCCACAGACAGAACAGAAGGCCGCTAACAGAATGAGGTTCTGGGGGCCATCAAAATTGGCTTTGTAGCAGACTCGCCAATGAACTGGCCAAGAAAGACCAGTCAGCCCCTATAAAATGTCTTGAAAACATTTTATGAAAACATTGTTGAAAACATCAGTTCTCAGCCAACCTCCGGGAAGCACCGACCAGGAGATGTGCCCAGGTGTGGCAAGCATGCCCCCAGCCCCAGCCTCTCGCACCCTGCAGACATCATCAGTGGACCCCTCTGCTGCTGAACCCACAACACCCCAAGCTGTGTCTTGTAGCATAAAGGCAAGGCAGTGCAAGGCATCAATTTTCCCTGCCTCCATCTCCCCCTGGGGACCAGGACTCAAATGACAACATGGCAGAGGTGGCCGGCGCCCAGTCCCAGGGATGAGGGGGGCCCAGACATTACTGAGGGACTGCGGCTTCAGGCGTGATGTGGGGAGGGTCGTGTCCCATCTGGCTTGCGCCCACCGGCTGCCCCTGGCCACCACTAACGCGGACCGGCCTGCAGGAACCACCATCCAGGCAGGGCCCGCAGAGATGGGAGGAGTGCCGCCCAGGGGGCTGGAAGCAACTTGAGAGACAAAAATACAAACACAAATGAAATGGAAGGTCTGCGGGGGGTGGAGAGGACACTGAAAAGGCAGAGGAACCAATTCCCCGGGGCTTGAGCCTTTCCCCTGTCCTGCTCCACACAGTTCCCCTGGCCTGTGTTTGATTAGAGGAAGAATGCTGACATCTATAAAGTGCCTACTATGTGCTGGGTGCCATACTATTTAGGGAACTGCCTCATCCCTGATGAGCCTGTAAGGCAGTGGTCCCCAACCTTTTCAGCTCCAGGGACTGGATTTGGGGAAGACAACTTTTCCATGGACCGGGGTTGGGGTG
The DNA here is from genome assembly GCF_032452875.1 of Bos javanicus. Taxonomy (NCBI): domain Eukaryota; kingdom Metazoa; phylum Chordata; class Mammalia; order Artiodactyla; family Bovidae; genus Bos; species Bos javanicus. The sequence goes on along the minus strand of NC_083884.1, from coordinate 65,642,510 downwards.
GATGGTTTGGGCAAGATTCAAGTGCATGACATTTATTGTGGACTTTATTTCTATTATTATTGCATCAGCTCCACCTCAGACCATCAGGCACTGGATCCCAGAGGGTGGGGACCCCTGCTGTAAGGGATGTGTTTCGTCTCCTATTTTGCATGAGAGAAAATGGAGGCTCAGAACAACAAGACAGCTTACTCACCCAAAGCCTCACCAGGTCGTCACTGGGATAACTGGTCTTTTTGGCTAAAGTCCCTTCTTCTCTTCCCACTAACAACAGCTGTTGCTTTCTGAGCTCAAGTCTTACCATTATCCCCTTTTACAGATTGGAAGACTGAGGCACAGTGAGTTTAAGCAGCATGCCCAAGACCACCCAGCTAATAAGTGGTGAGGCTGGGATTCCAACCCAGAGGATCAGACCCCGAGAGCCTCTTCATACTCTCTCATTGTTCTCCTGTTGGCTGTTGACTCCCTAAACCGTCCTTGCCCTAGACCAGTGGGTCTCAACTGGGGTGCTGCCGGCCTTCCAAGGGACACTTGGCGATGTCTGCAGACATTTCTGGCTGTCACAGTGTGGTGCTGGTGGTGGGGACGGATTCACTACTTGGCATCCAGTGAGTGGAGACCTGGGAAGCTGCTCAACATTCTACAGTGCAAAGGACAGCCCGCACCACAAAGAATGTTTTCTTGTTGTTCTGTCACCAAGTCGTGTCCGACTCTGTGACCCTATGGACTGCAGCCCTCCAGGCCTCCCTGACCCTCACCATCTCCCGAAGTTTGCCCAAGTTCATGTCCATTGAGTCGGTGATGCCATCCAACCATCTCATCCTCTGCTGCCCCCTTCTCCTCTTGCCTTCAATCTTTCCCAGCATCAGGGTCTTTTCCAGTGTGTTGGCTCTTTGCATCAGGTGGCCAAGGTATTGGAGCTTCATCATCAGTCCTTCTAGTGAGCATTAAGGGTTGATTTCCTTTAAGATTGACTGGTTTGATCTTGCTGTTCAAGGGACTCTCAAGAGTCTTTTCTAGCACCACAGTTCAAAAGTCAATTCTTCGGTGCTCAGCCTTCTTTATGGTACGGCTCTCACATTCGTACGTGACTACTTGTTGGCAAAGTGATGTTCGGTTTTTAATATACATCCTGGGCAGGGCATAGGACCGCCCCCACTGCAAAGAATTATTCCATCCTAAATGCCAGTAGTGCTAAGATTGAGAAACCCTGTTTTAAACACACAGACTTGGTGACAAGGCAGACAAGGATTTAGGTGCAAGTTGGGAGACGTTTCCAAAAAGCACAGGTAGGGAGAGATAAAGGACCCAGGAGGAGAAGGGCGAGCAGAGTAGCGAGTTAGTCACCATGTATGTTGCTGTCATGGATAACTGGCACTTGATCTCATGAGGCGTCTCTCGGACACATGCAGAACACACGTTTCAGAATGTTCTCACTCGAGGGGTGAGGGAGCTGGGGCGTTTATACACAGCTCCTTCCAGTCGCTGACTGCTCCAGGGAGGCACTGATTGTAGTCCACCCCACCCACGGGCAGAAGGAACCCTGGTGGCTGGAGAAACCCTTAGGCAAGGAGACACTTAGCTGGCAGATGGCCGTGGAGCTGCACACACAGAGGGTGTGAGTGGGCGCAGCCAGCATCTGTTCCCCTGGCACACGCGGGGCCACGACAGGCTAACGTGGATATTCCCCAAAGAGGAAAGACATCGAGCACCCAGCCTGGCTCCCAGCGAGAGCCTACAAATCATTTGTTGGGTGGGTCCCCGTAGAGCGAGCTGCCAGGGAAGGCAGCCGCAGGGCATCTGGCCCCTAGGATGAATCAGCTCTCTGGGGGGACGTGGTACCACGGAGAGGCTGGGGCAGCTCCAGACCTCGGTCCTGGGTGGGAACAGATGTAGGGATACACGTCAGGGCACTCTGTGGCTCTTAATGACACAGGAATGTGAGGCTTTGCTCCTAACGGGCCATAAAGGAACGCAGGTGAAAACACAGGCTAAACCAAGGCCTTACCACCAAGCCTGCCCCACACCCCAGCTCTGACAGCATTGGATGTGAGCGCGGGCATTAGGAGGCCTGGCACAAGGAGTCCAACCTCACCAGGGAGGACGTCTGCTCTAAAAACATCCTCACCGCCAGCTGTGGTCACTTAGACAAAGGGATTCTCGGAGCCATTATCCATCGAATGGGAACAACAGGGCCACAGAGGGTTTGATAAAATGAGGTTTACAGAAACAAGCTATAACTTATTACTCACTTGTTTAACAGACATGCATATAGTGCCTAACAAATGCCAGGCTTCCTTCTGAGAATTTTTCAAATATTAATTCATTTAATCACCACCACAGCCCTCTGGAATTGATGATCTTTGTAGTAAGCTCAGTTTCCATTCACTAAGCATCTACTTCCCAGCAGGCACCATGCAAATGGCAGGACATACATTATAGCCTCATGTGCCAGTATCTAGGGTTGCCCTTCCCCTCTGCTGTCTTTTATTTATTCTTTTAGCCACACTGCATGACTTGCTGGATCTCAGTTCCCCAACCAGGGATGGAGCCCGCTCCCTCGGCAGTGAAAATGCAGAGTCCTAACCACTGGACTGCCGGGGAATCACCCCCTCTGCTGTCTTGACAACTATTTGAGGCCTCATTCTATGGGCTCTATGATGACCAGCTTATTATCTCACTGAATCCTTACAATAATCTGTTGAAGTAAAAAGAAAACAGTGACAAGCACATAATAGCATTGGAGTGTTCTTTCTGTGCCAAGTACTTTATCTCATTTGATCCTCGTGAGAGTCCTGTGAAATAGGTGCTATGAACATCCCCATTTTACAGATGAGGAAACCAAGGCACAGAGGGGTGAGGGGATTTGCCCAAGTTCAACCAGGATTCCAGAGCCCATGTCGCAGCTGCTACCCCATGGCACCTCACACCCAGGGACACCTAAGTTAGCCAAGCAGAGAGTGGTTATTCATTTGGCGGAAAATCAAGGCTGTTGATACCCGAATTTCCTGATTCCAAGTTCCCCTACTAACCCCAGAATTCACATCTCTTGTTCTCTGGTCCCACGTAGCTAAAGTCAATTTCAGGACCAGCTAAACAGATTGATTCCCCGAGCCGAGGGCCAGGGCAGCTTACCAAGTTCGGACTGCATGCCAGGGTAGATGATCCTGAACACGTAATCTGTGGCCTCGTCGTCTTCCTTGTCTGAAGACGTGGACTCGGATGAACCCTGGGGGCTTCGCTTGCGCAGTTTGGGGAATACTTTGCCCTGAAAGAACACACCCCAATGCCTGGCCCCTGGGACACACCTGTCCTGCAACCTGTACAGCCCGGGGGCTCCTGTGGGGCATGCATGAGCCCACGCAGCCACACAAGGGCCCGAAGGCAAGAAGGGCACTCCCCACGGCTGACCCCCAGCCCTGCCTCCCTGGGCCCCCACGATCACTCACCTTCCCCCGCTGAGACCAGAGCGGTGGGTCCAGCTGTCCGTGAGGGAGCAGCCCGTTCTCCAGGCATGAGAGGAGCTGCAGGAGGTGGCCTCCCTTGGGGAAGCGGAAGGGCGGCCTCTGGATCCCGTCCTGGCTGACCAGCACCACCGTCCCGCCGCTGTCCACTGCCGCCGCGACCCGGCCAGAGGAGACCCGGCAGGAAGTCACGATGAGGCGTGGGGATGCCCCCTCCTCCCCAGACATTCCCAGCCAGACCCAGGGGTCCCGCTCCGAGGCTCTGGGAAAGGCCTGGGCAGAAGGTCGGGGCAGTTTTCACCTCCTCTGAGTCTCCCTCACCCTACCCGCCATGGCCATCGACTGGAGAATGACCGGACAAGACCAAGACGAAGGTGGGCAGCCTCCCTGCAGCCACCCAACAAAGGAAGATGACGACACCCTCAAACACCCCGGACAGGTTGACCTGACCTATTTCTGTACGGAGGCTGTCAGACAGATCCCTCTGCAGGGCATGCTTTACATGCCTTAAGCACGTACTATAGACACACAGCACATTACCGGCACTGTCTCATTGTAATACTCAAAACAGCCTGTGAGGCATATCTATTATTGCCTGTTTTGCAAATGATAAAACTGAGGCTCAGAGAGGCTATGTCACTTGCCCAAGGTCACACAGCTGGTGAGTAGCAGAGCCTGGATTTGAACCCAGGTGTGTTTCATCAAATAGGCTTAAACTACTATCTTTTATGCCTTGGTGAGGTGCAGATTCCTTGCTTTCTAAAGCAGGATGGCCTTTTGCTTATTCAGAACGTACCTTCTTTGAGCTATAAACTCCAGTTATAAATCTTCGATTTTCAGAACACTGAACTCGGACGGACAAAGGCCTGGATTTGGGACCAGACTGGGGAGCTTAGAAAGGCTGTCTGTGCACCATGCTGCTCCCTCGGCTCTAAGATGGGAACGACGGTGCCTCTAGCACTGGGTTGTAGCAACAATTAAACGTGAATAGTGAGAACCGCGCCTGACACATGGCTTTGACGCTGAGCCCTTAACAAATGTCACTTGATCCTCACAACAACCCCATGAGCAGACACTGTTACTATCCCCATTTTACAGATGTGGAAACTGAGGCTCAGAGAGGTGAGGTCACTCGTCTGAGGCTGCACGGATAATAAGGGGGCGGGGAAGAAGCCCCATGTCTACCCACGGTCCATACCTTGCTGATGGCAATGCAGGTAGACAATCTCCTCCAGGCGGATGGTCATGGCGTAGTCCCAGTAGACACTGGAAGGGGCGGGAGGGTCAGGCTTGCAGGATGCCTGTCCCACTCGTCATGGCGAAGCCCCACCCACAGGCTCCTTCACCCTCCTCACCAGGACCACCTAACCCCCAACTTCCTTGTCCCGACTTCCCAGACTCTATCTCCCCTTCTTCTGGGTCCAGTATCCCAGTTTTCCAGCTTTCCCTACACACACATGTCTTTAACCTCAGTCCATGTGGCTGAGGCTGACCTCTCCTACCCTCCCCCTTCAGGACTCCAGGAATGGGCACCTGACCCTGGCTTGGCTGATATCATATGACACTGTTCCGGACCTTGACCCAAGCAGAACCAGTGAGACGCAATTATTAGATCTATGTGAGAACTCTCTGGGGAAGAAGGGCTTGTTTGTGCTAGGAGCGTAGCGGTAAGGCTGACAGAAGTCTGGAGATGTAGCGGGCCCTATGCAAGAAGAGCCTGCCTGTGAACGGAGTCAACAGTCAGGGAAGGAGAGCCAAGAGATGGAAAGAGGTCAGGTCCTCATTTGAGCCTCTGGATCCAGCCACGCCTGAAGCCACCACCCACCCCTGCATTTTTTTCGGTTCATGCGAGCCAATGCTTCAGGCAGCTTGAGTTTGGTTTTCTGTCACCAGCAGACGCTGGGGAGAAGAAGTGAGGAAGACAGATTCCTTGCCTTCATAGAACTGAGATCTAAAGGGTGAGACAGTCAGAACACAAGTAGGGACAGATTTATTAAGATTTTGTAAATGCTAAGAAGGAGATTCAGGGCTATGTGCAATCTGAACTCAGCGGGGAGGTCATAGAAGGTCTGATATTGAGGTTTCAGATGAATAAGCTGAGATAAGGTTCAAGGGCAAGAGTGTTTCCTGGCTCCCAGAGGATTTCTCCATAAGAAACTCAGGTGTCTGGCTGGAGTTGAATTATCTGACCCAGCTGAGGACTGACTGTACCTCCCAATGACCCTCTCTGAGGACAGATGGGAACCTCTGCTCAGGAAGTGATCAGCTTAGAGAATGAAATTAATCACACCAAAGCCTGGCGGTAATCACACTGAAGTTTAACATCACACAGAACACAGTAACAGTGCTCTGTTTATGGCCCTTGAAGAGAGTCCTTATTCTATTCATATATATACACACACACACACACACACACACACGCACATGCACACATACACATGTATATAAACACATATATGCATACACACATACATATATTTACAAGTATGTATATAAACTTCTAGATAAAATCCTATAATCCTATGACATCTGTTTGCTACTGCAGGGCAATACACAGGGCAGAGGAGGGTGAGGGGGAGGTTGTTAGGGCTGTGTGATGGGTACTTGAGTTCTTTCTACTTTCATGTTAGAAAGTGAAAAAGTGAAAAGTCGCTCAGTCATGTCCGACTCTTTGCGACCCCATGGACTATACAGTCCATGAAATTCTCTAGGTCAGAATACTGGAGTGGGTAGCGTTTCCCTTCTCCAGGGGATCTTCCCAACCCAGGGATCGAGCCTGGGTCTCCCGCATTGCAGATGGATTCTTTACCAACTGAGCCATCAGGGAAGCCCTTTATGTTAGAAATTCCCCATAAGCAAAAGTTCTGAGGAAGTCAAGAACGTGTACAATAATAATAGAATCCCCAGCCACCAGGTCTCTTAGGAGCATGACTCCAAGGCCTTTGTTGGGTCTTATAACTCACAGGGCATCCAGGAGCCCTGGACGAGATGCTCACACCAACACCTCCAGCTTCCTTTTGCATTGGGTGATGGGTAATGGGGCTGGAGACCGGGGAGTATTGCCATTTCTGGGCTTACAAGATCTTTGTTAGTATTTCTCTCTCCCGGTGGTGTTTGCTCATGGCACTGCCTAATTCCCACCTCCTAAGACTCTTCCAGTCGGTTCTCAGATCCCATGAATTAGCCATGAGGCCACAGCTGCAGGGAGGCTGGGCCACATTGGCCCTAACAACCAGACAGATCAGGGCCAGGGGCGGGGCACAGGGACAGGGCGCAATCATCCCTGTGCTAAGGGGAAGGGAGGGACTTACCTCTTCTCATAGTCCAGGTCCCCCACAGACCCGTTCATCAGCTGGTTGGGCGTCCACTTCAAGGTCATGACGTCAGCCGTCTGGTGCAGGGACAGGTACCCCGGCACAGCCTCCATGTCGTCTCTCTGCAGAGAAAGGAGGACTCAGGCCTGGTCCGTGGTGCCAGAGTCACAGTGGACTCAAGCCCTGGCCTATGGGACTCGCAGGCACATAACCAGAACCAAGAGGTTGGCTCATTCCCTCCAAGGCCATGTCCACTGGGAAGACCCTGACCCTCCCTCCACGTGGCTGTGCCAAACAAAGCCCTCTGCAACCAACCACCAGGATGGGTTTGGTTCTACGGGGTCCAACTATGAGAGCCACCCACTGTACCCAGGGCCCTAATGCAAAGGTGGGGTCGGGGGGTGGTCTTTAGAACAAGGAATGGGGCTCTGCCCTTTCAACAATACCTTTTTCAAAACAGAAGGCATTTATCTGCCATCACTGTGGCCAGTCTTAAGCGAGAAAGAGAGCGCAGCTGAGCTCCATGTCCCATCCCACAGATGTTACCCAGAAGCCCCTCCCCAGATATCCCCTCCATGCTCCCCGCCCAGCAGCTCCACCCTCCGCCTTCCCAATTCATCTGCTGAGCTTCTCACTTGCTCCACTTTATCCCAAGTGGGGTGCGGTGGAGGGGGCTCCAAGACTCACATGTAAGAGGCAGCCCTCCTCCTTTCAGACCCACCCCCAAAAACATGTGGAGACAGACAACCAACATTTACTGAGCACTCAGGGTGTACCGAGCCTGGCTCTGCTCCACCAGTATCATCTCAACCACACTGCAACCCTGGGAGGTAGCATCCTTGCCATATTTCATCGATTCTAAGGCACACAACTGTTTTCTCACATTTTAACGCACCTGAAGTGGGGATGCATCTTATAATCAGCAGTTATCTTACAACTGTGACATAGTCATTCTTGCCCAGTCTTGTGCAGACTCAGTTACAGACGTTTATACTGTTGACCCCTCAATGAGGTTCTGTGTAATGGTTTTTACTCCACATGCAGAGTATGGGGGCTTTTTAAAATGTCTTCAAAAAGATGATAGACTGTGATCTGATTGGAAAAGTGACTGTGTACACAGGAAGGCTGCTTCCTTCCTACATACACACCAGTATCTGCACTCCATAAGCACTGGCTGTGAAGACGTTCCCCTTGATATCCTAAGCACCCTGTGCAGAGCAGGTTCAGCAAAGATGAGGGAACTAAGTGAGTGAGTGATGACAAGGGAGAATGATAGATAAGACAGCAGGGTGGACAGGCAGTGGATAGATGGACTGGAAAACAAATGGACAAATGGACGGATAGAGGTTAAAGATGGGTGGATGGATGATTAATGGGTGGAGTTGATGATGGATAGAAGGATGGATGAATGTATGGATGGACATAATGATGGATAGATGGATGGATGAATGGTTAGGTGGCTGGGTGGATGTAAATATAGGCAGATGGATAAAAAATGGTGAACGGATGCACAAACAGAGGGATGGGTGAACACAGAGGCTGGAAGAGAGTTGACTGGCTGGCTGGGTGGGATACTGACAGATGAATGGATGGATGATTGAATAGAAGGACATACCAGCCTGTGGGTGAACAGATGGAGAGATGGAGATATTGGCAGATGCATGAACAGGCGGATCAGTGAGTGGATGGATGGATAGATGGATGAGCAACCTGGGGCCACAGGGACCCCCCTCCTCTGTAACCTGGAGCCAGACCCGCAGTGGAAGCCCTGGGCCAAGACAGGGACTCTCACCGGCTGGACCAGAACGTTGTTCTTGCCGTAGAGCAGGGTGGCGCGGGAGTTCTGATGCAGGGACTCCACATAGTCACGGGCAGAGAGGGAGGGCCGGTCGTCCATGCTGCCACTCGAATGCCTTTTCTGGATCTGGCAACGTGCGGGGAGGTGGCGGGTGAGGCCTGAAGTGACTGTCAAGGCCCCAGTCCACTCCCCACCTCCATGCGGAGTCCAGAACTCAGCTGGACTCCCCCCCGGGGCCCCACTGTCCTCCCCACTCACGCAGAGGGCCGGGCGCTTGGTGGGCGAGTCCTGCCTCAGGTGCGAGCTGTGGATGCGGTGCCTCTGGACAAGCTCATCGGCCGAGGGGTCCGTCCAGAAGTGGTCGGAAGTCTTCATCTTGGTGTACTCCAGGGCGCAGGGCCCCACTGCGGAGCAGATGGGGCTGGGAGCCCATCGCCCGGAGAGTCCTCCTTCCCTTCTCCCACCAGCAGGACCACTTATTTCCCTACTCCTCCCCTCCAGCAGCTAGGGTACCCCAGGCTCCTGCCAAAGAGGGACCAGCGCAGGAGCCTGAAATCGAGAGGCAGGGACCAGTTTTGAAGGTGGGAGGCTGGAGTGGGGCGAGACAGGCCCTTCGGAGGTGACCCCTCGAGCCGAGACCGAGATCCAGATGAGGCTCAGGGCGCTGGCTGGGCCACTTACCCAGCAAAGATGCAAGGATGGGGCCGTCCACCGGGTCCATCAGGAGAGCTTCTTTCTCGTAATACTTACTAGCAAGAGGAAAGGACATGCAGGGTTGGATGGTGACCAGCAGAGGGCGCACAGTCAACTACAGCCTGATGGTTGAGAGCCGACAGACTGGGTTCAATGTCCCTCTGGTCACCCAGTTACTGCTGTGAGCCTCAACTGCCCCATCTGCAAAATGGGCATAATGATAATATTATGGGCTGCCTAAGGACGTTTGAGAGCGACAACAGATGTCAGGCACTTAGCACAGCACTTGGCTGTAACTGCCTAATACAAAGGCTGTGGAAAAGCCTTAATGATAATAACAGGAACAATCATTAGAAGGCTGTTGAGGCCTGGCTGATTCTATCTGCTTCTCTTGCATCTTCCATCTCAGACAGGAAGGCACTTAGAGGGTCAGATGACGTCTGCCCTTCTAATGTTATCGAGGCAATAAAACATTTTAGCTGTGGTGTGTCCCCAATAGCTGTACTAACAGGCCTTCCCGTCTGGGTAACCCATGCAGATGATGCTGGGCTGACATGATCAGAAATGCCTCCTGGCCTCCAACTCTCCAAAATAACATGCGATGCCGTCAATGGTGTTTGAGCTGAATGGTTTCTGTTTTTGTTCGTTTGAGTTGTGTGTGCTCAGTCACTCAGTCGTGTCCGACTCTTTGAGACCCCACATAGGATTCTCCAGGCAAGAATACTGGAGTGGGGAGTCATTCCCTTCTCCAGGGGATCTTTTCGAATCAGGGTCTCCTGTATTGCAGGTGGATTCTTTACCGTCTGAATCACCAGGGAAGCCCGAATTGTCGCGTACTGGCCTCAAATTCTTTGCAAATTCATACAGTCTAGAAACAGAACTCCAGAATGGAAAGGACCTTGTCCTGACTCCTGAGGGATCTCAGGCCCAGACAGGGGAAGTGACTTGTCCGAGGCCGCACAGTAGGTGGATGTAGGCTATTCCAGCCAGTTCAGCTCTTCTTCCCGTTCAACAGCAGCGGGTGAAGAGCCCAGAATCTAGAGTTGGACATACTACCTGGGAGGCCAGCCTGGCTCCTCCCTCCCTGTGTGTCCCTGGACAGGTGACTACCCTCTCTGAGCTTCAGTGTCCTTTAGCTATAAACAGGAAGAAAGACAGAACTCACTCACCCAGGGCTGCTGGGAGGAATAAATGTCCAACTTCATGTACTATGTTCTGACATTGGGAGAGGTTCTCACTAAACGTGACGTGACTGTAATATCACCCCAAAGAAATCTTCAGTCATCCAGAACGCTGGCCAGGGCAGAATGACGTGCCCTGGACGTGCTCAACATCAAGTTTATACATTTCAGTGTCAGATCTGAAGCTAAGACTTGGAGACACTTTCCAGTCCACCGCTCAGTTTCTGTTCCCCAAATCAGCACAGTTATGTGACCACAACCTGGAAATAATGCCTTAAGAATCGCAGGCGTAGATGGGAGTAAGATGTGACTTAGAGGGCAGCCCCAGGGAGTCTCTTCAGGGTGATGGGTTCTTTGGTACAGTATTCTGTAGCCTGAGTGTGGTGTTGGGTTTTATGAAACTAGGCATGTATTAAACTTTCATAGAATTATATAGCAAAAAAAATAAAGAGTGAGGTTGGTTAACGTACTATGCCAATGGCAATGTCTTGGTTTTGAGACTTGTAGTATGGTTATGTAGGATGTTAACACTTAGGGTAGGGAAGAATTCTCTGTACTACTGTTTCAATTCTGTGTGGATCTAAAATCCAAAGTGTTTAATGAAGAAACAGTGTGTTGGTATTGCTAATCTGTGTCTTAGTTGCTCAGTCATGTCTGACTCTTTGTGACCCCAAGGACTGGGGCCCACCAGGCTCTCTGTCCATGGAATCCAACAGGCAGGAATACTGGAGAGGGCAGCCGTTTCTTTCTCCAGGGGATCTTCCTGATCCAGGGATTGAACTCAGGTCTCCTGCATTGCAGGCAGATTCTTTACTATCTGAGCCACCTTGGAAGCCCTAATAAACTACTCTAATAAATAAATAAGCTACTCGAATAAACTACTAAATAAACATGACCAATTTCTTCAGCAGGAAAACTCAAGCTCATGCCAAAGGCAGTAACTACATAGAACCTGGACCCACAGCAAGGCAGGGGGCAGAGAGGTGCTATAAATTACTAGAAGGTGAAGAGGTTAACTGGAGCTCTGGAGCCTGGATTTCTTTCAGTTCCTCTCTGGCCTCCAGGCCTTTGTGCCTGCTGTTCCCTCCGCTGGGAACACTTTCCCCCACACCCTTCTGCTGGGTAACACGCCCTTCAAATTGAAGTTTGACTGTCCCATCTTCCAGGACACTTTCCCTGACGACCCAGAGGAAACTAATCGCCACCCATCATCCGTCCTGGCACACTCATCACAGATTATCACGATTACTATGGGCCTGTTCTCCCTGCTAAATGCGAGCTTCGTGAGGGGAAGCACTTTGCTCTGCACTTTCAGACATATTTTCCTAGCAAACGGGCAAAGGAAAGGAGTGCTGGCCATGAGGACTCTCAGATCACAGATCTGCCAGTAGCTCCTCATTGCTCTCTTCATAATATCCAAGTTCCTTAACATGACAGGCAAGACCAGTGTATCCTCAACATCTAGGTTAGTGCCTGGCATCGTAAATGTTCATTAACTATTTAGCGGATGAGTAAACAGATCCACAGATGAATGCATGCCAAGAAGACTTGCACTACAAAACCTCTGCTGCTGCTGCTGCTGCTGCTAAGTCGCTTCAGTCATGTCCGACTCTGTGTGACTCCATAAAACCTCTATACCTGGGCAATCTGAGCTAGGAGAGAAAATGTAAAAAATACCACTAGGCCTTTCCAAAATGCTGTGTGCTCACTAACTCCTTTTCTCGCCTCTTCTCCAGAGTGGCAGCAATTCCCATCCTGTCCCATTCACCAGAAGAGACACCAGAGGCACAGAGAAGTTAAATGACTCCCCTAGGGTCACATAGTGAATCGACTGTGGGCTTCACTCACGGGAAAAGAAACATCTCTTAAGACTGTAAGATCCTTACACCCCACCCCAGTTCTGAAGATCCTGCATTGCTAATAAGCACCCAAACCTTCCCAAGGTTCTAACTTTGGCTAGTTTAGAGTCAAACAACCAGGAAGTCCTTATTAGTCACTTTCAAATCAAGTGTATATCAAGAGGGCAAAAAGAAAGCAGCTCTGTGAGAGAGGGCGCAATTCCCAAGATGGCCAGCAGGTGGAAGCAGAGTGCACCCAAGTGTTCCTTCCCACTCACCTGCTGTTTTCCACAAGGTAATGAACAATTTTGTCCAGGACCTTCTCAAACAAGGCCGTGCGGATCCACAGGTGCTTGATGGCAAGTGGGGACAGGCTGGGCAGTTTTGGCAGCTTTCGCACATTCTCCTGGAGGCCCTGGATCTGATTTCGCCTTTGAGACCAGCAAAGAAAGAGAATAGATACAACAGAGGAAATCCAACAGGATCAATATGCAAATGGGAAAGTGTCCAACTTCTCTAAGAAATGAAAGAATGGCAATTAGAACAACAGCAGGAGCCCACACTGCTCCTGGAGAATGGGAGAAGAGTTGAAAAAATAACAACACCCAGTGGGTGTGAAGACGTGGTTAAATCTGACCCTTTCATACACTGGTGATGGGTGAGCCAGATTCTCATACTGAAATTTCTCTGTCTCTTACTTTCTCTCTCTCAGCTGGAAAGCAGTGCCGGCCAAGAAAAGTCTTGGATTCTTCTCTCATTTTGGAGGCTCCCCCATTGCTCTGGAGAAGCAAGCTTTATAACACGACAAGCAGGGTGCTCTACAACCTTGCCCCTGTCTACCTCTCTGGCCACCTCCTTACCACTCCCTGCCTCTGACCCCAGGATCCAACCAGAGATCTCTGCAGATCCCTGAAGCTGCCAAGCTTTCATCTGAGGACTTTCTGTGAGGGGCTGCTTCTTTCTGGCTTCCCTCCCCACTCTATTATCTGGTTGAACTCTACTCACTCTTGAGGTCTCAGGGAGGGCACCCCCTCCGACAGGAAGCCCTCGTGCACCAGCTGAAGCTGGGGAGGGGCCCCTCCTCTGTGTTCCCTGGATCTCTGCAGCTTAACTTCTGGCTCACTTCTCTGTCTTCCCCTCCACAATGGGACGTCAAAGGCATGGATTATGCAATTCAACTGCTTTTTAAATAAAACACCGAGAGTCTACCACATGGCAAGCTTTGGCCCTGCTTCACGCCTGTATCTCTAGGGCCCGGCACAGTGCCTGGCGTGTACGGGGGCTCAGTAAATATGCCCATAAAAGAATGATTGCAAAAATGAGTGAATGGGCCCCTGGAATGGACATCTCTCATTTCTCCATCAGAAAGCTGCTCCCAATGTTATGGAAGGTCCATGGAAATCCACCTCCTTTAAGAAGCTATCAGCAGACACCTGGGAATTTAGCAGAGGGACTGGAAGACCCCTAAAGACCAGGTGGCTGAAGAGTGAGATTCCAAATGGGAACTGGCAATGCTAAGTCCAGAGCACTGCCCATGGTGCAGTTCTGGCCAGCAGCCCTGGGCTGGCAGGGTCTGAAGGGCAAGGCAAGGGCCATTTCTCTCCCAGTGGGGTGGAGTGGCCACTCATGGTGGTGAGGGCAGACACATGACTTGCCTGTCTCTCTCTCCCTTCTCTTGCCCATAACACATGTGGCTAATCAATCCATGCACTCTTTCCCACGAAGCCTACTCACAGCTCCAGAACTTTGCACGAGACAGTTCTCTGCCGGTCTTTGGGCTCCTGTAAAAGCAATGAGCTCTGGCAGGAAACCACCTCACAGCCACCAGCACCAACTGGGGATGAAACCTATTTGCCACTCCTGACTGGGCTCCAGGTGGGGGCTTGGTTGTGCAGTTGGGACTCGGGGTGGTTCTGGTGGGAGGCACTCATTTACACATTTTCAGGCCATGAGCCACTAAAACAATGCCCCTATAAGTGGCTGCTTCACCGTAAGCCTCAGATCCATGCAGATGGCGACCATGTGGTTATATTAAACTTCGATCTGCCTGCATTTGGCACAGGCCTGGCTCAGTAGGCACTTACTCATTCAACAATCATTTCCTGGGCCTTTCCCGGGTGCTGGGTGCTCTCCCAGACACTGGTGACCTAATGGGGAGCAACACATATGCAGCTGCCTATCCTCATGGAGTTCAGAGGCCAGTGGGGGGGACTGATAACAATCAGGTTAACAGTAAATGAGTGAATGAAAAATTATAGGTGGTGATAACAATTGGGAAGATAATAAACAGACTGATACAAAAGAGAAATGGGGCAAGGGTTAGAATCTACTACTAGTTAGAGGACATTACCATCCTTGGGGATGACAAGGGAACCACCACAGAAGATGAGGGGTGTGAACTGGGAGGAGGGTACAGCATGTGCAAAGGCCCCGGGGTGTGAAAGGCCCTGGCAGCTTTGAGGAGCAGAATGGAGAGTGGAGAGGGTGCTGGGAGGCACAGGCTCTTGCAGAGCCCAGGGAGGAGCCCAGGCTGTCCGCTGGGGGCGCCCCAGCCCACACCCCGCGCTCAGCACTCACGCGCTCTCGATCAGTTGCTCCAGGTCCTGCACCTTGCGGCTCAGCTCCTCGGCCGGCGGGAAGCTCTTGCCCACTTTCATGAAGAGCGCTGCGATTTTGTTGCTGCGCAGGAAGCCAGCCGCCCGCCTCCGCAGCCCGTGCAGGACGCAGGCCTCCACAGCCGCTGCAGGGACACCGCGGTCAGCAGGCCCCGCCCATGACCCCCCCCCACACACCCAGCCTGGTTCTGGGCTTTCTCGGTCACACACAGGTGCCTTGAAGGTCTGGGGCCCCATAGCATCACTATGACAGCATCATAGTTAAAAGCTTGTATGCCTCTTCATTGTCCGGCCCCTCAAAAGGGAGCAAGAGGGCTTGGTGGTGAACCCACGCTTGCTGCCCCGGGTCAGAGCACCTCTGTTCACATCTTCTCCTGGCCACTAACCAGCTGTGTGATGGGGTGAGGCGAATCAGTTCCCCTCCGCATGTCTCAGTTTCCTCATCTGTAAAATGGGATAGTATGAATAATAACCTCATAAGGTTGCTGTCAGGATCAGGTGGGGAGAATGCATGGAAAGCACTTTGCCCAGAGCCTGGCACGTGTGTGTGCTTCATGAAAGTTAGCTATTACTCCTGTCAATGACGGAGGGGAGCCGGGACTGCGCGACTGCCTAGCTTTATTTCAGTTAAAAGAATCACACTGCCGTCATTACGACTGTGCCTTCAGTAACAGCTAACATTATGGATCTCATTCAATCTCCGCCATGGCCAGGCAGAAAGGAAAACCATCCCCGTTTTCCAGATGTCGAAACTGAGGCTCCCAGAGGTGAACTGAATTGCCAGGGCCACCGAGCAAATGAGCGATGGAGCTGGGAGTCATACCCACGTCTGGGCCCAGCGTGTGCTCACAACATCTGTGCCTCCACAAAGGGCCTTTGAAGAGAGGTTTCAGTCATAATCTTCCCATTTCTGGGTCTCCCCTGGAGGCTCTGTCCAGCCCTCCTCAAACAAGAGACCTGGGGTGTAGCCTGGGTTCTACCACTAACTTGCTGTGTGACCTCAAGCAAATAACTTTCCCTTTCTGCCCCTCACTGTTCCCTTCTAAGAAACAGGCCCTGTGCATGCCATTCTGATGACCTCTATCTTACATATCTGATACTTTCAGCAGCCTTAACTTTTTTTTTATTTAAAAATTAATATGTATTTATTTGGTTGTAGCGGGATCTTCAGTTGCGACGTGTGAACACTTAGCTGTTGCATGAGGGATCTAGTTCCCTGACTGGGGATCGATCCTGGGCCCCCTCCATTGGGAGCGTGGCATCTCAGCCACTGAACCACCAGGGAAGTCCCTCAGCAGCCTTTGTCTTCTGACTTTCCGTCTTACACAGCAGCCTAGGAGCTCACACTGGTATGCACCAGGCGCATAATCCATGTCTATGGGGAAATGTGAGCTTATTAACAGCTACTCCTCACTCTTACTGGGCACCTGCTGGGCATCAGACCAGCGTTAAGATTCACCTTCCCTAATCCCTGTAGTGAAACTCAAGAGGCCAGTTTTCTAGTTACTGTTGTTTCATAGAGGAGGACACCACCAAGTGCAGGGTTAAGGGCCTGGCAAGGCCATGCGTAAGGAGAAACGCTGAGAAGTTTTTGGGCAATTGCTTGTCCTATTCTTGCTGCTGCTGTCAGCAGTGACTTGGCTTTGAAGGACTGTTCACATACTGCCTAATCTGCTCATCGAATTAAAATATCCTGGGTGATCATCTTTAAAATAGCTTCGATTTTGCCTAAATATCTAGGACTTTTCATTTGCTTACATTGATTAAATTCATGATCTAGTCCAGCTTGATAGACATTGTTCCTTTTTTTCTGATAATGGCTCATAAGCAACAACGGACAAAAGAAACCTCAGGGACGTCCTTCAGGCCTCATTTAATGCCAGCACGTTTCTCTCACCCCTGAACTTTGATCACAGAGAATTATTATGATTTTTATCACTTGCTAAAATCTTCTAAGTCTTGATCTTCTAAGTCTTTAATTGGTAGGTATGCTAGCAAGCCCTGAAACAGACATGCATATTAAGTTTTTTGCAAATAACAACATCCAGGAGAAAAAAGAAAGCCAGAGATCTATATCTATATTTATATATCAGTTCAGTTCAGTCGCTCAGTTGTGTCCGACTTTGTGACCCCATGAACCGCAGCATGCCAGGCCTCCCTGTCCATCACCAACTCCCGGAGTTTACCCAAACTCATGTCCATCGAGTTGGTGATGCCATCCAGCCATCTCATCCTCTGTCGTCCCCTTCTCCTCCTGCCCCCAATCCCTCCCAGCATCAGGGTCTTTTCCAGTGAGTCAACTCTTTGCATGAGGTGGCCAAAGTATTGGAGTTTCAGCTTCAGCATCAGTCCTTCCAATGAACACCCAGGACTGATCTCCTTTAGGATGGACTGGTTGGATCTCCTTGCAGTCCAAGGGACTCTCAAGAATCTTCTCCAACACCACAGTTCAAAAGCATCAATTCTTCGGCGTTCAGCTTTCTTCACAGTCCAACTCTCACATCCATACATGACTACTGGAAAAGCCATAGCCTCGACTAGACGGACCTTTGTTGGCAAAGTAATGTTTCTGCTTTTGAATATGCTATCTAGGTTGATCATAACTTTCCTTCCAAGGAGTAAGCGTCTTTTAATTTCATGGCTGCAATCACCATCTGCAGTGATTTTGGAGCCCAGAAAAATAAAGTCTGACACTGTTTCCACTGTTTCCCCATCTATTTTCCATGAAGTGATGGAGACATATATTTCCAAATACATATGTGTGTATATGGGCATGTGTATGTATGTATTTTTACATACATAAAATACTTTCGGGGAATTCCCTGGTGGTCCAGGAACCAGCGCTTTCACTGTCACGGGCCCAGGTTCAATCCCTGCTCAGGGAACTAAGATCCTACAAGCAAAGCAGTGTGGCCAAATATTTAATTTATTTATGTATGTGTCTATATATATTTTTTTTTTTTTTGAGGGGGGCTTCCCTTGTGGCTCAGCCAGTAAAGAATCCGTCTGCAATGTGGGAGACCTGGGTTCCATCCCTGGGTTGGGAAGATCCCCTGGTGAAGGGAAAGGCTGCCTTCTCTGGTATGCTGGCCTGGAGAAAGAACTCCATGGACTGCATAGTCCATGGGGTGGCAAAGAGTCAGACACGACTGAGCAACTTTCACTTTCATTTATATTTATGTACTTAAAGATATATCACCTAAAAAAATAAGATCTTGCCCAAGGTCACCCAGCAAAGAAGTGGCAGAGATGGGATCTGAGCAGAGCTGGGCAGCCAAAGAGCAGAACTGAGATCTGTGGTTTCCCAGGCTGTGGCGTGTGCTCAGATGGTTGTGGGCCCATGGGTGGTGTCCCCAGCCACCTGGACAGAAGCTAATGGGCCCCTCCGTGGAGCCAAGACCGTGAGAGGGGCATGATAGCTCGTCCTTCGTGGAGAGACACTCCACAATCACGAGGTTAAAGGGTCTTCAGGGAGGAAGAAACACTCCCACATATACGTACACGCTGCGTATGTGCTGAATCCTGACTTCGGGGACACACAGGGCCTGTGCCTCTAGCCATTGTGAAGGTACGGTAAGAACCTGGCAGCAAGGCTATTTCTGGAGCCCCATGGGCCTCACAGGTTCAAGGAGAGGGAGAGGGCTGAGTCACACTCTGAGCCCCGGGCCTGCCTCCTTGGCTGAGCCAGCTGGGAGCGATCCCTCGGGAAGTGTCCACGGCTTCTTGATTCCTTAAAGTCCCCATCCATCCTGTCTCTCTACCTGGGTGAGGAAAGGACACAGAGCCCATCCCTCAGAGGCAAGCCCCCGGTCACCTGGGGTGCGGTCGCTGTGAATGGAGCCCAAGGGAGGGGAGTCATCTCTCCGTGTGGACCGTGATTACCCCTTCCTGGGGCACAGAAAGTGAAAGTGAAGTCACTCAATCGTGTCTGACTCTTTGTGACCCCATGGACTGCAGCCTACCAGGTTCCTCCGTTCATGGGATTTTCCAGGCAAGAATGCTGGAGTGGGTTGCCGTTTCCTTCTCCAGGGGATCTTCCGGACCCAGGGATTGAACCCAGGTCTCCAGCATTGCAGGCAGACGCTTTACCATGTGAGCCACCAGGGAAGTCCTTCCGGAGCACAGATGTCATTCTTAATCTCTTCTCTAATCTTTTCCCTACTTCCAAATTCCCTAATGGAGTCCCTCTGGAATCTGAAAAACACTTCGCAGTTACGAAGCAGTGAAAGCATGACCTCTGGGGACCTCTGCTCAAAGAAAGCTGCCACGGCCCCGGGGCAGCCCACAGAGAGAAAGCCGCTTTTCAAGGCCGCCCGGGGCCACTGACTCACCGCAGAAGGAGATGATGTGGCTGCTGTCCTCGTGGACAAACTTGCGTGTGACGGCCTCCTCCATGATCTGCTTCACCTGGAAGGCAGAGGCGCCGGAGGGTGAGACCCCACTCTACCTGGGAGCGGGCACCCCAGGCGGCTGCGCTGTCCCTGCCACCCCCCGCAAGGGGCGTTCCCTGGTTGCTTGGGATGTTTCGGGAACGGTTCCCTCTTTGCATTCCCAGTGTTTTCTGTAGGGCTGAGGCCTGTGGCTCCTGCTACCCTCACACTTCACCCTGAAATGAATTCATTTTCAGGCTCTCTGCATAGTGGGCTTCTTTTGAGATGGCACATGAAGTGTCATCTCCTTCCCTGTCTGTGCAATCTAAGGCACCCGTCTCCAACTTCTTCCATCCCATTATCGTTCCTTCAGGGTGCTTCCTGTCCTATATCTTTGCTCACTGTCTGTCTCCAACTTCTAGAATGTAAGTTCCTCGAGGGCAGGGCCCCATCTGCCTTGTTCACCGCTGTATCCTCGGAGCCTAGAACAGGGCCTGGTACGTAGTAGGTCTCCACAAATATTTTCTGAGTGGATGAATGAATGAATGAAATGAGCATATATAAAAAAATGTTGGGGGGGAGTGCAATATGAAATATCAGCCCTGAGACCCGGTAGATCAAATCCCTGTTTGGGTACCTGTACCAGCTGGATTTGTGGTCTTATTTTGGGAAACTGAGCTCAGCAACATGCAGAAATTCACCCAGAAAGGCAGACCTGGCCCAGAGTGGAGACAGATTTCAAGACGGGCCTGCGTCCCCAGGCTGTGTGCTTTCCACACTGCATCCCTCAGTCGATCAATGCTGCGTGCCTGTGAGGGGCCAGGCACAGGCCACACCACACTGAAAGGGCCGTCATGCCTCTGCTCATGGAGGCGACCCCCTGGTGGCCTGAACGCCCTTCTGCTTTGCTGGATTCTGGGCCCGAGAGTCACTGTAGTACTTTGAGCAAAACGTTTCTCCCCTCTGGGTCATCAGTTTTCCCACCTTGAGGAGGTGGGAAGAGATGATATCAAAGCCTGGTCCCAGATCTAACGTCAGCAGGGCTTGACGTGGGAGTCTGGAATCCACCCCCATCGATGAGTCCCCTTTCTGGCTGCCCTGAGGGCCACCCAGACTCAGCCCGGCCAGCGCATTCACACACAGGGCTGAGTGCAGGGTCAGGCTCCCAGCGCCCTTCCTCTCCCTTCCTTCTGGATGCCTCCTGGAGAGGAAGACAGAACTCAAAGCATCCTTGGCCGTGTTCTCCGGAAAATCACATGGCAGTGCCCACCCAAGCTGGCACGCCACCCCCGCCCTGACACAACAAAGTCAGCACCTGCCTTGTGAACAGCTCCCGACCTCCCGGCCCAGCAAGCTCCAAGCCAGGCTCTGCCAGCGGCATTTCAAAGCCTGAACCCTAGCTAACCAAGCCTGTGGAACTGCCCCCCTTAACAAATGGGGAAACCAAGCTCAGGAAGATGAGCTAGGCCACCCAAGGCCACACAGCTAGGAAGGAGCAGAGCTGGAATTCCAACCTGTAACAGTGTTTCTCACCGTGGCTCCAGCCCCTCCAGCTTCTAGCTGTATTTCCTCAGGCACTGCCCTGCCTAGAACCTCGCCTTTGGCCTCCTTCACTGCTAATTCTGATCCTGGCTGAAACATTAGCTGTTTTGGTTAAATCTCCTGGCTTGAGGTCCTTACGGTGGCTGCTTTCATAACACTCATCATATTGATGCTGATTTTGTTAGCATCTGTCCCCCTTGCCAAGCTGTCGATCCCATGAGGGCAAGCACTCCATATCTCCCTGATTTACAACCATATCTCCAGCACACAGCTGGTGCTCAATAAAGTTGTGTTTGACTAATGAACGACTTGAAGGATCATGACTGACTTTCTGCTTTGGTAGAATATTTTAGTCTGGGGGAAAAAAATAAGCTTTCTTGTCACTATGCGAAACACGCTCAGCCGTGTCTGACTCTTGGCGACCCCATGGACTCTGTCCATGGAATTCTCCAGTCACTATAATCATGGGTAAATAGAGCAGCAGCATACTGATCCCTGGAGCAAGCAAAGGCACAGGGAGGTAGAGTAACCCGCACAGGGTCACACAGCTGGTGAGGAGCGGGTTCGGGGCTTGGATCCAGGTTTACCTCACGCCAGTGGTCGCGCTCCTTCTACAACATGCCATCATACAGGTAAAACCAAATTAAAAACAAAACCAAAATTAACCTCCCAGGGGAAACACAGCCACCAAGGGCAGCCCGCACAGGGTGTGAAGGAGGGTTGCAAGCAGGTGGACAGAGAGAGCAAGAATTGTAGTTCCTGCGTGTATCACTGCTTCCAAAGCTCTCTCCTACCTGCCTCACCTCTCTGGATCAGCGTAAGAACGGCATGGTAACACCCTCGCCTTTTAAGGAGGAAACTGAGATGGAGGAGGGGGCACACTCCTTTCCTTTGCAAAAGGCAGCTCAGGGTCCTCCAATATTCATCCGCCGAAACCCAAACTTGCACTATGATGGGGTTAGGAGCTGGGAGCCCTGATCTACAGCCAGTCTGCCAGAAGTACAAGGAACAGCCTGAAATTTGTGATCGGTGCCTGAAATTGGGGGGTGGGGATCAGTATTATGGGACTGGGCCCTTAACCTGTAGGATCTGATGCCACCCCTGGGTAGATGGTGTCAGAACTGAGTTAACTATAGGACACTCAGGTGGTGTCAGAGAATTGTGTGGAAAGTACTGTGTGGGGGACAGGTGAGAGCAGAGGAGAAATGCACAGCGGGGGCTTGTTTCCGCAGCTCGCCGACTGAGCACAAGAACGTCTGACTCTGCTGGCCTGTGTGTTTCTTTTAGCAGCAGGACAGCTCTTGCGGGGGAAGTGCAGGGTGTCGGGGAGGGTCAAAGCCTGACCGCCCCATGCCATGGCAGGCCCCAGCTCCTTCCAGAGAGAGGGCTGGCTCCCTTTTAAGCAGGTCACAGCCCTCCTGCCGACATCCTCCTGTTCCTTGGAGGTGGCCATCTGCCGGTCACCCTCTGGAGTGGCTCTGACGCAGGGACCCTGCTGCCCACCGCCTCCTCCGCCAAGGTGAGTGCGGAGATGACCAGGCCCATCAGCTCCCTCCAGAAAAGGAGGCTGTGAGCTTCTTGAAGGCACGTGAAAAATCCCTCAGCTTTGACTTCTGGTTCGGCCATCAACTAGGAGGTGCCCTGGAGCCTGGCACCGCCCCTCAGGGCTGTGGTTTCCCCCTCTCTCTGACCTCAAATACCTGCTCGGGATGCCTTAAACTCTTTCCCTTCCCTTTCCTTGTCACCGTCTTTCCAATCCTCTAAACCATCAACTCCCCTAATGTTACAGGCTCAGCTGCGGCCCTCCCTGGCCCCCCACCAAATACGTATCTTGAAATCTTATCCTTCGGTTCCTCAGCACATGACGGCATTTGGAGATGAGATCTGTACAGAGTGATTAAGTGGAAATCAGGACATTCAGAGCGAGCCCGAATCTGTTATCATCTGGGGTCCTTACACGAAGAGGAAATCTGAACATGGATGGTCACAGAGGACGAGCACGTGAAGATACAGGGAGCAGACAGTCATCGGCAGCCGGTGGGGCACCCGGCACAGACCCTTCCCGCGAGGCCCTCAGAAGGAACCCGTCCTGCCGACACCTTGATCTTGCACTTCCAGCCGCCAGAACTCCGAGGAAATGCATTCCTGCTGTTCAAGCTGCCGAGCGTGTGGTACCCTGCTATCGCAGCCTGGGCAGACTCACACCTCTGCCATGTTCCTCTCTCTCCGGAAGGCCTGGGGCACCCCGACCCGTGGCGCGTGGCAGGTAACACTGATGAAGTGCAAGCGGGGCGGGGCCTTGGTGGGGGTGCTTTTACTTCTTGGGGCTGCAGGAGGGCCTGGCCAAGCAAAGTGAAGATTCAGAGGTCCGCTGGCGGCAAAACCATGGCAGGTGTTTTGCTCTGGGGGCAAAAAAACTGGGTGGGGGGTTGCTCTGTGCACTTGAGTGCTAGCTAGAAGCCTTTCTGGTTTGGGGCTGCAGAGGAAGAAGAGCGTGGGGGGCAGGGGCCATGGGCCTCTGGGACAGAGAGAGGAGGGCGGGGAGAGGGGTGGGCCGTGAGAAGGTTCTGATGATGTGGCAGCTGCCACAAGGCACCACTCGGATCCCATGAGGACCGGAGTCTGGGAGAGCTGCTGGCCCCTCGGAACAGGGTCACCTCAGCTGCACAGATAGCCCCTCCAAAGTCTCGCTCCTTCCCGAGATTGGGGGGCTGGGTGCCGTACAGGGAATGATGCATGTGGCTGTGAAGATCCGGCATCCTTGCCCTCACAAGGGACAGCTCACAGGGGCCCTCCCAGCTCCCCACGGGGCTGGTGGGGGCTACCGGGGGCTTCTGTAGAGACCAGCTCAGGGCCCAACTTCTTCCTCCGCCCACTCCGGCTGCTCCGCCTCACCTCCCCTGGACCTGACCCCAAGAGTGGGCCCCCATAAACCTCCTGCATCCTGACCTCCATCTCAGCACTGACCTCCCATCAACGCATCTGGACAGCAATCTCCAGGGACAAGTTGCAAATGATACAAATGCAGGGGGAACTCATCTGGGCAGGAGGCATGAGAATCAGCCCTTGGGTACTGAGCTCGAGGTAGGGAGAGCGGAGGGGATGGAGTCAGACAGTCCTGGGCTGGAGGGGCCCTTAGTCCTAAGAGCCACTTGCAATGGGGACTGGCAGAGCTGCTCCAGGAGGGGCCGAGAGGCGCCAGATGGGAACTGGTTACAGATACAAACGCTCGGCCTCACCTGGACCTACTGAATCAGAAACCCCAGGGTGGTTATCAAGACCCTCAAGCGATCTTCTGCACGCTCAGACTGCACAGAGGAGCTAAGGAGATGGAGACGGAGGGCAGGAGAGAGTAGGGAAGGGTGGGGGAGGATATAAAACAGGGAACTGCCCCCAAATCCTCAAGGAAGAGACGTGGCAGTCACGGCTGTGTCCAGGGACCCTCCCCACACAGCAAGCTCCTTCTGGGAATGCCTTTCTCACACCCTGGTCAGGCTGTGGACAGTGGTGGCTCCTGGCTCCCCAGTGTTAATATCACAGAGTGCTGCACGCTTCCTGCGGTCTCTCAGCATCCTTCCCTCGCCGTAGTCAACAGCCTTTTATTAAATTCATCTTAATGTCCTCAGTTTGGGGGAGCCATCTGCTTCCTATCGGCACCCTGACTGCACACATGCCCTGTCTCAAGTTCAAAATCTGCGGAGCAGAGAAGACTGTTTGCTTACATCTGTGGATCCTGAAACTCAGGTCTTGAGGTCACACAGTCAGGAAGCTGGCTGCAGGGAGGAGCCTTGGGCATGGATCCAGGGTGGGGGGGCTGGAGGGGAGAACGCAGCACCGAGGTGTTCTCAGCCTGAAGGAGGGGTTCTGGTGAGTAAAGACCCCTGCCCACTTCCGCTGGCTCCCAGATGTGGGCTAGAGTATCTCCCCAGAAGTTAATAACAGGCCGACAGCCGGAGGCCAGGGAGGAAATGAAAAGGCAATGCCGTGGGAGCCTGCCCAGGAAGGTCACTGAGAATCCTGCAGAAGAGGGCATGGTCTTGTGGCGGGAAGAAAGAAGCTGCTGCCCACTCCTGCGTGAGTTGGGGGAGACCATCCCTGAGGACTGGCCAGCACTGTGGGCGGGGGAAGAGGGCCTGGCAGCCACAGAGGACCTCTCAAACTCTCAACCACTTTCCCCCTCTCAGGCCGCCAGACATGGTCTTGAGCACAGTCCACTTTGGAGGCAGACAGCTCGGAAGGACCGCGGGGTGGTGTGGAGACAGTGCGGGTGGCAGGGTGGCATCCTGGCATCCAGTGTGACTTCCCAAGCCTGGGCCCAGGAGTCATGCCCCATCTTGGCGGCACGGAGGCGGTGGCTGTGGTTGGCGCTGCTCTGGAGCCGCACAGACCCGCGTTCCCACCCCGGCTCAGCCACCAGTGTCCCGTGTGGGCACGGTCAGGTCACCCCCCTGCTGCCACTTCGGCTTCCTCAACTGTGAAGCGGAACCTGTCACCCCGCAGGGCTGCGCTGAGGATTAAATGGGACGTCGCTGGTGAAAGGGCAGGCCGGGCCAGCACACAGTAGGAGCTTTATGGCACTAAAGAGTACTCTTACCTTTTTGGGGGGCACTTGCTATGCTCTGGGGACTGTTTTTGTAAACACAACCTTAAGGAGGCCATTTCCCAAGTTATTCCCATTTTATAGATGGGGAAACTGATACACAAACACAGAATTAGCTAATCTGACCCGGGCCATGAAGAGGAGTCAGGACTCAGACCCAGGGCCTGATGGTCACTACACATCTGTGGATCTGTGGGTCATCACTACGTGAACCCGTTCAGTGTTCATCTCTCCCAAGGAAGCCTTGAGCCCCTAGGGCAGTGCCTGGACAGACCCAGGGCCTTTGTTCTAATAATACTTTGTCTCTCTCTGCAGAAGCCAGAGGCCATTGTGAAGCAAATGCTTTTATTTTCCTTTTTATCATTCTGCTTTTGTTATTAAAGAAAATGTTTACTAACAGTACCTACTAAGTGCCAGGTGAGCTGTATAGAAAGTCTGATTTAATCAATAGACCATTATTATCCCCTACTTTAAAGATGGATAAAGTGAGGCATGGAGAGTTTATACGACCTGCCTGAAGGTCACACAGCCAGGACTTGAACCCAGGTCTTCCTGACAGCCTGACCTGGAGTCCTGTCTCCAGCCTTGCCCAGTCATGGGTCAGGTGCTGAGAAATTTGTGAGGCGGGACTCCTCGGTGTCTCCCAACTTGGGGCTGGAAAGAGGCGTTGAACTAGGAGTCAGGAGACCTGGCTCACTCGGATGTGACTCTGCTAACCATTGTGGGGACCCTTCAGAGGCACGGGGGGACCTCAAAGGTCACAGTGGTCAGGAAGCTGCGATCCCTCTCCAGTTCCATTCTCAGGAGTCCCCCAACATTGGCTTGCATTCCTCCAAAGATGGGGAGCTTGCTCCTTTTGGAACCAGCTTCTCAGCTCTAAGGATAAGATGTCGGGAGGCAGGTGAGAGAGGCTAAGAGCTTGGGAGGTGGAGTCACTGACCTGGGGCCAAGTCCTTGGCCACTCACTGCCTGCCTGACGCTGGACAAGCTTCCCCATCTGGAAAACGGTGTGTGTGGGGGTCTTAGCACACCTCACCTCACCAGGCCAACATGAGGCCTGAATGAGATCGTGGACACAGTGCCTAGCACATATAGGGATTCTACAAACAGTAGTGACTCTTGAGATGACAGTGACGGTCAGGTTCACTGCCCTGCCTGGGGTGGATTTCATGAGGGTGTGCAGGAACTAGGAGGCCCTTCAGCTCTATTCAGGCGAGCAACCTCAACTTGCTCTGGCTGTGGCCCAGCCCCCGCTCCACGTCAGGCCTGGAGCAGCTGCCCCTGCACCTCCGGCCTCACCCTGCAACCATTCAGAAAAATGCCCCGCCCTCCTTCACCCCAACCTCCCTCCACCTGCAAATATTTAAACAGCATAAAAGGAGGATTCATCTCTGAAGGGAGGCAGGGAAATCCGGACCAATCTGCACAGCTGGAAGGGGGCTCCTGGGGGGCCCCCCAGGCCATCCTGTCTCTCTCCTCCTCACACCTGCCACCTGCCCACACCCAGGTACTCTCATGCTGCCCACCTGGAGCCCTGCTAGGTTCCAAATCACCTTGCTTCTCCTCCCTGCCTCCTCACGCTGTGCTGTGTTCACCCCCTGCAAGCCCCTGATGGGAATCACTTGGCCCAGTATGCAGGACCGTCATTAAGGGCTGTGGAAAATACGGGCAGGGGGCCTTAAGTGGGACCCAGCACACAGCTGCCACAGTATAAAGGGAGGCACTTTAGTGACGTAAGAACGTGGGCTTGGAGCCACTAGGCTGCGGTCAAACTCTAGCTCTGCTGTTAGCTGGGGGAATCCTAGGCCTCAGTTTCCTCGTCTGTGAAATGGGGACGATGTTGTGCACCACCTCACAGGGCTATGGGGAGATTCCAGAGACAAAACAGGAACAGCGCTCAGAACTGCCCTAAGGCAGAGCGTCGTACGTGGCACCTTAGAACTCATCGAGGCCTGATCGTCACTACACAGCTGTGGATTTGCCTGCTCAGTGTCCGTCTCTCCCAAGTACACCTTGAGCCCCTAGGGCAGTGACTGGACAAGCAGTTCGGTATATATTTGGTGATCACTGTGATTATATTAATAACACTAATACCGGCATCCAGTGCTTGTGGAACTGGGTTCCAGGCAGTGTCCTAAGCCCTTCTGATGGATCGTGTTTGCTCTTGTGTAAGGCTGGGGTTGACAAACTTCTTCTACAACGAGTCAGACAGCAAATGTTTCAGGCTTTGGGACAAGGCCGCCACGTAAAACATAGGATGCCCAGTGAAATGTAAGTTTCAGATAAATATATATTTAGCATAAGTATGTCCTAAAGAGTGCATGGTGCATGTTGAAATCCAAATTGAATTGGGCGTTCTGAATTTTCATTTGCTAAATCTGGCAAACTCCTTTTCAGCCACCTATGGTCTAAATGAGTCTCTTTTGTTTTTACAGCTGTTTATAATGTAGAAAGCCCTCTCAGCTCAAGAGCCGTCCACAAACAGGGACCTCCTGTTTACAGCACCCAGCGCAGTGCCTGTGGCCCATAGGAGGCCTAAATAAACACCCCTGGAGCTGCCACCTGCTCCTCGGAGGCCAGCGAGGAGCGTTCCCACCCCAGCTGGGGTCTCAGGGGGTCGGTGCCTGGCCGTGCAGGCGGGTGACTAATGCTGAGGCAGCATCAGCTTCTGAGATGAAGGCCCCCAAGCAGCCTGACTCTTAACAACTCTGCAAGAGACTCAGTGGAGAGGACCGCTAAATTAGGATGCCTGGAGGGCCTTTGAGGTGGTTTTAAAAATAACTCTCAGCATGTGGGGAAAGTGGGGAGAAGAGGGATGTGACACAGAGGCCCCCTCAACAATAACTGGGGTGAGGGCGTGAGTGGTGGATGGGCTGGCCCCTCTGCAGGCACTCCGGATGCTGAGAGCAAGATGCACACACCGTAAGAGGCCAGTATTTCCAATCCTGCCTGGAACAGCTGACTCCTGGATGTGGGTCCCCAGGGGCAACGCGATGGGCTCCCCTCCACGCCTTTGCCCACGTAGTGCCTTCTGCCAGACGCCCCTCCATGCACACTCCAGCTCGCTAACTGCAACTTGGGCTTCAGCTCAGGTGTCCCCTCCTCCTGGGAGCCTTCCTGAACTCTCTGTATCCCAAGCGGGGATAAGTGTGCCTCTTCCACATTCCACTGACACCTGCCTTCCCAGCATGAATCACATGAACCAAAACGCACTCCTTCACTCAACATTCATAGGGCACCTCCTCCGCGTCTGGCATCAGGCAGTGAGCAGATTCAGTCTCTGTCCTCATGGAGGTCACAGTCCAGCTGAGTGGAAAGATATTAACTAAATCACACCAACCAGTGTGAAGTGAGACCAATTCTCTGCAGCGAAAAAACTTGGTTCTATGAGAACATAATAGCAAGGAAACTGGGGAGGTGGGGAGATCAGGGAGGGCTTCCTGGAGGAGGTGATGCTCAAGTTCTGAAGTACAAGTAGAAACGAACTCTCTGGGTTTCGGATTCACCAACTGGAAAGCAGAGGGGAAAAGTTTCCTCCTGCTACTGCCCCCACAGAGGCGCCCTGGAGCTCAAAGGAAGGAACAGATGTACGGACGGTGTGGCAGGGAAAAGCACTACATGGAAATAGCTGGCGGCTCTGCATTTTTCAATTTTTTACGGGCGAGGCGCGCAGGCGGTGAGAGGTGGGAGGGGCTGGAACCGGCCTGATGGGTGGGGGAGGGGGAGGGGACGGGAATATTCTGGGAAGCTCCAAAGCACAGACACAGATGTGGGGGCTGGACCCGGATGGGACCGCCCTGCAACTCGTGACCGCTTCCATGTGGCCCCCACCTTCCCTTCCAACCACATCTTGTCCCTTCTCAGTCACACGTGCACCCCTTCTGGGCGACCCACGTGACTCCCACTAGCTGACCTTGGCTTCCGCAGTCCTCTGCACCCGACACCCTACCTCCTACCTCCAACTCCAGCTCTAGAAAACCAGCCAAATGCTCTGACTTGGAACCAGGTAACGTGAGTTTCTCACTCCCTCCTGAGATGCCCTCAAGTTGATGTGAGGCTCTGCCCACCCCCATCTGTTCCAGGTAAAGAAGCCGCCTGTCAGTGCAGGAGACGCAAGAGAGGCGAGTTCGATTCCTGGGTCGGGAAGATCCTCCAGACGAGGCAAGGGCAACCCACTCCAGTATTCTTGCCTGGGAAACTCCATGGACAGAGGAGCCTGGTGGGCCACAGGGGTCGCAGAGAGTCAGTCACGACTGAGCGCACACACATGGAATAACACCCACAGCACAACTTCCAGGATTCAGATCCCAGCTAACACACTCGTGGTCTCGGGCAAACCGTGTCCCTTCTCCGAGCCTCAGCATTCCCATCCGTACAGTGAGTACTATCCACATTAGTGCTACGTTACTATTCATCTTAGTGGTGCCTCACAGGCATAAGATAATACGTTCCATAGCAGTGTCTCTTGGCTCTGCCTCCGAAGGCAAAAGAAATAAAAGCAAAAATAAACAAACGGGGCCTGATTAAACTTAAAAGCTGTTTGTACAGCAAGGGAAACCATCGACAAGACAAAAAGACAATCTAAACAGAGTGGGAGAAGATATATGCAAATGATATGACTGATAAGGGTTAATATCCAAAATATACATAAACACTTAGACAGCTCAACACAGAGCGCTGAACCTAACAGCAGCCGCACAGCAGGTGCTTCCTGCATCTGTTTACGTAAGAACAACCAGCATTTACTTATAAGGGGCTCACTGTGCCTGGCACTGTGTTTAGGGGGTTTATCTCATCCAGTCCTTGTGATAATTCGGAAAAATGGGCACAATTACTCTCCCCATGTTACAGATGAGGAAGCTGAGTCTCGGCGAGACTAAACGACTTCCCAAGAGCACAAGGTTTTCAAACGGCAGGGCAGGGATTCAAACCCATGACTGTCTGCCCTGTACGGAGCCTGGCACGCAGTAGACGCATTCATTCATTCAACAGACACATACAGATGCTTCCTGCACGCTGGGTAGGCGCTTTACAAAAGTGAGCCCAGAGACTCACAGTAATACAGGTATTATCGTTATTATTCTCATTTTCCCAAGGAAGCGGTGGACCTGGGAGGGACAAAGATCGTCGGGCCTGTGAAGAGGCTGCGATCTGAATCCAGGTCTCCTGCTCTGCAGTCCCAGGTCACAGTGGGGACCCCAGCAGCCAGGTGGACAATGCACCTGTTCCCTCAGCCCGGCGCAGCCCAGTGTCACCGTCACAGCTGCAGTCCAGCAGCACCTGCCAGCTCCACTCTACCCCAGCCGGCATCTTTCATCTTTCATCACGCACCTCTCCCAGCTTACCTCCTAGCTCCCTCTCTCTGCCACTCATCGGTTCCCTAAATGAAAGAAGCCATTCTGAAAAGGCAACATACGGCATGACTCCACCTGTAGGACATTCTGGACAAGGCAAAACTATGGAGACAGTAAGAGCATCGGCGGTTCCCAGGGGCTGGGAGGAGAGAGAGAGAGAGATGAGCATGGGCGGTTTTTAGGGTACTGAGAGTATTCTTCCCAGGTGGCTCAGTGGTGAAGAGCCCGTTGGCCAATGCAAGAGACATAAGAGATGCGGGGTTCAATCCCTGAGTCGGGAAGATCCCCTGGAGAAGGGCATGGCAACCCACTCTGATAGTCTTGCCTGGAGCATCCTATAGGCAGAGAAGAGCCTGGCGGGCTGCAGTCCAAAGGGTCACAGAGTTGGACGCGACTGAAGAGACTTAGCACGCATGCACGAGAGTATTCTGTGTGATACTCTAATGGTGGATACCTGTCCTCATGCATTGGTTCAGACCCACAGAATGTACATCACTGAGAGTGAAGCCTCATGTAACTATGAACTTGGGGTGACAATGATGCGTTTGTGTAGGTTCATCCATTGTTAGCAAATGTCCCACTTTGGTGGCGGAGGGTCCATAATATGGGAGGCTGTCCATGTGTGGGAGTGGGGAAAGTGAAAGTGAAAGTTGCTCAGTCGTGTCCAATTCTTTGCAACCCCATGGACTATACAGCCCATTTTCCAGGCCAGAATACTGGACTGGGCAGCCTATCCATTCTCCAGGAGATCTTCCCAATCCAGGGATCAAGCCCAGGTCTCCCGCATTGCAGGCGGACTTTTTACCAGCTGAGCCACAAGGGAAGCCCACAGGGAAGTGGAGGTGGGGAGTATAAGGGAAATCTCTCTACTTTCCACTTAATTTTTACAGTGAACCTAAAACTGCTTTTAAAAATAAAGCCTATTTTTTTTTTAAATGTCTTTCCCTCACTCTGCCGCTCATGGAGGATGTTGGCAGGGGTTCCAGCTTTTGGGCAGACAGGATAAGGCACTCCTCCGCGCCCTCAGTCTGCATGGGCCACGGGGGGCCTTCGGGGTCTCGCAGAGCTGGGGTCTGAAGACCTCAGTTAGGACCTCGGCGACCACAGGGAATGGATCAAGGCTTCCTTCTCTGGACTGTCTCTCTCACCTGCAGTTCCGGGACTGACCTGCCGCACCCTCCCCGCCCACATCCTCCCGTCCTGCCCGCCACATGCACAGGTAAGGAAGGCAAAGCCCCAGGGGCATCCTTCTGCCGGCCCATCCGCCCATCCGTGTGATGGTGAGTGAGCAGACAAATAAATGATGAGACGGTCGCATGCGAGTCTTCAGACGGTTAGAAAAACCCTCCCTCCAGTTCCTCACTCTTAACGACCCTAAAGGTAGCTGTGGGGCTTGC
This sequence comes from Bos javanicus, assembly GCF_032452875.1. Taxonomy (NCBI): domain Eukaryota; kingdom Metazoa; phylum Chordata; class Mammalia; order Artiodactyla; family Bovidae; genus Bos; species Bos javanicus. The sequence goes on along the minus strand of NC_083884.1, from coordinate 65,610,347 downwards.
AGGAGAAGCAAACGCCTCTCCCAGCCTGCTGCCAGCCCGGCCCAGTTAATGGTTTACTGATGTGCTATAAATAGTGCGTATAAATAGGAAACCTGCATCGCTTCCCAAGAGTCGGAGGACTGGCCGGCCAGCCAGCCAGGCCTGGAAGGAGAGGTGTTCTGGGGCTGAGAATGGGGTTCCCACCAACCGGACGCCCTGCACGGGTACCCTAGACACCCCTTGACAAGAAGCCTCCCCCAGTGCCTGATGCTAAGAGCACTTGCCAGGGAGCACCTTGGGCAAAATGTCCTTTCAGCCAATACTCCTATACCCAGTCAATGGTGGAGACGGAGGAGCCTCAAAGACAGCTGCCCCAACTGCCCCCCGTCCCCAGGGGAAAGGGCCCGTGTTTCATATCCTGAGCTCACACCCTGGATCCCCGCCAGCTTTCTCCTAGGTGCCCACTGCGTGTGGCGGCTCCCCTGGCAACACTCCCTGTTTCTGCAGACCCACGGGCCTGTGGATGAAGAAGGTGCACACAGACTCCAGACGGTGCCGAGATTCTCTGGAAGGCTGCCTGAAATTCGGAGGTGTAGGGGCCACAGGAAAGTAAGAAATGGAATTCCCAGATGGTTCACACACTGTGGACCAGAAAATGGAGTAGCCACCTCCAGCAAACCTTGGGAGGAAAAGCAGTGAGATACTGTGTCTAAGGGTTGGGTGGAATCCTGGTTTTTACCACCTGTGACCTTGGGCAAGTCACTTCACTTCCTCTGTGCTTTGGTTTACTCATCTGTAAAATGGGATGATAAATAGGACCTAAATAGTCAAAGCCATGGCTTTTCCAGGGGTCATGTACGGATGTAAGCCCTGGGCCATAAAGGAGGCTGAGTGCCAAAGAATTGGTGCCTTCAGACTGTAGTGTTGGAGAAGACTCTTGACAGTCCCTTGGACAGCAAAAAGATCAAACCAGTCAATCCTACAGGAAATCAACCCTGAATATTTCATTGGAAGGACTGATGCTGAAGCCGAAGCTCCAATACTTTATCCACCTGATGTGAAGAGTCCACTCAATGGAAAAGACCTTGATGCTGGGAAAGATTGAAGGCAAAGGGAGAAAGGGGCAGCAGAGGATGAGATGGTTAAATAGCATCACTGACTCAGTGGACACGAATTTGAGCAAACTCTGAAGACGGAGGACAGAGGAGCCTGGCATGACTTAGTGACTCATCAAGAACAACGACATCCCTGCCTCAGGGGTAGGTCCTATTCATTAAGGATTTTTTAAAGATTACGTACATCAATGGATATAAAGCACTTAGCATGCTGTCTAGAACATGACAGAACTTTCTGGACATGCTCCATCCCTGCGTTGTCCAATACAGTATAGTTGCCTTGTGGGGCTACTGAGTATGAAAGGTACCCAGTGAGGTTGAGGAACAGTATTTTAAATTTAATTTTACTTGATTTAAATGTAAATAGGCACATGAGGCTAGTAGTTCACACTGGACAGTGCCAGTCTGGAATACAGTAGGTGGCCAATAAATGCTCACTATGATTGCTATGGAGAAGGCAATGGCACCCCACTCCAGTACTCTTGCCTGGAGGATCCCATGGATGGAGGAGCCTGGTGGGCTGCAGTCCATGAGGTTGCTAGGAGTTGGACACAACTGAGTGACTTCACCTTCACTTTTCACTTTCATGCATTGGAGAAGGAAATGGCAACCCACTCCAGTGTTCTTGCCTGGAGAATCCCAGGGACAGAGGAGCCTAGTGGGCTGCCGTCTATGGGGTCGCACAGAGTCGGACACGACTGAAGCAACTTAGCAGCAGGAGCAGCAGCATGATTGCTGTTAGGGGTTGTTATTATTATTAGAAGACTCACTGGGTTAGAAATTAGGAGACATCACCATTTCTGAGCATGTGGAGGGCGGGGAACTGTACTGGGATCTTTGTATCCCAGCACCTTGCAGGGTGTTTTCTTTTATAAACTTGGTGAAAGATTTATTTAAAACCACAGTGAAGAACACCTACCATACTGGAGTATTTGGGCTGTGGATCCTTTACGGGTCCTGAGGAGAAGGGAGGATACCCTCTCTGTATGGCAAGTACAGAGTGTTCGTACAGTTTCAGGGTTTGCACACCCTGGAGTAGAAATCTCTGACTTGGCAGACACCTGCACGCAGTAGGTCGCCAGGCAGCACCGGGATCACAGCCAGGCACGAGGCATCAGAGCGGTCACTTCCACCGTGAGGGGCTGAGCTCCAAACACAGCGCCCTCAGGCTGTCGAGGTGGACGCCTGTGGTTTCCTGGCCGGAGTTCCACCTCCCTGTCTGGACGTTTCGCCTCGACCCTCCTCTGGGCCCCCTCCTTTACTCTCACAGGGCTGACTCTACACTCTGCCCTCCCAGGCTTGATCAGTCGGAGGAGAGGAATCCGTCCCGCGGCCACTGGCGCAAAAAGAGCACACGACCCAGGTTGGTCCCATGAAATCTAATCCTGAGACTTCCGCTAGAACCACAGGGAAGGGGAAGTTTGGTTTCTGTTGATGCCAAGCTGGCAGATTGTGCCCTGAGAGCGGCTGGGCAACACTCGACCTCCCCATAGAGACAGACAGAGCATAAAGCTTATATAGAGAAAAAGCAGCGCAGGGAGATGGAGAGATGACATCATTGGAACCCCTGGATACAGCCGTACCTAAAGCGGGTCACTCCACAGCTTCCCAAACCCTTGCACCGATATATCCACTTCTTAGCCTCTCTTTCCCTTTCTGTTTTATACTTGTAGATTTATTTATTTACTGAACTAGTTTTGTTAGCAAGTTATGATCCAACTTGAATTGGGTGGGGCTGGCTAAAATACCCAGCTGTGCTGCTTCGCAGCTGTGCGACCTTCCTTAGTCTGGTTTCTTAACCTCTCAGCTTCAGTTTCTTCATCAGTAAAGAGGAACTGCAATCTGTACCTACCCTAAAGGAAGACTGCTTTGTGGATTAAATGAGCCAGAGCTAAGCACTTAGTGTTTAATAAATGGTAGTGGTAAAGATGTCTTTATTTCTTTTTTTTTAAAAAAGAAAAATAATAGCTGCTCTAATTCCAATGTTCTATTTCAACATAATGCACTAAATAATAATTAGAGGAGAATTCACTGAACACTGAAAGTATCACCAAGCCCCTTGATCTCCTGGGGCTTCAGGTATCCGATTTTTGTATGGAGGTCTACTGCAAAAGGTCCTGTCACTGTCCTTTACAAACACCCAGAAACTGAATTCCTTCAAGATTTTGCAAAGAAAAAGCACCAAATAAACCTCCAAGCAAAAACTACTCATCTCCTATCTTCTTGCACCACTAAAAGAGAGGAAAATATGCCACCCACCCCCACTCGAGTCCAGCCCTCCTAGCCGCCTCACCCAGGGGCTCACAGTGCCTAAGCGGCAGGGCTGGCAGGCTCACAAGGGTTTCCGACCTCCTGAGGCAGAGGAATTACTTCCACTGGGGACCGAAGAGTGGCCAGACACAGAGGGACGCTCCAGCTGCCCACCACAAGATGGTGATGCCGTCAGTCAAGACTCAGCTTCCCGGACTCCTACTCAGGAGGCTCAGTCCCTCTGGATCCCCAAACACGCCCCTTCCCCGTCCACAGCACCCCTCCTGTGGCCCTGGCCCTGCCCCTCACCCCCTTTGCCCCAGGCTGACCCAAGAAGAGCACGATCCCACGCTGAGGGGACCTGCAAGTGGAGCAGATGTGTGACCAGAAAGGGGAGCAAAATGTCCTTCTCACGCTGAACTGGGTTCTATCTCACTCTTAAGTGGGTGAGCCAAGCACTGTGCCTGGTCCCTGCACAAAGAGCCCTCCGATGATAGCACAACAGAGCGGTAGATGATGCCCCAGCAGACTGATACACGAGGAAACTCAAGTCCGAGAGGTTCCCGCAGCCCCTAAAGGGCAGGGCTGTGACCTGAACTCAAGGCTGTCTGCTTTCAAAGCTTAGCCTTATCCCCAACTCCACGCTTCCGGCGTCGCTCACAACCACATGGGGGTCACTGGTTTGGGCTCCACAGTGATACAGAGCAGGATACTGGAGCCAAATTCCCAAGCTGTACCACTGACAATCTCCGTGACTGCAGGCAAGGTCATCTCTTGTGCCCCAATATCCTTCTCTGTTATGGAGAACATTTTATCCACTTCAGGGGGCACTGAGATACTTAAGTGAGGTCACTCATATAAAATGCCCAGTAAATGCTGTTCTTTTTTTTTCTTTTTTAAATCTTTAATCCATTAGAATGGCTTTAGTAGAGCCCTTGTTTCCCTTGAGTGAAAGCTCTCTAAAGTCTTATCAGCTACTGAGTTTTTTTTAATAAGTCTTAAATACAGACTTGGCAAATTCAGAGTAGAGAAAACATGGGGGAGACTTGGCTCTCGGAAAGTGATGCCGGCCAAATCAGATGGTTGGAGGTTCTTAGAATCCCTGAGCTGTCCGACCGCATCTGCTTAGAAAGCAGGAGAGTGAGACAGGGAGAAGGGGCCTGCTAGGAGGCCACAGATTATTAGGGTCAGCGTGGGGACAAGGACTCGGGTGTCCTCACCTCCCATCCTGGGGTCTGCAGCCAACAACTGTGGGCCCAACGTGGTGGGGAGGCGGAAATGCCCTTTCCCACGTGCCAACCAGCACCCTCTCCTGAGCCCCCCAGGAGGTTACTGCACGGGGACCCGGGCAGACTACACCTAAGCAGGAAAGCCAGCATCCCTCCCGACTCCCCTGTCACATTGTCCCCAAGCCCACCACTATCAAAAGCTCCAGGAAGCTGCATTGCCAGATCACGAGAACAAGCATGAAACCGGGCCACGTGCAGATATGGCTGCATTATTCATGAGCACTTCTGCCGTCTTAAGCCTGAAAACACAACACACATGAACTGATTTGAGTCAACCCTGCTAGCATCAGAGCGCCCCCAAAATATCCCACCCAGGATTCCTGCTGTCATTCCTTCCACTGGGCCAGTGTTTTTGGAACCTGTGCTTGGCCCGGCGGGGGAGTGTGGGGCTGTGATTTCCGGCCCAAGAATGGAAAGCTCAGAAAATATAAGACAGGAGTTTCCTCTCTTGCCTAACCACTTTGAATCCTCATTTGTCCCTCCATGTACTGCCCATCTGGCAGCCACGCGTAGGTGAATTCACACTCCTCTCGTGATCAACCCCTCCCTGCCCCCCCACCCAACCCAGCTTCCATCTCACTCAGAGTAAAAGCCGAAGCTTCCCAGGGCCACAGGCCCTGCACGACCGGCCGCGTGTTCCGTGTCCTCCTCCTCCGTTCTTTTTCACTCTGCTCCAGCCTGGCTGACCTCCCCGCGGATCGCTGGCCCCTCTCAAGGCCTTTGCGTGCACTGTTTCTTCTGCCGGGGACACCCTTGCTGCAGATGTCCGCCCGGCAGGACTCTGCTCAAGTCACCCCGTCAGAGAAGCCGCCCTTGAGGGTCACCTCTGGAGCACGCTTCCCTCCACGCTCCACCGCCTTTCCTGCTTTATCTTCCTCACAGCTCCTGCTGCTTCTAATACCTATTTATTATGTATTTATTAAGCTTCACAATAGAGCTTCCCAGGTGGCGCTAGTGGTAAAGAACACACCCAATGCAGGAAACGCAGGTTTGACCCTTAGGTCAGGAAGATCCCCTGGAGGAGGGCATGGCCACCCACTCCAGTATTCTTGCCTGGAGAATCCCATGCACACAGGAGCCTGGTGGGCTACAGTCCATGGGGTCGCACAGAGTCGGCCACGACTGAGCACAGCTTCTCAAGAGCATGTGAGCAGGGATGTTGTTTTTGTTCGTTTCTCAATCTTCCTGCAACAGTGCCTGGCACCTAGTAGATGCTCAAGAAATATTTGTGGAAAGGAGAGAGGAAGTTTCCTTCTAAGAACTGGCAGAAAAGCTCTGTCTCGGCCCTTGCTGCCAGTTGAAACCTCCTGAGGTAGAACTCCAAGAAAGACCCTCCCCTGCTCACAAATCTTCCAGAGCTCCCCACTCTCTGAGGGGGCAGACGCTGCAGCCGGGCATTCACAGCGCTGCACAGGCTGGGACTCAGGGACCTCTTCTGACTCATCTCCTCCCCCTACACACATTGGAACCCCAGCTGGCTTCTGGGGACTCTGCTGAAGCTTGTGGTTCCCAACCTCTGCCCTTTGGGATGAAGGGCCACGAGGCCGCCCTCCAGATCCTGGCAAAGTGGGATCTGAATCCTGGCTTCTCCCCCGGCCAGCCGTGTGACCATCTCCGTGTCTCCAGTTCCTCTTGTATCCAGCAGAGGAGGTGGCAAGTCTCCCTGTTAGGGCTGTCTGTCGTGAGGGGTGAAGGAAGTAAGCGTCTAGGGACCACTCAGCCCAGCTGTGCTATTCTGAGCTGGAAACGTCCTCGTGACGGGGGCTGTGCTGTGCTTTGCAGGATGTTGAGCAGCATGTCTGGTCTCTCCCCACCAAATGCCAGAGCATCTCCAGCTCTGACAACCGAAGACGTCTCCAGACGTTGCCAAATGTCCCAGTGGGTGGGGGGTAAGGCTGCCAGATTTAGCGATGCATATTTATTCCAAAAGACTACTCATTGTTTATCTCAAATTTGAATTTAACTGTGTGGCCTGTGTGCTATCTGGCAACCCTACCTGGGAGGTGAAACTGTCCCCCCTCCTTCCTCAAGAGCCACTGGGTTAGAGGGACGCCACCGCAGGGTCTAGGGCTAACACCCCTGTGTCCCTTCTTGACTTCCTCCAACCTTCTCAGCACGTCCCACCCGCCTGCCCTGATGGCCCACTCAGGGGCGGGGAGGTTCAGCTCCCCAAACAAGCCCGGCTCAGCCGCTGTGATGATGGCCCCCCCGGAACAGCCCTCGCGCCAGCTCCAGGGAGCAGAGCTAAACGCGGCTTCCTCTCATCCCCAGCCTCTTTCCCGGGGTCTCTCTGCCGACCCACAAGCCGCCGCCTTCTCCCCTTTGGTTAAGAGGCCAAGCAGGCCCAGCCAAGAGGCAGGAAAACAACGCAGTTAGTCACTTTGCTTCCGTTATCAACCTGTGTCACGTGGCTGGCTCCTTTAATGGCAGTCGTCATGGCAACGGGAAGCCAGTCCCTGCTGCTCTGGGAACCAAAACAAAATTAAAGGGGTGGAGGCAGGGAGGAGCAAAGAGGGGAGGGCTAAGGGAGCCAGGAAGGAGCCAGGAGAGAGTGGCTGGATTTGACTGGAGGAAATCATGCTGAGGCCATCCTGTCCCCAGCTGTCCCTGGGGAGGGAGACAGTTAAAAAAAAAAAGATTCCTGTCCTGGAGAAGCTCAGGCTAACGTGGTGGGTGTTTTCACATGGTTTATACTGACAGGTGAGTAATTTTCATCCCCATTACCAATAAACTAGAATCCAGACACGTGTGAAGGTAAAGACAGATGCTTGTCCGAGATTGCACAACTGACGGGCAATCAGTTTCAGCTCCACCCTCTTCTTTCCATATTCCTCAGGTCCTCCCCGCTCCTCTCCTCTTGCTTTTAGGATAGGACCACATGCTCTGCCCCCTCTGCATGCAGCCCTCTGCACTCCAGCCATTTCCGAGTCCCCCCTCCCCACCTCCCCGCGCCCATTCCTCCAAGTGTGTGGTTCTCCCTCCAGCTACAAAGTCTTTGCGTGTGCAGTTCCCTCTGCCAGGAACTGTTTTTCCTCTATCTCTCACTACCTCATACCTTCACCTAAAAAGCCTACTTATCCTTCACACAGTTTCTTAAACACCACTTCCTCCAGGAAGCCTTCCTGAGCCACCTGCATGCAATTACATCTCCCGGATGCGTGCTCTTGTAATGCCAAGTGATGCTTGCTTCTCCTCCAGACCTTGGTGCACAGCCTGCAATTACCCCTTTAATTACATTACCCCCGGGATGTCTGTCAGGGTCTGTCCACCATACTGGAGTGTCAGCCCCAAGAGGACTCAGCCAATCTAGTTCACCGTGGGATCTGCAGAGCCCGGCCGAGTCAGCACTCAACAGCGCTTCCAGCCCCACAAACTCTGCTGGCCTTTGTGGCTTCAATGGCTCAGACAAAAGGTTGCAGACCCAACTTGGCTTATCTACAGAAACTCGCTGTTAAGCTGCCCCAGTCCAGAAAGAAGGATGGGAGGCACCTCTGGGCGAGGCTGTGACAGGGAGGGATGTGGCTGCAACCCAGAGGGTGCAGGGAAGGAAGACTTGACTCCTAGGTTTCTAAGCAAAGAGCTCCCCTTTGCCTTCCCACTGGAGATGCTCCCCTAGGAGGTGGTCAGAGGAAGCAAAGGAGAGAGGAGGTCTGCTTTGGGGGGGCGTGTGTGTGGCTGGATTTGTCTCCATACCCTTGGGGGGGTACCCATGCTGAACAGGGGGGTCAGAGACAGAAAACTGTTCCCCTTTACTGGTTCTGTGTCCCTGAAACATCTCTCCCTCTCTCTGGGCCAGTTTTCTCATCTGTAAAATGGAAATTATAGCACTCACACATACTGAGATTGTGGTGCCGTGTAGACGTGGATGGGGATGTTTGTGATTTAGTGGGTAAGAGCCTGGCTCTGATGCCAGACCAGGCTTGGGAGGGTCTGTCCCTTCTGGGCTGTGTGCTCGTGAGGAACTCACTCCTCTGTGAGCCTCAGTTTCTGTGTCTGTAAAATGGGGACAACCTCACTGACCTCATAAAATTACTGTGCACACAGGATACAGCTTGGAGTAGCCTCCAGGAAGTGGAAGCACTAATTACCAAAATGATGAGCCCTGAGAAATGCAAATTTTAGAATCAGCCATCAGCTTGCAAAGTCCTGCCCTCTGACTGCACTTCAGGGTCAATGGATACTTGAGTTCTTTCCCAAACTTGCAAGGTCTGCCTCTGCACCCCCACCCACCCCTGCCCAGGCATCAAGCGGGATGGCAAAGGTCTCTTAGACCAGATGGCCTTGGCCTCCAGTCAGGCAGAAAGCTCATCCCAATCGTCAAACTCAGAGGCTCACAGGAGAAAATGCAGCCCTCGACCACCAGGGGCAAAGTGTCCCCCACAACCTGGCCAATAGCCCAAAGCAGACTGACATGGATGAGACCTCCAAGAACACTGGACCAGTGCTTTCTCCTCCAGACATGGAGAAACTGAGTCCCGGAGAGGGGAAGGAACTCGTAAGGGCATTGAGGGAGCTGGTGGCAGAGCTGGGTTTAGGGCCTCAACTGGAGGCCTGCCCGGAGCAGAAATCACTCCCTCCAACATGCTCACAATCTCTTCTGCTTGTAGCCCTGGCCCCCACGCCCCCGACCCTCAGTGGAACCATTTCCTTAAAAACACAGCCATTCTGGGTGAAAACCCCTGGAGAGAACATAGAACATCTGGGTTTAATGAAACAACGAACACAAAAATTGCAGGTTTTTACTCTGAAGGCTTTTGGAGGGGGCGGTCTATACCCACTCTCCCCTGAAACAGTCATCTGAATGTGTAGCTTTCAATGGAAAGAGGGTCTAGACAGAGCTCTCTTCAGGTCCCCACAGGGGTCTCTGTGAGCGTAAAAGTTCTGGGCCTTTCTGAGGGATTTCATGTGTATGTCTCCTTACTCAGAGACACTAGAATGTGCAATCAGCCTGGAACAGATCCTTTCAGCAACAGTGGGACGTGCCACACACAGAGACACACACAGACACACGCCCACGCTCCCCGAGGGGGGAGGGGCAGCAACAGGTCCCAGCTCTGAGACTGCCCTTGGTGGCTGGCTGGCTGCCACCGTGCGGGGAGGGCCTTTTTGGTGGTCAGCACTGCCCCCAGACACCGACACCCTCAGCACACACGGAGGCACAGAACCAGGCCAGCCCCCTCCGCCGAGAGCTGAGTGCTCAGAACGCAGAGGTGAGGCAGCCTCGGCATTGATGGGGTCCCAGGTGGTGGGATGCAGAGTGACATGGGGGGGGATGCACACACACACACACACGGCCGCAGCCTCACTCATCCACACACAGATTCATGCCATCCCATGTCACACACACAGACACAGCCACTGGCTCACTCATTCACAGATTCCTTCATCACACAGATACACATCATAATCAGAAAACAGATAAACACACAGATGCATGGACACATAGAGATACACTTAGATATCTCCAGGGAGATGCGTGGATGTGCTCAGATACACATACTCACAGCTACACGTCCTCACCCACACAGGCATGTGCGTGCACACACACACACAGACACACACACACACAGAGTCCAGGTATCTAAATGCTTCCCTAGGCACCCATCACTATAGATTCTCTTGCTCTGTGAGAAGTCATGAACTATTAACTCTGAAGGCTAGACTGGGCTAACCCCATGGAGAGTGAAGGGTCAGAGGGGCAGCTGAACCTTGACTAATTCTCACCTTCCTGCCAGAGTCGGGTGGGTGGGGGGTCAGGGGACCCCGCCTGCCAGGAGAGCACACACACATGCCTACAAGTGGACTTAACCCACTGGCCTGGGACTCTCAGGGAGGGGTCCCCTGGTTCCTAGGGATGGCTCCTAGGACTGAATTTAGGGGAGGGGTGTGTGCAGGAAGCTTTATTTTCCCAAAGTGAATTTTCACCCCTTCCGGAAGTCTGGTCCATTGCCTGCAGCCCCATCCGGGCTTCCCCGACTCAACAAGCCCTGGCAGCAGCAACCCCCCCGCCCCTCCACCCCAGGTGCGTTTCTCACCTTGATGAGACCCACCCACATGCTCTTCCACAAGAGGGGACCCTACCGAGCCACATCCAGGTATGCCACCCCCCCCCCAGCCTGGGGGCCCTCAAGCAGCAGTTGCTCCCGTACACAGCATAAAAACACCCAGTGCCCCCCTACCCCCCTACTCCCACCCCCAAACTCACCTGCTTCTAGCCCTGCGGGAGGTTAGCCCCCACCCAGGTGGGCCCCCCACCCCAGCTGGCCACGCGTCCTTTGGAGACGCTTCCCTGGGGTGGTTTCGGCGGCCCCCTCCCCCGGGGGTCGCGCCGCCCGCCTCCGCCCGGCACTCACCTCCTTCTTGACCGTGCGCAGCAGCCTCTGCCGGGTCTCCGCCTCTGTGGGGTGAGACGGGAGGGCGGCCGCTCAGCCCAGGGCTGGGGGCCGTGCTGCGGAGCTGCCCTCCCGCCGCCCCCGCACCCTGCGCCCCCTTACCCGCCAGCCCCGAAGCCATGGCTGCGCGCGCGGCGATCCGAGTCCGGGCGGCGGCGGCGGCGGCGGCGGCTCCCGGGCGCTCCACTCGCCTGCTGCAGCCGCGGCGGGGCGGGGCGAGCGCCGAGTGACGGTCCAGGCGCCAGACGTCAGGCCCCGCCGCGGCCGCCCCACCCTCCCGGGAGCCACGCCGGGCGCCCAGGTCCTCCCGGAGGCTCCTCCCCGCCCGACACACACCCTCGGTCCCGCGCGTCCCGAGGAGCCGGCGCCTGCACCTCCCTCCCAAGGGGAACCCCACCACCACGACCACTGCCATGCCCACCCTCCTTCTATGGGGCCGGGAAAGACATCATCGCTTAGTCACTGTCTGCTGTTTGCCAGGTTCGGATGTGGCGGTGGGGGTCGGGATTGGGGGGCTACTACACACAGTCTCCTAGCCTGTTTTCTCCTCTTTAAAATGGATATAGTTTGATGACCTCATAGGAATGATATGAGACTTAAATGAAGTCCTGAATGTAAAGCACTTAACACACATCTAGGGGAAAAGGGCCAACAACCATAAAGGATAGCTGTGCTGCTATGCTAGTATTATTATTATTACCTCTACGACTACTGTAGGCATACTTCTTTTCATAGTGCTTTGCTGTACTGCACTTTACCGATATTGTGGGTTTTGCTTTTTACAAATGGAAAGTGTGTGGCAACCCTGTATCCAGCACGTCTATCTGTGCCATTTCCCCAGGGGCATCGACTGGCTTTGTGTCTCTGTCACATTTTGGTAGTGCTCATAATATTTCACACTCTCCACCAGCAAAAAGACTCCTCCATGAAGTCACGGATGACGGGCTTCCCAGCTGGCACTAGTGGTAAAGAACCCGCCTGCCAATGCAGGAGACATAAGAGACACGGTTCCAACCAGAGGTTGGAAACATCCCCTGGAGAAGGGAATGGCAACCCACTCCGGTATTCCAGTATTCCAGCTCCACTCCAGTATATCCAGCTGTGGATCCAGAGTCCCCTCTTTTCCATTTGTCAGTGTCGGGGGGCCTTTGGCCATAAGCCACAGCTGCTGATTTTGGCTAACTTTGCAAAAGGGCATAGACTGGAAGGATAACAGGCATTCCCAGAGTCCAAAGGAGGCTGGAGGACTCAGAAAAAGGGTGAAACCAAGGCAGCGCTGGAAGGCCAGCAAGAGAGCCTTGAACAATCATCTGACAGAGACAGGGTGTTCAGGGCACCACCACTCAGGTGATAGGAACTCCATCTATTTGAGGTCCTGTTGCAGAAAGGGAGTGTCTGATTGGTCTGGGCTGGGTCACACGCCGGCCCCTTGCTGAGGGAGGGCAGCCTCATTCACAGTCCTACCACCCCGCCATCTCCAGCGTAGGTGTGGCGGTCCCCTTGGAGCCCAGAGAATAGGAAACAGTTGCTTCTTAGCAAAAATATGGAACAACCAAGTGAACAGCAGTCAGAATTCTGACCTCAGGGTCCAAGAGACTGATCCAGGGGTTCTGTTCTTGACTGTGCCCCTAAGATGATGGAGTTACTTTAGGAAAGTAGGGCACCCAAGCCCCACGTTGGTGTCTGTTTCCTAAAACCCGTGGTTTTCCTTCTCTCGCATTTGTGTGCTAAGTTGCTTCAGTCGTGTCCAGCTCTTGGTGACCCCGTGGCCTGTAGCCTTCCAGGCTCTGTCCATGGGATCCTCCAGGCAAGAATACTGGAGTGGGTTGTTGTGCCCTCCTCCAGGGGATCTTCCCAATCCAGGGATGGAACCCAGGTCTCTTAGGTCTCCTGCACTGGCAGGCAGGTTCTTTGCCACTAATGTCACCTGGGAAGTTTTCCTTCTCCTACCAAGCTCAAAGTATGGGAAGGTGACTTGTACTGATCCTTCCTTGAAAACCTGGAGCTTTTCTTCCTAAAGGAAGGATTTGATGAAGCTTGCTTTACTGGCAACAGGAAGATGGGCATCTATGGGACCTGGATTTGCTCAGCTTTTTGGACCCGGACTCAGGTTTTTATTTTTGGGGGCTCCAAAATCACTGCAGATGGTGATTGCAGCCATGAAATTAAAAGACGCTTACTCCTTGGAAGGAAAGTTATGGCCAACCTAGATAGCATATTCAAAAGCAGAGACATTACTTTGCCAACAAAGGTCCATCTAGTCAAGGCTATGGTTTTTCCAGTGGTCATGTATGGATGTGAGAGTTGGACTGTGAAGAAAGCTGAGCGCCAAAGAATTGATGCTTTTAAACTGTGGTGCTGGAGAAGACTCTTGAGAGTCCCTTGGACTGCGAGGAGATCCAACCAGTCCATTCTGAAGGAGATCAGCCCTGGGTGTTCTTTGGAGGGAATGATGCTGAAGCTGAAACTCCAGTATTTTGGCCACCTTATGTGAAGAGTTGACTCATTGGAAAAGACTCTGATGCTGGGAGGGATTGGCAGGAGGAGAAGGGGACGACAGAGGATGAGATGGCTGGATGGCATCACCGACTCGATGGACGTGGGTTTGAGTGAACTCCGGGAGTTGGTGATGGACAGGGAGGCCTGGTGTGCTGCAATTCATGGGGTCGCAAAGAGTCCGAAACGACTGACCGACTGAACTGACTGAACTTGGACCCTGAGCTTGGCTCTCTCTGCTGCAGTTAGACCACCCACCACTAGGGGCGCTGGCACCGAAGGTCAGCTTGTTGAGTCGCAATCTCCCTGAGATCAGAGCAGGAAATCTTTCCTGGGTCACAAAACCCTCTTCAGGGTCTGAGAATCCCACCATCTGACTCACTGCTACCTATGCTTTGTCTCATACCTGTGCAGCTGACCCCTTGTGCAACTGCCAGAACCAGTGAGGAAGGCCTGTTCCTCCTGCAGTGTCCCTTTAGCGCCCTCTACTGAGAAAACTCAGCATCGTGCTCAGTATAAATGAGACAACGTTAACGCAGTCCTATTACCGAGAAGCCTCCGTTGAACTCTGGGAAAACGCATTTTTCCTCCAGTTTATTGCCTTTTGCTTAAGTTAGCCAAAGACAGCTTCTGTGGCTTATGGCCAGAGATCCCTGAACAGTTCCATTTATTATGGAAGAATGAATTTGGAATTGAAAAGCAGACAGGGAGGCCTGGCGTGCTGCGATTCATGGGGTCGCGAAGAGTCGGACACGACTGAGCGACTGAACTGACACTGATTACTGGTACAATAGCATGGCCTCATTGTGAAGCCACCGACCCAGAGTTTTCTCTTACTTGCAGTTGAAAACATTGTGCTAATAAAATTATTCCGTGGAATGTGTTCATCTGTTTCTATGAACATGAATAGAAAAAAAACTGACCTACTTTTCCACTTAGAAAATGAACATCCCTCTCTGTCAATAAATGCAGATCTCAATCTTTCCAGGCACGTGGGAGAGGAGGTGCAAAGGCCCTGGGGTGGGAACCAGCATGCCTAGACAAAGAAGAGAATGGGTGTGGTAGAGATTGTCATGCAGTCAGTGCTTAAGGCTCCTCCAGTCCACAACTCCTTAAGAAAGCCCAAGAGAGCCTTGACTTTCTTCTTACTTTCTCATCCCACATTCTGTCCACCAGCAAGCCTTTTAAATTTACTGTGGTGATATTCACATAGCATTCACCATTGTAACAATTTTAAACTGGACAGTCCAGTGGCATGTACTCCCAGTGTGCTGAGCCATCATCACTCTCTAGTTCCAGAACACTTCTTCGCCTCAAAAGGAAACCCCGTACCCATTAAGCAGCCTCTCCCCACTTCCCCCTTCCCCACAACTTTCGCATCTGCTTTTTGTACCTATGAGTCTGCCTGTTCTGGAGATTTCATTAAATTAAATGAGCTGATATGTGGCCCTTATATCCAGCTTCCTTGACATACTGTAATATTTTTGAGGTTCATCCATGTTACAGCACATACCAGTACTTCATTCCGTTTTATGACTTAAGAATATTCCATTATGTGGACATACCCACGTTTTGTTTCTCCAGTCATTAGTTGATGGACATCTGGATGGTTTCTACCTCTTGGCTGTTATAAATAGAGTTCTTCTATGAATAGAACTGTACACATTGGCAAAGAAGATTTTATGTGGACAAACATTTTTAACTTGGGTATTTGATACCTAGGAGTATAATTTCTGGGTGCTACAAGTTAAGAGTTTATGTTCTCTTCAAATTTACGTGTTGATACCTAATCCCCAATGTGACAGTATTTGGAGGTGGGGCCTTTTGGAGGTGATTGGGTCAGGGGGATGGATCCCTCATGAATGGGATTAGTGTCCTTAGATCCTGAGAGCTCTCCGGCCTCTTGCACCATGTGAAAATACAGCAAGAAGACAGCCATCTAGAAATCAGGAGGTAGCTCTCGTCAGACACTGAATTTGTCATTGTCTTGATTGTGGACTTTCTAGCCTTCAGAACTGTGAGAAATAAATCTCTGCTGTTTATAAGCCAACCAGTCTGTGGTATTTCAACAGTCTAGGCTGACAAAGACATCGGTCATATGGCCATTCTATGCTTAATGTTTTGAGAAACCGCCATATTCTTTTCCATAGCGATTGTACCATTTCATATTACTACCAGCAGTGTACAAGGATTTCAATTCTTTTCGCATCCTTGCCAAAACAATTTTCCTTTTTAAAAATTAAAGTCATCCCAATGGGTGTGAAGTAGTATCCGATTGTGATTTTGATTTGCATTTTCTTAATGACTAATGATGTTGTACATCTTTTCATATGCCTGTGAGCCATTTGTATAACTTTTCTGGAGAAATTTTATTCTAGTCTTTTGCTCATTTTAAGCTGAATTGTCTTTTAGTTGGTGAGCTGCATGAATTCTTTATGTATTCTGGATACTAGACTCTTATTACACATATAATATGCAAATATTTTCTCCCATTATGTAGGCTTTTTTCTTTCTTGACAGTGGCCTAGTAAGATACTGCAAAAATGGTTTTTTTTTAAGTTTTAAATTTTTATGAAGTCCAATTCATGTATTTTTTGTTACTTGTGATTTTGATGCTGTATCTAAGAAACCATATCCAAAACCAGGATTCTGCCTATTTGCCCTATGTTTTCTCCTAAGAGTTTTATAGGTACAGCTTTTATATTTAAGTCTCCAGTCAGAACACGTGCCTCTGAGTGAGGCCTGGAGAGGATGGGAGGGAGTGAAAACTGTTCCCGATGGTCTCAGGGCTCCAGGATGCCTGGCTCCTGCTTCACAGCCATGGCCTTCTGCACATCATTCCTTATTCTCTAAGTCTGTTTTCTCATCTATAAAATGGGACAGGTGTTCATTTTACTTGTCTATTCATCTCCCAGTGCACCTGTGAGGATAAGCATCAAATGACATCGTGTTTATGGAGATTCTTGGTGTACACAGGATTGTTAATTTAGCGAAGTGATACAATTATGTTATCGAGCTGCTAAAGCAGATCTCAGTCAAGGCTCTCGGGAGAGAAAAAACACTCGCTCTGAGTCACTTAAGCTGATGGAAAGATGTGGAGGGGGTGGGGGGGTGGATTTGATAGACAAAAAGGACAAGCCAAACAGCAGTATCTCTGGTTGTGTGAGGCTGATGGATTTTCTCTTGCTGTGTGTGGCTCCGTTCACTCTACTGATGGGTCCTGTTCCCTTCACTGACGTAAGGGAAGGGAGACTTACTCTGAATTGTGCACTCTTTCCAGCAGTGTGCTTTTTAAAAAGTTATTATAAACATATGTTACCTTTTCACAAAATAGAAAGTAATAAGGATAATAATAAAAAAATGATGGGGTCAGATCTCAGCAGGAATCGGAAGTCCTGGCTGTTTTGTGAATCTTGCCTCCTTGTGAATCAGCTACTCCTCCAGGAAGGCCTGGTTTCTTTGTTTGGAGCGTGGCTTTTAAAACCAAGATCTGGGCATTAGGTGTCTTCTGCTCCGCCTTATTCTGCCTCCCTCCTTCTCTTCACACACTCTGTGAGGTCTTGGGATTCCAGTTTCCTGGAGGGATGCACAGATGGGAGATAAGTTTGTGTTAGCAACAAAGAGACCAGAGGCAAGGTCCAGGATACAGGAACCTGAGCTCTGGCTGCTTCTTGAGCAAACTGTTCTTTAGGTCAGCTTTTGCTGCTTAGACCCTGGGAGTGTGGATCTCAAACCAGAGGAAAGTGAGCTGGGTGATGACCCGACACTTCTGTGTCCAGCAAAGCCTGGGCAGGCGGCGAGGGGAGCCTAGCGACAAGGCTGCTTCTCACTGTGCCTTTGGCAGAATCAGGGCCACCAGCAGTAAAGGCAGAGCCCACATCTCAGCGCCGCCTTGCCTCTGGTGTCACTGGGCTGTCTACTGGCAACAAGGGGGCTCTGCTTGGATGCACCTCTGGGTCCTGACTTAAGGGAGGGGCAATCGTGCCTGCAAACACAGGGGTACTGTTGGTCCCCAGTCACTGTGGGGGTGTTCTGGCGGGGGAGGGGGTGTTCCAGGTGTTCAGGTCCCTCTTCCCCCACAGCAGCTTGTGGTTCTCGGGGACCCACTCGCTTCTGCTGTAGTGTTGAGAGCTGCGAAGGGGCAGGTCGGCAAAAAAAAAAAAAAAAAAAAAAAAAAAAGAAGAACCACTTACCAGGGGACTCACATCCCTGATACCTGGATGCACCTCTTTCATGGCTTATTTTTCAATGAGTCCACCTCCCATTATCTCATAGGAACTAGGGAGTTCTTAAGACTTTTTGGGCCGGAAGCATTCTCTCAACAACTAAATTTTGAAGTGCAAGAGACAGTCTGGGGAAGCTACATGGGCCTTAAAAGATCCAATTAATGTGATTTTGGGAGGCTTAAAGAGGTGACTCTGACCCTATGAAATCAGGAAAGCAAAATGTATGGAAATTAAACTCAGACTGCGCAATTATTCCTGGGAAGATGGTCTTACATTTGTACACGTGGGTGGTGTTGTACAAAAACAATTTTACTTTTATTTAGAAGAGGAATCCTATAGTGTATTGTGGAGGCCACAAATATCTACCTACAGGGGTAATTAATTTAAGTAATTAATTAATTTAGGCTGTGCACTGTCCATGCGGTATCCTAGTTCCCTGACCAGGAATCGAACCTGTGCCCCCTACAGTGGAAGCACAGAACTCCAGCCACGGGCACATATTTTAATTTTTTTTAATGTCCTAATGCCATGCAAGCACCTTGCTGTGGTTTGTCACAAACTCCTGATTCAAAAAGGCCTGTTTTCTTTAAACATAGATGGAAAAGAATCTGAAAAAAAAAAAAACCAGATTACATATGTATGTATAACTCAATCACCATGCTATACACTTGAAACTAATATCATATTGTAAATAAACTATAATTTAAAATTTTAAAAATAAATATCTAAATAAATGCTAATAATCTATAATGAAAGAGGTTCTGAAAAAGTACATGTGTGTATATACTTATATTAAATCACTTTATCCCTGTGCTGTACTTTTACTGTACCACTGGAACTCTAGAGAATTTCCAGGAATTTTTAATTTTGGTTACTAAGGACACAAAAAGCCACCACGAATCTACTCTCTCCATATTTCATAGAAGAAAAACCATCTTAACACCTAAAGGGTAGGAAGCATCTAAAAAAGGAAAAAAAAAAAAAATAGCCTTTCCCCAGGCAGGGACAGCTGGTGTTACAATTTCACTACAGAAATCTTCTGCCTCTAGCTTATGGAATCAAATCTTGTCTCTGATACTTCCTAGCTCTGTGACTTTGGGTAAGCAACTTTGCCTCTCTGTGACTCACTACCTCCTCCTGCGGGTCACTGCGAGGATCAAGTGATGCGAAGGCCTATGGAAAGGCCTTGTCTGTGCTTGTCGCTCGGTCTCAGTCGTTGCCTGACTTTTTGCAACCCCATGAACTGTAGCTCGCCAGGCTCCTCTGTCCATGGAATTCTCCAGGCAAGAATACTGGAGCAGGTAGCCATTCCTTTCTCCAGGGGATCTTCCTGATCCAATCGAACTTGGGTCTCCTGCATCGCAGCACATTCCATAATTGTAAGTGAAAGTCGCTCTGTCGTGTCCAACTCTTTGCGACCCAATACAGTCCCTGGAATTCTCCAGGCCAGAACAATGGAGTGGGTAGCCTTTCCCTTCTCCAGGGGATCGTCCCAATCCAGGTATTGAACCCAAGTCTCCCGCACTGCTGGCAGATTCTTTATCAGCTGAGCCACAAGGGAAGCCCAAGAACACTGGAGTGGGTAGCCTATCCTTTCTCCAGCGGATGTTCCAGAGCCAGAAATAGAACCGGGATCTCCTGCGTTGCAGGCATATTCTTTACCAACTGAGCTATCACTGAAGCCCCACAGAAGCCCACTCCATAATTATGCTGATGTAGATTTAGCGTCACCAATATTCACAAGAGACAACAGCGCCATCTCATGGCTGTCTACTCCAGGTGCAGACAGCTGCTTCGGTGGAGGCATCCACATGGGAAGAGAGTGGGAAGCTTGTGTAATGGCCAAGGTTGGGGGAGAAACAGGAAGAAATGCCATAAATATTCATAGAATTATAAAGTTGGATCCTCACTTTATGCCATATACAAAGATTAATTCAAAACTGATCAAATATGTAAACATATGCGCGAAATCTATAAAACTTGAACAAAACAGGGCAAAAGCTACATGACATTGGGTTTGGCAATGCTTTCTTTTCTTTTTTTCCTTTTTTATGTGTTTATTTCTTTTTATTGAAATTTTTACTCATATTAGGGGTATAGCTGATTTACAAACAATGTTGTGACAGTTTCAGGTGAACAGCAAAGGGACTCAGTCATACCTGTACCTGGATCCATCCTCCCCCAGACTCCCCCCCACCCAGACTGCCACACAACATTAAACACAGTCTCCCATCAATAAAGTAGGTCCTCAAAGGTCAGCAGTGATTTCCTGGATGTGACACCAGAATCACTGGCGACAAAATAAAAATATGTAAGTGGACTGCATCAAAATTAAAAGTCATCAAAGGACACAATACACAGAGTTAAAAAAAAAAAAACAGGCAACTGAGGGAATGAGAGAATATATTTGAAAATTATTCATAAGGGGTTGGGCTTCCCTGGTGGCTCAGTGGCAAAGAATCTGGCTGCCAATGCAGGAGACTCGAGTTCAACATTTGGGTTGGGAAGATTTCCTGGAGAAGGAAATGGCAACTCGGTTCAGGTATTCTTGCCTGGAGAACCCTTTGGACTGAGGAGCCTGGAGAATTACTGTCCATAGGGTTGCAAAGAGTTGGACACGACTTAGCGGCTAAACAACAACATGAGGAGTTAATATTCAGGATATACAGAAACAATGTAAGGATATATAAGGAACTCATAATCCAATAACAGAAAACTAACGTTACAATAAAAAACGTGCAAAGGAGTTGGATAGACATGATTTCCAAAGTATATACAAGTGGCCAACAAACGTGAAAAGATGCTCGGCGTTACTAATCGTTGGCAAACACAAACGGAGAACTACAAGCAGGTGCCACCTCACATCCATCGCAAGGGCTGCTATCAAAGAGACAAAAGACAAGTGTTGGGGAGGGTGTGGAGGAATTGTTACCTTTGTACACAGTTGGTGGGAGTTTAAAATGCTGCAGCCACTAAGGAACACTGTGAAGTGAAGTCGCTCAGTCCGACTCTTTGCGACCCCATGGACTGTAGCCTATCAGGCTCCTCCGTCCATGGGATTTTCCAGGCAAGGGTGCTGGAGTGGATTGCCATTTCCTTCTCCAGGGGATCTTCCCAATCCAGGAATCGAACCCGGGTCTCCTGCATTGCAGGCAGACGCTTTACCATCTGAGCCACCAGGGAAGCCCTAAGGAACACTGTGGTGGTTACCAAAAAACTTAGAATTACCAGCAACTACACTTTTACGTGTATACCTAAAGGAATTCAAAGCAAGATCTCAAAGATATTTGTACACCCATTTTCATAGCAGCATCAATTACTACAGCTGATCCATGGAAGCACTTTATGTCTCCATCGGCAGAATAAATAAATGAGAATGCTGATATATGTATATTAGTTTTTCCAACATTCTCGGTCATAGCTTCTTTAAACTTATTGTTTTATTTTAGTATAGCTGACTTACAATGCATTAATTTGTGCTGTACAGCAAAGTGATTCAGTTATCCATACATATTCTTTTTGCTATTCTTTTCCATTATGGTTTATCACAGGATATTGAATATAGCTCCCTGGGCTGTCCAGTAGGACCCTGTTGTTTTTCCTCTCTCTATTTAATAGTTTGCATCTGCTAATCCCAAACTTCCTGTCTGTCCTTCCCCCGCCTCCTTACCCCCTGGCAACCACAAGTCTTCTCTATGCCTGTGAGTCTGTTTCTGTTATGTATAGATGGCTCAGTGGTAAGGAATCCACCCGCCAATGCAGGAGAGGCAGGAGACGCGGGTTTGATCCCTGGGTCGGGAAGATCCCCTGGAGAAAGAAACGGCAACCCACTCCAGTATTCTTGCCTGGGAAATTCCATGGACAGAGGAGCCTGGCGGGCTACAGTCCATGGGGTCGCAAAAGAGTGGGACACAACTGAGCGACTGACACTTTCACTTTCTTTCATGTCATGTTTTAGATTTAACATATAAGTGATACCATGTCATATTTGTCTTTCTCTTTCTGATTTACTTCACATAGTGTGATAATCTCTAGGGCTGCCGTCTATGGGGTCGCACAGAGTCGGACACGACTGAGGCGACTAGCAGCAGCAGGGCCATCCATGTAGCTGTAAATGGCATTATTCATTTTTTTGTGGCTGAGTAGTATTTCAGTGTATATCAGTTCAGTTCAGTTCAGTTGCTCAATTGTGTCTTTGCGACCCCATGAATTGCAGCACGCCAGGCTCATTGGAAAAGACTCTGATGCTGGGAGGGATTGGGGCAGGAGGAGAAGGGGACGACAGAGGATGAGATGGCTGGATGGCATCACTGACTCAATGGACGTGAGTCTGAGTGAACTCTGGAAGTTGGTGATGGACAGGGAGGCCTGGCCTGCTGCGATTCATGGGGTCGCAAAGAGTCGGACACGACTGAGCGACTGATCTGATCTGATCTGATCTGAGGCCTCCCTGTCCATCACCAACTCCCAAGTCCACCCAAACCCACGTCCATCGAGTTGGTGATGCCATCCAGCCATCTCATCCTCTGTCATCCCCTTCTCCTCCTGCCCTCAATCCCTCCCAGCATCAGGGTCTTTTCCAATGAGTCAACTCTTCACATGAGGTGGCCAAAATATTGGAGTTTCAGCCTCAGCATTAGTCCTTCCAATGAACACCCAGGACTGATCTCCTTTAGGATGGACTGGTTGGATCTCCTTGCAGTCCAAGGGACTCTCAAGAGTCTTCTCCAACACCACAGTTCAAAAGCATCAATTCTTCAGCGCTCAGCCTTCTTCACAGTCCAACTCTCACATCCATACATGAACACTGGAAAAGCCATAGCCTTGACTGGACGGACCTTTGTTGACAAAGTAATGTCTCTGCTTTTCAATATGCTGTCTAGGTTGGTCATAACTCTCCTTCCAAGGAGTAAGCGGCTTTTAATTTCATGGCTGCAGTCACCATCTGCAGTGATCTCAGTGCATATATATATATCTCCATTTTCTTTATCCATTTAGCTGTCAGTGGACATGTAGGCTGTTTCCATGTCATGCCTATTGTGAATGGTGCTGTTACGAACATAGGGTGCATGCGTCTTTTTGAGTTATAGTTTTGTTGGGTCAGGCTTCATCTTGATGTCCAACTCCAGTTGGTTGGTTCTGGGATTCTGGAGCTCTGTTTAAGAAAATCTGAGGCCACATCCAGGTCTGGCTGGGAAGAGTACAGTAATCAATTAGTAACGACTGCCCTGGCTTTCTCATCCCACTCCTCCAACAAAAGTCCATCCCGTTGGGCTAGGAGGCTTAGGGGCTGCTTCCAGCTCTGTCCCACTTGTTTCAGGAACTGGCAGATCCTAGTGTGGATCTAATTTGTATCTCAAGTCCCACGCTCCTTGGTATCTGTTTCTGATTGATCTTTAGTCTTCATGAATCTGAACTCCAGGAGTTCGTGATGGACAGGGAGGCCTGGCGTGCTGCAGTCCATGGGGTCGAACTGAACTGAACTGAATATTCTAGTTAAGGCTAAATGATTTCTTGGGACTTCCCTGGGAGTGCAGTGGTTAAGGCTCCACACTTCCACTGCTGTGTCAATCTCAGCTTCGGTCTCCTTATTTTCCTTGTGGATGAAAATCCTTTACTGCCATATCAGTAAACAAAAGATGTTGCTACCATAGTCGCGGCAGCTGCCCTCTCCTGCCATGAGCCACGAGGGGACTCAGGATGGGAACAGATGGCTCATTGCCAAGCCCTCAGCCACTGCAGCCACCCCCATCTGTGCACCCAGATGGGGACTCAGGATGGGAAAGAACAGGATACCAGCCCTAGACAGCAAAGGTGCTTATCAAAGGAGTGATGTCAACAAGCCCAGACTCTTGCATCTTCCTATGTGTAGAAAAGAGCTAAATTCATTAACCTGAGATGCCTGGAAAAAGTGAAACTGTTAGTTGCTCAGGCGTGTCCAACTCTTTTACAACCCCTTGGACTACAGCTCGCCAGGGTTCTCTGTCCATGGAATTTCCCAGGCAAGAATTCTGGAGTGAGTTGCCATTTCCTTCTCCAGGGGATCTTCCCGACCCAAGGATCAAACCCGAGTCTCCTGCATCCCCTACATTGGGGAGCTGATTCTTTACCACTGAGCCATGTGGGAAGCCTGAACACATGGATATTCCAGGGAAATCTTAGTGAGGACTCTGCAACTTGGGAGAACTAAATCAACATCTAGATTCAAAAGAACCTCAAATTAACAGGATGACAGAATTTGTTATAGTCTAGAACTCATTGCAAGGATTCTCAAGTTCATTTGAAAAAATATATTTAAAAGAACAGGCAGAAATTTTTGAGCACCTTTAGGCTTTTTTAATCTTTAGGATCATTTCAAGATACGGCAAACAAAATGTTGTTACTGGAGCACCCTGGACAGTGCAGAATTGAGTTTAGGTTTAGAGCTGAGTGTGCACACAGGTTTCTGTTGGATAACAATGAATTTCAAAGCAGTGAGTAAGGTGAGGGTTATTCAAGTGTCAGTAACTTTCTCGTAATTAAAATGGGTGTTCATTGTGTACATCAAGGAATTAAATGCAGAACAATGCAACTATGAAAATATTAAAGAATTCACGATTAAAAAAAATGTGTTCCCTTGTGGCTCAGCTGGTAAAGAATCTGCCTGCAATGCAGGAGACCTGGGTTCAATCCCTGGGTTGGGAAGATCCCCTGGAGAAGGGAAAGGCTATCCACTCCAGTATTCTGGCCTGGAGAATTCCATAGACTGTATAGTCCATGGGGTCGCAAAGAGATGGACACGACTGAGTGACTTTCACTTTACTTTTACTTTTTTACTTTAAGTGGCAAAGCCAGAGAATGACAAAACCTGGAAACAATTGACACATATGCTCAGTCGTGTCCTATTCTGCAACCCCATGGACTGTAGCCTGCCAGACTGTCTATGGGATTTCCTAGGCAAGAATAGGAGTGGGTTGCTGTTTCCTCCTCTGGGGGGATCTTCCCAACCCAGGGACAGAACCTGCGTCTCCTGCGTTGCAGGCAGAATACGACAAATATCATCTGCAAAAACGACCTCCAATACTTGGCTTACAAATCACTGCAAATCCTCTTGTAGGGATGTATGTGCCAGGAGACGATTAGGGAGGAGCCAACGTTAGAGTCCAAAGACGGTCACAGCAGCTACAACTTGGCTACATTGGCAACAGCAGGGATTTAGTTCAAGTATTAAGTGCTAAGGGCTTCCCAGGTGGCTCAGGGGTAAAGAATCCGCCTGCCAAGCAGGAGATGTGGGTTCAATCCCGGGATTGGGGATATTCTCTGAAGAAGGAAAGGGCAACCCACTCCAGTATTCTTGCATGGGAATCCCATGGACAGAGGATTGGGCTGTAACGGGCCAGGCTGCAGTCCATGGGGTTGTCACAGAAGAGTCAGACATAGCAGCTTAACGACAACAACAATTACTGTGCCAAGGACATCAGTTTCTGGAGTTTCAAGTGCACCTCATTTGGTAAAATCACCTGGCGGGTTAATCGGTGAATGGCTGAGAGGCAGGATCAGGTGGGCCTGAGGGCTGGCAGAGCAGCCCCTCAACCCCTCCCACCAACACTGGGAGCATCGCTCAACTTCGCCAGGTGCGACTCAGAGTCGGCTGCACTTGGGCCGGGATGGAGGCGGCGCCGGAAGAGGCGGGGCAGCAGGGTTGAAATTGAAATTGGGGTGGGCCCTGCTGGCGGGGGCGGTGAGGTACATCCCGAAAGGCAGTCGGGCTTGTCCTCTCTCCAGTCCCACCTCTGCTTGGTGACTGCTTTGGGGGCGCAGGACTGTGTCCTGAGGAGGGATAACTCTTTTGGAAAGGAGGTCTGCACCTCTAACCCCGCAGAAATTGGTGTTCAGACACCGTGGGGCTAGAGGAGAGGGACCCGAGGGCACACAACTGTGGGCGCATCACACACAGATCTTCCTAATCTCAGAGGAGGAAAGACGGAAGGTGAGCTGTGTGGGCCGAGTCCAGAGGCCCAAGACCGGAGACCGGTGGAGTCGCGGTTTAAGGGTGTGTGTGGGTGTGGGTGTGTGGTAGCAGTTTGGGTATGTGTATGTTGTAGCAGTTTAAGGGTGTGTGTGTGTGGGTGGTAGCAGTTTAAGGGTGTGTGTGGGTGTATGTGTGTGGTAGCAGTTTAAGGGTGTGTGTGTGTATGTGTGGCAGCAGTTTAAGGGTGTGTGTGTGTTTGTGAGTGTGTTAAAGTCTAGGGGACATTGGGCTCCTCACTGTGCTCTGGGGATGCCTCGTAGGTGAGATCTCAGGACACACCTGAGTAGTCCCAGCAAGCACTTTGACCATAGTGTCTTGTGAATCCACGTGAGGAAAAAAATCACAATCACCAATCTTCTTAAACTCCAATGAGTATCTTCCCAGGTCCCCTGTCTTTTATTACGGGACACTCCTCTAACTAATTTAGCAGCAATCCCTTTTGTTGGTGTGGTTGGCAATCATGTGTAGTTAGTAACCTGATGCTTACAGTTAAAAAAAAAAAATCCCAGGCAACAGTGCAGAGATGTCTAACATGACTGTGTTCTTTAAAGGCCTCTCCCCTTCAGGGCCATCGGATTCAGGACAGCAATGACCGGCAGGGCCAGAGTTCACGCCCGAGGCAGACGGCGGGATACACCACCCTCGGAGCCCGCTCAGCCCGAGGCGGCGAGGGGACACCCAATGCCTCCAGTGCCCAGGACAGACCCACCACTGAGCTTCGCTGACTTAGTGAGACGCGGCACAGCGGTGAGCTCCCTCACGTTGTTCTCTTTATGCAAAAGATGCTGCCTTTCCAGAAAAGAGGGAGATTGGTGGCTCAGCCGTACAGCTCCTCTCCTGCTATGGAGTTCGCTCCTGCTGAGAGAGAGCAGACAGAAACTCATGAGAAAAGTCGGACTCTATGGCTGGGCTGCCCGTGTGGGTAGGCTTTGTCTCCACTGCTTGCTTCCCTTTCTCGTGTGTATCTTCACAGGTGCACACAGGCTTTCTTCCAACCCTGAGTGGATGGAAAGGCACCCAGATCCCTTGGCCTCAGCCAGTGACTCCTCTTTGGGGAGTGACCTCAACGCGGGCGATTTTATTCAAGCGTGTGAACAGACTGAGTTGGACAGAATTTCCTGTTTTGTTTAAAACTTGGTATCCCTGCTGTTCCGAGGCATTTCGGTCTTCTCTTATCCCCTGTCCTCTTTGTGTGCTGAGGAGAGGCGGGGTGGGTCTGGCTTTTACAACCTCTGATTGAACCTGGGGCTGGCCCAGCAGTCCCATGACCCCAGTAGTCCCATTCTTTCTCCTCCAGGACTGTTGATCCCCTATCCTCTCCCCCTGCTGCCTGCTCTGTCCCTCCTCTGGCTCCTCCTCCGTCTTCATTTTCAGCCTCCAACAACATCAGCTTCTATGTCACTAAGACAAATACAGCACCCAAGCAGAACTTCAGTGCTGTCTTCACTGAATCTCCACATCCTGGCCTTGGCCCCTTACCTGAGACCCCAGGGCACTGGCTCTGCTCCTGCCTGAGGTCCCTTAGCCAACTCTCCATCCCCTGAATCTCTCTTTCTTATCTCCTGAGTCCTAGGTCATTCCCATCTGCCTACAGCCGGCTGAGCTGACTCCCACCAACAACAATCCTCTCCTGGGTTCCGCTTTCCCCATAGTTAACTTTCTTTCTCTTCTCATCAGAGAAGTCTGGTGTCTACTCCAAACACCAGCCCTTATTTCCGTCTTGTCTCTTTGCTCCAGCCAGGGGTCTCCCCATCCCTCTGCTGAAAAGGCTCTGGTCAGGCCTTCCTAGTATCCTCTACTTTGTCACTTCTCCAGGTCAGTCCTCCGCGGTCTTGCCTATGGCTTATACTTGGAACCGTCGAGCCCTCTTCTCTCCTTGGCCATCTCCTTCTCGTGTGGTGGTCCCGTCACTGCACACCCTTGGCTTTCTGCTGACTTCATTAGCCACTGCTGTAAGCTTCCCTTGGCTGGGTTCTCCTCCTGTGCTGTTGAAATGCCCAGGACCTAATCCTTGGGCCTCTTCTCTGTGATCCGTGTGCTCACACCTTTGGTCATCTTATCCGTATCATGGCTGTAAGTGTGATCTGGCAAGTGGACAGGTTCCCATGTTTATATCTCCAGCCAGACCCTTCTCCTACACAAAGGAACATCCCCGTGGATGTCTCACATTCTTGATTTGCCCTCCCAGACAATCCCTAACTACTTCACTTGGTGAAATCCCCTTCTTCCAGTTGTTGAGGCCGAAACCTTCGATGTATCCTCTCTTGACCTCAAACCCTTCACAGAAACCACCAGGAAGTACTGCCGTCCCCTCTGGACTTGCAAAAAAAAAATCCAGTCTTTGATAATTTCTCACCCCCTCTCTATTACTACCCCACCAGCGTCCCTGGCTGGACCCCACGAATGGCCTCCTAACTCATCTTGCTTTTGCCCTGGTCTCACCCTCAGCCTGTTCCCAGCATCGAACCAGATATCTTGGGTTCACGTTCAGCCCACGCCCTGTAAGGGCTCCTGTCTCCTCAGAGTCGGAGGCGAATCCCTTCAGTTGGCCACCCTTCCACTGCCCCTCTGAGTCCTCCTGCTTCTCCTTCCCCAGTTCGTCTCGCTCTTCCCTGAGCTTTTCTTCCTTAGGAGGTTTGCTCTTTCTTCCACCTGAGGTTTGTGTAGTCTGTTAACTCGCTGCCTCCGAGTCTTTGTTGCAGGGTCAACTTCTCGCTGAGGCTCTGTCCCCCATGAGTCAAGGCAACCAGCCTCCTTCACACCCCACCTTTCCAGGATTTTTCATACTTGGCTTCCTCCTACTTTTTTTTAAATTTCCCCAGCAATTATCATAGTCATGCTTTGTAAGTTAATTGTTGATTTATTTTCTGTCACTGGAATATGAGCTTTTCAAGGATGTTCCTTTGCTTTATGCCCTGGTACATGCATTATGGTACATGGCAGGCATATGACAGCTTTTGGATGATAGTTGAACATATGGATAACATTACTCTATCTCCCCAAAACATGCAGGCTCAGCAGCCTCGTCAAATCCAGCCTAGACTCCAGTCATTGACAGGTGTTAGACACGTGGCTGAGGCTGGACCACCAGCAGGAGCAGAAGCGACGTCTCAGCCTTCAGGTAAAAAGAGGGAGGAAGAAAGATTCGGTGAAGGGCAGAGAATGTTTAGTACATGACGGGGTTAGTCGCTCAGTCGTGTCTGACTCTTTGTGATCCCATGAACTATAACCCACCAGGCCCCTCTCTCCATGGGATCCTCCAGGCAAGAATATTAGACCAGGTTGCCATTTCCTTCTCCAGGGAATCTTCCTGACCCAGGGATCGAACCTGGGTCTCCTGCATTGGCAGGTGGATTCTTTACCACTGCGCCACCAGGGAAGCCCTCTTTTCTGGTGACCCATTGCTAAGTAATGTTTGGTTCCTTTGCTATCTTTTCTACCTCAAAAAAATCTTAGTAGCTGGGGTATAATATTGTCCTTTCTAGTTACATTTCCCTTTTTGTGTAAATTAACAACTGTTACGCTTGTTTGTACATAGAAGAACTTAAACCGGCATCTGAATCACAGGAATCCTTGCTGAGGAAGAAGAGGGATGTTGGTAGAGATTATCGAGACTTTGTGGTAAATACTCGGCAGAATTTGGTCCACGTTAGAGAGTCGACAAAGGGTATGCTGGCGATTAACAATACAATGTTATGGAGTTGTTTAAGTGTCTATGATGCTTTTATACCATCATTTTAAGTGGAGGTACCCTCTCACCTTCTTACATTTTATAATAACATTCACTTTTGCAGAAATTAAGACTTACTTTAGAGTCCTGGAGGTACTCATTTTCCTCTCTTCCTTTTATAGACACTAAGATAGAATGACCCAGTTCTTTGGTTGTGCTGAGATATACTGATTAATAAACTGCACCCCCCCAAAAATAAACATTATTACATACAGTGGCTCCCCTCCCCCAATCCCCAGCTTTTGGGACATTTGTGCTGCAGAGGTTTTCTTTTCATATTTCTGTTAAATAATGAAATATATCTGTTAAATACCTGTATTTAAATACCTCTGTCCTTGAACTTCCTAAGTGTGGGCTTGCATAAGGACTTACCTAAACTCATGTGAGGGATTCTGGATGCCAGGGATATATAACTGCTTATGTCTTTTGCTGACCACCTCCCTTGTTGGATCTAACTCTGGCTCTCAGTATCGTGGTGTCCAGATCGTCTGTTTGGGGTCTGATCAGCCGGACTATCTCATGACTGCCACGTGATTCCATTTTCCCAGGCACGCAAGGTAGCCCGGTAATGCTATTTTCGAATCATGTCCGGCTCAAGTCTTGCTCTCAGAGGCATTTATACAAGTACAACGTCATCTACACGCCAGACATAGAGGATGGACGCAAACGGGAAGCTTTACTCTCTGAACTTGGAAAGTTACTGGGAAACCGTTGTATATACGATGGAAACTCTTTGCTGTTACCTCACTCGCTAGGGGAAACGGTTAAGTAGTATTCTACGTCTTCCTACATTCTTCTGCTACATCTGTAGTAGTATTCTACATTGTTCTTCTTTCCCATTTTTCACTCTAGAGTAGCCAAACTCTCACCATTCCTGTGCAACAGTTTGTGGAGAAATCCTAAACACTCCTTGCCCACAGGACTTGTAACTAACCCACATACCATGTTTAATTTTCACTGACACGCTCTAGTGTCTCATCTTACTGCTTAAACTGAGTTTATTTGACATAAAGGTAAAATAAAACTTTTACCGTTTCTGATGGCACAGTATGTTTCAAATGCTGATACTGAAGCTGGATAATGGCAACCCACTCCAGTATTCTTTCCTGGGAAACCCCATCGACAGAGGAGCCCTCGAGGGCTGGAGTCCGTGGGCTTGCAAAAGAGTCAGATAAAACTGAGCAACTGAACAGCAACAACAACAATTTTTAAAATTCCTTGTTCCCTCCTCTTTTTTTTAAGCAGGGAAAAAAAAAAAAAAACCATTAGGAGAAGAATTTACTGTTTTGTCCTATAAACTTCTCCGGTAAAGGGTCAACTAATTCATAGGAACTTGCTTAAATGAAAGTTTTGACTTGAACATTTAATTCTGACTCTTCTCTTTGGTCTTGCCCATCCCACTTTTTGCCTGCGTCTGCCTATCTGTGGGAGAGACTGATCCTTGCACTTGTGCTGTGCTGGGCAGCCAAGTGACAATTTGATCTGTCACATGGTGGAGCTTAGTTTCCTTGGAAGAACTAAAGGAATTTTTTTTTTTTCTTCCTCTCAGAAAAAGGAAGTGGTCAGCAAGTTGAAAAATGAACCTGTGAAGATAACCTTCGAGCTCTCCAGAGAACTCCAGACCACTTCTCCAGACTGCCTCCGCTATTACAACATTCTCTTTAGGAAGTATGTAAGCGTGTTTCCTTCGGATTCAGTTGACGCACACTACTCTGTGTCAGCGACGCTGCACACAGCCAGTTGCTTCTAGCATTTTGAGTTCTTGACAAGTCCCACATTCTGAGAGGGTGAAGGATCTTCGAGATGAAATGACACTGCAGCTTTAGCAAGGCATGTGCAAATGCCATGGGTTTCTTCAATATTCCACTTCCTGCCCACCTCCACTTTCCCTTTCGGGGACCTATCTAGAAGAAGTAATAGACATCAACTATGCATATCCCTGCTTATTTCTTTCTAGAGAAAATATACTTGTTTTCTGTTCTAGACTCACTATAATGAACAATTAGTCAAAATTAAAACTTGGAACACATAGACTACAAAAGATGTTTCGATTCATTTCTAGGAATGAAGGACATGCTGATGGCCTTTCCATGTTATACTGTTTTATATTACGAAAGAGAAAATTTGAGGTTAAATTAACTTCAGGATTCACCTCAGTAATGTATTAATAATTTACTTGTTATTAATAGTCATTATCAGGCATTTTATGTTGTTAGTATAAAGAAAACCACGGACAGGTCGTTTCCCTCTCTAATGCATCCTTATGTGTGTTAACAAAGGCTTACTGATACTTCACTTTCAGCAAAAGCTACACTTCCAATTCTTATGTGTGTTAACAAATGCTTACTAATATTCACTGCACTTTCAACAAAACCTATTCTTCCATTTCTAGAATGTTGGAGAAGATGGATTTGAACCAAATTGGTCGCAACTATTACAATAAAAATAAGAAGACTGAGTTCAACGAGTATAGGTATGTATGAAGTGATCTATGAAGTGCAAAGTTTCACATTCTGTAGACCTAATCATAGAAACTTTTGAGAAAGTTGCTCATCTGAACTGGTGTATGATTTCCAAGTGATCTTTTAAATACTATCCAATGACTGTGAACAACTAAGTTACAACTGAATTTATAATTTAAACTTAAAAGTTTATTTACCCTAAAAATTCCTAGCATGATAAGCATAAACTTTTAAGATGGTCAGTTATTGTATAAACTTTAGGAAATCAATCATCTGAAACTTGGATAATTTCTCTGAAATTACAGTCAATCCAACACTTGCCTCTATGTGCATCTATTATTGGTATATGTGTATATAATTTACATATTATAATCGTATATATTCTCACATGAGTATGCTGCTGCTGCTAAGTCGCTTCAGTCGTGTCTGACTCTCTGCGACCCCATAGACGGCAGCCCACCAGGCTCCGCCGTCCCTGGGATTCTCCAGGCAAGAACACTTGAGTGGGTTGCCATTTCCTTCTCCAGTGCATGAAAGTGAAAAGTGAAAGTGAAGTCACTCAGTCGTACCCGACTCGTAGCGACCCCATGGACTGCAGCCTACCAGGCTCCTCCGTCCATGGGATTTTCCAGGCAAGAGTACTGGAGTGGGGTGCCATTGCCTTCTCCAGTGCATGAAAGTGAAAACGGAAAGTGAAGTCACTCAGTCATGTCCGACTCTTCACGACCCCATGGACCTATATATAATAGTTTAAGGCTGCAAAGTGGTAATAAAAATGATTTAACAAAGACGTATTACTTCTAACTAGCACATCTGGTAAAAGTCTGTATTTGAAAGTCCTTCAAAAGATCAGTGATTATTAAAAATAAGAGACTAAAACTGACAGCAACAGTGTGCATTTTAGACGGCGAGTTTAGGTCCCCTACCGCTTGGCTTTATGTCCAGAGCTGGGATCTTGACACCCACACCTAACTTGTTTGCAGGTTGGAAATATGGCCTGGCTATGTTACTTCTATTCTTCCATATGAAACTGGTCTTACCCTCTGTGCTGATGTGAGCCACAAACTGCTCCGAATGGAAACTGCTTATGACTTAATATCACACACTCGTGAAAAAGCCAGAGGAGAAGATGCCAAAGAGAAAATTCTTAGAAAATTAGTTGGGTCATCTGTTCTTACAAAGTAAGTCTGCTTTTTGAAAACCTATGCCATCACTTTTACTTTTTTTCATTAGAGATGTTCCTAGGATTTTAAAATGATTAAATGTTGACATTCAGAAGCAGAAATAGCATGAAAATGGTAAGAATCGTTAGATACTTTTTCTCACCGAGTTACACAGCATAGAAGTATGTAAGAACGTAAGAAGTCAATTGTAATACTGTGCAGTCCCTGCATGTCCTCCTGTTAATTCGGTCGTTGGCTCTGAATCCTTATTGCACATGAGGGTGTGTATGCTTCTTCCAAATTTATTTTCCTTTCTCTTTGTCTATAGCTATTTTTAAAAATTTGTGCTCAATTATAGTCTAGCAAATTTCCATTTGAAGGAAGTTTTTGTTTTTAATCTCCCTCTACACCAGAAATCTTAAGTTGATAAGAGGACATTTTGACTAAGTAAGTTTAAAACCAATCTTAAGAAGACCAGAGCTGGAAGACCGTACTTCCTAATTTCAAACCTTATTATGAAGCTACAGTAATCAAGACAGTGTGATGCTGGTGTAAGGATAGACATAAACGCCAGTGAAACAGAATAAGGAATCCATGCGTTTAACCCTCACTATTAAAGTCAGTTGACTTTTTGACAAGGGTATGAGGACAATTCAGTCAAGAAAAGAATAGTCTTCTTTTCAACACCTGTTGCTGGGGTAGCTGTATATTTACCTGCCTCTTCATCATAGGATATACAAAATCAATTCAAATTTACTAAAAAATTAACTCAAAATAGACCTAAATAAAAACTTTAAAAGAAAACATGAGTAAATGATTTGAGTTATGCAAAAACCTAATTAGAAAAGTCACCAAAAGCACAAGTGATGCCAAAAAAACCCAAAAAACCCAAATTGGACTTAACCAAATACAGAATGTCCTTAAAGAACACTGTCATAAAGGTGAACAGACAGCTGGCAGAATGGGGGAAATATCTGCAAATCTATGTAGTAAACAATTTGTGTCTAGAAGCATAAAGAATATTTACAACTCAATATTGAAAGAAACTTGACTTTAAAAAATGAGCAAAGAGTCTGAATAGACATTTCTCCACCTAGAATATACAAATGGCCAATAATCACGTGAAAAGATGCTCAGCATCATTAGCTATCAGGGAAATGCAAATTCAAACCACAATGAAATGCTACTTCCTGTCTAACTAGGTTAGCTAAAATTGAAAAAGAAAGATGTAAAAAAGTGTTGGCAAGGATGTGGAAGAATTGGAACCAACCATCATGCACTTGGTATGGCCTTGCTGAAGAGCCTGTCATTTCCTCAGTATGTGAAGTATAGCATTACCAGATGACCCAGCAGTTCTTCTCCTAGAGTAGAAATAAAACCGTGTCCACCAAAATTGGTGTATGAATATCTACACCACCACTATTCACAACAGACTGAGTGTAAACGACCCAAATGTTCATCACCTGGTAAATGGATGAACACAAGTGTGGTATGTCTATACAAGGGTATATTATTTGTCAGTAAAAAGGAAGGAGGTAGCAATACATGCTGCAGTGTGACTGAACCCTGAAGAAACCCAGTCAGGGTGTCTCATATAATTCAATTTATATGAAATGTGATGAGTAGGCCAACACATAGGGGCAGGAGGTAAGCTCGTGGTGGTTTAAGGTCTGGGTGGAAAAAGGGGGTGACTTAGAGTTAAGTATAACTTATAGTAAAGTATAGTTAAGCTCATAGTTAAGGTGTTTCTTCTTTGGTTGATGAAAATATTCTAAATGTATCTAAAATGGATGCATGACTCTGTGAATATACTAAAAACCACTAGATTTCACACTTACATGAGTGAATTGCATGTTATATGAATTAATCTTAACAAAGCTGATATATCCTACAATTAGAGTAGGATTTTAAACCACTTCCTTTTTATATGGTTCCATGCACTAAAGTCAGGAATAATACCATATGTTCCATGATTATTCTGCAGGTATAACAACAGAACCTACAGAGTGGATGATATTATTTGGGAGATGTCTCCCAGCTCTACATTTACCAAATCAGATGGCAGTGAAATCTCCTTTGTAGACTACTACAAGGAGGTATGAAATTTTCTTTAAATGCATTCATCTTAAAAATTTTTCCTATTATATAGTTAAGTATAAGTCTCAAGTCTTATTTAGATGTACTGCTACTGCTACTGCTAAGTCACTTCAGTCGTGTCCGACTCTGTGTGACCCCAGAGATGGCAGCCCACCAGGCTCCCCCGACCCTGGGATTCTCCAGGCAAGAACACTGGAGTGGGTTGCCATTTCCTTCTCCAATGCATGAAAGTGAAAGTGAAGTCGCTCAGTCATGTCCAACCCTCAGTGACCCCATGGACTGCAGCCTACCAGGCTCCTCCGTCCATGGGATTTTCCAGGCAGGATACTGGAGTGGGGTGCCATTGCCTTCTCCGATTTAGATGTACATTTGTATATTTTTGTGTATAAGCTTGCTCCCTTTGGGTCTTTGTAGCTTGGCTCATAGCAATTATCCATGTATTCCAGTGCCTTGTCTATAGGGTAAAGTCACATAATTAGAATGGCTCCAAGATGGCCCTCCCAGTCAGTTTTAGATGTGGCTGTGGTGGTTTTAAATACGTAGATGAGCTGTTAGGTAGAAAATAAAGTATAGTAGAACTTCAGAAATGAGAACGTTACGGAGGAGCTTCAGCCCTACACAACTTGGTTCAAAAAGAATGACCAACTGCAATCTGAAATGATTATCTGCCTGTTATGTGTTAAATCTCTTAATTCATGGATTCCTCTATTTTTAATTTAAGTGCTCACAAAGACATAAACTGAGGCCAGTTGGTGAGGTTGGTTTTCTAGTTTTGGCTCATAAAAGAAAGATAATTAAAGGCATGGTAGATACATGTGACAAATGGAAAGAATTTATAAATGGATGATTTTTTAAAAGTTATAAATTGACACTTAAAGAGCCTGTATTATACTGGGACCCAAAGCTACTTGGAATTTGTTTGTACATAGCTCTCTGACGTCGCTTCAAGGGTTGGTTATTATGACATCTTCATTTGTGTTTCACACTTATTGCTTGTTCATTTTGATCCCTAAAGCATTTAGTGAATGCCTATTATATATCTTGGGTATACATTAGTAAGACAATTGAGTTCTCACTCTCAAGGGACTTGCATTCTCAGACAGAGAGGTGATGAAAGAAGAAAACTATTCTAATAGTTACAAGGGATATGGAGACAATTAAAATTGGGTGGCATTGTGGAGAGCGTCTGGTGGCTACTTGGTTTGCATATTTTTCAAAAGCTCCTCGGAGAAGCTGATACCTAATGTCAGCAAGGAGCAAGCTGGGTGTGGATGAAGGAAAAGAGATGGTATAAAGACACTATTTTCAGGATGGGCATGGTGTATCCAGAGCCCAAACAAGGGTGGAGTGTTCTCGAGAGAACCTGGATGTTATCGTCCAGTCAACGTATGCAGATATTTGTAAGATATCTCGTCTAATGTACAGAGAATGGGCTGCTGCTGCTGCTAAGTCACTTCAGTCGTGTCCAACTCTGTGCGACCCCATAGATGGCAGCCCACTAGGCTCCCCTGTCCCTGGGATTCTCCAGGCAAGAACACTGGAGTGGGTTGCCATTTCCTTCTCCAATGCATGAAAGTGAACAGTGAAAGTGAAGTCACTCAGTCGTGTCCAACTCTTCGTGACCCCATGGACTGCAGCCTACCAGGCTCCTCTGTCCATGGGATTTTCCAGGCAAGAGTACCGGAGTGGGGTGCCATTGCCTTCTCCAAGAGAATGGGCTGCGTGGGGGTAAAAATGGAGGAAGGGAAGCCCGTGAGAAGGTTATTAAGTCAGTTAACTTACATGGTGCTTGGTCTGGAGTACGGTGGGAGAAGTATGGAGAGGACATAGTGAAGGCTTGGATGTGATAAGTGGTGGAAAGGGATGACCGAAACGTAACCCTTTGGGCTTTATCTGAGGAAGTGAGTGGAGGGTGGCATTATTGACTGAAATGGGGGACTCTGTGGGAGGAGCTGGTTTGGAGACTGTTCTGGGATAAGATAGGCACTGATGGAGTTGCAAACTGAAATATCACTGAGTTCATTTTAAAAGGTTTGCTTCTGGCTTGAATACTTCTGGCTCTTAAAGGCTCGGAGATCCCATCTGTTACCACTTTGTGGCTCTACCATCTTAACAAGTGGACTCCAAGGTTTGGATGTTAGAAGAGAGCTAGAAGCAGCTTACTGGCTCTTAGGTCCCTTAGGCTGAAAGTTGTAGGCTGACGCGCTACTTCCAGTCATACTTGTGAAAATTCAGTCCTATAGCCTGAACCTAAGTCAATGAACAGTTCTCTTCCATGCACAGATGTGGTGAGCTCAATATCATTTCTCTGCCAAATTAAAGCATGCTCTCTGGGCCTGTTGATAAGTTTGGAGTCACAGGGTGTACAGCCTGGAGTTTTCATTTTGGAAACAAGCTCCTTTTGAAGTTCCCAGAAGCTTAAACGCCAGTGAGTGAAAGTGAAAGTTGCTTGGTTGTGTCCGACTCTTTGCAACCCCATGGACTATACAGTCTATGGAATTCTCCAGGCCAGAATACTGGAGTGGGTAGCCTTTCCCTTCTCCAGGGGATCTTCCCAACGCAGGGATCAAACCCAGGTCTCCTGCACTGCAAGCAGATTCTGTACCAGCTGAGCCACAAGGGAAGCCCAAGAACACTGGTGTGGGTAGCCTATCCCTTCTCCAGCGGATCTTTCGGACCCAGGATCGAACTGGGGTCTCCTGCATTGCAGGCGGATGCTTTACCAACTGAGCTACCAAGGAAGCCTTTAAATGCCAGATGGTACCACAATTCATGTGGCTAACTCATTACTGATGAGGACCTTGCTAACAAGCAGCTTAAGAACAAAATCTATGAAGAACCTCCACTTTGGGTTGGGAATACAGGCACCCTGTTGTACAAGAATTTTCTGCCTTCAGGATAGGAACTTCTGTATGTGATGTCTTAGAAGATGCCTTTCCTTACTGGCCATGAAATTAAAAGATGCTTACTCCTTGGAAGGAAAGTTATGACCAACCTAGATAGCATATTCAAAAGCAGAGACATTACTTTGCCAACAAAGGTTCATCTAGTCAAGGCTATGGTTTTTCCTATGGTCATGTATGGATGTGAGAGTTGGACTGTGAAGAAAGCTGAGTGCCAAAGAATTGATGCTTTTGAACTGTGGTGTTGGAGAAGACTCTTGAGAGTCCCTTGGACTGCAAGGAGAGCCAACCAGTCCATTCTAAAGAAGATCAGTTCTGGGTGTTCATTGGAAGGACTGATGCTGAAGCTGAAACTCCAGTACTTTGGCCACCTCATGCAAAGAGTTGACTCATTGGAAAAGACTCTGATGCTGGGAGGGATTGGAGGCAGGAGGAGAAGGGGATGACAGAGGATGAGATGGCTGGATGGCATCTCTGACTCGATGGACTTGAGTTTGAGTGAACTCTGGGAGCTGGTGATGGACAAGGAGGCCTGGAGTGTTGCGATTCATGGGGTCGCAAAGAGTCGGACACAACTGAGCTACTGAACTGAACTGAACTTCCTTACTGGAAGCAGGGCTAAGGATTTAGGGCTAATAAACAAGGAGGAATTCTGGGAATAGATGTATAACTGCCACTCTAAAAAGTGGCCAGGGCTTTTTTGTTCCCTGTTAGTAACGGGGATCCTCTTAAAAGTTCTCAGTGTGTAGGGCTTTTTTGTTCCCTGTTAGTAACGGGGATCCTCTTAAAAGTTCTCAGTGTGTTTTAGAAAGTTTAAAGGCATGACTGTGGTGAGAAATACATACTCCAAGAGCCTCTCACCAAAAAGGGTAGCATGATGATTCCATTGTTTGGTGGGTGTCCTGCTCTCCTTGGCCATCAGTGATCCCTGGGACATCAAATCAAGAGAACATTTAGAATATTTTTGGTGCTTTCTTGAACTTGGGGAAACTGTATCACCACACCTCTGGGCCTCCAATTGTGACCTGAAAATATACCTTTGCACCTATTTACGTGACATTACTGAGGTTTTGCTAACGGTCATGCCAGTGTTCGTTCTTCTGTTCAACAGCGGTATGGTACAGTGGTCACTACCTTAAATCAACCACTTTTGATCACCAAAGGCAAATGGAAAAAGAGCCGACAGGACACACCTCATCAGCCTATCATGCTGGTTCCTGAGCTGTGCCACCTGACAGGTACTGCGGATTTATCCCATCTTCATAAAAGACACCCTTTCTTTAAAGTCACCAATATTACTTTACAGCCTTTTTAATAAGATTCCACATGACCCAGACCTGTGTTCTCTCTGATTTCCTCCTTCTTCTGGACACAATAGTTAAGTCTCTTCTAATACAAATCTATTCTTGCTCGTTCAGCATGTTATCGTTCAGATTTTTTTTTTTTTTTAAAGGCTTAACGGATGACATGCGTAAAGACTACAGAATGATGAGAGACTTGTCCACCCACACGAGGATGGATCCTGATAGAAGGCAGCATAAACTGCTCACATTTATGGATGCTTTAAGAAAGTAAGTGCTTGGGAATTCCATGGCGATCCAGTGGTTAGGACTCTGCTTTCACTGCTGAGGACGCAGGTTCAACCCCTGGTTGGAGAACTAAGATCCCACAAGCCGTGTGGAGTAAGTGCTACTTTTCTGTGTGGGAGTATGAAGTAAAGACCTGTGTGGGTCACTTGGCATCTCAGATTTCTTCAATTAAACAGTGATGATGGGGAAGAAAATTATATTTGGGAGGAGACGGGGGAGGGAAGGGCAACTATTTTTTTCTGTCATTGTGAGGGTGAGACTGAAATAGATTCTAAGTGCCCGCACAAATGTGAGAACAAAGACAGGACTGTTGCAGAGTTTAGGGAGTTTATTGGCGGCATCTTGACACAAAGGACAGGCAATGAGGATCTTTAGATGAGAGCAACACTGACTTGTGTTTTGCAAATGGATAATTATCTTTGCTTATTTTCTTGGGTTTGGTCATGTGGAAATGTCTTTTCTTTCAGAAATAATACTGTGCAGAAGGAGCTTCGAGACTGGAATTTGGAACTCGAGGAGGGGTTTTTGTCCTTTTCTGGAAGAACTCTGCAAGATGTAAGAATTCACCAAGGAAGAAGGATGGTAAGAGCTTCATAATTGTCATGTCAGAATTGGATCAAATTACTAACAACCCAAAGAGGGACTAACTTGGTCGTGTCAATAACTCTTTCCAGACTACCTGTCCTTTCTCTATGAGAGGACAAGTCAGCATTCGATAAAAATGCATGTAACATGCTTGGCATATAGTAAACTCATATGTGTTATATATTATATCTTTGTTATTAATAGTATTGTGTACATTCTCTTGTGGCACAATAATCTATCAAATGTATCCTTAGAGAGTCACAATATCCTTAAAAGTCAAATATCTAAAATCAAAATAACCCAGAATTGCTCATGGTAGAACTCCAGTGTTACTAACCTATATCTTGAAAAATAGCTAATACATTAGATCAGCTGCTGAAGTCTACAATGGACAAAGATTTCCTTGAGATTGCTTTTTTAAGTCAATGTTTAATACTCCCAGTAATCTCATCTCAGTTGTTTGTGATTTCATAGATCCATACACTTAAAAATTTTTTATTTGGCTGTACTGGATCTTAGTTGCAGCATGAAAAATCTAGTTCCCTGACCTGGAATCGAACCTGAGCCCCTGGCATTGGGAGCAGAGACTCTTAACCATTGGACCACCAGGGAAGCCCCAATCCATGCAGTTTGAATATTTGTCTCATGCAGTCTGGTGTTACCTGTTCTTATCCTTCAGCATTTTGAAAACACATCATAATGGCAGCAGAAAGCAAGTGGCTTGTTGATTTCTTGATGTTAATGGACGTTTTTCAGAATATAATGTTTTGGAGCTTTCAAGGATCAACTAATGAATGAGAATTTCACGTTTAACACTTGAACTCTGTCCAAGTTCTTATAACTCTGTCTTATGGGGATGGGGGAAGCAGGGCGGGGGGCGATTACGTTTTTAGCAAACATGTTTGAAAGCATGTCAGATTTTGTATTAGTTATAATAAACTTATCATGACTGAAGTTTAAAATGATAATGTTTCATAGGAAATACCACAGCATTTACAATGGAAAGGGTCTTAGATGGTGTCAGTTTTTCTTTTTTAATGAATTTTATACCATGGCTTGGAATTCTCTTCCAGTTTGACAACCATAAAGCAGACTGGTCAAAAAACATAAGGGAGGCACCATTACTTAGAGCAATGTCACTGGATCATTGGCTAATAGTCTATACTAAGGGAAATTATGAAACAGCCCTGACCTTGCAGCAGAATCTACAGAGAGTGACACCCAAAATGGGCATAACTGTGAGAAATGCAAAACTGTAAGTAGAGCAGAAATTATTTATGATTTCAAAACTGGTTGCTGGCAATCTGAACGTGGAAAGACTTCTGAAACTGTAGGACTCTGACTTGTTATCCAAACTCTAAAATGTATGTGAACAAAAAAGTAAAGTCTACTCCAGCCTGCATGTATTAAAATCAGACTCTTGGGATCTGTAGATTTCTGGCTATTGGGCTTCATCTTGAAGACATGAGAATTAGCAAGTGGATGGGGTGGAGGGGGGGAGATGGTAAAAACTAGTTTCCAGCCTTATTTCCAAAAATGGAACTTGGTTTTGTCTTAAACCAAGTTTAAGACTTTCAACTGAAATGCTTATCTTGTTTTGTATCATGTTTCATTGCTGTATAAAATCTTGTTACATGTAGCACTGTTCATTATTTTTGAAATATGAAATACTTATTTTCTAGGCTTGAAGCAGCTGATACAGTCCAATCTTACATAAGAACCTTAGAAAAACATGCTTCACAAAAAACACAGATGGTAAGTGTCTATGTGATGTGTGCCGCCTCCTTAGTGAGTGAGCTGCATTTGAATGTATTAATATCTTTGAATTGAGATGTTGCCATTGGTTTCCCAAATCAGCCAAAAAATAGAAATTTACCCCTGTAATGTAGCTCAATACAGACTTTGGGGTTTTAGCTACTACCTAATATCACTGTGTTATGCTCATTCTTTCAGGCTTGAGGACTTAGAGTTTTTAAGTCTCAAACTGAAAAACACCGTAAAAATATTAGGTAGTATGGATTATGGTAGTCACGTGTGTACTATTTCTCTCTCCAGCTGTAACCTGCAAAGTCTGTGATCTGGTCTCTTCCAGTGTCCTTTCTTTTGTCTGGTATTTCTCTTGGGATTTTTCCTTTTCCCCATCCGATGTCTTAGACCAAGCTGTCAAAAGTGTTGTACCTAAATTACTAAAGTTACTTCTTTTTCCTTCCTTCTTTGGGTGCCTTGTTCAAACTCATCTCACATTCTTCCTTCATCATCCAAAATGCTCCTAAAAGGGATCTTTTGTTTCTTGATCACAAAACCAGAATATTCCTCTTATTGGCTTATCCATAGAGCCTAGCCTTCTCTCTCCTTTTAGCTTCTACCAGGGAACCTTTTAGGCTACGCTGAATGCTACCTTCTGTGAGCCACCATGCTAGCGGTAAAGAATGTGCCTGCTAATGCCGGAGATATAAGAGGCTCGGGTTTGATCCCTGGAGCGGGAAGATCCCCTTGAGTAGGAAATAGCAACCTACTGTATTCTTGCTGGAGAACCCCATGGACAGAGCTACATTCCACAGAGTCACAGAGTCGGACACAACTGAAGCGACTTAGCACACATGCATGATGGCTACTTTCTGTGAGCCATTATCATACTCAAATGAAATGTCTTACTTTGGAAATCCCGTTCTTAAGTCTTGTGTGCTTGCTTCCTGTCACTGTGATTGAACACCATGCTTAATTCTTCTCTGGTGTTGTAGCCTTAAACCTTAAATGCTTAGCTAGGGCAGGGAAGCCTCTGGTGGGACTCAGCAAAGACTCACATGTTAGAATGGCATTGAAGAGGCCATGGTGGTGGGTCTGCATCCCAACTCATGACATGACTTTGTCCACTGAGCATCTGCCGGGAAAGTGAAAGACTGCCTTTCTAATTGTGGGCATGTCTTTTAAGAAAGTGTATCTGTATCTT
The DNA here is from genome assembly GCF_032452875.1 of Bos javanicus. Lineage (NCBI taxonomy): Eukaryota > Metazoa > Chordata > Mammalia > Artiodactyla > Bovidae > Bos > Bos javanicus. Next base: position 65,567,110 of record NC_083884.1, on the reverse strand, counting down.
CAATGGGAACGTGTCCCACTTTTACCCATTTATCCTGGCTTTGCTTTTTGGAACAATATCTCTTATTCAAGGTGCCCCTTAAACATTTTAAGGTATTTTTTGTTTCAGATGGTGGGGAGAACATGCCTATAATCATATACACTCCAAACAACTGGAATGACTGATGAAACAGCAACTGGAAATTATGTGCAAAATATCTTTAGGCATAATGGCACCCCACTCCGGTACTCTTGCCTGGAAAATCCCATGGACGGAGGAGCCTGGTAGGCTGCAGTCCATGGGGTTGCTAAGAGTCGGACACGACTGAGCGACTTCACTTTCCCTTTTCACTTTCATGCGTTGGAGAAGGAAATGGCAACCCACTCCAGTGTTCTTGCCTGGAGAATCCCAGGGACAGAGGAGCCTAGTGGGCTGCCGTCTATGGGGTCGCACAGAGTCAGACATGACTGAAGCGACTTAGCAGCAGTAGCAGCAGCAGAAGTCTCCCTAGACCCATAACAAAGGGGAATTCGTGTGTATAAGCAGGGGTGAAGCCATGTGGCTCACAAATTTCAAAGTCTGTGTGGCATTGGGTGGGTGGGGGGCCAGAACCAGTCTGTTTAAAGTAATCCACTGAATGTGATAGGAAGACATCAAGCCACATATTTATATCTAAAATTAAATGTTAACTTCCCAAATGTTAAAGTGAATTGGTGGTAATACTAGAAGAGTTCATAAGTACTCACATAGTTCGGGAATATTTTCCTTATGGCGTGTGCAGACAAAAGATTATAGATCACTATTTTAAACAGGTCATGATGAGGAAGCATAAGTGTTTGAATAATAAATTAATTCCTATAAACGTGTGAGTTGGAGGAGTAAGACAGATATACAGGAAATAAAAGCACATTTAAACTATAGATTTTTTTAAACTAGGAAGGAAAAGAAATCTATTGAGTTAATAATTTAAGGCAAAAAAGAATAAAATAACCAGCTTATATTAATACATAATACTACCTATTCCTCAAAATCCAATATTGGCAGTAAAAATGCCAACTGTGAACACAGTGCCCATTGTTTTAAATAGAGGATCTTTTATAATTTTTCTGTTTTAAAAATGAGTACACATCAATCCAGTGTAAAAGCTCCACTATTTTCGTGAGATTTTAAAACCTTTTTGCTTTTCATATTTTCAGACTTATAGGAAAGTACAACTCTCTTTACAACCATCATTCAGGTTTCCCAATCAGTAAATTTTGTCACATTTCTATAAACATTCTTTTTCCCTCTCTATACCTACCTGTGTTGTGCTGTGCTCAGTCTCTTCAGTCGTGTCCGACTCTTTGTGACCCCATGGACTGTAGCCCACCAGGCTCCTCTGTCCCTGGGGGTTCTCCTGGCAAGAAGACAGGAGTGGATTTCCGTGCCTTCCTGCAGGGGATCTTCCCTCCCTGGGGATTCAACCTGCATCTCTAACGTCTCCCGCATTGGCAGGCAGGCTCTTTCCCAGTAGTGCCACCTGGGAAGCCCTCTATGTCTACCCACGTATGACCATTCTTTCCTCTTCATTACACATTACTGTGTGTGTATATACACCTGTGTGTCGCTGTTCACAGCAGCTGCAGGTGTGCACATGGGTTCCCAGGTGGCTCATCCACCTGCCAGCGCAGGAGATGAAGACGACGTGCATTCAGTCCCTGGGTCGGGAAGATCCCCTGGAGGAGGAAATGGCAACCCACCCCAGGATTCTTGTCTGGGAAATCCCATGGACAAAGGAGCCTGGTGGGCTATAGTCCATGGGGTTGCCAAGAGTCAGACACAACTGAATGGATAAGCACACAGGCACACAAATGTGTGTGTATGTGTTTTTCCTCAGCCATTTATCTGATCTACACACCTAATTCGAATTCCACCTTCATCCCCTTTTATGGCCAAATAAATTCTTTTGTTCATCCAGGGTCCCCTGAGGCACCTGACAGGCTCTTTTAGTTTTCTTTTAATCTGGGAAGTATCTTTAATCTGTCTTTGGGTTTTACGACCTTGACATCTTATATCTTTCCTAAAAATGAACTGGTTAGCATGGAGAATTATAGTATGGTTAATATTTCTCTTGATTAAATGGATTACGCAGGTAATGCATTTAATAAAATCTCATACATACCCTTTCATGGGCCCTGTGGCTCAGCTGGTAAACAATCCGCCTGCAATGTGGGAGACCTGGGTTCAATCCTTGGGTTTGGAAGGTCCCCTGGCAAAGAGAAAGGCTACCCAGTCCAGTATTCTGGCCTGGAGAACTGGACTGTACAGTCCATGGGTTGCAAAGAGTCAGACAGGACTGAGCCACTTTTACTTCACCCTTTCATGTAAAAAGAAAAACTTGCTAAATCTACAATGAGAAAAGAATTGCCCTAATCTGATAATGTCTGCCAAAAACTTCTGTAAGTATCATTATGTTGAAAAGAATATATTGATGACTTTTTCCCACTAGTCAGAAACAAGTCAAGCAGGAACCTCTCTTCCTAACTGCTTAGTATCCTATTGAAGGTCCTGGCGAGAGTTTGGAACCTTGTAAATCAGGCAATTTCCATAACAACTCCCCGAATTTGTTTGCTGGTATTAGGGGGAGGGTAAAATGGGGATAATATTTCTAAGTAGACTGTTGAGATAAGTAACCAAATCAAGTAAAATGCTTGGTGAGTGCCCTACACATAGTGATCATCCATCAATGGTGACTGTCCTGATGATGCTTTAGTTCAGTCCATGTTCTTAACCCACTGTGTCGACTTCATGATAAACTCCAGGAAATCAAATGACCAGCATAGAAGCGTCTGGCAGGTTTAAGGGACTGATGCGTATTTCCAAATAATACCTCACAGCCTGTCTCTTCCATACGTTCACACTAACAATTGTTGAATGAAGTGTGATTCTAGACCCTTCACGCTCATGGACTCAGGTATCTGTTTAAACAGGCTCTACTTTGTCAGTGATCCGACGCTACGTTCCTCGACACAGCATCCATTTCCCACATCATCGTGTTCTCGCATCTTGGGGAGTTTCACGTTTGCTTCCTTTCAAGGTCCTTTGCCTGCTGCCCACTGACAACAAGGAAATTTACGATGGCATAAAAAGATACCTGTGCATCAATTACCCAATTCCAAGCCAGTGCGTGTTGAAACGGACCTTGGATAGACCTAAGACGCCAGTGACCATCGCTACAAAAATTGCTCTGCAGATGAACTGCAAGCTGGGAGGTGCCCTCTGGAAGGTGGACATAGGAGTACGTGGGGATTCTGTTGGCTTCTCTTGCTTTCATCCATCTTTGGCAGAATTTGTTAAGGTCCTATTTAAATTGTAAATTCGCTTTGTGTTCTGTTCTAACTCAATATTCTATCCTGTTTAAAACTTAAGTTGCAGAACGCAATGTTCATCGGTATCGATTGTTTCCACGATATTGAACGTCGACGGAAGTCAGTCGCGGGATTTGTGGCAAGCATCGATCCAGACCTGACGCGGTGAGTTAATCTTTGGGAGTGTTTAGTGGGGAGACCAGATGACAGAGGCGGCCCTCATGCACGTTGCCGGCAAGATCCATGGACAGGTTGTTCTTAGCAATGTGCTTTCCTGACCTTCTGGCAAAGTTAGGCTCCCAAAACATTCTGTGTGGAAGCTTCTGGCCATTCTCTTTAGCTGCATGACAACTGCGACAAATGTGGCCACTTAAGACAATGCCCACGTGACCACGGGCTGTCCTGTGGGTCAGATGGTGGTGGTGGCAGGGCTCTCGGGGCCTTACAAGCATTTGCTATGTGTAAATCCTGAGAAGGCAGTGAAAATGTAGAGCCAGAATGCCTCACCCCATCCACCGAGTGCACATTCAGATGACGAGACAAACATACGTCATGACCGTTTATCAGCCCATCCCAAGACTGAAGTGAACAAGAGTGTAGTAGGGTTAGACATGCGAGGCAAATCGGTGATTGTCCTTGATACGCTGAGCACTGGTTACAGTATCTATTGCTGTTTTGAAGAAAACTGTTCCCTCCAAGCAGATTCATACGGATGAACTGCTGTTTAATCGATTCATAAGGATGACTCCTGACCTATGAAATATGAGGAGGAGTCTGCGGAAAACCCAGGGTTTGTACCTGGTGGAATTCAACAGTAGGAGCCATGTGTATTCAAAGCATGTGTAATTTGTAGCTAATGTTAATGGCTGTTTCCATTCTATTTTACTGTTTGTATGCATTCAAAATGTTACAAAATGTCTAAGATATGGGAAGAGACCAATACTGGGATCACTGCAGGGGCATGAACACACGGATCTTTAGTTGGATCCTCAGCTACTGACAGTGAATTTGCCGGGGGGTGGGGGGGGCATGCGTAGATTAACTTCATTATTTTGATTCTGAATTAATCTTGTTTTCCAAGCTAATGGTTTGTTTTTCTCCAAACAGGTGGTTCTCTCAGTGTATCATCCAGGAGTCGGGGCAGGAGCTTGTCAAGGGGCTGACAACCTGCTTGTATAGTCAGTGTCTGGTGGAGGTTGGAGGGCCTGAGTCTGTACTGGGTGGAGATTTTGTGCCCAGTCCCTCCCCCCGCATCCCCCTCCTCCCCCAACTCCCAGCCCAGGGACATCTGGCAATGAGTGAAGACGCTTTTGGTTTTCACAGGGGGACAGAGGTGCTATTGGCATCTAGTCTAGTGGATAGAGGTTTGGGGAGGCTGTCAAATGTCTTACCATGCATGAGACGGCAATACTTTCTGCCTCTGACCTTCACAAAGAACTGTCTGGCTCAAAATGTCCATACTCTTGTTGAGTCTGGACTAGACGGAGGACTTTAGCAGTGTCCTGAAAGCCACCACCATATTGACAGAAGAATCCAGAAGTTGTCAGAAATAGTGGCCACTTTATTCTAAAAGTCATGGTTCATTTATATGTGTTTCTGACTTCCTTTCAGCTGCCCTGAAGCTCTGGTCTGAACAAAATTCATCTCCGCCACGTTCTATCATTGTGTATCGAGATGGAGTGGGAGACGGACAGCTTCAAGCGCTCATAGATCAAGAAGTAAAACAGATGGAGTCCTACTTAGAGAACTCTTACAGAGGACAAAAGTAGGTATATACATCATGAAGTGCAGACTTTATAAGTCTTGCATTTTAGTTGGGGGGCGGGGAGGAGTATCTGTAACCATTGTGGTTTGTGAATTGGAGAGCTGGACACAGCAGCCTTCAGTGGGTGGCTGGGGAGAGAACATACCTTTCTCCTAGAAGCCCTGAATAGCAGGTGGTTTTCCCACATGGGAACCCATGAATCTTTCTCTTTATCTAATCTCCTGCCAAACCTGGATGGAGGAGGGTTTGTTAACCTCTGGTATTTTTAGCATCCATGAATACAGCCTGTCCGTACTTTGTACTTATCCAGCTTCTCGATCCTGGAGTTCTGTACATCCCAGGGCTGGGGCTTTCTCACAGTTCTCTTCTCTGGCCTCATCTGCTTGTCAGTGAAGCCTGGTGGCCAGCATAGACAGTACAAATAATTCTGACCTCGGGAGGAAAGGACCCTTCCCCTAGGATCTGAGTGGCTATGAGTCGAGACCTCCTATACTGCCTGAATCAGGCTAGTGGAGCTAAGACAGTAAAACGGGTGGGCAGAAAGCTGCCTGCCGTCTGCTGCTGCTAAGTCGCTTCAGTCGTGTCCAACTCTGTGCGACCCCATAGACAGCAGCCCACTAGGCTCCTCTGTCCCTGGGATTCTCCAGGCAAGAATACTGGAGTGGGTTGCCATTTCCCGTCTGCAGGCTCCCCTTAATGGCTCCTAAGTCTGGGCTGTTTTTGACATTCTGAATGCTTCTGAGATAACACACAGCAAGTAGTGACAAGTGATCATAATCTTTTAAGGGTCAGACTAACTTTCATCGTGGTGAAGAAACGAATAAATACCAGATTTTTTATTGAAAAGGATGGAGGGAGACTTAACAATCCATCTCCAGGAACAGTTATTGACCTAAAGGTGACTAGGACAGAATGGTAAGCCACCTTTCTTTATTTTAAAGGTTCCCTTTTATTTAAATAGTAAGAATTTTTCAAGGTTTGAATGATTTGGATGAGAAAGGAAGAATTGGCCTAAAGAGGGTTAAAAATGATTTGCGTGTTAGATGGTAACTTTTTTTGTCTTCATTTTGTTTCTCAGAATTTAAAAACCAAACAAATATACCGATCATTCTAAGATGACTCAGGTGTTAGGTAGAAATGTTAGAACTTCTGGTTCACTTTGAACTTCTCAAGAAATTATGCAAATAAGAAAGTTATGCAAAACACACAGCGAGAAATAAACAGGACATTCATACCAATAGGGAGAAACGAACACAACTTGAAGAAAGGCAGAAACACTGATTCTTCTAGTAGAAGGCAGGAAAGGACTGAAGAAAACAAAGCCAGTGGAGAATAAGATAAACGTGAAGCGTAACATAAGGTGATATAAACATTCAACACGGACAGTAAACTGGTTAACCTTACCGCTTACATAATTTAGGGCGTTTGAATCTATTCTGGTGACTTGAAAGACAGATACTTCTATTTTTCCCTGAAGCACATTACCTCTGACCACGTCTAATGTGCTATTTTGAAGCCTCTAGGCATCAGCACATATGCTTTTGAGTTTAAATCCCATGAGTGTTATTAATCCCGTCAATGATTTCCCTGTCATTTGGAGATGTGCTCTTTAGCAAGTCATCACTCAACAGTTAGGCTTCTAAATATAAAGGAAGCTTGGTAGAATGGACTTCTATAAATTAATGTTACTTCAGAGACCAGGTTTGCTACATCATTTCTCTCCTAAAATAAGCGTGAGGCCGACACGTTCTATAATTCTAGGTATGATTTTTTCATTGTGAGTCAGTCTGTGCGGGAAGGTACTGGGACTGTCACTCCTACTCACTATAACGTCATCCACGACACGCTGTACTTGAGCCCGGATGCGGTCCAGGGTCTCACTTACAGACTCTGCCACATGTACTACAATTTTTCGGTAAGTTTTTTTTTTTTTCTTCTTCTTCAGTTTGGTAGTGTGTATCTGTTAATCTCAGACTCCTAATTTATCCCTCTCCCCTGCCCTTTCTCCTTTGGTCACCATGGATTTGTTTTCTGTGTCTGCGAGTCCATTTCTGCTAGGTAAATAAGTTAATTTGTACCCTGCTTTTTTAGATTCTACATATAAGTGATGCAGTATAATACTTGTTTCTGACTTACTTCAGGTAGCATGATAATCTCTAGGTTCATCCACGTTGCCACAAATGCCATCATTTCGTTCTTTACGGCTGAGTGAGTTTTCTATCAGAGAAACATACCACGACTTTGTCCATTCCTCTCTTGACACACACTTAGGTTGCTTCTGTGCCTTGGCTCTTATGAAGAGTGCTGCTGGGGTGCATGCATGTTTCTGAGTTAAAACTTTCTTCTTTCCTGGATCTGCACCCAGGGGTGGGATTGCTGGATCATATGCTAACTCTATTTTTGGTTTTAAGGAACCTCCATACTGTTTTCCAGAGTGGCTGTGGTATTTTTTGATACTGATTTTCCTTCACATCTGTGAAACTGTACAAAATTGAATCTACTTTTTGAAACTTGGCTATCTATAATAAATGGAAACTTAGGGGAAGTAAACATAAAGGTTAAAAAAAAATGTTTTTTTTCTTTCTCCTAAAGGGTATCATCCGAGTTCCTGCTCCTTGCCATTATGCCCATAAACTGGCTTACTTGGTGGGCCAGAGTCTTCATCAACAACCACACGAATCTCTGTCAAAATCTCTCTTTTACCTTTAACCTACAGAAGAAAGCACAATGGGATGCTGAAAAACATAATTTATACATTTATCTTCTCATTTTGTATCTGTACATCTGAAATATTTTTTCCAGATGTATGATCAGAATTTAAAACCGTTCTTGACATGGACGAGCTTCAGAGATGTTAAGCTATTTTCAACAGGATCACTAACTTAAACATGAGGCTTCTCTTCTCCAGGTGGGAGAACTGACAATGAAGTTTTTGACTCACAATTTACCTCTCAAATCTGCTACAAACACTTTATGATTCAATGTGCCTGAAACCTCTACTCCAAGTAAAGCTGCTATAATTGTAAAGGTTGGGAATTAGTCACATGAAGAATAAGTCTATGAACAAGTAAATTCTACTTGGAAAAATCATACCTATTTTTGAAACAACCTTTTCCTTAAGGACAGCAAAGATTTAACAGTGGCAAAATTAAATGGGAATTTGTGTTTCATATTTTGTAAGGAAGAAATAGCCTATATGTGAAACAGTTTATTCTTTGTACCCATGTAAGAATCAATTTTTTTTTTTTTTCTGGTGGCGCTGTAGTATGGATTTAAAAGTTGGAAGCTCAGGAACATAACATTTTGTCATTTTCCCACAAAGAAGGTAAATTAAGGGCTTTGTTAGCATTTGTTTAATTCATTCTCTTCTGCATGTTCTAAATGTGACATTATTGTGATAGCTGTACCATCATCAGAAGATAAGCTGTTTAAAGTTGTCATGTTTTTCCTGAAAGCAGACATTTTTTTCTCTCTCCACTCAAACCTACCTTTAAATATACTTAAGAGACAGTAAGTGAAACTTTTATTTTCCTATACTTCTAAATGGAGTGGTATTTTTTTTTTTTTTGAGGTGGGGTGGTTAGGGAGAATACACTGGCTTTGAATATATCCAAAAGGATATGCTTAAAGATAATATAATTGCTTTGATTATAGGTTATTCGTTTAGGTTTGAAACTGTCTTATACGAAAATGAAACAAGTTATTTAAATATACTGCAGTCCAGGTAATGTCCTACCTAGCTATATTGCCAATAATGATAAATATAGGATATGGTCTCCATGATTAAAGATAACATATTCTCTTCTAAAACTAGAATTTGATTTATGATAATACATTTATGGTAGCAGGTTTCTAGAGATCTACAGAAATCACTTGGAAGGAACAAATTCAAAGTAATAACTTTCTGAATGTTTCCTATAAATGCAATACAAATATCATTTATTTGTAACACTATAATTTCTAGACTCATACACTTAAAATGTGACTCAATAAAGGTATTCATGTTAAAATCATTGAATTCAATCTTGTTATTAAAAATATATGCTGGTCTTAGGCTTCTTAATCTACTGATTAGAAAAAAATTGTTGCTTTTCTAAGATTAATAGAAATATTGTGACCAGGACACTATCTGATTTTATTAGCCTACTGCTGCTGCTGCTAAGTCACTTCAGTCATGTCTGACTCTGTGCGACCCCATAAATGGCAGCCCACCAGGCTCCGCCGTTCCTGGGATTCTCCAGGCAAGAACACTGGAGTGGGTTGCCCTATAAAATCAGATGAAAGAAACTGGGTATCAAATATTTCTAGGGGAAAGCTGTATTATTCCAAAGGCTTATTTCTCCAATATATCACAGTACTACCTAAGTTTCATGTTACTGAGTAGGTGTTGGGCAGGCCAATTAAAGGTCTTTTAGGAATGAATTTGGCTTAAGTAGCAGTGTGTGTGTATGCTTAGCTGTGTTCAACTCTTTGAGATCCATGGACTGTAGCCCAACAGGCTTCTCTGTTCATAGGATTCTCCAGACAAAAATACTGGAGTGGGTTGCTATTTCCTTCTCCAGGGGAGCTTCCCAACCCAGGGATTGAACCTGTGTTTCTTGCGCCTCCTGCAGGGCAAATTCTGTACCTGGGAAGCTGTAAGTAGCAATAACAATATATAATCTAAGAATAAATGAACCTCCTGACTCTGAGTGAGAAGTCTGATGCAGGCCTTACCAGGCTAAACTTAACATGTCAGCAGGGCTGTATTTGTTTTCTGCTCCAGGAGTCTTGTTTCCTCCACTTTATCTTCTATAGGTTGTCTGCACTCCTTATCTCCTGGCCCCACTTCCATCTTCAAAACCTGCAATGTTCAGTGGAGTCATTCTCATATCGCACTGACACTGACTCTTCTGCCTCCCACGTCCACTTTTAATGACCCTTGTGATGATGCTGGGACTGCTTGGATAATCCAGGATATTCTCCCTATTTTCATGTTAGCTGATTACCGGCCTAGCTTTGTCTACAACCTTGATTTTCCCAAACATATAAGGCAACATGTGGGTAGAATTTAAAGATTAGAATATGGACATCTTTAGACGGGCCACTGTCCTGCCAGAAACATTGTCCAGGGCTGAGACTGTCGGGAACAAGGGACATATGTGAATGTAGGCACTCCTTCCCCCATGGGTGCCTCAGAATGAGAGAGGCTTGGGGGAGTCCCTTGCTGGAGTCTCCAGGGGCACATCTCTTAAGCACCTGCTCCACGGCCTGCACCCCGCTCTCCTCATCCTCCTCCCTCTCAGTATATGTGGGGGCTGACCTGCTCTGGGTGCAAGATTTCTGGGGGACCCCCTTCTGTTCTGCTCTGTACCCTCACTCATCTGGTTGTTTCTGTGTCTTGTCTATTGTAAATACTGCTGCTATGGACATAATTTAAGTATGTTCAAAGAATCAAAAGAAATCATACTTTAAAAACTGAACAGCAGTATGGAAATTATATTCTTTGAAGTACAGAATAGCAATAAAGGAGATAAACTTATAAAAGAGAACCAAATGGAATATCTGGAGTTGAAAAGGACAGGTGTCACTGGAAATTTCACTGGAGGGGCTTCCAGTACTTTCTCAGAGCTGCTGTAACAAATCGCTACAAACCACATGGCTTAAAACAACAGAAATTTGCTGTTTCACACTTCTGGGGGCTGGAAATCTGGAGTCAAGCTGTAGGCTGGGCTATGCTCCCTATGAAACAGTAGAAAATGAATTCCTTGCTTTCTAGCGTTTGGCATCTTCTGGAACTCCATGGCTTCCTTTGCCTTGCGGTTGCGTAGTTCTAATCTCTGCCTTCAACATCATGTGGTCTTCTCTGTGTCTGTGCATCCGTACTTGAGACCTTCTTTCCAAATAAGGAATTAATACCTAACTTGGGGTGGGGACACAAACCCAAAATAGGGCTGAACAGATTTCAATAGGACAAAGACAGAATCAGCAAATTTGAAGACATCAGGATAACTGAGTTCCAGTATGATGAAGTGTTTTGTTTTTTTTTTTAAAGAAAAAAGGCAGGGGGATAGGGAAGATAAATGAACAGAGCCTAATTAGACCTGCGTACTATCACATGCATAAAGAGAGTTCCAAAAAGACACGAGAGAGAGAAAGGGAGGCCATGTGAAGTCCTAGCCAAAATCTCACCAAATTTAATGGAAAACACAATCACAATATTCAGGAAGTTTGATAAACATCAAGTTGAATAAGCTTGGTGGTTTAGTCACTAACTCGTATCCAACTCTTGTGACCTCATGGACTGTAGCCCGCCAGGCTCCTCTTCCTCGGTCCATAGGATTTTCCAAGCAAGAATACTGGTGTGGGTGGCCATTTCCTTCTCCTTCTCCAGGGGATCTTCCCAACCCAGGGACTGAACCTGGGTCTCCTGTACTCCAGGCAAATTCTTTATGACTGAGTGGTCAGGGAAGCCCAAAATGAAAGTGAAACTTGCTTAGTTGTGTCCAACTCTTTGTGACCCCATGGACTGTATATACAGGAATTCTCCAGGCCAGAATACTGGAGTAGGTAGCCTTTCCCTTTTCCAGGGAATCTTCCCAACACAGAAATCGAACCCAGGTCTCCTGCATTGCAAGCGAATTCTTTACCAGCTGAGCCACAGGGGAAGCCCAAGAATACTGGAGTGGGTAGCCTATCCCTTCTCCAGCAGATGTTCCCAACCCAGGAATTCAACTAGGGTCCTCTGCATTGCAGGTGGATTCTTTACCAATTGAGCTATGAGGGAAGCCGTCATACGATGAGTAAGCTTGCATCATAATAAAATGATTCAAGGCCAAAGACAGAGTCATGAAAGCAACAACAAAGAAGTGGCAGATCGTGTGAAAACCTCCCACTAAGTGTAAGGGCCGATTTTTATTAGAATCGGTGGGATGGTGTATTAAAAGCATTGAAAGAAGGAATTCTCTGGCAGTCCAACGGTTAGGACTTGCACTTTCACTGGCCAAGGGCCTGGGGTTCAATCCCTGGTTGGGAAACCGAGATCCAGTAAGTCACATGTCGTGCAGTCAGAAAAACAAGACAAACAAAAAACAACTGCTAAAAGTCACTGCATGTCAACCGAGAATTCTCTAGTAGAAATGCCCTTCAGTACTGGAGACATTAAGACATTACCAATGAATAAAACCTGAGAGAATCCTTTGCTACGTATAAGAAATGTGGAGTCCTTTATGCTGAAAAGAGAACAGTGTAAATGTAAGTACGTAAGATGTATGTAGGATAAACAGATAAAGTGAAAGGGAAAGTCACTCAGTCGTTTCCTGCCGGGAGCCAGCACAGGAGATCCCACCCATGACAAGGTCATGCGGAGGAGACCTGACAGGCAAGGCAGATCAGGACTCAAGGGACTCCCTGGACCTCCTCGAGCCTCGACTCCGAAACCAAAGTCTGTCTACTGTCTACTATATTATGCCTTTCACCAACTCTTCTGACATTAACAGGGGGCTATCCCCAACCACCTTTCTCTGAAGAAAATCAACTTAAGGCTCTAGTTAATAAGTCTCCTGGGCTTGAAAGGAGCATTTTAATTCTAACCCCTCTGTTACTATTTTAGCTTGCTCGGCAGGTTTATCCACACTCTTGCAACTAACACACATGATTGTTACAACACCCCAAGCATAACCTTTGAGCGATAAAAAAGCTTTATTAGAATAATACTGCATTGTTGAGCCAATGTTTGCTACTGAGTTTCCTTGTCCTTTACCCAATGTGCGCCTGGGAGTGCATTAGCTAGTATAGTTGGTATGCAAGAAAAACAAGCAGTAGCCTTGGTATTAGCAACATAAGACCCTTGAGTTAATAAGTACTTTCTTTGTTGTAACCCACTGCACCTTTGCTTCATAAGAATGTAACTCTGTTTCCTGAGGGGGACTACAGACTGGAAAGATAAAGGGAAAGCAGGTTTTCAGGTTGACCAACCTTTATCAAGAAAGAGTCACAAAATGTTAACAGGCCACAGGGCCAGAAGATGATGTGCATAACATAAGACCCTTGTTTATGAAAAGCTATGCAAAAAATGTCCTGGTTTCGATAAAGGTAAAACTGATGGAATGTTGAGCTGATTCTGCATGACTTTGTATCTTTCACTTCTGGAAATGTGTAACTCAGGGTATAAAAGCCCCTTTTGAAAATAAAGCTGCAGACCCGTTTCACCTAAGCTGGGTCTCCCCATGTCATTCTTTCTTTCTCTCTCTCTCCTTTCTTTCAGGCTGATTCCCTGGAGCACAGAGGCTCTCTGAGTTCACTTTTTTGCCCGGGCTTCTAAGACCCAATCGAGGAGGCGCTCTGCATCTCCACTCCAGAGAGAAGGCGCTCTGTGTCTTCGCTCCATTGAGAGGGAGCCTGTGGCCTCCGTGAACAGAGCAAGTCCCATAGCAGGGGCTTTATTGGCTTTCTGTGTAAACCAAGGAATATCAGCCTGTTTTTCTCTCCTTTACTTTCTCTCTCGCCGATGCTGTCCATCCTGAGGGTATCCCTGGATCCTGCTAGGGCTGGACCCTGGCAGTTTCCGACTCTTTGCAACCCCATGGACTATACATATACAGTCCGTGGAATTCTTCAGGGCAGAATACTGGAGTGGGTAGCTTTTCCCTTCTCCGGGGGATCTTCCCAATCCAGGGATAGAACCCAGGTCTCTCGCATTGCAGGCGATTCTTTACCAGCTGAGCCACAAGGGAACAAGAATATTGGAGTGGGTAGCCTATCCCTTTTCCAGGGGATCCTCCTGTCCCAGGAATCGAACCGGGGTCTCCTGCATTGCAGGTGGATTCTCTACCAACTGAGCTATGAGGGAAGTCCATATAAACCATGTACTATTTTATTCTATCTTGTTAAAAAGGACACTACAAGAATATTGTAAATCTATGTTCCTGAACACAAAAAGTATAAAGTGGATAATGAATATAACAATAACAGCATACAGGAGGGTAATGGAACAGATCCACAGATGAGTCAAGACTCTGTGAATCACTGAAATTAATTTGGTGTTAATCCAAATAAGAATTTTATAAATTAAGATGTTAATTGTCCCCAGGGAAACCACTAAGGCTATAATCCAGACTCTATAGTAAAAGAAACACCATGGGAATTAAATTGGCCCACTAGAAAATAACCACAGAAGAAAGCAGTGATGGAGGAATAGGAGAACAAAAAGATGTAACTCGTACAGAAAACAGATGGCAAAATAACAGATTCCAATGCTACGTGATTAGTGATTAAACAAAACGTGTGTGGTTTGCATAGTTCAATTAATAGGCAGACCCTGGCAGAATGGATAAACAGCTCTGATCTTACTATGTGCTATCTAGAGCTGAGCTTTAAATTCAAGATACAAAGGGACTGAGAGCAAAGGATGAGAAAATGTGTACCAAGCAGATATTAACCAAAAGAAAATCTGACTGGCTTTACTATGTAAAACAAAGTTTGTGACAATTTTTTCTAGAGACAAATAAGGACATTTTATAGTGACAAAGGGTCCATTTTTCAAGGAGGAAACAGTTACATTTTTTGCACCGAACAAGATAGCTCCAAAATACATGGAGCAAACTGACAAGAGACTCCTTAATGATAATAGTTGGAAATGTCAATACTCAGCTGTCAGTAGTGGTGAGAATCTGTTATTTCTTGGGATCAACATTGTGGGGAGGGCAGAGTAGGGGCTGTGACCCATATTTTACGGTTCAGGAGACTGAAATTTACATAGATTGAGTAACTTGCCCAGAGTCACAACACTCATGAGTGATGGGTCTGAAGCAAGACAGGGAGATGATTCCCTGGGGATGGAGATCCCTGAACCCCTGGACATGAGATTGTGCCCTGGATACACAAACCAAGAGCTCGCCTCACTACCTTCCCACATCCTCCTGCCTAAGGATGCTGCAGGGAGACAGCTGGTACCCAGAGGTGCCTGGCCCAAGAGAATGGCTCAAATCTCAGCCCAACTCCTGACTCAATCCCTGAGCCCAAATACACTGCCTTTCCCCCCAAGACCCCCTGATGGACCAGGAGATGAGAACATGCATCTTGCCCCCTCCCCTCCCCCTCAGCACATGATTCTATCCACTGCTGCTTTGCAGTGAGACTTCCTGGTGGTCAGGTGACCACCCTGAATGACCAGTAGCCTGCTTGACTCTAATTGGCTCAGAACCCAGGACATTCTAAACCAACTGCCCACATGACAGTTGCACAGAGAATTTGCATCATCTTCAACTGACCAAACCTGGACAAGGAGCAGTGGCTACTCACTAGCTGGGCACAGGATCTCCTGGGCTGGTGGTGTTTTGGGGGCTTAATGAATGAAGAATGTGGGCCCCAGTGCCTCACTGACTAAAACCTGACCAATGGTTGGAGTAGCCTGGACTAAGGCCTGGTTGGGGGCGGGCAGTGGCTGAACTGGTTCTGAGTGGGCACCATCTCTGCCCAGTCCTCGCTCTCCCAGATCCAGGCTCTGCTGTATAAACCACAGCCTTTCCTCCTGAATCTACTCACTGGTGTTATTTCCACAGCACCTTCAATGGAGTGGTTAGTGGGGGTGGCACACATGTGCCCCTGCCTGTGGTTTGGCCAGAAGTGAATTCTGATGTGTCTGAACCACGGCTGGGAATGGTGAGCAGACCATCTTGACCGCACATGATATTCTTGTGCGTCCAGTGTCTGAATCCCTTGTGATCTTTTTCTTTTGGTTAACCGGGCCACAATACTGGAAAATACATTCAAAGCAGAACTATTGACATATTCCTGGGAGAAGACCATGGGGAAATACCAATTCATTCCCAGGCCCCACTTCTGTTCCCTTTGATGGCCAGCTGCCTAGGGGAGTCAGCTGAATCAAAGCTGGGGCTGGGGAGAGGAATGTTGCAATGCGGTGTACAATTAATACACTCAAAATATCCAGTACCGATTGCACTGGAACATGACTTTATTCAGATGAGATAATATAGAAAGGGTGCACAGCACGGTGACTGAGGATGTGGGAGCTGGTGACTGATGGTCTGGGTTCAAATACCAGGCATCACGTGAACCTGGGAAGGTTATGTGGACCCTCTTGTTCTCATTTCTTGTTCTGTGATAGGAAAGCGTTAGTAGGGTCTGCTGCTGCTGCTGCTGCTAAGTCACTTCAGTCGTGCCCGACTCTGTGTGACCCCATAGATGGCAGCCCACCAGGCTCCCCCATCCCTGAGATTCTCCAGGCAAGAACACTGGAGTGGGTTGCCATTTCCTTCTCCAATGCATGAAAGTGAAAAGTGAAAGGGAAGTTGCTCAGTCGTGTCTGACTCTTAGTGACCCCATGGATTGCAGCCCACCAGGCTCCTCTGTCCATGGGATTTTCCAGGCAAGAGTACTGGAGTGGGGTGCCATTGCCTTCTCTGTAGTAGGGTCTACTTACTGCTATTATGAGACTAATTTTAAGTGAATACAGTAAAGCCTGAAGAAAAATTATCACTAAGTGCTACAGAAGAATTCAAATATTACTAGCCCGAAAGAATAAGAAACACGGCAGTGGTTCCTCCAGAGAGGAATGACTATGAGTCAGGAGAGGTTAGTTTTCAGCCTTCACATGGGTTTGGTACTTTACAGCTCATGGGGAAAGTCTGTTATCTCCTGTGAACTCTACATCGCACTGTGGGGTGGGCAGCAAAGGGGCTGTAACCCACATGATGCAGGGCACTGAAATTGAGAGATTAAGTGACTTGATGTAACACTGATGAGTAATGAATCCTACACAGGAAGGTACTGGCCACCTTGGGGCACAGATCCCTGAACACCTGAGACCGCCAGCTCGTGCCCTGGACCACTGACCCCGGAGTTCCTCTCGCTCCTCTCCCACGCCCTCCTGCGCCTGCTCCAAGGTTGCTGTAGGGAGACAGCTGATGACCCGGAAGAGGTGCCTGAGACAGGAAAGTGGTACATATCTGACCCAGTCTCCTGACTCGACATTTAAACTCTGACCCCAAATTACACACTTTGTCCCAATCAAAGGGCCCCTCTGATCATCGGGGGTGTTCAATCTGCTTCTCTCTTCCCCCAGCATCTTCATCCTATAAACGCTTTCCTGGTGCTCTACCAAATACTCTGAATAGTCAGTAATCAGCATAACTCCCGAATAGCTTAGAACCCAGTACCTTTCAAACCAAACATCCATAGGACAGATTAGCAAGGAATTAGCTTCATCTTAACTGACAACTCTTAATGAGGAATGAATATTCATTAGCTGGGAAAAGGTCTCCTGAGCTGGTGCCTTGGTGGCCTTAACAGATGAAGTCTAACAGGCCTCCAGGGGCACACTGACTAAAATCTGACCAGTCATTTGAGCAGCCTGGACTAAGGCCTGGTTGAGGGCAGGCAGCGGTTGAACTGGTTCTGAGTGAGCACCAAGCCCAGTGGTACCCAATGCTCCCTCTACCTGGATCCAGGCTCTGCTGTATAAACAGCCATTGGTGTTATTTCCACAGTACCTTCAATGGAGTGGTTAGTGGGGGTGGTACATGTGCACCCCTACCCTGCTGTGTGGCCAGATGGGGATCCTGAGGTGTCTGAACCACTTCTGGGAGTGGCCAACAGGTCATCTTGACCACACATGGTATTCATCTGCTTTCTGCGTTTGAATTCCTTATACTCTTCCTTTTCTTCTTGTTACCCGAGTCATGATCATAGAAAACAGAACAAACATTGAGAGAAACTATTGCCACATTGCTGGGAGAAGACGACGGAGAAGTGTCAGTCCATTCCCAGGCCCCACTTCTGCTTTCTTTGATCACCAGTTGTGTAGGGAGGTCAACTGAATCAAAGCTGGGCTTGGGGAGAGGGACGTTGCAGTGTAGTGTGCACTTAAGACAGCCAGCAGGCTGACTGCATGGGGACGTGACTTTGTTTAGTGAGATAATATATTAATGGAAAGGGCGCACAGCACAGTGACTGGGAGCGTGGGGGCTGGTGCCTGCTGGTCTGGGTTCAAATCGTACCAGAAGCCGCATGAACCTGGGAAGGTTACTTAACCTCTTTGTCCTCAGTCCCCTGTTCTGTGATACAGAAATGTTAATAGGACCCACTTAGTAGTATTACATGATGAAGCTTAATATAGAACGTCAGGTAGACCCTGAAGAAAAGTGACTGGTCCTTCACAGGTGCTCATGGCAGGTGCTGTGATCCATACATTATGGTACATGGCATTAAAATGTCTAGATTTTAAGTGACTTCCCTGGAGTCTCGTCTCAAAGCTGATGACAGATGGGTGTGGGACAATGAATGTAGTTGGTTCCCCGGGGACAGAAATCTCTGAACCCCTAAATCCTCTAGATGGTGCCCTGGATCCCTGAGCCCAGGACTCCATTCCTTCCAGCCCCTCCCAGTCTCCTGCCCCACGGTTGCTCCAAGGACAAGAGGGGTCTTAGCAAACAGGAGGGTATATGCTCAGTCATGTCCGAGTCTTTGCAACCCTATGGACTGTACAGTCCATGGACTTCTCCAGGCCAGAATACTGGAGTGGGTAGCCGTTCCCTTCTCCAGAAGTTTTCAAAAGCTAGATGTCTGGGACATAAGCAAGAAATGTAGAAGTACTGACTCTTGTGTGCCACGGGGCAGGGGATGGGGAGGTTACCACAGGGCAGGGTATGGGGGGAGGTTATGGGTGTGCTGCTTTTCAACTTGTGAACGTCTGTTATCATCTCCTGTGATCCCCACATCAGCCGTGGGGGCGAGGGGGAATCTCTCAGGGCTGGTGCTGCGATCCATATATACATGGCACTAAAATGTCTAGATTTTCAGTGACTTTCCCAGAGTCTCAAAGCTGATGACAGATGGATGTGGGACACGAATGTAGCTGGTTCCCTGGGGACAGAAGTCTCCGAACCCCTAATTCCTCTAGATGGTGCCCTGGACCCTGGAGCCCAGGACTCTGCTCCCTTTGGCCCCTCAATCCTCCTGCCCCACAGTTGCTCTGAGGACAAGAGGGGTCTTAGCCTACAGGAGGGCACATGCCTGACCCAGCTTGACCCTCCTTGACGTGTTGATCCCTGACCCCAAAGCCGTCCAATATTCTGGAAAGAAGTTCCTTGAAGGATCAGGGGGTCTCATCCCATGTGGGCCTCTTCCCCCAGCATCTTCACACATCAGCCACCTCAAAGGGAGCCCCTCCTGGTGGTCTGACCAGTGGTCGGCTTGTCTCAGAGCCCCACCTCTCCAAGCCAACTGCCCCACATGGCACGTCTCTAATGAAGCAGCTTGGCCTCCATTCAGCCCTGGATGTGCAGCTGGTGCTGCTTCATGAGGAGAGCAGCCTGCTGCACTGTGCTTGGTGGTTTAGTGGGTGAAGCTGGTATGCCCCACTGTCTCGCAACTACCGATGCGAGCACTTGTCTGAGCACCCTGGGTTTACGGCCTGGCCAGGGAGGGTCCGTGGCTGCATTGGGTCTGAGGGCTCACCCTCCCTGCTCATCCTTCCTCATCACAATCCAGCCCCTGCATCCTTCCTCATCACAATCCAGCCCCTGCAACTCCTCATCCATCCTTCGACCCTGCAGTGACACGGGAGTCTGTCTCCCAGAGGGAGAGAGGGACCCTCCATAGCCATAGCCTGGAGACCCCACCCCAAGACTGTCTCTGAGGATGACCCAGGCCCTCCTCATCCCTGCCACCGAAGGCTCATTCCTCTAACCTGATGGCATTGTCCCTTCACTCCCCCAGGCAGCACCCAAACACACCCAGTGGTCCTGGAAGTCCCAGCTTCCTTCCTTTCTAAATGCCTCCAGATTCAGATGGCTAATATTTAACTTCGGATTTTGGCATCAACATTCAGGACAGTTTGGCCTGTAATTTCCTTGTTCTCTAATGTCTATTGCTGGGTGAGACAGTGTTCTCCTGGGCGGATAAAGGCAGTGTCAGGTGTATTCTCTCTATATCTGTTCCCTGGAAGAGTGTGTTAGGACATGGGCATCAACTTCTACCTTAAATGTTTGGTAGAAATCAGAGGAAGCCACCTGGGCCTTAAGTCTGTTTTATGGAAAAACTTTTTTTGCATTTCTTGTTTTTTAATTGATGACAATTTATATAAGGTACCCAAATATTTGTTAAGCATTTATTCTCTTTAACTGAAATGTGACTCATATATAACACTAGCTTTTGGGTGTACAACATAATCATTCACTATCTGTATACACATTGTGAAATGCTCACCACAACGACGAGTTAACACCCATCATATGACATGCTTACAAGGAAAAAACTGTCTTTGATGACAGCTTTTAAGATCTGTTCTCCTAGGTAACTTTCAAATACACAATACAGGATCATTAACTACAGTCACCATGATGTGCTTTCTATGGCCATGATTTACTTAGTTTATAACTGGAAAAGTTCATATTTTCTGACCCCCTTCACCCATACTTATTCAACTCTCCCCATTGCCCACCTCTGGCAACCACTAATCTGTTCTCTGTACAATGAGCCTGTTGTTTTGTTTGCTTAGATTCCACATGTAAACGAGACTGTTACCATATTTCTCTGTCATACTTATTTCACTTAGCATAATGCCTTCGAGGTATATCCATGTTGTCACAAATGGCAAGATTTCATGTATTCCTTTTTTTTTAATGGCTGAATTATATGTGTATATGTGTCACATGTCTTTGTCACCCATCAATAGACCCTTAGGTTGCTTTCATATCTTGTCAGTGATGCTACAATGAACATGAGGGTGTATATGTCTTTTCCAGTTAGTATATCCAGAAGTAGAATTGCCGGGTCATATGGTAACTCTATTTTTTAATTTTTTGAGGAACTTCCATACTGTTTTCAATAGTGGCTGCACCAATTTATAACCCTACCAACAGTGCACATGAGTTCCCTTTCCTCTGCATTCTTGTCAATGCTTATTGTTTCTTGTCTCCTTGGTAATGGCCATTCTAATGGGTGTGAGGTGTGGTATCTCATTGTGGTTTTGCTAAGGTACCCAAACCATAAGTGCAGAGCTTTATGGTTTCTTGGAAATATAAGCCCATCTGTCCAACACCCAGTTCAGTATACCAGATATCCCCAGAATCCTGGCAGCCCTCTGAAGAAGGGAAGAAGAGGAGTCGCTAACTTATCTGGTTATAAGAATGAAATCAGTTATCTGTGCATACTGCAAGCACAATGATTTACACACAGTTAGCTCAAAATTAGTGTGGCGGCACACCTGGAAAGAAGTGGAGGGAGCTGGAGGGCTGGGAGAATCCAATGCCTTTGGACTTCTGCTGTGGACGTCTGAGGTCAGGGTTAGGAAGTTGTGAGAGGAGCTTGTCAGAAGCACCTGGGTTTTTACAGAGGAAAACACGACTACTTCCCAGAGTGGGAAGCTTCCCTGGTGGCTCAGACAGTAAAGTGCCTGCCTGCAATGAGGGAGACCCATGTTCGATCCCTGGGTCGGGAAGATCCCCTGGAGAAGGAAATGGCAACCCACTCCAGTACTCTTGCCTGGAAAATTCTATAGACTGAGGAGCCTGGTTAGGCTACAGTCCATGATGTTGCAAAGAGTCCGACAGTGACTTCAGTTCCCAGAGTGGAGCACCCATTGCAATCCACTGAGCCCTCCCTTTGTTGAGGGTGCTTTTTCTATACTTGTGTGTTATTTTACATACAAATGTTTAAAAAATAAACCCAGCAGGAGCTCAACTTTGTTTCATATTAAACATATAAAACTAATGCTGAACCCATACAGATTGTATTAGGGAAGAAAAGTCTCACTAAACAGCTAACTCAAGAGGCGTAGGGAGGTGGCCCTCCTTCCTTCACCTCATGTGTCTCATTTAAGCTTTCAGACACTGGAAGCTCCATCCCCTCTGAGTCTCAGGATGAGTCCTCCGGGTCCTTCGCAGGTGTCGCACCAGAACCTGCCACACACATGCAGTGGAGAGGTGGGTGGGCTCCCTGGTCTGTGTGCGGGACCCAGGGGGCTAGTCAGACCTGGGCCCTGGCTCCCCCAGGGGTCACATCCCCAGGGCACCCCTGTTTGTTGCTCTTTACTAAACGTGGTGTCTAGTAGTGGAGAGATGTTCTGAAGGGGTGATTTAACCTGGGCGTTTGGCCAGGCAGTGTTCAAGTGACTGGTCCTATGAAACAGTGTAAGTGATGCAGAGGAACGGGGAGGCTCTGGGGCTCCAGGATGAAAGGAAACGCTGGGTCCCTCCGTCTGGGCGCTCTGAGAGCAGGAGGTCTGATGACACAGGCGGACGTGGTAAATAACCCCGTCCCTCCAGCCCTACTCAGCCGACTCATCGGGAGACCCACACAGTGGAAAGTTAATTCTTAACTTACGTTTTCCTCCCCAGTAATCTTTTTCTTAACATTCCCCACCAGTCTTGCTTGCCTCTGGTTTTCAATTTTTAAAAAAGATTATGCAGTGGTAAAAATAGACAAAAAACCAATAAGGTTTATGGCCTAAATGCTCCAATGTGAAAAGGTCACAGAAAAACACTGCTACTTAAAATAGAATGAAATATGGGTTTCTTTACTTATGAATTTGGAAATTAAAGAAACGTAAGCAATTTGTATTCTGCCCCCTTACCCTATCTCAAATGAGAATGGCATTGAGTTTGCTTCAATTTTTTGTTTTGTTTTTACATACATGTGACAAATCTGTCGAAGCTCAGCCTGAAAAATGGTGCTTTGAGGGGACTTGGGCCCCTCACAGGGCTCTGCAGAGGCTGGGTGGGGGTGGGAGGCACCCAGGGCCTGGCTCCCTCCAAGCCGGGTGTGGATCCTGGGGGTAGTCTTGATGCCAGGACTACTAAGCACAGACAGGGTTCAAAGCTGGCCCAGAGGAGCTGCCCTGCTTGCCTGAGAAGGGACCCCAGGTGGCTCTGTCTCTGTCTTCATCATTTTCCCAGGAGGCCTGAAGGAAGGGGCAGGGGCAGGGTCATCCCATGCTATCTCATCGTATCCAGTTTCAGCGGACCTAGCATTCAACTGCTGAGTTGGGGATACGACCCCTGTTGGCATTAGTGGGGTTTGGAGGAGGAGAGTCGGGTCCCGTACTACCAAGATAGCCAATAAACCCAGGGAGACTCTTCCAAACATGTATGATGTGAACAATGCAGCCTGGAGTTGGGCACGGGCGGCTTTGCAGGAACCTACAGCCCTCCAAATGCAGGAGCCCCTGGAGGGTGTGGCCCAGCAACCTTAAAAGTTTCTGTGGAGTGGGTTGTCGTGTCCAGGAAGATGTTTTCAGGGCACCCTTCATTTGTCTGCATGGACTTCGACCATCCTCTTGTGTCTCCTTTGTGTGAAATACTGGCTACCCAGGGCGCTCCTTGGCTTTGCTGGCTCTTCTAAAAGTGCCAAAAAGAAGGAGGCAGTGGAGCCCAGGTGCCTTATGTGCCTTTCCCTCTGCAGTTTGCTTGTTTCCCACTCCCATTTCCTCTTCCGCTTTATCTCTTTCCTTCATCCTAGCAGACTAAGAGAGAGCTTCTTGACAGCAAGAGAAGACAACGGCACATGTCAGAGGCACCCACGGCAGAACTGTATACCCATGGGTGGGTGGTGGTGGGAGGGGGCAGGGCAAAGCCAGGCTCCACTGGGGTGGGAGGTGGGAGTGGGGTAGCTCCAGCTGGGTGGGCCCAGTCTTTCTGACTCCCAGCCCTGCCTCCTGCCCAAGGAGAGGGGGGCAGTCTGGGTTGCTCAGCACGATTGAGTTGATGCAGACAGGGTGGTGGGTGGTGGGGCAGAATCAAGAGCCAGGGTAATGCTAAGGAAATGGAGGAGGGGGGCTGCAGGGGAGACTGTACATATTTTATAGACGATCCCATGACCTCAGGTACCTGGATAAGACCAGGTCCTCCTGGATGAGAATCAATAAAAAGAGGGAAGGGGGAGGGGACAGGGAAGAGCTACCTAGAAAAGCGTCATGGATTCGAAAAAGAGAGAAAATGAAAAGGTAAAAAGAGTAATAAGTAAATTACATGCAGACTGTTGCCCACCCATTCAGAGTCTTCGCTGTCAGCAAAGTAGTGTTCTGGTGCTCAAGGGCAGCAGTGGTGTTAAGGGGGGAGGGTGGGCACAGGAAAGGAGAGCTGAAAATCCACAGTCAGGTTCAGCAATCGGGGCCCTGATGCTCCCGGGATTATGTAGCCCCATTTCGGGGCCCCTTTCTGTCCCCATCTATCCCAGGACTTCGATGGCTTCACCTCTGCAATGAGGGAGAGGGGTCTAGAATCTCTAAGGCCCCCTTTTCAGCCCTCCAACTCTGTAACCAAGACCAGGTGCCCTGTCTGCGTCACCAGCGCTGCCAACAGGCAGCCACGTTTGCACGGGGTTTCTGGTCACGACACTGCCTTCCTCCTGGCTCCCTCCATGCCCTTCCTTCCTCCTCTGCCTCAAGGTCCTTTTCCTCAGCAACCTCCACCAGCCATAGTGTTCTCCAACGTATGGGAACATTGGAGGCACGATTATGAGTATCCTGCCACCCTCCCCAGTCAATCAATGGACTGATGAACCAATCCACCCAAACACAGGGAGCACTTGTCACAGATGAGGGGGTGTGTGATGGGCCCCCTGGGAGAGAACAGAGGCCAATTCCATGGATGACTCACATGTCCTGTGCCTGGGGCGACAACCTTAGTTACTTGGGACATACTTAGTCCTCACAACAACCCTGTAAGTTTTCTAGCCCCTTACAGGGGATGAACACAAATTAAAGGTAAACTAACTTGTCCAAATTCTCTTGGTCTGCAAGCGATGCAACAGGGGTTGTCCTCAGCAGGTGTTGGTCACATAAATCCCCAGTCCTGGCCAGGGTTAGTCCTGGAGCCTTGGAAGGACGGGACTGGGAGGCAGGGACCTGGGCCTGCCTGGGGGAAGGTGGCAGGGCAGGCCGGGCTGGGGTGCAGTGGGGCAGGAGCAGGCGCGGTCTGGCGGGAGCAGGGGCTTCTGAGAAGAGCCATGACCCCTGGCCCCACTGCCCAGAGGCGCTGTCCTGGGGCAGGTCACTCCCAGGGGACCGGGTCAGCAGGACTGTGAGGACAGGGGTGTGCAGCCGGCCCCGCAGTCGTTCACAGCATCCTGGAGGATTCCTGCTGGCTGTGGAGGGGCTCGAGGGGGCGGCTGGCCCCGGGATTTGGGATGTGGGGGAGGAGTAGAGGCTAGAAAGGTGCTCCAGGGTGTGCTCCCCCTCAGCTCTGTGGGAGGACCTGGGAGCCTGTGGAGGGAGCTGGGGGGACGTCCTCTCTAACTTCCCCACCCCTGGGAGCAGCGCCCTCAAACCGGGAGGAAACCTGAGGGCAGGAAACCCAAGCCCCCCAGAGAAGGGGCTGCCCTGAGACCTGCACGTGCAGAGGGAGAGTGCATCTGCTTCTCCCCCAGCACCCGGATCGCACAGGAGGGGCTGTGTCTCCAGGTTCCAGTGTTGGTGAGGGAGTCGCGTCCCACCAGATGGCCTCATCCCAGCTCAACCCCCAAACCCCGACCAGTAATGCTTGTGCTTTATTCCCAAGAGATGCCAAGCAAACGTAAGCAAAGGCTATGGTGTCTGGCAGTGTCAAAGGCAGCAAGACTTGGTCTCTTGGAAATGATTATCTTCAATAACAAAGCAGGAAAAGGTGATTACAAACACCCTTGAGGCCTGTAGACATAATAACTTCTTCCTATTAAGTTGCTGAAATATGGAAAACACCAAACAAGCCCCTCCGTGGTTTCCTTTTCTTTCTGATTTTACACCCTTCTTTCTCAGTTGAGACTTATTCCCTACATGGAGACTCGGCCTCTACCTTTGCTCCTTGAGTCATACATGTGCTCCACAAGCCATTCTTTAGAGAGACCAACTGGAGCAATAGAGTTATTAGAGAGAGTGGCTCACTCATTCCTCCTACTCCAGCTGGGGCCATGCTGGCTCACTCAGCATCACTTTCCTCTTTTTTCTGGGTTCTCAGCCTTTCCTGGGCTTCCAAGAGCCAGAGCCCTTCTCCAAGATGACAGTTGCAAGTTTTCAGATGAGAGACAGAGAGAGAATCCCTCCTCTACTTCTCACGCCCCCCATTCCCACCAGACAAGCACCACACTCACCTGCAAATTATCAACCTGAAATTCCACCTGTGATGGATATGCTTTGAATTAGATGAGTTCAACCAGCAGACCCTGGGCCCAGATCAGAGCCGCTGTGGAAGACACAGTGTTCCTTGAGGATGGAAACATTCTTCTTGCCTTGTTGAATACAGTGGTTGCTAGTACATAACTTCTAAGACACCTGAGACGTGGCTGGTGTGATGGATGGACTGAATGTTCATTTTATTTATAATTACCTAGTTATAAATAGACAAATCTGGCTAGGGAGCACCCACATTGGATGATGGTGCAGCTCTAGAATCCAAAGATGAAGACACGGTCTCCCCTCCTCTGGGGGTTCCTTGAAAGTGTAGTTTGCTGATCTGATCTGACCATGCGTTTGCAAGTCCTTCCGAGACTCACACACACATGCCAGGCACTAAAAGAGGCTCTGGGGGCAGAGACAGGAAGAAGGTCAACCCCCAGCTCCCAGTTAGGGGTCCCACCTGGCAGCAGAGGTGAAGAGTGAGGTGTGGGGCACGCCTGTGCTAGACAATTTCAGAGAAACAGTTGATGCCTTCTTGGTCACAGAGAAGGATATTGAGGACCACTTGGACTCTGGGATCATGCTGCATGTCTCTGTTGAGGTCGCCCAGCACTTTGGGCCTGCTCCCCACTGCCCCCTCCACTTCCACTGCACCTGGAATGTTCTACAGTTGTGGGGCCACGCGCTGTGAGCCCTCTTCAGTTTAAGTGCTTTTCTGGGTCAGACAATCCTCAGCTGATATTGTCTAGAGGAGGAGTAGCGGTCAGGCAACCTCTAGAAGCTGATGAAAAGTAAACACTAGTCCGTCTCAGAATGAGAGAGAAGAGGTCTCTGAGCCTCCTCTCTCTGCCGGGACCCTGCAGTCCACTCCTGCTGATCCACGTCAGACCTGACTCCTTGTCTCTGCCTCTCACCAGCTGCTCTGGTGAAGTGTTTGGTCACACGTCAGCTGATGGAGAATACCACAAAACCTGCAAAAGAGGCAGGAAGTTCCTCTCTGCAGACAGTGAGGCAGATGCCCCTGCCGTTCTCACTGCAACCTTATGCCACCATCTCCCCTCCTCCCCACCTGGAAGGAGCACAGACTGAAGACTTTGGAACCCACCACCCCCCTCTTTTTTCCCATGGCCTGGCTACACTTTGTATCTTCCTTCTGTCCCTCTATGTCTTTCCCCTCTTAAGGTGCTGCCTAAGGTTTTTGGATGCCTCCTATGGAACCTACTGGGCAACTGCTCTTGGAATCTCGGTGGAGCCTTTATAATTGGTGCACGGCCAGGGTCTCACCAAGAACCACTAGGAATCTGTGATCTAGAGATAAAGGGTTTCTTGCTTCTAGGCAGGGGGGATAGTGATCTTTGTAAATATAGCAGTCTCTTTTTATTTTGTGGGTAAAAATTTCAACACCCCTGCAGGACAATTAAATTCTATTAAGATGTCATACATTTCACACAGGAGCCATGAAACAAAAGGATCCTCAAGTCAGGCTTTTCCTCATTTTATATTTGCATGGAGTTTAAACCACTCCCTTGACTTGTCACTTGCTAAAGCTTCCAAAGGAGCCGCAGACCCGATCTCCTCTGGCAGGTGGGACAGCGACATGCGTGAGTGGCAAGGCTCCTGTCCCGCTGCTGAGTTCCCCTTCCCCCTCCCAAGAAAAGGAGCCCAGAGCCCACCCTGATGCTCTCAGTCCATGAGGGTCTCTGGACCGTGTTTTGCACCCAGCACACAGAAACCAGGGGTGGCATGAGTGACGGGAGACTTGATTTCCACACCAGAATGTCATTTCCTATTCTTGGCAACATTTTCTGAAGGGAAATAGTAGACCTTAGTTGGTGAAAGTTGGAGTTAAAAGTCTCCCCCCCAATTTATCCCTGGAGGGTCCTCCTTTCTCAGATTCCTCCAGAACTGGGTATGATGCATGGGTTCACCTTGGGCTTTTGCAAAAGTAAGGAAGGCTTGCCCCAGAGCCCTGGCTGAGATGGGGAAGATTAATTCTGAGGCTATATATATATATATATATATATGTTAAAAAAAAAAACACTTTGGAAATGGGGAGAGAGACAGGAAGGATGCACCCTTGAGAAGGCATCCCTTTAATGTTAGAGTATCTGGGGGAACAAGGGCTGGGGTTACCAGAGTCTCAGGCCTGGTGAGCAGACGCACAAGGAGGATTGGCACCAAGGATTAAAGTCATAATTTATAAACCAGGTTCACAGCAGAAGTTTAGAGTCTGTCCCAAGGAAGCAGAAGCCCCAGAGAAAGTATACAGGACTGAGAACTGAAGGGCTACAGGACCTAGGTCCCTGTTTGCTGGCAGAACAACTCAGCAGAATTCCCTATCGTCGCCCCCACCCCTGCCCCCACATCTCATCTCCTTTTTCTCTGAAGTCAAATGCAGTTATAGATTCTTGTATCTGATCAACCAAAATACCAAGAGAGGAACAGAAAAGCCAGCTCAGAGTGGAGATTTGTCCTTGAAACAAAGTGCTTATTGTCCCAGTCATGGGGATTGTGAGATGCAGCTCTGTCCATTTAGAACTCGGTGAATGTTTTCCGGGATGGCAGTGGTCATTTTTCCTGGTTTACTGAGGTGTGCTTAGCATACAACATACTGCACATACTGAAAGTTTACAACGTGATAAATCTGGACATACATACCCTAGTATAATAAAGATGGTGTCTGGCCTCTGTCCCTGATTACTGGTACAAAGGTTCAAAATTGCCTGGAACTTCCTGTGTGCTAAAATAGCCTTTGTTATGCCAAAGTGGCGGCTCACTGTGGATCCCTGAATGGCTGGAGGATGGGAGTGAAAGGCCAGCTGCAGGATTAGATGGTTTTAACTTCAGGCCAAACTGACCTCCAGGCAGAGGGAAGTGGGCTGGAGTTTGACTTCACTTGGCCAATGACTTGATTAATGATGCCCACATAATTTGGCACATTTAGTCGTGTCCGACTCTTTGAGACTCCACGGACTGTAGCCCTCCAGGCTTCTCTGTCTGTCCATGGGATTCTTCAGACAAGAACGCTGGAAGTGGGTTGCCATTCCCTTCTCCAGGGGATCTTCTCCATCCAGGGATTGAACCCGGATCACACCAATAAAATCTCTGGACACCTGGGGTCAGCGGAACTTCGAAGATGGTGAACACATAGACGTGGCAGTAGGTGGATGTGTTAGGACTCCACGGGAAGGGGCGTAAAAGCTCTGCATCCAGAACCCTCTTAGAACTTACCTGTGTGTGTCCTTCCTAATAAAAGTGAAAGTGTAAAGAGAGTTCTTCCCTTAATTCTAGGAATTATTTCACAGGAATTATTGTACCCCAGGGGTTGTGGGTTAGGGTTAGGCTATAATCCACGGGGTTGCAAAGGGTCGGACATGATTGAGCGACTTTTTACTTTACTTTTACTAGGGGTTGTGGGAACCCCTAAATATATAGCTAGTCCATCAGAAGTGTGGGTGGCTATGTTGCAGGAAGGGGGACCCCTTCCAGGGCCCGAAACTCGGTTCTTGTCTAACACTCAGAAATGAATTGTCCGAGGAGACACATCTGCTGACAAAGCAAGAGATTTTATTGGGAAAGGGCACCCGGGTGGAGAGTAGTAGGGTAAGGGAACCCAGGAGAACTGCTCTGCCGCATGGCTCGCAGTCTCGGGTTTTATGGTGATGGGATTAGTTTCCGGGTGGTCTTTGGCCAATCACTCTAATTCAGAGTCTTTCCTGGTGGTGCACACATCACTCAGCCAAGATGGATGCTAGCGAGAGGGATTCTGGGAAGTGGACGGACGCGCGGTGTCTCCTTTCAACCTTTCCCGAACTCTTCCGGTTGGTGGTGGCTTATTAGTTCCATATTCCTTATCAGGATCTCCTGTCATAAAACAACTTATGCAAATGGTTACTATGGTGCCTGGCCAGGGTGGGCGGTTTCAATCAGTGTGCTTCCCCTAACAGCTGCTGCTGCTGCTGCTAAGTCGCTTCAGTCGTGTCCGACTCTGTGCGACCCCATAGACAGCAGCCCACCAGGCTTCCCCGTCCTTGGGATTCTCCAGGCAAGAACACTGGAGTGGGTTGCCATTTCCCTCTCCAATGCATGAGAGTGAAAAGTGAAAGTGAAGTCCCCCAGTTGTGTCCGACTCTTCGTGACCCCATGGACTGTAGCTTACCAGGCTCCTCCATCCATGGGATTTTCCAGGCAAGAGTACCGGAGTGGGGTGCCATCGCCTACTCCACCCCTAACAGCTAGGAATCCCCAAATTGCATATGGTTTCTGATGGAGGGACCGTCTTGTCGGGGACTCTGTCCCCCACTGTGGGGTCTGATGCTAACTCCAGGTAGTGTGGTGAACATCAGATTCGTATTACTGTATGCCCAGAAAAGGGAGGAAACAGCATTTTGTGTCAAAAGTGAGGGATCTACTACAAGGCCTGACTCACTGAGACATGCGGTTTGGGAAGAGAAAGGATGAGAGGGTGGGTGAGGCAGTGAGGATCCTTTGATCCTTGGACGGCCACTAGGTCATTCACAGTATGAAGTAGCAGCTGTGCTGCCATCTCCTACTCAAAAGGAAACAACAGAGTTTAGAGATGATATACCCAGCTCCTGGGGTTTGAGCCTCAGTGGATGTATAGGAATTGTAGAATAATAAGAAAACAGTTAAGTATGCAGTCCCTGGGGTTACTGTTACCTGTGATAGCTAAAACTGAATTGAAAGAAAGTGCTGGGGTCAGGTCTTGGAGCTGACGAAGCTCAGCTGTGGGACGGGAGAGTTGACCTCTGGTCATCAAAAAGGTCAGCCTGGTGAGGAAGATGGCAACACCAAGAACCCACTGACACCAGGGGGTGGAGTCTGAAGTGGTTTCCTTCTTGGGTTGTTTTTATCAGCTTCCTGAAAAGCCTGTGCTGAAATGGAACGTGCGAGGGCTAATGTGGGGGATGCATCTTTGGCAGACACTGGTTTTATGGCAATCGCGACTTTAATCCTTACTCAGGGCATGGTAAGTGCTGTGATTAAAGGTGAGGAAGATGGCAACACCAAGAACCCACTGACACCAGGGGGTGTAGTCTGAAGTGGTTTCCTTCTTGGGTTGTTTTTATCAGCTTCCTGAAAAGCCTGCTGAAATGGAACGTGCGAGGGCTAATGTGGGGGATGCATCTTTGGCAGACACTGGTTTTATGGCAATTGCGACTTTAATCCTTACTCAGGGCATGGTAAGTGCTGTGATTAAAGCACCCCTTTTGCATCAGCATGCCGTGTAACCTAACTGCTGTCAAATCAAACAACAGCCCAAAATGACTTGTTAGATTTTTCTGTTTCCCCTTATGAGTCTTATAGATGCTAATTAAGAAATAGACTTAAAAAATGGCAAAAAGCAGAAAGGAAAATCAAGGCACAAATCCCTGCAGAAAGGAAATCTCTGCACGGTGTTTGAGAATGGGATGAATAGAGCAGGCATTAAAGGGATCTAAACAAAAGTCTTAATGGAACACTATCACAGAATGAGTGGACCAAGGGGACATGGGTTCTCAAACATGCCTTTCCACTCTATTTAACCCAGTGTGGAGTAATTTTAAAAGCCAGGAGGCAAAGATTACAATGAGAACCCAGCTGGGGGTCAGCTGGGATGACAGTGGAGTGAGCAGACTTACCTAGTTACCTAGATAAAGACTGACAAAGGGGCCAGTGTATCTTGGCTCAAGCCTCCGCTCAGGGACCCAAAGCCTTATGCTATGTCAGTGGGTGGAATGACTGGGAGGGAGGGAGGGAAGTTTTTCGGGCTCCTTGACAAACGAACTTCATGTACTATGCAGCACCCAAACCTGTGAGAGAGACAGGATCTCATGAAGCCTATAATTAAACTGAGAAAATAATAGAACTGCATGAATTAATAGGATTAAGACAGAAGGTCTGGATGAAAACTGGAATGTTTTATGCAGCTCTGTGTGAAGTGGCCATGTCTGTTTTACCTGAATATATTATGGTGATGGACACTGGGTCTGACTAGAGAATGTTTACCCTGCTTGGCATTATAAAAAAGGGCACATAAATACACCCTTCAAGCAATCCTAACTGCTATATGGGAAGCAGTAAAACGTCAAAGGCTACAGAGTATAAAATAGAAGTTGAAGTGTTGGTACAGATACAATAGACCCATGTAGAGTATAGACACTGGGGTTTATGGCAAAACCCTGTGATTCCCTCCCAGTGACCACTGCTGGGATCACTGACCAGAAAATTTCCACATGAGGAACAATTATTCTCTTGTTCTCAGACATTAATTGACTCTGCCCTACAACTGAAGGACATTAAATAACCTTGAAACCCAAAATACCATAGTATTTCGGGTGATGGAAAAGGGACACTCTAACAGAAGGAAATGCCCAGATGAGTTTCCTAATAAAATAGCAATGGTTAGCATAGGAATATGCTGTTAGGGAGCCGCACAGACTTGCGCATCGTGTCCGTGGGCAAGTGCACTCATTGTCCCCAGACTGACTCTGGAATCACGTGAGGAGCCACTGATTCTATTGCCACTTGGGACAGTGCCCTATAAATAGCTCTTGATTAACCAACAAAGATCAGATTAACTTTCGGATGACAGTTCCAAGGTGAACAGTTTCCTATTTGGAAAACTATCACTCCGATCAAAGAAGTTAAATTAGCTCCATGGGGCTATATTTTGCATCTGTTTGCTCCTATGTTGGGGTTTTTCACTGAGGCATGGGTGGTGACCAATAGCTTGGCCATGTGGTCAAGGCCAGAAGGCAATGGAAAACTGGCCTGCTGGAAGGATGCCCAGATGGGGCATGCTGCTGCTGCTGCTGCTGCTGCTGCTGCTGCTGCTAAGTTGCTTCAGTCGTGTCCGACTCTGTGTGACCCCATAGACAGCAGCCCACCAGGCTCCCCTGTCCCTGGGATTCTCCAGGCAAGAACACTGGAGTGGGTTGCCATTTCCTTCTCCAATGCATGAAAGTGAAAATTGAAAGTGAAGTCGCTCAGTCATCTCCAACTCTTAGCGACCCCATGGACTGCAGCCCATCAGGCTCCTCCGTCCATGGGATTTTCCAGACAAGAGTACTGGAGTGGGGTGCCATTGCCTTCTCCGAGATGGGGCCTGGCCCTATGTAAATCAGGATGGAAATCTGAAGATTGACTTAAAGTAGGATATGTCAATGCCCTTCAGAAAAACCATTCTTCAGATCTGTAAGATGACTGGAACTGATGAGTGGCTATGCTAATGTGTTGGTTTGAGGGGGCCTCCTTGGTCCATGGACTGTAAAAAAATGGGCTGAATCTGCACAGACTCCTTTTGTACCCTCAGACACAAAATGCCAAGAACTGTTCTGTCTGTCCACAGGGGAGACACAAACTGCTGATAGATTCCTGGGGTAGATTTTCCTGGGGTAGATTCCCCAGGAGGAAAGTTGGCAAGTAGATTAGACTAGACTAATGTTGGGGCCCCAGGGGGCTTATAGCTAAGTCCTGGCAGGAAAAGACACTGACTGTGGACTGAAATGTATGCACCAGGCAGTAGATACCAATGCCCAGATCAGGTGGTTAGCCTCAGAATGATGTCACAGTATACCTAATGCAAATACCCATGAAGCAATGGCGATGGGACATTTTACAGAAAGATGACACTTGCAATTTTGCTCTGTAAAAGGAATATAGGGGAAAGACACACAAATATACACGCACAGTCGCACCACACAAACTCACACATGGACACACCCCACTCCCAGGACACAAATCTGTACTGTATAAAGGGACTACAACAGTTTATAGGAACACGGTCAAATGTCTTTACCTTGAAAATTCACCTATGTTCTCCTGTCTAGTTAGATACCCAAGGGATCAGAAACAGCCAGATGATTAAAGGAAACAACTGAAACGACTAGAAGGGAAAATACAGACATTAACATTTAAAACTCCTTTAATGAGCTACAGCAGAAGATTAGAGATAGGTCAAGAAAGAAATATAGAAACGAAAATTAGGTCTGGCGTATTTTTCCCAATTCAGTATACAAAGAAATGGGATGTTCAAATAAAGAGGTTAAACAATATGAAACACAGAAGGGGGGAAGCTTTGCTCATCTTCCAATTTTATTCCAAGGAGAAAATGGAGACAATGGGAGAAAGAAAACACTGGAAGTAATTACAGCTGAGCATTTCCTGGATTTGACAAAAATTATCAGCCTCAGACAGGCAGATGAAAACCCTAGCATGTGAATAAAAAATTTTATTCACTTTAAAAATCCATGTAGAGCTACATTCAGGTGTGTCTCAAGAAAAACAAAGGGAGTGATGAGAAAGGGCTGTTCTTACCCCATAAAAACAACCAGCGAAAGTAGATCTAAAAGGAACTGAAACACCTTCGTGTGCTAAGATTCACAAGGTCTGTGTAGAACTATAGGCCTGAATGTGTATTCAAGTAACAGCGAAAAGAGTAAAGATGATTCTTCAAGACAAAACTGAGGTAGTTAAAGGGACAATGATCTTAGAATCAAAGTCTGAGATGTTGGGATGTTCAGTGAAGACTGGTGAACAGAAATGAAGTACTCACCAAATGAAATAACACTATTTTCCAAATTTGGAGTTAAAAAAGTTAGAAGTGAACTATCAGACAAAAGCAATGCATGAGGTGAGAAAGACAGCAATCAGATTTGAAGACTTCTCCTTTTGTTCAGTGACATAAGCACAAATAGAAAAAAAAAGTAGAAATAAATACAAATATATAAAAATATAGTAGAAATAAATGAATATAAAAATACTCTTATACTAAATTTAAATGGGCTTGATATGAGAGTTTAAAAGCTTTTATCCAGATTAGATAAATCATGTAAGACACATCTACATATAAGTACACATATGTATTTTTTATTACAAAATTTGGAAGTTATACTAAGCAAACACTAGTGAGAGAGAAAGATTAATGAGGCCACATTAATAAATAGAAAACTAAATATGTTTGGAGACCCAAAAGGATTGTTTTGTCTTTAAAAGGTCAATGTGTGTGAAGTTGCGCAGTCATGTCTGACTTTTTGCGACTCCGTGGACTGTAGCCTGCCAGGCTCCTCTCTCCATGGGATTCTCCAGGCAAGAATACTGGAGTGGATTGCCATTTCCTTCTCCAGGGGATCTTCCCAACCCAGGGATCAAACCCGGGTCTCCTGCATTGCAGGCAGATGCTTTATCTTCTGAGCCACCAGGGAAGCCCATTTGACCTTAAAATGTCAATACCTGATAATAAATTGTATAATTAAGAGGAAAGAATCGTTAATTCTCTACTTCCACATAGACCAGCTGTGTAACCCTGGACAAATCACTTTCCTTCTCTGGGCTTCATTTTCCAGACACATTCCTTGGGGGTGATGCCAGCACCCATAGCTTCAGGGTGGTGAGAGTGAAGGGACATGGTGAGCATCCTATGCAAGTGATGCTTTGGGGGGCTCGTGTGATGGAGCGTGAGCTCTCTGGGGGCGGGAACGGCTCCTAACTCTCCCACCCACCCTCTGGCCCCACTCAGTGCCAGGCACACAGTAGGTCCTCACACGCTCAAAGGAATGGAATCTTGTTTCAGCTGTTTGAGATGCAGCCCCAGAGAGCCAACACTGGCTCCTGAGCACCCTCCCCTCCCAGGCCAACTCTCCTGTGTTTTTCCATCTCATTTCCGATGAGCTGGAGTCGGAGCACCAGCTCTGCCCCTGCTTTGTGCTGAGCCTGGTGGAGGCAGGGTGGTGGCTGCTCCTCCAGGGTGCACCTCCCAGTGGGCACTGGGAAGGAGGGCAAGACGAAGCCCCTCCAGAGTTAGCCCTGCTTTCCCAGGGGCCCAAGCTCCTCAGACAGGAAAGTGGGGGGCTTCAAGCCCAGCACCCCTACTCCTGGCTGTGTGCCTGTGGACACATCACCCCACCTCTCTGAGCCTCTCTTCCTGTACAATGCAGCTGCTGCTGCTGCTGGCAAGCCCCCTAGGGTTGCTGGGATGCAGGTGAAGCGTGGAGCACACGGCTGGCACGTCACAGGTGCACTGGCACAGCTGTCTCACATTTTTTATAGTACAGCTCTTGTCTTCCATAGATGGAGAAGCTGAGACCCAGAGAGGGCCAGTGTCTTGTCCAAGGTCACAGAGACTATTATCTTGCTGGTTTCAGCTGTGGCTTTAGGTATTTTCCCTGCACAACCCCAAATATCAGCAGGGCTGGGCCTCTGGGTAGACAGACAGGTCTGGGGTCCCCTGGGCTGAGGGGATGGAGAGGGGGTGGAGTGGAGGAGAGCACCAACAGGAGTAAGAGGGCCTTACTTGTTTACTCAATAAATCCTGGAAGAGCTATGAAAGCGGTATTATTGTCATCCTCATTTTACAGATGAGGAAACTGAGGCTCAGCGAGGTGAGGTCACTTGCTCAAATCACACAGTGGTGAGATGAAGAGTCTTGACCGCAGGCTCAGATGTATTGACTGAATAAACAAAGAGGCAGTGGATGGCCCAGGGACACACTGTGAGTTATGTGCTTTGGGGGCAGTTTCAGCCTGCCTCCCCAACCCACTTGGGGAGGTGGTGGGCTACAGTGCCAGCATCTTCTGAGCTTCTGCCTCTTTAGAAACTCTCAGAGCTCCAGAAGAGGAAAGCCCTCACCTCATCCCACTCCCCCCACCCACCCCTGGTTAGCAGAAGCCTCGCCTGCACAAGTTCAGCTCCAAGGGGCAGCCACAGGGCCGCCTTTAGAACTGCAGGGGGTCACACCCACAAAGACACCTGCCCCAACACCCTCCTCCTCCCCGGGACTGCATCCGCTCCAGCCAGGGGCCTGGTCTCACTCACTGTGTATGTTGTCTCCTCCAAGCCTGGCACCCCCACCCGCACCCTCCAGCCTCCACTAGCCCTCTGGTCTTCAGGAGGAGGGCTCTGGCTGTGGACACTGTGTGTCTGCTGGCCTCCAGGGACACTGTTTCCAGTGCACCCCCAAGGAGAGACAGGGAAAGGTGTCTTAGTTTTTGATTCCACAAGGGAGGAAGGCCAGTACCAAAGTCTCATTGGCAGAATCCCCACCTGAAAAGACTCTCACAGTAATATAATCCTCCCAGGAGGTGCCGTGACCCCATTTTATTGAAATGAAAACCGAGTCATTAGTGAGTAGACTGGAGTTTCACAAATGGAACCTACCCTTTGTCTTATCAATAACTGGGCCCTGCTTCATGGGGCTGGGGATGTCTGAAGGGGCTGCACCCTGATGGTGTAGTGGAAAGAGACTGAATTCTGGCTCCATAATGTCAGGAAAATCCCATTTGTTCAGTCTGTAATATGGGAGGATAAAAACCATATCCTCCCACTGCTGTGCAACAAACCATCCCAACGTGTAATGATAGGGTCCTGAGTAACAAAAATAGCAGCAGACAGCTATTTGTTCATACTTGGAAACCAAAATATGTTACGTTAACAATTCTCCTTTTATAGATGAGGTTCAGAGAAGTTAAATAACTTACCCAGGGTCACAGAGCTAATTAGTGGAAGAGCTAGAATTTGCACCCAGGGCTATCTGATTCCAAAGCTCATGTTCATGGCTGCTATCCTTGTCAAGGTTTGCCAGCACATGTTATTTATTCAGTTCTAAGTTTACATGCTTAACGAGGACCAGCAGTGGGACAACCAGGATGCCAGGCGTGTTGTCTGGCTACGTGGAGCAGCTGAAGGGCATGTCCCTGCTAGTTAGGGCCTGAGAAAACGTGGTCCACTTGAGAAGGGAATAGCAAAACCCCTTCAGTATTCTTGCCTTGAGAATCCCGTGAACAAAATGAAAAGGGAAAAAGATGTTATGACACTGTAAGGTGAGCCCCTAGGTCGGTAGGTGTTCAATAGGCTACTGAGGAAGAGCGGAGAAGCAGCTCCATAAGGAATGAAGAGGCTGGGCTAAAGCAGAAATGTCGCTCAGTTGTGGATGTGTGAAAGTCCAGTGCTTGTAAAGAACAATGTTGCATAGGAACCTGGAATGTTAGGTCCATGAATCAAGGTCAATTGGACGTGGTCAAGCAGGAGGTGGCGAGAGTACATGTCAACATTTTAGGGATTGGTGAACATTAATAGGGATTAGTAATTTATAGTGCTTACTGTGGGTTGCAAGCCCTGTTTCTTCCTTCTGACCCTTCCCCTTCATTGTTCTCAGTGAAAATGTCTGGCCACATTTCAAAGAAGCCAGTTGACTGGTTTGCTTCTCATCTGTATCTCAGGGTCAAGGTTGATCCAGGCACAAAGTAGAAACCAGAGATAAGTTAGTCTGAATAAGCCACCCACACACGCCTGCAAAGACCAACTCAATAATCTCAACTTCCACTCTCTCCAGGCTGTAATGAAGTGCCCCAACTCCCCTCTGGCAGGGCAAGGGCATGGGGGTGTCCTGAGAAGGGAGTCAGGACTTGCATCCCTGCTGGGTGATGAGGAAGCCCTCTACTCTTCAGTGCTGGTGGAGTCTGGAAAGAGCCTGGACTTCCAACCCCACCCAGCTGTCAAGAGGTGGCTACCCTCTCCCTGCTGGGGTGATGTCAGAGGAGGCTTTGACTACTGCTCAGTGTTACTGAGGCCACTCTCCCTACCTGTGATGTCAGTGAGGTCACATGGGGAGCACTAATGAGGCATTCATACCCCTCCCTCCCACCAAGGTAGCACTGGAGCCCTGGTCAGAGCTGGAACTTCACGTTCCTGTCCCATCCAGACCAGCAGAGGGGAACCTCAGCCCTTCAGGGTTAATGGAGGCCAATTGGAAGACCTAGATTTCACACTCACCTGGCAGTCATGAGGCAAGACCTTCTCCTTGAGCAGGGTCATAAAATCCAGCTTAAACAGAACATTTAAATAAGATCCAGAGTCTCATAAAACTCAAAATGTCCAGGTTTCAATAGATAATGAGTCATCACATCAAGAGAACTAGGATGATCTCAAATGAACAATGACAATCAGTAGATGCCAACACTGATGTGACAGAGATTTTGAATTATTTGACAAGGATTTTAAGGCAGCCATCATATATACTTGAAATCAATGAAAAAAATAGAAAATTTTGGCAAAGAAAGAGAAGATATAATGAAGAACCAAGTGAAAAGTTTAGAACTGAAAAATACAATAATGAAATATTAAAAGGAATTAATGGACAGGTTTAAGACCAGAATATAGGAGACACAGGGAAGTATCAATGACTCTGAAGACAGAACAATTAACCTGTCTACAGTCGAATGGTCTACCACTGAGCTATACCAACAGAAATAACCTCATCTGAACAACAGAAAGACAGCAGACTGAACAAAAATAAACACAGTCTCATTACCAGAGTCCCAGAAGAAAAAAAAAAAGGCAGGGATGAAATACTTGAAAAAATATTGGCCAAAAAGTTCTCAAATTTGACAAAAGTCACAGGCCTATATATTTAAGAAGTCGAATGAACTTCAAACTGAACAAACCTAAGAACTACACACTAAGACACAGTGTGGTCAGATTTTTGAGAGCCAATGACAGAGAGAAGAATTTGGAAAACAGTGGAAGAGAAATAACATGCTATCAGAGAAAAACAATCTAAGTGTAACAGAATTTCTCAGCAAAAATCATTTGAGCCAGAAGAAAGTGGCACACCATTTCTTGAGTACTCAATTCAGTTGTCGCTCAGTTGTGTCTGACTTTTTGTGACCCCATGAACCGCAGCATGCCAGGACTCCCTGTCCATCACCAACTCCCGGAGTTTACTCAAACTCATGTCCATTGAGTCAGTGATGCCATCCAACCATTTCATCCTCTGTCGTCCCCTTCTCCTCCTGCCTTCAATCTTTCCCAACATCAGGGTTTTTTCAAATGAGTCAGCTCTTCACATCAGTTCAGTTCAGTACAGTCACTCAGTCGTGTCCAACTCTGAGACCCCATGAATCGCAGCACGCCAGGCCTCCCTGTCAGGTAGCCAAAATATTGGAGTTGCAGCTTCAACATCAGTCCTTCCAATGAACACCCAGGACTGATTTCCTTTAGGATGGACTGGTTGGATTTCCTTGCAGTCCAAGGGATTCTCAAGAATCTTCTCCAACACCACAGTTCAAAAGCATCAATTCTTCAAAGCTAAGAATTGTCAACCCAGAATCCTCCATCTTGTGAAAATATCCCTTAGGAATGGATAGGAAATAGAAACATTCTCAGATGACAGAAAAGAATAAAAGTGCTTTTATTCACCAAACACTTGTCTATAGAGGAAAATCCCAAGGAATCAAAATAAAACAAACCCCACAAAACAAACAAAACCCCAACAACCCAGAAAATAAAACTCTAGAATAAATGATTTTAGCAGTTTGCAAGAGATGGCAAAAACTTATAGGAATCAATTACATTTCAATATACTATTAAAAATCCAGAAATAACAAATGAAATCACTGTATCAATAAAGCAGTAATTAGGAGGCGGAGATCAGTTTATCTGGCACATAAGAACAGCTTGTGAGCTGACAGCGGACTCACAGTGGAATGACGCTGAGTTACACTTTTACAATTGCTTATACAGTGAAAGTACAGAAGCTATTTACTCTTTACAAAGACTGGTTACAGCATTGAGGTTTTTCAAACGACAGGGGATTAGAAAGTTGTTATCTTATTCCAATTTTGAAAAACAGTTTGTTTTATTATTTTCAGAGGCATTTACAAGAAACAATCCAAGCTGAGTTTTGGTTACACAGCAGGATAAGCTAAGTTTCAGTTAAGTGGCTTAACAGGTTTTGTCTACGCAAGAGAATTTTCAAGTCTGGTCT
Organism: Bos javanicus; assembly: GCF_032452875.1. Lineage (NCBI taxonomy): Eukaryota > Metazoa > Chordata > Mammalia > Artiodactyla > Bovidae > Bos > Bos javanicus. Next base: position 65,526,164 of record NC_083884.1, on the reverse strand, counting down.
CCACTTGGTATTTAATTTTAATAACAGCAATGAACATATGGACAAAATCAAAAATAACACAACAGCTGAAAAGAAGAGAAATTCTTAGGTGTATTTCTAATATAATATACTCAGGACTTGCATGCTGAAAACCCACATAACACAGAAAGAAATCAAAGATGTAGACAAATGAAGTGGTATTACTGTGGTCATGAATTCAAATGCTACTTCAAGAGTCAACCTGGTAAAACATCAATTTCCTATGGTTCATTTATAGGTTTAATGTAATTCCTATCAAAACCCAGAAAGATTTTTATAGTTACAAATGATATCATTACAATATTTATATGGAAAAGCAAAGCAACAGGAATTGCTAAAACAAAATTTTTTTACAGAAGAAAATTGGAGGAAATCAGTCACCTGACTTCACAACTTATTTTATAGGTTTATAGTAATCAAGATTTTGTGGAATTGACAGAACAGATGCAGAGATTAATAGAAAATGACAGATAACTTAGAAATAGATATATACCAATATTCCCAGCTGATTTTTGATGAAGGGCCAAAAGCAATTAATAGATGAAAGATGTTCCTTTTCTAGAAATGATGCTGGAGCAACTGGACATCAAAAGACCAAAAAAAAAAAAAAAGACAAAAAACAAAACAAAACAAAACAAAACTATAACCTACGTGTCACATGTTATACAAAAAGTAATAAAAAATGTATTACAGGGATTTCCCTGTGCAGGGGGCCTGAGTTCAATCCTTGGTCAGGGAACTAGATCTCATATGCCACAGTGAAGACATGGCACAGATAAAAAAAAAAATAGATCACAGATATAAAACTATAAAACTTTTGGAGAAAAAAATCACGAAGAAAATCATCAAGATCTGAGGATAGGCAGAGGCATAATCCTTAGAAGGAAAAACTGATAAACTGAACTTCATCAAAATTAAAATATATTGATCTGTGAATGACCTTGTTAAGAGGAAGAAATCACCTGTAGATTGAGAGAAAACTTAGCAACAAACATGCAACAAAGCAACACTGTGTAAATATGTAAAGAATTCTCTAAGGCATATCAAACATTACATCGAAGAACAGACAAGTACAGATTCTTTTAAAGCACAGATATTTCTAATTAAAAATCTTACGTTTTAGGTCATAAAGTCTCAGGAGATTTCAAAGACTCAGCATCATACAAACACATTATCTGTGTATAAAATGACTCTTAAAACTCAACAATAAAAAAAACCCAGGGAGGAGGGAGGAGGGTTCAGGATGGATTTTCTTTTATATATAAAAAAAAAAAAACCAATTTTAAAGATGGTAGATGACATAAAGAGTCATTTTATCAAAGAAGAATTTACAGAGAAGAAGAGTTTTCCACATTCATTGGCCATCAGGGATGAAAACCACAATGAGATACCATTATTTATTTATCAGAATGGCTAAAAAAAGTAGTGAGAACACCAACTTTTGGTGAGGTGGGAGAGGATGTGAATCATCCATAGATTGCTGGTAGAATATAAGATGGTATATTTTATTTCCAATCCAGGAAACAGTTTGGCAACTTCTTACTGGTAAAATAAACAAGCCCTGGCAATTGAGCATCTCTTCCCCACCCACCCAGAGACATGAAGATTTATGCTTACATAGCAACCTTGTACATGGATGTTTATAGCAGCTTTACTCATAATAGCTAAAACTAGAAAGAACTGAGATGTCCTTCAGTGGGTGAAAGGCTAAACTAACTGGAGAACACCCATACTATGCAACAGTAGTCAGCCATAAAAGACTATTTATGTACCTGACATCCTAGATGAATCTTCAGAGAATTATGTGAGTGAAAAGCACACATCTCAAAAGGACTGTATGGTATATTTACACAACATTCTTTTTCTTTGGCAATGCACTTTAAAAACTTTTATTCAGCAACCATAGAATTATACACAGATTATGAACAGAGAAAAACAAAATAGATATGTGATGCTCATCTTTTTCACACATTTATTCCTTGGTGGCTCAGTGGTAAAGAATCTACTTGCCAATGCATGAGATGCGAGTTTCATTGCTAGGTGGGGAAGATCCCCTGAAGAAGTATTCTTGCCTGGGAAATCCCAAGGACAGAGGAGCCTGGCAGGCTACAGTCCATGGAGTCGAAAAATAGTTGGACATTACTTAGCAACTTAAACAAAAACAACCATTTAATAGTTAAATCTAGAAGTAAAGTGTACACAACATTCTTGCCACTACAGAGATGGAGAATACAGGAGTGTAACCCAGGGGTTAAGGAAAAGCTGCATGGAGAACGGAAGTGATGTGGGAATAAAATGGATATGACGGACCCTTGTGGTCATGGATCAACTCTTTATCTTGACTGGATCGATGTCAATACCCAGGTTGTGACATTGTAAATAAACTACTGTTTCTCAAGATGTTACCATTAAGGGAAATTGGATCAAGAATGCATGGGATCCCTTTGTGTTAATTCTCACAACCGTGTGGGAATTGACAGTCATCTCAAAATAAAGTTTATTCATTAAAAAAAAATGAGGCATCTCATTCGCAGCGGGATCATTAGGTACTTTTCCAGCCCCATATTTTCCAGAAAGAAGCACCCCCATCGTGGTAAAGGGGTTCCCAAGTGGCACTAATGGTAGAGAACCCACATGCCAACGCAGGACACATTAGAGGCGAGGGTTCGATCCCTGGGTCGGGAATATTCCCTGGAGGGCTTGGCAACCCACTCAGTATTCTTGCCTGGGGAAATCAATCCCATGGACAGAGGAGCCTGGTGGGCTACAGCTACAGTCCATGGGGTCACGACTGAAGCAATGCAGCATGCACCGCTGTAAGACTCCAGGTTTATGCAGGTAGGATTAATTTTAATATTCTCCAAGCTCTGTCCACTTCTATTACTCAACGAGGGGTCCTGCTTACTCAGATTACTCTACCGGGGTGTAGTCTCTCATTCATTTCGTATTATTATTTGTTAATGCATCCAAAGGACTAACTGACTCACCTTCCAGGTTCCAAGACGGCTGAGGAGATTTCAGGCGATTATGCACAGAAAGTACTCAGCATAGTGCCCAGCACAAATAAGTAGTGCTTAATGTTAGTTTTAAATGGCACAGTCTGGCTGGGGAAAGCGTTCTGGGTCCCCGCTCTAGCCCTGCCTTCCCGCTTGACACACCTGGGTGCCTCAGCGTGACTACGGGGAGCTCAAAATGGCGCCCGCGGTGGCTGAGGCATTGGGCGTCTCTCCTGGGTGTGGGCAGGGCTTGCCCCAGCCAGGAGCCCTGGTTGGACATAGCGCCAGTGGGGGCGGGCCTCGATGGGGGCGTGGTCTGCGTTGCCCGACCTTTTTGGTACAGGTGCTCAGCTCCGAGGAAGCTGAGTTCAGTACAGTCGCTAAGTCGTGTCGGACTCTTTGCGACCTCATGGACTGCCACACACCAGGCCTCCCTGTCCATTACCAACTCCCAGAGTTTACTCAAACTCATGTCCATAGTTGGTGATGCAGTCCAACCGTCTCATCTTCTGTGGTCCCCTTCTCCTCCCACCTTCAATCTTTCCCAGCATCAGGGTCTTTTCCAATGAGTCGGTTCTTCGCATCAGGTGGCCAAAGTATTGGAGCTTCAGCTTCAGCATCAGTCTTTCCAATGAATATTCAGGACTGATTTCCTTTAGGATGGACTGGTTGGATCTCCTTGCAGTCCAAGGGACTCTCAAGAGTTTTCTCCAATAGTGCAGTTCAAAAGCATCAATTCTTCGGTGCTCAGCTTTCTTTAAAGTCCAACTCTCACATCCATACATGACTACTGGAAAAACCATAGCTTTGACTAGACGGATCTTTGTTGGCAAAGTAATGTCTCTGCTTTTAAATATGCTGTCTAGGTTGGTCATAACTTTTCTTTCAAGGAGCAAGCGTCTTTAAGTTCATGGCTGCAGTCATCAACTGCATTGATTTTGGAGCCCCCCAAAACAAAGTCTGTTACTGTTTCCACTGTTTTCCCATCTATTTGCCATGAAGTGATGGGACCAGGTGCCATGATCTTAGTTTTCTGAATGTTGAGTTTTAAGCCAGCTTAAGCCTCTCCTCTTTCACCACTTTAAGTAGCCGCGTCTTGGCTGAGGATGCCCCAGGCACTTTAAAAGCACGATGCCTCAGGCACCTTGGAAGCGCTAAGGAGAGTGTTTTGTGGTAAGTGGTAGTCCTGTGAACTGAGGGTTGAAATAAACGGGTGTAAAGGACAGTTAGACACCTTTTTGACAAGTGCAGAATGTCTTTGCTTTGGGTTTTGAATGCCTGTGGAAAGTTTTATATTAAAAGCCTGATGGATTTTATTTTTCTAAATTTTCAAAAAACTTTTTCTTGACATACAGTTGATGTACAATATTATATAAGTGACAGGTGTCCAGTGTAGTAATTTGCAACTTTTTTTTACAAGGTTTTTACTCCATCTATAGTTACTCTAGAATATTGGCTATATTTCCTATCTTGTGCAATATATCCTTGTAGCTTATTTTTATACATCATAGCTTGTACCTATTCCCTACCCTATCTTGTCCCTCTCCCCACTGGTAACCACCAATTTGTTCTCTATGACTCTCCTTTTTTTGTTGCTATATTCATTAGTTTGTTGTATCTTTAAAATTTCAAAATTCAAGTGATATCATATTCAATTCAGTTCAGTCGCTCAATTGTATCCAGCTGTTTGCTACCTATGTTTGTCTTTCTCTGGCTGACATATTTCACCCAGCACAATCCCTCCAAATCCATCTATGTCACTGTAAGTGGCAAAAGGTCCTTCTTTTTATGGCTTAGTAGTATTCCACTGCACATGCATGCCACACTTTCATCCATTCATCTGTTGGCAGACACTTAGCTGCACCCATATCCTGGCAACGGTAAACAATGCTGCTACGAACAGTGCAGGTCATGCATCTTTCCAAGCCTTATAAATTTTAGATACATACCAGCGAAATATCATTGCACACAGTTCTGAATTTTTCATGATTATTGGTTACTTTGCCTGTGGGTTGTGCTGATTTGAATTTGTCTACTATATATAGTTTAGAATTATATTCAGGGTCAAAAAGGACAGTAGTCTTTTAAAAATACTTTTGGATTCTTATGAGTTTTGTCCTTACGCATCTGTCACTACCTGGAATCCACTCCTGCCAGGAGGAGGAGAGGCATTCCAATGCCTATGACATGGAATCTGAGTTTTTAAATTTCAGTCTAGAAATTTGGATGATTCATGACTGCAAAACATTTATTTCTTGTTATTTTGTTTTTTCAAAAATTGGTGCTTTCTAAAGAGGTGTTGTTAACTGAGCTGTTTTAATTTGATGTTATTTTGGACATATAAATTTGGGTCCAATTTCATATTCAGGGTGTAGATTCATGTAATCAAAACTTTTACAGTTATTTTCAATTTGATAACCTCCCTGTGTTACCTTCTCCCTGAGTTACAATTTTTCTCTGACACTTTTGAATGTTTTATTAAACTTTAGGTGACTTTTAAAAAAGAATAAACATGGAAATCCTTATGAATATTTCAATATGTCATAGTACCTCAAACATTAACTGATAGGATTCCTCTGAAGTTTCATTGCCCTAGTTTGGGTCTTTTAAAGTGAGTAAACAAGATTCTGCACTCTTATGGGGACTTACTTTGTATTTTGGTGATACATAATGAAGTCTTTATATCACTGTAACAGCTTTATTGAAATATAGTTCACTTACAAGTCACACTTTATGGTATGAAATTTGGCGTCTTTTAGAATATTTACAGAAGGCTGCAACAGCAGAAGCTTTACATCATTCCCCCCAAATAAATACCTTACTCATTAGCAAACAATCCCTTTTTCCCCTAACCCCTAAGGCCTAGGAAAACACTAATTTACTCCTTATTTCTGTGGATTTACTTATTTTGAACATTTAATTTAGATGGAATAATGCGGTGTATGATTTTTTGTGTCAGGCTTCTCAGTGTAATGTTTTCAGGGTCCATCTATGGTGTAGCATGTATCAGTCCCTGATTTTTTATTACTGAATAATATTCCATTGTATAGACCATTCCTCAGTTGATAGACTTTTGTGTTGTTTCCACTTTTCTGCTATTATGGGGAAAGTCACTGTGAACATTCGTGTATAGGGTGTTGTGTGAATATACCCTTTTATATCTTTTGAGTGTATACCTAGAAGTGAAATTGCTGGGCCATATGGTAAACTCTGTTTCACTGAATACCTGCAAGAATTTTTTCCAAAATGACTGCCCCTTTTTACATTCCTGCCAGCAGTATGTGAATGTTCCAGTTTCTCCACACCCTCACAAATACTTATCATCTGTCTTTCTTATTATAACTATCCTATGAAATGTGAAATGCTGTCTCATTGTGGTATTGATTTGTATTTCTCTGATGGCTAATGTTGTGTTTCCTTTCATGTGCTTAATGTTTCTTTGGAGAAAGGTCTGTTCAAGTCATTTGCCCATTAAAAAAAAATTAGGCCATGTGTCTTTTATAAGTGAGTTGTAATAGTTCTTAAATATTCTAGATTTTTAGAATCACACATACGAGTTGCAGTTAAAAAGTTTATTTTGGGCTGTGCTGGATCTTCATTGCTGTGAGGGCTTTTTTAATTCTGGAGAGCGGGGGGCTACTCTCTAGCTGCGGTGCTTGGGCTTCTCATTGTGGTGACTTTTCTTGTGGAACACGGGCCCTAGGCTCTGCTGAAGCAGGGACTCCATGGCTCTCCGGCTTTAGTAGCTGTGGCACGGGGGCTCAGTAGTTGCAGCTCCCCGGCTCTAGGGCACAGGCTCAATAGTTATGGTACATGGGCTTAGTTGGGCTTAGTTACTCTGCAGCACGTGGGATCTCCCTGCATCAGGTATCAAACCCGTGTCCCCTGCATTGGCAGGAGGATTCTTTACCACTGAGCCACCAGGGAAGCCCTTGCCATTTTTTATTTGTATTGGTGGCTGTTTTTTTAACTTTCTTAATGGTGTCCTTTGAATCACAATAGCTTTACATTTTAGCGATGCATTAGTTTATGCATAAGGGAATCTTACTGGCTGGGAACTATTTAGTCATTAAATCACATCCTCAGCAGTATTTTGGTTATATGAATTAAAAGCTGAATGTGAAAGGGTTTGGGAAGTATTTGAATTAGTTCATTTCAAAATTTGGTATATATGCAAAATAATTCATTAGTGAACATGTCATTCCTCTGTTCAAATATGTCGTTTTTCTTATTTACAATGTTGTGCTTAATTTCTGCTGTACAGCAAAGTGACTCTGTTATTTCTATATATTCTTTTTCATATTGTTTTCCATTATGGTTTATCACAGGATATTCAATATATAGTTCCCTGTGCTACAAAATAGGACCTTGTTGCTTATCCATCCCATATATAATAATATGCATCTGCTAATCCAAGACTCCCAATCCTTCCTTCCCTCATCCTCCCTTTGGCAACTGTGAGTCTGTTCTTTGTATTTGTTTTTGTTTCACAGATATACTTATTTGCATTGTATTTTAAATTCCACATATCAGTGATATCATATGGTACCCCGTTCAAATGTTATTGATTATCCTTTTAATGTCCATGTGATAAGTAATAATAGTCCCTCACTCACTTCTGATATTAGTAATTTGTGCCTTCTCTCACTCTCTTTTTTTAAAGGTTGCTTAGTTAGAGGTTTACCAATTTGTTTCTTCTTTTCAAAGAACTAGTTTTGGTTTTACTGATTTCCTGTTTTTTCAATTTCATTAATTTCTGCTGTAGTTTGGATTATTTCTTTTCTTTTTTGCTTTGGGTTTAATGTTCTTTCTCTAAGTGATTTCAGAACTTTTTCTAATATATGCATTTAGTGCTATAAATGTCCCTCTAAATGCTGCTTTTACTGCATTTCATACTTTTGATAAGTTATATGCTTATATTCATTTTCGTTTAGTGATAAGTTGTTGGGGTCCTTTAATGGATGGAAACCTGTTGGTCCAGAGTCAACCGATAAGAAAGCAAAGGAGAGAGAGGCTGATATTCCTTGGTTTACACAGAAAGCCAATAAAGCCCCTGACACGGGACTTGCTCTGTTCATGGAGGCCTCAGGCGCCCTCTCGATGGGGTGAAGGTGCAGAACACCTTCTCGAGAGGGTCTTAGAAGCCCAGGCAGGAAAGTGAACTTAGAGAGCCTCTGTGCTCCAGGGGATCAGCCTGAAAGACAGAGAGAGAAAGAAAGACAGACATGGGGACCAGAGCTCCTATGGAGCAAAGGTGTTTTAATGAACATGGTGTGGGCATATATACTGTCTTATAAGGTAGTTATTCTCAGCAAAGATAAAGATTAAAATTCCAGACTTACAAAACATAGGCAATCCATATTAAAGAGAGAGAGAGTTGTAAACAATCACTTTTACCGTATGGTTCACAAGAAGGAAGAAGGTACTTATCACCATATAGAAACACTAAAGAAGGAAATGCCTGGATTCCTCAGTCCCGGAGAGGCTTGCCTCTCCTCTTAATTCCTGAATATTCAGGAATTAATAAGGAACAGAGAATTCCTGACAGATCCAAAACAGCACACAGGAAGCCTCCTGTTAAATGCTTCCTGACAATAAGTATGTAAAATTTCTCTGGAGAATTCTTTTTTGATTCCTGTGTCACCTAAATATTGGGGGATTCTTCAGCTGTCTTTCTGTTTTTATTTTTTTACTTTAGTGTTTTATTTTTTTGGTTTGAGAATCTATTTTGTATAATTTATGTTAAGTTTTTTGAGGTGTGAGTTTTTTTTTTTTTTTACCCAGAATGTGGACTATCTGGTGAACATTTCATATCAGCTTGAGAAGACTGTATTATTCTACATTGTTGGATGTAGTGTTTTATAAAATTAGATCTAGTGGATTGATGATACTGTTCAATTCATCCTGATTTTCTGCCTCCCGCATCTATCAGTTACTGAAAGAGCTGTGTTTAGTGCTACAATAATGGATTTGTATCTTTCTCCTTGCAATTTTATCAGTTTCTGCCTTACGTATTTTAATGTTCTGTTGTTAGGTGCATGTATGCTAAAGATTATGCCTTTTTGAAAGAATTGACTTCTTTTAACATGATGTAATACCTTTTCTTTATCTCTTAATAACTTTCCTTGTTCTGAAGTCTATTTGGTAGGGCATTAGCATAGCTATTCTAGCTTTTTTTTGCTTTGTGTCAGCATAATTTATCATTTTTTTGTCTCTTTTAATTAAAGTATCTTTGTAATTACAATGAGTTTCTTATAGACAATATGTGGTGGTGGTCTAGTTGCTAAGTTGTGTCTGACTCTTGCAACCCCATGGACTGTAGCCCACCAGGCTCCCCTGTCCATGGGATTTTCTAGGCAAGAATACTGGAGGGGGTTGCTCTTTCCTTCTCCAAGGGATCTTCTGGACCCAGGAATCAAACCTGGGTCTCCTAGAGACAATATCACTGGGGCTTATTTTTTTAATCTATCCTGAGAGTCTCTTTTAATTGCTGCATTTTGACCATTAATATTTAAAGTGATTATTGATATACTTGAAATAATTGCTACTATATTTGTAACTGTTTTCCATTCATTGCCCTCATTCTTCCTTTTTTTTTTTTTTTTTTTGTAATCCACTCTTTTAAATGATTTTTTTTCACCTTTTCTGGTTTTGAGTATTTTGTATAGTTCCATTTTTTTCTTCTTTTAGCATGACAATTATATGTACTTCTTTAAAAAAAGATTTAAGTGGTTCCCTCAGAGTTTACAGTGTACACTTACAACTAACCTAAGTTCATAAACAAATAGTGCTGTATTTCTTCATGCTTGCTGCATGTACCTTATTAGAGAGTATTTCCAGTTCCTCCCTTCTATCTCATAAAGAACTGCTCTCATACCAGTTTATTTACCCATAAACTATTATCACCAGTTGTATTTTTGCAATTATTTTGAACTAAATGAATCAGTTAGGTCACTAAAGGATAAAAAAATAACAACTAAAATATTATATTTTACCTACCTTTCTATTTATTTATTCCTTCTCTAACACTCTTTCTTTATGTAGATCTAAGTTTCTATCCTATATCACTTTCCTTTTACTTCTGGGAAGAACTTCTTTTAACATTTCTTGCAAAGCAGGTCTATTGGAGATAAATCCAAGCTTTATCTTAGAAAGTCTTTATTTTTCCTTCAGTTTTGCAGTAGAAATTTGATGGATACAAAATCTAAGTTCCTCCCCACCCCCACCACACCACCCCGCACCTTGCAATTCGTCATTTCACCACACTCTCTTCTTGCTTGCTTGATTTCTGGAGAGAAATCCATGATCACTGTGACACTAATTTCTCTTCAGGTAAGATTTTCCCCCTCTGTCTACTTTAAAGGTTCTCTCTGGCTCTGATTTTCTAAAGTTTAACTATGATATCCAAGGGTGTTAATCATCCTGATATTTATCCAAGAGTATTTATCCTGCTTGGGGTTCTCTGAGATTCTGGATCTTTGGTTTGATGCATGTAGAATAATAATCTTCAGCCCTTACTACTTTAAATATATTTCCTCTTTCTTCTTTTGGTAGTCCCTTTACACAAATATTACACCTTTTATAACTGTCCCACAGTTCCTTGATATTTTCTATTTTCTTGTCTTTTTTTTTTTTCCTCTTATTAGAAGTTTCTGTTGCCCTATCTTCGAGCTCACTGATTCTTCCCTCAGTCATATTCAGTACTTAGGAACTCGTACAAAGCCTTCTCCATTTCTGTTACAATGCTTTCCAACTTCTACCGTTTCCTTTCTTTCTTAGAATTCCTATCTCTGCTTACACTCCCCATCAGTTCTTGTATACTGTCCACTTCTTCCCTTATTGTATTAATTTTACATATTTTAAATTCCCATTCTGTTGTTGTCGTTCAGTGGTTAAGTCTTGTCCGACTCTTTGCAACTCCATGGACTTATACAGTCCATGGAATTCTCCAGCCCAGAATACTGGAGTGGGTAGCCTTTCCCTTCTCTAGGGGAATCTTCCCAACCCAAGGATTGAGCCGAGGTCTCCTGCATTGCAGGCAGATTCTTAACCAGCTCAGACACCAGGGAAGCCCAAGAATACTGGAGTGGGTAGCCTATCCCTGCTCCAGTGGATCTTCCTGACCCAGGAATTGAACCGGGGTCTCCTGCATTGCAAGTGGATTCTTTACCAAATGAGCTATCAGGGAAGCCCCAGAGTTTGCTCAAATTCATGTCCATTGAATCAGTAATGCTTTCTAATCATCTCATCCTCTGCTGCCCCCTTCTCACTTACCTTCAGTCTTTCCCAGCATCAAGTTCTTTTCTGATGAGTCAGCTCTTCACATCGGGTGGACAAAGCTCCCAGTCTAACAAGAGCAAAATCTGTGTCCTATCCTGGTCTGGTTCTGATGCTTGTCTCTTCAAACTTTTTTTTATACCTTTGAGAATGCCTTGTAATTTTTGATTGAACACTAAACAATGTATCTGGTAAAAACAACTGAGGTAAATAGGTCTTGAGTTTTTTTGTTATTGTTTTTCAGTCACTTAGTTGTGTTCAACTCTTTGCAACCCTATGGACTGCAGCACACCAGGCTTCCCTGTCCATCACCAACTCCTGGAGCTTACTCAAACTGATGTCCATTGAGTCAGTGATGCCATCCAACCATCTCGTCCTCTGTCATCCCCTTTTCCTGCCCTCAATCTTACTCAGCATCAGGGTCTTTTCTAATGAGTCGACTCGTCATATCAGGTGGCCAAAGTATTGAAGCTTTAGCTTCAGCACTAGTCCTTCCAATGAATATTTAGGACTGATTTCCTTTAGGATTGACTGGATTGATCTCCTTGCAGTCCAAGGGACTCTCAAGAGTCTTCTCCAACACCACAGTGCAAAAGCATCAATTCTTCGGTGCGCAGCCTTCTTTATGGTCCAACTTTCACATCCATACATGTCTACTGGAAAAACCATACCTTTGACTAGACAGACATTTGTTGGCAAAGTAATGTTTCTGCTTTTTAATATGCTGTCTACATTTGCCATAGCTTTTCTTTCAAGGAGCAAGCATCTTTTAATTTCATGGCTGCAGTCACCATCTGAAGTGATTTTGGAGCCCAAGAAAATAGTCTTGTCAATGTTTTCATTGTTTCCCCATCTATTTGCCATTACGTGATGAGACCGGATGCCATGATCTTCGTTTTTTTAATGTTGTCCAGCTTTTTCACTCTCCTCTTTCACCTTCATCAAGAGGCTGTTAATTCCTCTTCACTTTCTGCCATGAGGGTGGTGTCATCTGCGTATCTGAGGTTATTGATATTTCTCTCAGCAATCTTGATTCCATCTTGTGCTTCATCCAGCCTGGCATTTTGCATGATGTACTCTGCATATAAGTTAAATAAGCAGGGTGACAATATATAGCCTTGACATACTCCTTTCCTGATTTAGAACCATGTTACTAGATTTGGGGACTTCCTTTCTCCAGGCCAGAAAGTGGCCTTTCTTATGATCTTATAGAAATTAAGGTGATGTTCTGGTAAAAGTTTCCCTTGAGGGAAAGCATTCTTAAGGAGAACTGCTTTGGGCATGTTTCAAAATGCTTTTCTTCTCCCATGCCAGAAGTATGGAGGACTTTTCTTTGATCTTCACCCTGAGAATGTGGGTGGTGGCATAATGCATGAAATGGTGGTGGTTCCCATAAGACTGCTCCCTCCCCTGGAGTTTAAGTGTGTCTACCATGAGCAGAAATTCATCAATTGCAGTCTAAGTTTTGCTACCCAGATCTGGGCTCCAGCAGAGTCCTGTGCTTGGTGAAGCTATAATTCTCTGTAGTCACTTATCTAGGTCTTGTGGTGATAGCTCACCACATGAAAACAGTTCTCTGACAGATTTCAGGATTGTTGATTTTCAGTTTGTTCAGCTTTTCTCCTATTGTGATGACAGGAATGATGATCTCTAAGCTCCAAACATAATGGACCACAAACTGGAAGTCTTTTAATCTCTTATAGTTAAATAATGTTTGTTTCTTTTTTTTTTTTTTCTTTGTATGACCTGAAGGTTTTCTTCTTTTTTTATATATATTTTTTATATTTTTTAACTTTACAATATTGTATTCGTTTTGCCATATATCAACATGATCCGCCACAGGTATACACGTGTTCCCCATCCTGAACCCTCCTCCTTCCTCCCTCCCAGTACCATCCCTTGTGAAGTGATGTACTCAGGGAATCCTCCTGGTTGTTTAAAACCAGAATGCCACAGATTGCTCAGGGACCTGTCACATCCTAATTAAAGCTTTCCTTGTTTGCCCCTTTCCAGAAGCTTTGGTGCCAATCCCATACTCTTTAAGGGAGGTGTATGAAAGTGGCTCAGTCATGTCCGACTCTTTGTGACCCCAAATACAGTCCATGGAATTCTCCAGGCCAGAATATGGGAGTGGGTAGCCGTTCCCTTCTCCAGGGGATCTTCCCAACCCAAGGATTGAACCCAGGTCTCCCACATTGCAGGCAGATTTTTTACCAGCTGAGCCACCAGGGATGCCCAGGGGAGATGTATCTATAGGTCAGTCATTTGCCTGGGATCCTAAGAGCAAAGAAGAAAGAAAAAAGAGACTTGCTGCATTAGAAAAGACTAGGGTGGGGACTTATCTAGCAGTCCAGAGGTTAAGACTCCACATTGCTAATGTAGGGTGCACGGATCTGATCCCTGGTTGGGGAGCTAAGATCCCGCATGCCATGGGTACGGCTAAAATAAAGACAAAAAAGACCGGTGCATAGCATGTGGGCTCCTGGTGTACATTCAGGATGATCCAGACTCCTTCAGGTCAGAGAGGTGGGTGAGAAAGAGCAATTCCAACAGACAGGGATGATCCGGTTTATCCTGACTTATCTTGGCCTCATATTATCCTGGACTTCATCACTTAAACTTTTAATATTTGGTCCTTGTAGTCATCGCGTTGTACTGCTCTACATACCCCATGAACAGGACTACTGGAAAGTCTAAAACACTTAGGTCTGGCTTTCCGTGTCACCACTCATACAAGCCAATGCTATTCCACATTTGGAATGAGAACAAAACTTTCATGTTACAAAGCTAACACAAAGGTTCTGGAAGGAAAACAGGGAGAAGGGAGGAGTCAACTGTGTAGGCAACGGGGGGCCTCCCCCTGCTCCAGGAGTGGAGGGGATAGGACTATGGGACAACAGCCTCGAACCACCCACCTTTGAGAGGGGAAGATGGAAGGCCGGGGAACGGAACGGAGTGCTGTATCTCTAGGCGCCCGGTTTGCTCTGGAGTTAGAGGGGTTAGGGCTAGACTTGGGTTTCACATGGAAACAGGGCCCACACGAGGCCCAGCCTGGGAGGAAGGTAGACACTGTCTGTCCCCAAAGTTCTCGGCTCAGGTCTTCATCCACCTCTTAGACCCCAAGGGAGTGGATCTCGCCCTGGAGGAGGAGGAGGACTTGGTTGATGGCCCAACGGTCTTCTGTCTAGCCAAGTCCTGAGCAGGTGATAGGTCCCTATAGCATGGTGTTTCCTGGCTGCTGGGGGTAGAGGCTGGAGCAGACACACCCCTGAAAGCAACCTTGAGTGGGGGTGGGCTGTCTTCTCAGCTGGAACTACGGGGGCTCTGCCTGGATGCACCTCCAGGCATGTGACTGAAGATGGGGGCAATAAAGCCTCCAAAGCCGGGCTTATTCTTAGCACTGGGCTTATTCTTAGCCCTGGCCCCCATGGTCACCATGTGGGGGCTCTGGCCAGGAAGGCCCCAGTGTGGCGGGCCACTCTTCCCACTCTGCTGTGTGTGGTTCTCCGGGCTCCCCTTCTTTCCATTGAAATACTGAAAGCTGCAAAGGGGCAGGTCAGATCCAGGACAGATGCTCTGCTCCTAACGCTCCGAGGTTCTGCCGAGACCCCTGGCCTGCAGGGGGCTGTGCTCGATCCACCAACTGTGGAGCAGCGTGGCCCACTGTTGGGCCCAGGACTGGGCATGGCCTGGGGCATGCAGGTGTCAGCTGCAGAGCCAGGGGCAGGGGCTGGGCCGGATGGGAATACAGCTGCGGTGGCAGCCAAGGCCGGATGGGTGCTGGCATGGGTGGTTGCCCATGGGGGAGGTGGTGGGTGGAGCTGGGGGGCCTGGAGCAGAGGCTAGGTCCCCGGTTAGGGCTGGAGCTGCTGGGTTTCCATAGTGTGGAGAGTGGTCCCAGGCGGGGTGCCCTGCTGCTGCACATCAGGGGCCCCATCGATGGGCTGGGCAGGGGCTCCGGTGTGAGAGGAGCCGCTGAACCCGAGTCCAGGCAGGCTGGTGCTGACTGTGACAGGCCGCGCTGTCCCTGGGGGGTGTCTGCAGGGCCTGGGAAGATGGGACGAGGCTCCCACTGGAGCCAGGGGGAGACCCGAAGAGGGGAGACTGGGAGAGTGGAATGGTGTCCATCGGGGCGACCTCAGTGTCAGAAGCGAGGTGGGGAGCCAGGTCTCCAGATGTGCAAGGTGAGGGCCTGGTTTGGAGAGCAGACAGGATAAGCTGGCTGGTGGGGGGCAGGGATCGAGGGTCAGATACGGGAGGGCGGCTCTGGGGGTGAAGACAGGAGAGTCCAGGCACATGGGTGTGGGGGACCCCATGCCCGAGGAGCCGGGCGCTGCAGGGAAGGCCGGTCTGGCATCCTCCGCAGCCGGGCCCCACGCCGGGGGCTGGGAAGGGCCTCCTCCTCCTGCCATGTTCGTAAGAGGCCCCCAGACGAGCTTCTGCTGGAAGCGGGGAAGCCAAGCCGCAGCCGGGCCGGAGCCAGGCTTCCCGTCGCACCCGCTGTGCCTGGCGCGGGGGCTGAAGCAGGAGCAGAGGGGCTTGGGGGCCGAGCAGACAGGCCCGCGCTGCCCGATCCTGGGGAGGAAGCGCGGGTGGGCAAGGTGAACGGGGCGGGGGGCCATGAGTGGGAAGGAGGGCCCGGGAGGGGCTGGGACCAGGGGGAGAGGGGCCCGGGGGAGCCGTGCCGCCCTCCTGACCAGGGATGCGCAGAGGAGGCCCCTCCAGCAGACGCCCGGGTGTCCACTGGCGCTGGGGAGGCCGACTCCCTCTGGTCTCTCTCGGGCCGAGGAGCCCTGCCGGGGGCCGGAGGGTCGGCGGGCGCGGGGAAGGGACCGCAGGGCTGCGGGGCCGGGGTCTCATCCCGCAGCGCGCTGTTGATGCGCCGCAACGCCGCTGCTTTCTCCGCGTCCAGGTCTTCCGCGGTGACTCGGAAACCCAGTTCAGGGGGTGGGGGCAGCCTCAGCGGCTCCCCTCGCCTGCGCCGCAGCAGAGGAAACCTGCGTCTTCCGGGCCTGGGACAGTCCGACGTAGGGGCGCCTATCTTCCAGGTTCGTTTCTGCCCCCTGGTTGCCTCCGCGTCCTCGTCAGACCGGCTGTTGCTCTGGGAGGCCACCGGGGCGGCACAGGGCGGCAGCAGGCCCCCCTCGCTCGCTTTCCTCGAGGACCTCCGGGGCAGCCCTCGCGGTATGCCGGGGCCCGTCCTCCTCTGCCCTGGCGGGAAACCTCGCCAGGAGGAGCTGTAGGAGCTCGTGATGGCGTTTCCTTGGGGGCAGGAGCTCACACAAGAGGTCTGGAGTTTCTTGGTGGATCTGTCTACTGAGCTCTTGGCGTGGAGGTTTCTCCGCAGAGGCCCAGGCTTGGGCACGAAGGCAGAGAGGTCTCTCTGGGCCCCCAGGGGCCTAAATGTTGATCGTGCACCCCGAGAGCCATCGGGGCCCCTTTTCTGATGGTCCTTCCCTGTGGATGCGGGGTCTTCCTCCTGCTGGGCCATGCCCTTCCCGCTCTCTCCCAGGGCCCTCCTCACCATCTTCTCTGTGCAGGAGCCCGGGGCACACCTCAGTGTGGTGGGCGGCACGGGGGTGACCTGCTGCTGGTGCCCACCACACACAGTGACCGTGCCCACTGCGGACGCTGAGCCGCGGCACATCGTGGAGATGCGAGCACCCAGCACCGCCTTCCTCTGATGGCGTCGCCTGCAGAGGGAGGTGAGGACCCCCAGGAAGGAGCGCAGGGCCTGCGGAATCATAGAACACCGTCTCAGAGACGCTGTGACAAAGCGCAGATGCAGAGTCACCGGATACTTGTGGGCTGGCCTGCAAGTGGACAGCGGGGTGACAGCTGGGTGACCTGGGCTGGCCACGGAAAATCGGCGGGTGCGGGGATCGGGCTGGGGGCGGTCGAGCCCTCCTGGCAGGTGCTGGCCCCCCCGAGCCTGGGGTGGGAATGAGCGGCAGGGCCTGCCCAGGTAACTGCCCAAAGGGCACGTGTGGGTTTTCGGCGCTTGGATAGAGAGCTGGGCTCGGAGTGCTCTGGTTCAGCTGCCAACTTGGCTGAAGGCGAAGCAAGCAAGCACTGCTTGGAGTGTTGCTGGGACACTGCTCTAGAACCTGTGAGCAAAGAATGTGGCGCGTGCGCTCGGTGCAAAACGTGCTGGAAGGATGGCGCATGCGCAGAGGACAAGTGAGGCCGGGTGGTGCGCAGGTGAAGATGCGCTCCTAGACAGTCTGGCGCTTCCGAAACTCCTGGGGTCTGAGGGTTGGAAGTGTTTGCCTTGAGGGCGATGAGCTTCTTGGCAGGACATCTGGCCCTTCTCTCCTGCCTGGGTCCCAGACGTCTCGGGGGTCTCCACCCAACAAAGAGCAGCAGGATTCCTGGCTGTGAGCCCCCACCCCCAGGGTGGCAGCTTTGGCATCAGCGCCTGTACATCCTCCTGCTTTTAATTCTAGCAGCAATGGAGGGGAGAGCTGCTAAAAGCAGAAGTGACCACCTCACCCAGATCCTGCTGGGGTGAACCCCGAGGCAGCCGCCAGGGCAGGCAGAGAGGGCCATACTTACTCCATGACCCATAAACCCACTCCTAGGCAATTAACTCAGGGAAAAACTTGTAATGAATGTATGGGAATGTTTTAGCTAACTTATCCACAACTCCTAAACACAGGACTATTAAGATTGTCCACTTTTTCTTGAATTTGTCATTTTTCACTTGTTCTCAGAACAATACTGTGTATACACGTTGCCCAACAGTCGAGTTAATATTTTACCAATTAAATAAAATGCAGAAGACTTACATTCATATAGATTATTTTACTTGACACTCTTTTTTATAGTTTTCATATGTGTCACCTTTATATGATTTGAATGCCACCCTCTGAGACTGTGATGTCCTTTTTTCATTCAAAAGTCATACAGGGAATTTCCCTGGTGATCCAGTGGTTAGGACTCACTACATTCACTGCCTGGGGCCGGAGTTCTATCCCTGGTAAAGAAACTTAATCCCTCAAGCTGCGTGGTGAGACCAAAAGAAAAAAGAAAAGTCATGTATATATTAAATAAGAGGGTAATTTATCCAGATACTTATTTCAGTTGCCCTTTCTTTGTTCTTGAAGTTTCAGACTTTCTTGTGTTATTTGACTTCAGCCTGAAGTTCTTTTCATGCATTTTTATAGCAAATTGGTAAAGAATTCTCTTAGTTTTCTTTTGTCTCCATCAGCCATCATTTTGAGTTTTGTTTGGCTTTCAATCTTTAAGGGTATCTTTGCTTTAAGGATATGATGTCCTGATGTGATCTTTTCAACACTTTAAAGAAGATGTTATTCCATTCTTTTTTGGCCTCTGTTTTCTGATGAAAAGTCACAGTCCTTCAAGTTGGTATTCTCTGATGTGTAACAGGTCATTTTCCTTGACTGTGTTCAAGATTACTCTTCACATTTGCTTCTTTTTTTTGTCAGATTGATTGTGTCAGGGTGAGGTTTTCTGAGCTTAGATCTGTGTCTCTAAATCAGTGACATTTTCAACCATTCTTTTTTTCATATATTTTATTCTGCACCTTTCCTTTAGATCCTCCAATGGCACAAAATTCGAACTTATTGTTTCTCCCATCTCTGAGACAATGTTCATTCAGTCATTTTTCCTCTTTGTTTTTCAGATTGTGCCATTTCCATTGATTCATAGGTTTTCTGAATCTTTCCTCTGTTTTCTCTGTTCCGTTATTCAGTCCATCCAGTGAATGTTTGATTTAGCATGTTAAGTTCTAAAATTCCCATTTGCTTTTTTTTTTTTTTTCTGTAGTTTTTACTTCTCTGTGAAGAACTTGTTTCTTTCCATTCAAGAGGATTTAACCTCACTGAGAGTGGTGATAACCACGAAGCAGATGCTTCGGCTGCTAATTCCTTCTCAGGGCTGAGTCTGTTGATTGCCTTCTCCCCCTTGAGAACTGGTCAGATTTTCCTAGTTCTTTGTATGCTCTGTTGTGGGATTTTGGCTGGTACCCTGGACAGTTTGCCTATTGTAAGACTCTGGTTCCTATTAAAATCCTCTGTAGATCGTTACTCTCTGCTGTTCTATGAAGAAGCCTGTGAATCTGTGTTCTGGCAGATACTGTGCCTTGTCCTCTGCGTTGTTCCAGCCTGGGGCCGTTTCTAGGACGTTGTGTCCATGCGGCACATGTCCATCAGGTGTTGACCTGGGAGCTGAGTGGCAGTTCATACTGTAGTTCACTTCTCCAAGCCTCCACTTTGCCTCGTCGGGTGAGGTATAAGGCTTTGTCTGTGCATAAGGCTCGGGGAGGCCTAGGACCTATGCTGGTTCATGCACAGGCCTTCTCTAACCCTCTCCTCTTCAGGATTCTACCCACATTCTCAGGCTTCAAGGGCTCCTCTCACATGTTCCTCAAAGTGTTTCAGCCTCCAGGCTGTCTTGCAGTTCCTCGTGGCCAGGTTGACCTTTCAGGTGAAATAGCAAGAGAAAAGAAAGGACAATAACAGGCATTTCCCACCCCCACCCCACCACTCTTCAGAAAACAGGAGCCTCTTTACCTGTTCCTTTGCCCAGAGATGCGGGTCATCTCTCAGGGTTTAGGTGCCTGTGTCATCACTGAGGCTGCAGGGGAGATGGGATAACCAGGGAGGAAAAGAAACTAATGGGGATGGCCTCCCTCACTCCTCGTTATGTAAGTCTCACACTTCACTCTTCTGGCTGAAAAGAAGGGGTGGATCCCAGAGTTTTAACTTTCAAGCTGCTGTTGGACATCACCTGCTTTGGGTAAGCTAGGAGACAAGAGACATTATCCCTTAACAGGCTGGTATTCAGCTTTGGACTTCCAGGCCCCATCTGCCTGCTAGTGTTTACTTCATAAAGTTGCAAGCGCATGTTTCTTTGTCCTCTTGTCTTGAATTTCACTTGTAATCTGCAATAAGAGAGGTTGTTGTATGAGGCTTCCTCTGTCTTGGCCCAACCAGAAGTCTGCTGTTACTTTAGAAATAAATGTATTTAAGCTGTCGCATATGCCAAGGTATCCTCTTCTTTTGGGGCTGAATAAATAATTCCATTCTGTATGTATGCCACATTTTCTTTATCCATATGTCAATGGACATGAAGTCGTTTCCATACCTTGGCCCTTGTGGCTAATGCTGCCATAAAAATGGGAGTGCAGAATATCTCTTTTGAGATCCCATTTCGATTCTTTTGGATACAGGCCCAGAAGTGAGATGGCTCCATTGTGCCAAGTGAAACAAGCCAATCACAGAAGGACAGAAGTTGCAAGATTTCACTTTCATGAAGTATCTGAAATAGTTAAACTCAACTCCAGTTGATAACACTGAATCGGATCATTGGCATTTGCTGAGTGAGAACACCCCCTCCCCCACCCAAAAGGTAAATATGTGAGGTGCCAGGTGTGTTAACTTGATGGGGGAAGTCCTTTCACAGTGCATCAAATAATCATATTGCTGAACAAGGGCTGGCTGCCCCATGCCCAAAGAAGCCAGAACTGTACTCCTGGGTCTTGAGGAAAGAGAGAGCTCTATTGTGAGGTCGATCCGAGCCAGACAGGAGGCAAGGCTCTGGAATCTGTCTCCTTGATCCAGTGTTTGGGGCAAAATTTAAGGACTTAAGGGAGTTTCAAACTTGGAAGCTGGCTGGCTAGTCTTGAATCACTCCATATAACCGACTCGTGCACCTGGAAGGCAGCTTTTCCTTCCTGAAGTACTACTTCTTCCTCTGTAAAGGACTGCGGTGACAAGATTTCTTTAGGTTCTGTAAACCTAAGGATCTGATGTGTTCCGGAGACATGGATTCCCGTCTTGCGTGTGCAACAGTGCTGTCTCTATAAAATGACTCAAGGTTTGATTAGTCAACCTATGCCGTGCCAAGTCACTTTGGTCATGTCTGACTCTGTGAGACCCTATGGACTGTAGCCATCCGGGCTTCTCTGTCCATGGGATTCTTCAGGCAAGAATACTGAAATGGGTTGCCGTGCCCTCCTCCAGGGGATCTTCCTGACCCACACACAGACTGAACCTGCATCTCTTAAATTTCCTGCATTGGCAGGCAGGTTCTTTACCACTAGAGTCACATAGGAAGCCCAAATCAACCTATATAAAGAGGCAAAACCAGTTTAAGTTGGTCAGTGTTTTTTCAATCATATTGTAAATAACTCACACTTTTGTTGATCAGTGATATCCAATAGAGCTGAAAAAAGGATCACCCCCCCCAAAAAAAAACCCCAGAAAAAAAGTCAAATGTATACACACAGAGAGTAGAATGATGATTGGCAGAAGCTAGGGGTAGGGGAAATGAAAAGTAGTTAAATAGGCATAAATTTCCAGTTCGGCAAATGAATAAGTTCTAGAGATCTGCTGTACAACATGTAACAATGCTGCATGGTGCATTTAAAAATTTAAGAGGTGAGATCTCATGTTGTGTTTTTAACACAATAAAAAATTTAGGTAATTTCTAGCGATCACATAATGCTTGGAATGCTTAGGAATCACAGAACGCTTAGGAATGTAATGCACTATGCTAAGTAGTCAACTCGATAATGAGGTGATTTCCAAGAAATACAAATTAGGATTGTTTGACAATAAATAAGTATTCACTCCATGTGCACTCTGATAAAAAAATGCATTTATAAATGCATGTGAAAGAAAATGTTTCATAGTAATGTTTTAATATGATCATGGTACATTAAAATGTATTAGTGCTTACCTGTGAACACTAAGGTCACTTGATTTGTAATTTTCTATATTAAATTCTATACTTTTGTGACTAAAAGCATTACTTGGGGAATTCAAAGGATGAAGTGATTTTGGCTGTTGATCCGCTACTAATTCCTGCTGCTGCTGTTGCTGCTAAGTTGCTTCAGTCGTGTCCGACTCTGTGCGACCCCATAGATGGCAGCCCACCAGGCTCCCCCGTCCCTGGGATTCTCCAGGCAAGAACACTGGAGTGGGTTGCCATTTCCTTCTCCAATGCATGAAAGTGAAAAGTGAAAGTGAAGTCGCTCAGTCGTGTGCGACCCCATGGACTGCAGCCTTCCAGGCTCCTCCGTCCAAGGGATTTTCCAGGCAAGAGGATTGGAGTGGGTTAACCTTAATTCAGGAGTTGGATTCTTTGACCCAAGGAAACAGAATAATATAAAAGGAATGTGTCTGAGGGTAGAAGTGATTAAAGTACAGCAGGTGTCTCTGCAAAAGCTACTGTTGGTCCTAGAAGACTCTCACCTAGCGATGTGACACAGGGCAAATCAGCTCACCTACATCTCTGGGTTACAGGGATGTGGTGATAATTAAAGGGTGACTGGGCACAGTGAACACTTAGCAATCGTGGGTCCTCGGTAAGGTCACTGCCCTGCTCCTTTATCCTTTGGAATCACTGTATTAGTAAAATTTATACTTGACAGTATTTTTCAGTTCAGTTCAGTCGCTCAGTCGTGTCTGACTCTTTATGATCCCATGGACTGCAGCACACCAGGCTTCCCTGTCCATCACCAACTCCCAGAGCTTGCTCAAATTCATGTCCATCAAGTCAGTGATGCCACCCAACCATCTCATCCTCTGCCATCCCCTTCTCCTCCTGCCTTCAATATTTCCCAGCATCAGGGTCTTTTCCAATGAGTCAGTTCTTCGCATCAGGTGGTCAAAGTACTGGAGCTTCAGTATATTCCTTCCAGTGAATATTCAGGACTGATTTCCTTTAGGATTGACTGGTTTGATCTCCTTGCAGTCCAAGAGTCTTCTCCAACAGTGCAGTTGAAAAGCATCAATTCTTCAGTGCTCAGCTTTCTTTATGGTCCAACTCTCACATCCATACATGACTAGTGGAAAAACCATAGCTTTGACTAGATGGACCTTTGTCAGCAAAGTAATGTCTCTGCTTTTTAATATGCTGTCTAAGTTGGCCATAGCTTTTCTTCCAAGAAGTAAGCGTCTTTTAATTTCATGTCTGCAGTCACCATCTGCAGTGATTTTGGAGCCCAAGAAAAGAAAGTCTGTCAGTGTTTCCATTGTTTGCTTATCTATTTTCCGTAAAGTGATGGGACTGGTTGCCATGATCTTCCTTTTTTGAATGTTGTGTTTTAAGCCAGCTTTTTCACTTTCATCAAGAGGCTCTTCAGTTCCTCTTCATCTGCATATCTGAGGTTATTGGTATTTCTCAGGTTCCAGTAATTTTGATTCCAGCTTGTGCTTCATCCAGCCTGGCATTTTGAATAATGTACTCTGCATGTAAGTTAAATAAACAGAGTGATGACAATATACAGCCTTGATGTACTCCTTTCCCAATTTAGAACCAGTCTGTCGTTCCATGTCCAGTTCTAACTGTTGCCTCCTGACCTACATACAGATTTCTCAGGAGGCAGGTCAGGTGGTCTGGTACTCCCCTCTCTTTCAGAATTTTCCAGTTTGTTGTGATCCACAGAAAGGCTTTAGCATAGTCAGAAGTAGATATTTTTCTGGAATTCTCTTGCTTTTTCTATGATCCAACAGACGTTGGCAATTTGATCTCTGGTTCCTCTGCCTTTTCTAAATCAAGCTTGAACATCTGGATGTTCTCAATTCACATACTGTTTAAGCCTAGCTTGGAGAATTTTGAGCATCACTTTGCTAACATGTGAGATGAGTGCAGTTGTGTGGTAGTTTAAACATTTTTTGGCATTGGCTTTGTTTGGGATTGGAATGAAAACTGACTTTTTCCAGTCCTGTGGCCACTGCTGAGTTTTCCAGATTTGTTGGCATATTGAGTGGAGCACTTTCACAGCATCATCTTTTAGGATTTGAAATAGCTCAACTTGTACTCCATCACCTCCACTCACTTTGTTCATAGCGGTGCTTCACAGTAACTGTAGTTTAGATACTCTTTTCCTTTGATCTTTATAATTTGATTAATGCACCTTCCTATGGCAACCCACTCCTGTGTCCTTGCCTGGAGAATCCCATGGATGGAGGAGCCTGGTGGGCTGCAGTCCACGGGGTCGCTAAGAGTTGGACACGACTGAGCGACTTCTCTTTCCCTTTTCACTTTCATGCATTGGAGAAGGAAATGGCAATCCACTCCAGTGTTCTTGCCTGGAGAATCCCAGGGACGGGGGAGCCTGGTGGGCTGCAGTCTCTGGGGTCACACAGAGTCGGACACGACTGAAGCGACTTAGCAGCAGCAGCAGCAGCAATACAGATTTAGAGTTTTCGAAGTCTGATTGTATATTTACCTTTACCAGTATGTTGTATACTTTCATACGTTTTTGTGTTGCTGATTGTTTTTTCATTTCAGCTTGAAGAACTCAACATTTCTTTCAAGGCAGGTCTAATGGTGATGAACTCCCTCAGCTTTTGTCTGCCTAGAAAAATATCTCTCCTTCATATCTGAAGGATTACTTTGATGATATAGAGTATTTTGGGTTGGCATATTTTTTCTTTCAACATGTTGAATATGTCATTTTACTCTCTCCTGGCCTATAGGGTTTCTGCTGAGAAATCTGATAGTCTAGTGAGGGTTCCTAGGTAGGTTCAAATCTTTTCTCACCTGCCTTAGAATTCTTTATCCTTTGATTTTCTACAGTTTCATTATAATGTGTCTTAGAGACGGTCTCTTTTGCTTTGAGATGGTGGGATGATTTTTTAGCTTTATGAACTTGGATGTTATTGAGATTAACCTGATCTAGAGTCAACTTAAGTGCTTTGAAACTTCCCTATTAGTCTAGTGGTTAAGACTTAAGACCCCTCACTCCCAATGCAAGGGGGGTTTGATCCCTGGTTGGGAAACTGGATCCCACATGCTGCAACTGAGAGTTTGAATGGTGAAACTAAAGATCCTGCATGTTGTAACTAAGTCCCAGAATGGGCAAAATAAATAAATAATTAAATAAAATAAATTCAAGTTAGTGTTTTCATTTTAGGATGTTAAAGGTAATCCCCATGGTAAACACAAAATAGCTGTGAAATATACACAAAAGGAAGTGAGAAAGTAATTTAAATATTTACCTGTAAGGAATCAGCTAAACACACAAAAAGGATAGGAATGCAGGAAATGAGAGGTAAAAATGCTTTGGGCATATAGAAAGCAAATAGCACAATAGCCTTTTCTTAGTAATTATTTTAAATGTAAATGGATTAAACTCTCCAATCAAAATATAGAGATTGGCAGAATAGGGAAGAACATATAATCCAACTATATGCTGTCTATAAGAGACTCACTTAAGATTCAAAGACACAGACATTTTGAAAGTTAAAGGATGGAAAAAGGAATAATAAGAAAAAAACTCAATGAGAAAACCCAGATAGTAACCAAAAGACAGCAAGAGTGTCTATGCCAATATCAGATAGAATCGACTTGAATTACAAATGGATCAAAGACTTAAATGTAAGGGCTAAACTGTACCAATTTCTGAAGAAAACGGGGGATAAGTCTTTATTTTTGGATTTGGCTATGAACTCTTAAATATGATAGCAAAAGCACAAACAACAAAAGGAAAAATAAATAGGACTTTATAAAACTGAAATCCTTTGTGTTTCAAAGAACACCACCAAGGAAAATAGAATACAACCTTCAGAATGAAAGAAAATATTTGCAAATCAAGTCTGTTAAAGTCTAGTGCTCATAATATGTAAAGAACACTGGCTATTCAGCAATAAAATGTCAAGGTTCCCTGGCAGCACATGGTGAAGAATCCGCCTGCCATGATCGATCATGGGTTCGATCCCTGATCCAGGAAGATCCCACATGCTGCGGGACAACTAAGCCCATGCACCACAGCTATTAAGCCTGTGCTCTAGATCCGGGGAACCACAACTACTGAGCCCACGTGCCACAACCTCTGAAGCCCGAGCTCCCTGCGCTGGGCAACAAGAGAAGCCACCACAAGGAAAAGCCCACCCACCACAAGGAGGGAGTAGCCCCTGCTTGCTCTGCAACTCGTGAAAGCCCACATGCAACAAAAACAAAAACTGCCAACCAAATCTGAAAAATGAAAGACCCTGCATAGATACTCCTCGAAAGAAGAGACACAGATTGTCAATAATCACGGGAACATAGTTCAAAGTTAGTCAAAATTATACAAACTGAAACTACAGTGAGATACCACCACTTCATACCCATTAGTATGGATACAGTTGATTTTTTTTTTTAAGTGTTGGAAATAATATGGGTAAATGGGTACCTTCAAACATTCCTGGTACAAATATAAAAAAGAAAATAGTTCGGTAGTTCCTCAAAAAGTTAAACACGGAGATACCAAATGCCCCAGAAATTCCACTCCTGGGTGTATGTCCAGGAGAAATAAAAGCATATGTTCATGCAAAAGCTTGTACATGAGTGTTATAGTATCCCTATTTGTAATAGTCAAAAAGTGGAAACAGTCCAACTGTCCATCACCTGATATCTGGAAAAACAAAATGTGTTATATCCATACAATATTATTCAGCCACATATAATATATGAAACATCCATTGTAGGAAGATCCATAGAGACAGGACCAGAGCTGAGATGAAAGGGGTAGAGACAGCAAGAATGACTGATACTACAGGGTTTCTTTTGGGGATGACGAAAATGTATTGGAATTAGGGGTGTTGGTTGCAAAACCTCAAGATAAAAAGCCACCAAATAGTACAGTTTTAAAAAGTGTGAATTTATGGAATGTTAATTATATCTCAATAAAGAAACTGCAACTTAACATTTTTATAGTTTGTCTCTCAACATGGTACATGAGTAAGATACAGTCATTATTCGTGATCAATTTCACAATGAAATTCCCACAGTGACTTCAATGGAGTGGCTTGTATGAGGTGATTGATATTTGAGACTCAACCCTTTGGAACTAAATGCTCATTTAGGGCTGTTGAATGCCAGTATATATTCTTCATACCCAGGGTATATTCAATCCCTGTATGTATCCTTGCTTTGAATCCACTGTCTTTTTTTCTCCATTTGCTTGAAACATGGTCCTCGGAAATTCATTCACAATAGTGAGAGTTTGTTGACATCTTCCTGGCAAAAGTCTTAACTTGTTTCCAGGACACACTTTAGATCTCATCATTAACTGTCCCAGGGAGCCCCCTGAATCACAGTAGGGCTTACGAAGATGGACCTTATATTTCAGTGTGCACTTAAAATACCCAACGGGCTGATTGCATGGGAACAATCACTTTAGATGAGACAATACAAAGTCAGCACAACTTACTGAGAGAATAGGTGCTGGTGCCTGATGGCCTGAAGTCGTGTCCCATTTGAAAGTCCCAGGTACCTAGGAAGGTTGATTGCTTAGACTTGCTGTTTCTCAGTTCCCTGGTCTGTAATGTGGAAATGTTAACAGGACCTGCTTATTTGTATTATGTTCTAAACTTAGTAAATACTGAGCCTGAAGAAAAATGATAAGATACTTCCTAAGTGCTACCTACATAAGTGATCAAGTATTAAGTGTCTGGAAGCAAAAGCAGAATGTCTCCAGAAAGGGCACCTAGGAGGCTACGAACAGGACAGAACGTACTTATTTACATTGATTGTAGAGCTTGTGAAAAGAATATTATTTCTCAGAGTGCACTGTGGGGTGGGCAGAGTAGGGGGTGACCCATATTTTACGGTTCAGGAGACTGAAATTTAGAGAGACTGAGTAACTTGCCCAGAGTCACAACACTCATGAGTGATGGGTATGAAGCAAGACAGGGAGATGATTCCCTGGGGATGGAGATTCCTGAACCCCTGGACATGAGATCGTGCCCTGGATACACAAACCAAGAGCTCTCCTCACTCCCTTCCCACATCCTCCTGCCTAGGATGCTGCAGGGAGACAGCTGGTACCCAGAGGAGGTGCCTGGCCCAAGAAAATGGCTCAAATCTCAGCCCAACTCCTGACTCAATCCCTGAGCCCAAATACACTGCCTTTTCCCCCAAGACCCCCTGATGGACCGGGAGATGAGAACATGCATCTTGCCCCCTCCCCTCCCCCTCAGCACATGATTCTATCTGCTGCTGCTTTGCAATGAGACTTCCTGGTGGTCAGGTGACCACCCTGAATGACCAGTAGCCTGCTTGACTCTAATTGGCTCAGAACCCAGGACATTCTAAACCAACTGCCCACATGACAGTTGCACAGAGAATTCGCATCATCTTCAACTGACCTAACCTGGATGAGGAGCAGTGGCTACTCACTAGCTGGGCACAGGATCTCCTGGGCTGGTGGTGTTTTGGGGGCTTAATGAATGAAGAATGTGGGCCCCAGTGCCTCACTGACTAAAACCTGACCAATGGTTGGAGTAGCCTGGACTAAGGCCTGGTTGGGGGCGGGCAGTGGCTGAACTGGTTCTGAGTGGGCACCATCTCTGCCCAGTCCTCGCTCTCCCAGATCCAGGCTCTGCTGTATAAACCACAGCCTTTCCTCCTGAATCTACTCACTGGTGTTATTTCCACAGCACCTTCAATGGAGTGGTTAGTGGGGGTGGCACACATGTGCCCCTACCTGTGGTTTGGCCAGAAGTGAATTCTGATGCGTCTGAACCACGACTGGGAATGGTGAGCAGACCATCCTGACTGCACATGATATTCTTGTGCGTCCAGTGTCTGAATCCCTTGTGATCCTTTTCTTTTGGTTAACCGGGCCACAACACTGGAAAATACGTTCAAAGCAGAACTATTGACATATTCCTGGGAGAAGACCATGGGGAAATATCAGTTCATTCCCAGGCCCCACTTCTGTCCCCACTTCTGTTCCCCTTGATCGCCAGCTGCCTAGGGGAGTCAGCTGAATCAAAGCTGGGGAGAAGAATGTTACAATGCGGTGTACAGTTAATACATCCAAAATATTCAGCACTGATCGCACTGGAACATGACTTTATTGAGATGAGATAATATAGAAATGGTGCACAGCACAGTGACTGAGGGCGTGGAGGCTGGTGCCTGATGATCCGGGTTCAGATCATACCAGGCATCACGTGAATCTGGGAAGATTACTTAACCTCTCTGTCTTCAGTTCCCTGTTCTGTGATATGGAAATATTAATGGGCCCACGTATTAGTATAACATGATGAAGCTTAATACAAAAAGTCAGGTAGACGCTGAAGAAAAACGACTGGTCCTTCATAGGTGCTACCTAAGTGTTCAGAAATTAAACGTCTGGAAGAATAAGCAAGAAATGTAGAAGTGCTGCCTCCTGGATGCCACAGGGCAGAGGATGGGGGCAGGTTCTGGGTGCGATGCTTTGCAGCTTGTGAAGAGTATCTGTTATCTCCTGTGATCCCCACATCAGCCATGGGGGCAGGGAGGAAATTCTCAGGGCAGGTGCTGTGATCCATATATACATGGCACTAAAATGTCTAGATTTTCAGTGACTTTCCCAGAGTCTCAAAGCTGATGACAGATGGATGTGGGACACGAATGTAGTTGCTCCCCTGGGGACAGAAAACTCTGAAACCCTAAATCCTCTAGATGGTGCCCTGGACCCCAGAGCCCAGGACTCTGCTCCCTTCGGCCCCTCAATCCTCCTGCCCCACGGTTGCTCCGAGGACAAGAGGGGTCTTAGCCAACAGGAGGGCACATGCCTGACCCAGCTGCCTCCTTTGAGTTGATCCCTGACCCCAAAGCCGTCCAATACTCTGCAAAGAATTTCCTTGAAAGATCAGGCCCTCCACACCTCTGTCACTGAAGGCTCATTCCTCTAACCTGATGGCATTGTCCCTTCACTCCCCCAGGCAGCACCCGAATACCCAGCGGTCCTGTCCACATCAACCAATGGAAATCCTGCCAGGAAATCCCAGCTTCCTTCCTTTCCGAAGACCTCTGGATTCAGACTGCTGATATTTGGCTTTGGATTTTGACATCAACATTCAGGACCATTTGGCCTGTAATTTTCTTTGTCTGATGCTGTTGTCTTTGTCTACTGATGTCTACTGCTGAGGTTGAGCAGTGCTCTCCTGGTCCGATAAAGGCAGTGTCAGGTGTATTTTCTCTATTATCTGTTCCCTGGAAGAGTGTGTTAGGAGATGGGCATCAACTTCTACCTTAAATGTTTGGTAGAAATCAGAGCTAGCCATCTGGGCCTGAAGTCTGTTTTGTGGAATTTTTTTTTCTTTTTTGCATTTCTTTCAACAGAAGCTTATTTGGTACATGGTACAGGGCACAGGTCTTAAGTATAGAGCTTTATGATCTTGTAAATATAAGCACATCTGTCGAACACCCAGTTCAGTACACAGGATATCCCCAGCATGCTGGCAGCCCTCTGAAGAAGGGAAGTAGAGGAGTCACTAACTTATCAGGTTATAAGAATGAAATCAGTTATCCGTGCATGCAGCAAGCACAATGATTTACACACAGTTAGCTCAAAATTAGTGTGGCAACACACCGGGAAAGAAGTGGAGGGAGCTGGAGAGCTGGGAGAATCCAATGCCTTTGGGACTTGTGCTGTGGACGTCTGAGGTCAGGGATTAGGAAGTTGTAAGAGGAGCTTTTCAGAAGCACCTGGGCTTTTACAGAGGAAAACACGACTACTTCTCAAAGTGGAGCACCCATTGCAATCCACTGAGCCCTCCCTTTGTTGAGGGTGCTTTTTCTATACTTGTGTGTTATTTTACATACAAATGTTTAAAAAATAAACCCAGCAGGAGCTCAACTTTGCTTGATATTAAAAGGGTTAAATATAAAACATATATAGGAAACTAATGCTGAACCCATACAGATCATATCAGGGAAGAAAAGGGGCACTAAACAGCTAACTCAGGAGGCGTAGGGAGGTGGCCCTCCTTCCTTCACCTCATGTGTCTCATTTAAGCTTCCAGACACTGGAAGCTCCATCCCCTCTGAGTCTCAGGATGAGTCCTCCGGGTCCTTCGCAGGTGTCGCACCAGAACCTGCCACACACATGCAGTGGAGAGGTGGGTGGGCTCCCTGGTCTGTGTGCGGGACCCAGGGGGCTAGTCAGACCTGGGCCCTGGCTCCCCCAGGGGTCACATCCCCAGGGCACCCCTGTTTGTTGCTCTTTACTAAACGTGGTGTCTAGTAGTGGAGAGATGTTCTGAAGGGGTGATTTAACCTGGGCGTTTGGCCAGGCAGTGTTCAAGTGACTGGTCCTATGAAACAGTGTAAGTGATGCAGAGGAACGGGGAGGCTCTGGGGCTCCAGGATGAAAGGAAACGCTGGGTCCCTCCGTCTGGGCGCTCTGAGAGCGGGAGGTCTGATGACACGGGTGGACGTGGTAAATAACCCCGTCCCTCCAGCCCTACTCAGCCGACTCATCGGGAGACCCACACAGTGGAAATGGTCGGTTCAGTCCAGTCGCTCAGTCACGTCCGACTCTTTGTGACCCCACGGACTGCAGCACGCCAGGCTTCCCTGTCCATCACCAGCTCCTGGAGCTTGCTCAAACTCATGTCCGTTGAGTCAGTGGAAATGGTCAGAGAACCACAACGTTCCCTTTTCCCCTAAGAACCCTTTTTCTTTAACATCCCAGCCAAACTTGCCTGTGTTTCTTCTGCTGTGACAGGATCATAGGTTTCACCACTTAACCCCATCCCAACATGAAAAGTTTACAGAAGACACCGCTTTTCAGAGTGCCATGAAACCAGATCCACTCGATATTTAATTTTAAGATTATTAATTTGGAAGACTGGCTCTTTACTGCACGCTGAATTAGCATTGCTTTGAATTGGCCTTCATTTGTGTGTGTGTGTTGTATTCAATTTTCACACGTCTATTAAAAATCAATAGAACCTGAAGTTGAGAAATGGTGCCGTGAGGTGACCCGGGCTGTTCCATGGGGCTCCACGGAGGCTGGGGCGGGTAGTTGGGTAAATCCCAGCCAGGTGTGGATTCTGCAGGGTCCCCTGCTTGATGTCAGGGCGGCTGCACGCCCACAAGGGAGCTGTCTGCTTACGAGAAGGAGCCCCGGGGTGTCTGTTCTTCTCACCCTCTCCCAGGAAGCCTGCACTCAGGGGTACCCGGGCCATCCTTGTTATCTCACCACATCACGTGACTAACTGGGGATGTGGCCTGCTGACCTTGGCTGGCTGGGAGGGCAAGGCCGGGTCCTACAGAGGGAGATGCTGAACCGTGCCAGGGACACCCTTTACAGAGAACACGATGTGAACAATACCTCCAGGGATGACGTACATTGCTTGTCCCGCTGGCCGCCCCCCGCCCCCGCCCTGAATGTAGGAGCCTGGCATCTCGGGTTCTATGGAACGGGGACCATCCCCTGATGAGTTGTGCTCAGGTCATCCACCAGTTGCGTGTGTGGATGACCACTATACTCTTGTCTCTTGCTGTTGTGCTCACACATAGAGATGGCCACCTCCATGCTCTTCTCTGGTTTTGGGTTTTCCTGAAGCGCCAAGAAAAAAAAAAGCCAGGGGTGGCAGGGGAGGTGCGTGCACTTATTTGCCTTTTGCTCTTCCTCCTGCCCGCTCCATGCTCGCATTTCCTCTTCTTGTTCTTCCTCATCCCCTTTTACTTCATCCTTTCTCTTGAGTCCAGGACTAGAGAATTTGACGGCTGGAGGGCAAGGAACAACTGTGTGTGTCCACAGCTGCTCAGGGCAGGACACCCATGGATGGCAGAAGCGGCAGTGATGTGGGGGAGGTCCAGGGCAGAGCCAGATGTCCTGGGGGTCCCTCCAGCCGGGTGGGGCCAGCCCTTCTGACACCCAAGCCCCTCCTCTTGCCTGGGCCTGAGGCTGAGGGGTGTAGCGTGGGGGCTGGAAGTTGGACGGGTTGGGTAGGGATTGGAGGTGGTAGGGTGGGCATGGGGGTGGGGCGGGGTGGGCTTGGAGGGGTACTCGGGGTTACCCTTTCCATAGAATTCACTGATTCTAGACGGGTTGAGGGTGGACGTGTCAGGAGCCAGGGTAATGGGGGAGGAGGGCTGCAGGGAGATTATTGTATAGATTTTATAGCTGGTGCCAGGGCCTCAAGTGCCTGGATGAGACCAAGTCTTTCTGAATGAGAAGCAGAAAAAGAGGGAAGGAGAGGACAGGAGAGAGAAAGAGGAGCTTATGAATAAGAGGGTGAGAACTTAAAAAAGAGGAATAAATCACATGCAGATTGTTGCTCTCTCTTTAAGAGGCTTCAAAATCCACCAAGTAATGCCCCACACGGAGAATTGCAAGAATGGGGGTGGAGAGGCCTTGGGAAAAGAAAAAGGCGGAAGGGTCCGGGCCTGGCTGAGAACGCGAGGTCCTGCTGCTCCTGCTGCTCCCGGCAGGGCTGAAGCCCGACCTTTGGGCCTTTTCTGCGCCCACCCCCTGCTATGCCTTCTCCCCTGGGGCGGGGACCCTGTCACTTTTGCAATGAGGGGGGTGGGCTTACGATCTCCAGTGTCGTTTCCGGCCCGCATTCTGTGTGTGGCCGAGAATGAATGCCTGCGTCATCCTGCTCCTCCAAGAAGGCAGTCACTACTGTCCCCATGTCACTGCATGCATTGCCTTCTGTTCCTCCCCCTCCCTTCACGACTTAACCTCCCTGTTTTTCTCTCTCGAGTAAAAGCCCGTTTCCTGTCTCCTTGTCAACCTCCATCCATCAGTGTTCTCTAACATGGGAGCATGGAAAGAGGCGTAATCACGGGTGTTCCACTCCCGCATCCCTACCCTGGGAACCCCTACCACGGTTGATTGCCTGGCTGTGCTGGGCTCTGTGGCAGAGACTGACAGCTAACTCCATGTAGCGAGTGACTGTCCCATCCTGGGGCATCTTTAGGTTCTTGAGAGACATTTGAGACTCACAGCAAATCTGTATATACGTTCTGAAGATGAACACAAGCTTAGAGGTAAAGTAACTTGTCCAAATTCTCTGGGTCTGCAAGCGATGCAACAGGGGTCGTCCTCAGCAGGTGTTGGTCACATAAATCCCCAGTCCTGGCCAGGGTTAGTCCCGGAGCCTTGGAAGGACTGGGGACGGGGAGGCGGGGACCTGGGCTGGCCTGGGGGAAGGTCGCAGGGCGGGCTGGGCTGGGGTGCAGTGGGGCAGGAGCAGGCACTGTCTGGCGGGAGCAGGGGCTTCTGAGAAGAGCCATGACCCCTGGCCCCGCTGCCCAGAGGCGCTGTCCTGGGGCAGGTCACTCCCAGGGGACCGGGTCAGCAGGACTGTGAGGACAGGGGTGTGCAGCCGGCCCCGCAGTCGTTCACAGCATCCTGGAGGATTCCTGCTGGCTGTGGAGGGGCTCGAGGGGGCAGCTGGCCCCGGGATTCGGGATGTGGGGGAGAAGTGGAGGCTAGAAAGGTGCTCCAGGGTGTGCTCCCCCTCAGCTCTGTGGGAGGACCTGGGAGCCTGTGGAGGGAGCTGGGGGGACGTCCTCTCTAACTTCCCGACCCCTGGGAGCAGCGCCCTCAAACCGGGAGGAAACCTGAGGGCAGGAGACCCAAGCCCCCCAGTGGAGGGGCTGCCCGGAGACCTGCACGTGTAGAGGGGAGAGTGCATCTGCTCCCTCCTGGAGCGCACAGGAGGGGCTATGTCTCCAGGTTCCAGTGTTGGTGAGGGAGTCATGTCCCACCAGATGGCCTCATCCCAGCTCAACCCCCAAACCCCGACCAGTAATGCATGTGTTTTATTCCCAAGAGATGCCAAGCAAACGTAAGCAAAGGCTTTGCTTTGGCAAAGCCAGGAAAGAGCTCATGGGAGCTCTTTATGTCATGGGAAAGATAAATCTTAAATCTTGAAGCCCATACAAAGGCTTAGTGTCTCCCACTGTTATGTCATTAATATAAGAAAAGAGCAACACAAGCCCTCACACATACTTCCTTCTTTTCTTATTTCGTGTCCCTCTTCATCAGTCTCCAAAGAGGCATGGGTAACCCGATTGCTCCTGGGGACCCTGACCTATTGGATCCTGCCCGAATGTCAGTCCCTACCTGGAGAGCCTCCACCCTCACTGAGCTACAAACACTCTCCAGGAAACAGTCCTTAGCGACACAAACGTGAGCAATAGAGTTAATAGAGAGAGTGGCCCATTTTTTCTTCCTGTGCCCGCAGAGGCTGGGCTGGCTGCCACTCAGCATCACGGAGCTCCTTCCTCTTGGTTCTCAGACCTTCCCCGGGGCTCCCTGGAGCCAGAGCCCTCCGCCCAGAGGTTGATGGCACTTGCAAAACCTTCACTGAGAGAGAAGATCCCCCCCTTCAACTTCTCACATCCCCCTTCCATCGGATCCTTCCCGCTCTGGCCTCCCACCTTATTAGCCCGCAAATCCACCTGTGAGGCGAGCACAGGCTTTGTGGGTTAGGTGACTTGAAGGGAGCAGAGCCCTTGGCAGGCACAGGGCAGCTTCGCGGGAGAATGTTCTGTGAGGATGAAAATGTTCTCTGTGGATGGGGCCCTTGAAACAGGGCTCGGGCGATGGGTGGTGGGTGGGGGCGGGGGACTTGAGTATTTTCTTTGATTTTTTTACGTTGGTTTCCATGGGAGCAGACAGCTCTGGCTTGGGGCCACTGGGGGCAGTGCACTACAACGAGATCAGAAGCGGCTCCTTGCTTTGGAGGAGTTAGACGGCCTGATGGTGACCATGCCTTTGCAGATTCTTCCTGGGCTCCGGCACACGTGCCAGGACCCTACGTGAGGCCCTGGGGAACACAGGTCAACACCCAGGGGCCCTTGAGGGTTCCCAGCAGGGTGAAGGGCAAGGCCAGGCACACCGGTGCTGGACGTAATCTGTAATTCGTAATCCGAACCGCAGGGTCTGGAGAGGTGGTGGGTGACGGGGCGGGCAGGGCGTGATGCTTCAGGAGCCCGCCTTTCTCGCCCCTGATGGAGATTAGAGCCTGTGGACGGGGCCCTTGCTTGACGTGGGCCCAGCAGGCCTGGACAAGCTGAGCAGAGGGAAGCTTGCCACCCCTGAACTAGATCCCAGCCCAGGGGGTACACTTCAGACACTGATGGGGGGTGGCCTGAGATGGGTTGTCCAAGGGCTGAGCTGTCCAATTCTCACTTGGGTGAGAATTGATGAGGGAGACACACAGAGGCAGCGCCCTTGCAGAGACTCACCTATGCAACGTCCAGGGTTGCTGGACTCACGAGCGGGTGGACATGGAGTTTGGGCCTGAGCATTGCAAGACCTGTCAGAGGAGCTCTCCAACTGATGACCACGGGGCCATAAAAGGAGAGCAGGAGGGACCACCTCCACCTGGGGTCAGCCCCCATTTCTTTTCCTTGCGTCCCCTCCCCCTGGCCAGCCCTGGGGCCCACGCCCCTCCTACCTACCTCCTCTGCAATGAGAATGGTCCACAGCTGCCCTGGCCATGTGGTGTGAAAGTGCTGCTGTTTAAATGTGTTTCTGAGCCAGACAACCCTTGGCCAACAGTGTGTAGATAAGGACTGGTTGTCAGGCAACTTCCAGAAACAGGAGTGAGCAGAAACTTGTCCCTCCTGGGCTCCCAGGTGGGAGAGGCCTGGGGACCTCCATGTCTTCGGCCCTGACTGTCTCACGACCCTCATCCCTGTGGGCGCGTCTCCTGGCCAGTCCCAGATGCAACCTGGATCAGGTGGGCTCTGCCCACGAAAGCTAGCATGTTTTTTTTTTTTTTTCCACTCAGCGAGTGAGTGACTCCAGACTACATCCCATGTTCCCTGACGCCACCTGCCAGTACAGGGAAAAAACACTGATCTGAGGATCAGACCCAGTGCGTTTTGCCTGCACCAGTCTTCCGTTCTCCTGGTGACTTTAGGAGACCAGATGGGAGACAGTGGTCAGGTCAAAGGCCCCAAAAGCAAGGGGTAGGGAACACCCGTGGCAAAAACATGAGCTTTTCCTGAAGGTTGAGACTCTCAAGTTTAGTTTGGTCGGCTATACGAAAATTCAAGAGGGAACTATTGCTGCCGAACAAAAGGTCTGCCTTCCCCTGACCGCATTCCCCCCAACCCCACTCCGCCACCACGAAATTTACCACTGATGCTGTCATTTGTAAATGCCCTCTTGGGATCAGGTGTCAGTCAGTCAAAGACTCTTACTCAGTAGTCCCCTCCCCTCTCCCACCATGGAAATGGTGCCTATAACCCCTCATGTACCCTGGCCAGCTTTCATATTTGATTGAAAAGGAAAGAAACCAAGAAAGCAGCATTTCTACCCCAGACGAAGAAAAGCTAGCTTACCTTGGCTCTGGATGGGGCTTCTTCCTCTGCTCTGTCACTGGGAAGATCCTCTAATAGGTCCTGCAGGGGGTCGGGGTGGGGGTCCTAAGAAAACCCGCAATGACGTGGGGACATTGGTGGTGCCACTCAGAAATGACTTGGTGTGTGTGGGGGGGGGAGTGCTTTGCTTGATGTAT
Source organism: Bos javanicus (assembly GCF_032452875.1). Taxonomy (NCBI): domain Eukaryota; kingdom Metazoa; phylum Chordata; class Mammalia; order Artiodactyla; family Bovidae; genus Bos; species Bos javanicus. The sequence goes on along the minus strand of NC_083884.1, from coordinate 65,488,651 downwards.
GGACCCTGGGATGGCGGTGTGTGGATGTGGCTGGTTAACAGGCATGGACCAGAGGGGAGGGGGAAGGCAAAGGAGAGAATGTGAAAAAGAAACAGAGCCCTTGGTTTGGCTTCGTCTCTCAAGGTGACCTAAACTGACCAACGCGAATGTGTCAGTCTACGCGTGGTCCTGGCTTGCCGGCTGTGATTCAGTGGCGCGGTCTCCATTGCCTCTCCTGCCCATTCTGAAGCTCATTTTGCTTGCCATTTTCTTCCTGACCTCTTCCAAGACCATTTCAGTCTCCACGAGGCAACGATACTGCGTTGGTGTTAGCCATCTGAGGCATGGGATCTCACACTTGAGAAGATTTTTGGTGGAAGAGATTCAGCCATAGGCAGTGCATTCTACTGTGCTTTGCCGATCCTCTGCTGTGGAGACGCGAGAACACTGAAATACTGCCGTTTCAAAGTAACCCCCTATAGTCATGTGCTGTTTTTACCTCCAGTGTTCTTTTTCTTTTTCACGTATGTGTTCTCGTTGGGAGAGGTGGCTGTCCTCACCTGGGTAGCAGTCTGGGGGTGGGCTAGTCCACTTCAGAGGGAGGGAGATGGGGGGTGTGTGTGAGGGCCAACGCTTTTCAACGTGGGCAGTGCAAGAGAGTAGTAAAGAGGGTGGGCACCAGGCACTTTGAGTTCTTAACCTGTCACCATCCCCAGGGTGTGTAACTCAAGGATTTCAGAATTTCTAGGACTCCCGGTGATAATGTAGCCAACACTCAGCTTTACCTGTCTGATGTCTGAGGCTGGCTCCTAAGGAGTCGTGACCCAGAAGTGGCAGAAGGTGACCCAGTCGTCCTCGATTCTGCCTTCCGTGCTTAGCATCTGTGAGCTGGCCAAGGAGCCTGTGAACTCTGCGTGCCCTTCACGCTAACCATGGGGCCCAAGTCTCTGTAACGAGGATGCACCCACAGGGAATGGTGGGGAGGCCCCACGGGCAGCATTGCAACATTGGTACGCTGGGACTGGAACCAAGAGTTCTCCTTGTGTCTTATGGTCCCGGATTCTTCTTATTAGGAGAACCTCTCCCCTGGTCTGCCCGTGACCTGAGTTGACTCGTGCTGCTGAACTGCGTGGTCGTATGCCACCTGGCCAACCCCACCTGCAGATACGCGGTCCACGGCTTTGAGACAGCTGTGGGGAGGGACCTGCTGGCCATGGGGGAACCAGGGCACTGCAGGCACTGATCGCGCTGTGTGGCTTCTCCGTTCTTGCCTAAAGCTTGTCTCGACCCAACTGGTGTGATCACCCCGGGAGACTGAACCCCAGCCCCAGATGGCCATGGGCTGGAGGTCTGCAGGCTCCTACTTTGGGAGGATCAGTATCGTGAGGATCTGCATGTTCTGGGAATCCCCTCTGGGCACTGGTAGCTGGCCCTCCCTGCCTGACCGCTCTCTTGGTTTATGGGACCCCTGGGGCCACCTTCTAGGGGTGACAGGGCTGGGGGCCTGGGCGCTTGAGGGTGCAAGCACAGATGCTGGTGACTGATGGTTCCATTGATGGGTGATGGGTGTTCAGGGGGTCCAAGCCATGCCACCCACACCACATGCCTGGTTCACATGTTGTCTCTTCCACTCAAGCGCTTGAGACTGGCACACATGCATACCTGTCCCCCAGTTTCTCCATCTAAGGAGTGGGGTTGTTGAGCAAACCTCCAGGTATGGCCATGGTGGGTGTCGAATGAATGAATGAGTGCAGTGGTGATGGCCTCCTTCACTCCCTCTATGCTACTTGAGAAAATTGGCAGGTTGCACTGTGTAAGTTAGATGTATCTACTGGGGGAAGCACGCACACACAACCTCTGCACACATATTCACAATTACCCCACTTAAGATTTACACATAGATCACCCCCTACCCCCACTAATCACACGCACACCCTCACCCCCCCTGAAACGGAATGCAGCCATTGCCAGGGACTTACAGGACATGGCCATAGGTCTTTACCTGAAGAATAAATTTATTTCACCACACCCCCAAATCCTCTCTCTCACCAGGAAGCTGGAATTGGGATGGTCATCCCAAAAGCCAGCAAAAAAGCTCCACCTTCCTCCGCTAGCTTTTTTTCCTTAGCAGTAGACTCATTCCTGAATATGTAGAGTTTTCTTTGCTTTTCAGGCCACCCACAAGAGCAGAGAACGTAATACCCTCGCTCATAGCCATAAGGGAACGTCCACTGTCTCTTGAGTTCTGAGTGAAGAGGATAGGAGTCACGGAGGCTGGGTTCTTCCTTGGAACGTCAGCATCCTTGGATTCACTGGGAGACTATCTCTCAGCTGGGGCTCCAGGTCCCTCCTCTTGGAAATCAACTTTCGAGTTGGGTCTGAAGTTATTCTTCTGCGAGTTCACAGAGCAACAGCCCTCCCCACAGGGGTTCTCCTGCAGTAAACGGATGCAGTGGAGACACCACCATATTTACACGAGTATCTCCGTGAAGGCCCGGCACCCAGGCCATGCGCTTGCTTCTTCAAAGTGGTCAAGCCATGGTGGCTGCCAGGAGGAGTGTCCTGGGATGTCCTGAACAGAGCCATTCTACTTTGTCTCTGAATCTGACTGGACACTTCATATAAGTGGAATCATACAGTGTATGCCCTCTTATGACTGGCTTCTTTCACTTAGCATAATGGCCTCAAGGTTCATCCATGTCGGTGAAAGTGAGAGTCACTCAGTCGTGTCTGACTCTTTGCGACCCCGTGGACTATACGGTCCATGGAATTCTCCAGGCCAGAGTACTGGAGTGGGTAGCCTTTCCCTTCTCCAGGGGATCTTCCCAACCCAGGGATCAAACCCAGGTCTTCTGCATTGCGGGTGGATTCTTTATCGGCTGAGCCACAAGGGAAGCCCACCGGTAGCATGTGTCAGAATGTCCTTCTTTTTAAGGCTGAATAATACCTTTGTATGGATGTGCCCGTTTTGCCTTCCCATCCTCTTGTCAGTGGGCACGTAGCTTGCTTCCACCTTTCAGCTGTGGAGAACAATGCTGCTGTGAATACGGGTGTACAAATATCTCCTCAAGACTCTACTTTGGGAATAGAAAAATATCACAGCATTTTTTCATCTTTGGAGAGACTGCCCTCCTGTTTTCTGTAATGGCCGCATCATTTTACATTACCTCCCACAGTGCCCAAGGGTTCTGATTCCTTCCCAACCTGGCCAACACTTACTTTCTGGTTTTTTTTTTTTTTTTTAAGTATTTGATACCCTAATACATGTGAGATGGTATCTTGTTGTGGTTTTGATTTGTATCTCTCCCCTTGATCAGTGATGCTGAGTTGTTTTTGTTTTTTTTTTTTCATGTGCTTATTAGCCATTTGTGTATCTTCTTTGGAAAACTGTGTATTCTAGTCTTTTACCCATTTTTAAAGTTGGGTTGTTGGTAGTTGAGTTGTAGGAGTTCTCTGTATATTCTGGATATTAACCCCTTTTCAGATACATGATTTGCATTTTTTTTTTCCCATTCGTGGGTTGTCCATCACTAGGCTGAGGTGGAAGAAATATCCAGACTCACCTCCAGCTATCCTGCAAGTCCTCTTTGGCTGGGACGTTGACCCAGAGCAGGGCTGAGAAGTTTATGGAAGTGAGGCGACGGTGCATATCTACCATCCTCTACATCAGAGTTTTTGCACACATTTTGAATCGTCTAAAAAATATATATATATTGGAAGGGGATTTTCCTGGAAGCCCAGTGGTTAAGACTCTGTGCTTCCACTTCAGAGGGCCCAGATTTGATCCCTGGTCAGGGAACTAAAAGATTCTGCATGCTGTGCAGCACAACCAAGGGAAAAAAAAAAAAAAACTTTGGAAAAAAGAAAAGAAAAATGATGATGTAAACGTAAATCATATATTTTTTCAACTCAATATGTCCAAAATGTTGGAATTTTTACACGTGGCATATAAAATGTGGCCACATTTGTAGGGCTCAATAGTTACACTGAGCCAGCTGCTACCTTGGGCTTCCCTAGCGGCTCAGTGAAAAAGAATCTGCCTGCCGACGGTGGAGACTTGAGTTTGATCCCTGGGTCAGGAAGATTCCCTGGAGAAGGAAATGAAAACTCACTCCAGTATTTTTTGCCTGGGAAATCCCATGGACAGCGGAGCCTGGCGGGCTACACAGTCCGTGGGGGTCACAAAGAGTCAGGCACGACTTGTGACTAAAACAGTAACAAAAGTCGGTACCACATTGGGTGGGTGACAAAGTTGCATACTTATTGCCGGGCATACAGTTGGTGCTCAGTAATGGCTGAGTTATCTGTGGCTAAATCCCACCCGTCCCTTTTATAACTTGAGAAAAGTGTTTAAAAAGTTTTTGGAAGGCCTACCTTCCTGGGTTTGCAGAAGTTTCCTGTGGGTCACCCCATGGTCGTTCAGGGCTGGCGCACATTTGGTTTCTCTTCGTACATTTCGGTCTCCTCTCCTCGTGAGGACACCAGTCAGATTGAATAAGGGCTCAGCTGACGGCCTCATTTGAACTGAACCCCCTCTTTAAAGGCCTTCTCTCAAAACATAGTTTCATCCTGAGATACTGGGTTTTAGGGCTTCGACATCAGAATTTGGTTTGGGGGGGACACCATTCAGCCCATAACAGAATTTAAACAGCTTGTAAGTTTTTATAGTCTTGTGAGGACAAGGTGGTCACCGTAGCCCAGTTACCAGGAGGCAGAGATATGTGCAAAGCTGAGGCGCCATAGCATCAGACGGGTCCTTGCCTTCTGGTGGGCGTTTCAAAGAAAGTAGGAGACAGGAAGCGTGAATGAGAACAGGGAAGAGCAAGGTCCTTTCATAGACTTTGACAGAGCGCCACCTAGCGGGTAGCTGTAAGATGACGTGAAGTGAAGTCGCTCAGTCGTGTCCGACTCTTTGCGACCCCATGGACTGTAGCCTACCAGGCTGTAAGATGGCTAGAGGCTTTTAGGATTATCACGAATCAAATGTTAGCTATGTGTGCAACTGTCACTCAAGAACTAAAACCTGTCCAGGGTTCTTTAATATCTGAAGAAAAAAGGTCACATTATGTGCGCAGGTGTTTAGAAACAACAGACTCTCAAATTTCATCGAGTGTTCGGTGATACGGATATTTAAAATATGTACAATTTATAAACTGCCATTATGACCTCATATTTTGAATCTCAAGAATATTTAAAATCAGCTTCATGATTTTTTGCTTTGACTTCACTTTTTCAATTTAATGTGTCGTAAAACAAAATAGCAATTTGCAGTCTCTTGCAAGAAAATAAAAGTGAAGAATTTATCATAGGATGGCAATTATTACCTAATCCCATCTTGCCTTCCACATTCACTATGGAATAGCCTACCATGCAATGGCTTAGCGAATAGGTTGTGTGTGTGTGTGTGCACGCGCGCGCGCACACACACATGCGCACTTAGTCACTGAGTCGTTTCCATCTCTTTGTGGCCCGGTGAACTGTAGTCTGCCAGGCTCTTCTACCCAAGGACTGAAATGGGTTGCCATTTACTACTCCAGGGGATCTTCCCCACCCAGGGATTGAACCCATGTCTCCTGTATTGGCAGGCGAAATCTTTACCACTAGAATCACCTGAGAAGCCCGTCATCGAGTAGGTTGTTTGCCCATCAAATTGGACCTACATATTCCAAACAGTTTAGCTGAAGTGAGAGTTTATATTAGATATCAGTGAAGGGTAAATATTAGCAAAGTTAATCTTTAAAATATGAGCCAGAATGAGAATTTTAGCTAGCATTGTGTGGTTTACAGATTAATAAGCACAACATATTTACAAATATATATGAAATAATTAGTGAATTGTAATTAATGCAAATCATTTTGAAATTTGGTTCAGTACTGAATAAAAATGCTTGTTTTACTTCAATAAAAAAAGTTTGTGGCATAATTTCTCTGTCTTTAGTGAGAATCTCATTTTTGCCAGAATGAAATCAAAATACAGTCAGGTTAAAGACACCTGGTTTGAAGGGCAGGAAGAGATCCTCCAACATAAAAAGCCCACTGTCGAAGATATGGTATGTACATGCCATGGGATGTTACTTAGCCATAAAGAATGAGATTCTGTCATTTTTAATAATTTGCAATGTTTATTATGCTCAGTGAAGTAAGCCAGAGAAAGACAAATACATATGATATCACATATGTGGAATCTAAGAAATAATACAAATGAATGTATATAGCAAATGAGAAACAGGCTCAAAATATAGAAACTAGTTGTTGCCAGTGGGGGTAGGGTATGGGATTAAGGGATTAAGAAATACAAACTCCTAAGCAGTTGATAAGCAGCAGGGATATATTGTATCAACGGGAATTGTAGCCATTAATCTTATAAGTAACTTGTAACAGATTATAATCTGTAAAAATACTAAATCACTTTGCTGTGTACCTGAAACTAATATAATATTGTAAATCAACTATATACTTCAGTGAAAGTATCAATTTTTATATCCTTCAGCAAAATTTGTAGGTTTTACTGTATACAGGTCTCCTATAACAGGTCTCATTAAATGTGTAGCTAAGAGGGCTTCCCTGGTGGCTCAGTGGTAAGGAATCCACCTGCCAGTGCAGGAGACACGGGTTTGATCCCTGATCCGGGAGGATCCCAGATCCTCTGGATGCCCCGGATGCTGTGGAGCAACTAAGCCCGTGTGCCACAGCTGTTGAGCCCCGGGGCTGCAGGGCCCTGGAGCCGCAACTACTCAGCCCACAGGCTGAAGCTACTGAAGCCTGAGTGCCCAAGAGCCTGTGCTCTGCAACAAGAGAAGCCGGAGCAATGAGAAGCCAGCACACTGCAACTAGAGGGTAGCCTGCACAGCAACAAAGACCCAGCACGAGACCAAAAATAAATATATAAATTATATAAAAAAATTATAGCTAAGCATCTTCTAAAAAATTGAATTTAAAAGCCCCTTGTAGGTGGGTTTCACTCCTGAACCTGAACCATCCTCAGAAGGAGTTGGAGGCCAGAGGAGGATCTAGGAGAAATGTGAGGCCAATCTTGATTTCTTTTTTGCTTTTCAGTTTTCTACAAAAGGCAAAGATGACAGAACAAAGTTTGGGGGAGTGGAGTAATTTATTAAATACAGCAAGTGTTGCCGAGGCAACTCAAATCCCGCACCCAAGGTGTACGCTTAGGGACTCTCGGGCCCTCTGCTCCAGAAACTGTAGGCAGGACTAGATAATTCAGCCCTGAAGCCGTAGAGACGACGCTCTCTTTCGTTAGTCAGATCTTGGCTTGGACTCCCTCATGAGATGGTGAAGTGAGTTCCCCCCACTGACTAGTTCAGCCTCTCAGCTGCTGCTGTAGGTCTGAGCCATGACCAGACAGTGGGACCCACTGGCGGAGGTTGGAGGGTCTCTGAGTCTAAACGAGGATATCCAGTGGAATGGAACCCACACATCTAATGATAAAAGTTTTCTAGTAACCACCTTCATCTAGAGCGAAAGGAACCAAGTCAAAATCATTTGGCAAAATGTTATTTCAACCAGTCATCAACAATTAAAATATGTCAAAATAGTTGAAATTGCTTTTTTTTAAAACAAACAAACATCTTCAAAATGTGGTTCTGAAGCGTTTTATACTCAGCGCATCTCGGTTCAGATAAGCCACATTCCCAGTGCTCAGTGGCCACGTGGGGCTGATGGCTACAATACCGGGCAGCCCAGGTCTATAGTGGCCTTCAGGGATTTTCCTGGAGGTGGATATTGGAATCCTTTCCCTTTGTAACATATTAGTGGTGGATCTCCAAGTACTTCGTAGGCTTCAGAGGATACAGAGACCCAAAGCAGGACACCCAGATGTGACAAGAACCCAGCTGGACAGTGAGTCTCCCGGGGTTCCAGCCCCAGTTTCTCTCTCTCTCCTTTTTTTTTTTTTTAAAGGTTTTTAAAATATTTTTGAACTTTTATTGTAGTACAGCTGATTTACAATGTTGTGTTAGTTTCTACTGTACTGCAAAGTGACTTGCTTATGCCTCTACTGTAAATCCCTTGCATACAAACCTGCAAGTTGTGAACTTGGAAAGATGCGACCATGTGTCCACATGCCCTGTCATGTAGAGTCGTTCACATGTCTGGCGTACATTGTCGCATGCGTGCATCTTCTACAGGGGGTTGTGCTCTTCAAGTATACTTCACTGTGCAACGCTGTACACAGTACAATAGCACAGCATCTTTATGTCAAGCCCAGGAGGTCCGGAAGCATGTGTAGAAGCAGCAGTGGTGTCAGGGAGCATTTAACAGGAGGAGTCCTGCATGCTGTTTTCTGTTTCTCAAGGATTCTCTGTTCTCATCAGTTCCTATTCCGAGAACGAGTAGAGCTGCACGCAGTTCTCAGGACTAAGGTCATAGGATGAGACATGCAGTGACTCTTTTCAGCATCAGCGACCTTGTATGTATTAGACTATCCATATTGTGGCTATTGATAAAATTTCATTCTGTGTAATAGCTGAGTAATCATTCTTCCTACAGATATATAAGCCTGCATTTCTGCTAATAAAATACCCTTGCTCCATCAGAGCTTGGGTCCCCGTGTCTTTCTTTCTCTCTTTCTTTCTCTCTTTCACTTTCTTACCGTGGACTCTGGACCACCAGGTTCCGGTCCATTAAAGGACCTCAACAGTACAGTAACAACCCAGGCATCACTGGATTGTTTTTTCAAGAGGGTAGACAGAATTGAACCCAGCAAGGAATCGGAATCTGTGCCATTAACATCAGGTGTGAGTGAGACTTCAGCCTGCTCTCTGTCTCCTACTGCTGACGATCCTTCAGCTCTACCATCTCCCACCTCCTCTCCCAGCTCCAGTCGGTAACTGTTCTTGCCTGTGGAAGGCTGCTGCTACAGAGCCGTGAACAACACCAGGATGCGTGGCTTCTGGAGAGGAATTTGATCTGAGGCCAGAGACAAGGCTTGATCACTCAGAGCCTTTTTGTGTAACAAAGCTTTATTAAAGTATAAAAAGAGATAGAGAAAGCTCTGACATAGACATTAGAAGGGGACAGAAAGAGTGCCCCACCCTTTGCTAGTGTGTTTTGTGTCTGTTAGCTGACTGCTAATTGGATAAGGGAAACATCTCAGCGGTGAGGGAGTTTCACCAGGCCCCTCTCCTACCATATGCACTTTTGATATAGAATGGCAATGGTATGTCATCCCCCACAGCCATAAAACGTTTGACATTAATACTGGTTTGTTGAGCCATTATCAGCCCAAAGTTTGAGAAAAAAAAAAAAAAGATTAGTCCTTGCTGGAACCAATTTGAAGAAAGGTAGATTCCAAAGCAAATACATGTTTCCTTAACATAGCTTAAGAAAACTATTTCCATAAGAATTCATGTTGATGTATGGCAAAACCAATACAATATTTAAAGCAATTAGCCTCCAATTAAAATAAATATTTAAATTAAAAAAAATATTTCCATAAGAAAATTGCGTTGGTTAGCTCAAGGTTCGAAAAAAGTTCAGGTGGAACTAAGTGTCTTCAACAGAGAAGAGAAAAAAAAGCCTGCCACTTGCAGTTTATTTCCTCCTGCTGCGTGGGGACCTCTGGCCTTCCTACCTGGTAACCCTCTCAGCCCATTCACTTGACACCAGCTCCTGTATTCCAGCTGTTGTACTGTGCTACTGTATTTTTCAAGGTACTGTATGGCAAGATTAAAAATGTTTTCTGTGTTTTTGTCTTTTATGTATCATTTGTGTGAAAAGTATAAACCTATTACAGTACTATATAGCTGATGGTGTTAATTGGGTACCTAGGCACCCCACTCCAGTACTCTTGCTTGGAAAATTCCATGGACGGAGGAGCCTGTTAGGCTGCAGTCCATGGGGTCACTAAGAGTCGGACACGACTGAGCGACTTCACTTTCACTTTCCACTTTCATGCATTGGAGAAGGAAATGGCAACTCACTCCAGTGTTCTTGCCTGGAGAATCCCAGGGACAGGGGGAGCCTGGTGGGCTGCCGTCTATGGGGTTGCACAGAGTCGGACACGACTGAAGTGACTTAGCATAGCATAGCATAGGCTAACTTTGTTGGACTTACGAAAAATTGTATTTACAAACGCAGTCTTGGAATGGAACTTGTTCATATGTAGGGGACTTAATTGCATGTACATTCTTTGTAAAATCCTTTTCCATTATGGTTTATCACAGGATAATGAATATATTAATAATTCCCTGTGGTATACAGTAGGACCTGGTTATTTATCCATCCTATACTCCCAATCCATCTCTCCCCTACCTTCTCTGCCTCAGCAGCTACAAGCCTGTGCTCAATGTCTGTGAGTTTGTTTCTGTTTCATAGGTAAGTTTATTTGTGTCATTTTTAAAAAATTTATATTTTTATTGAAGGATAATTGCTTTACAGAATTTTCTTTTCTGTCAAACCTAAACATGAGTCAGCCGCAGGTATGTGTATATCCTCTCCCTTTTGAACCTCCCTCCCATCTCCCTCCACATCCCACACCTCTAGGTTGATACAGAGCCCTCGAGTTTCCTGAGCCAGACAACAAATTCCCATTGGCTATCTATGTTAGATACGGCAATGTAAGTGTCCATGTTACTCTTTGCATACATCTCACCCTCTCCTCTCCTCTCCTCTCCCCGTGTCCATAAATCTATTCTCTGTCTGTTTCTCCATTGCTGCCCTGTAAGTAAATTCTTCAGAATCATTTTTCTAGATTCTGTACATGTGCGTTAGAATACGATGTTTATCTTTCTCTTTCTGACTCACTTCACTCTGTATAATCGGTTCTAAGTTCATCCACCTCATCAGAACTGACTCAAATGTCTTCTTTTGTACGTCTGAGTAATATCCACAACTTCTTTATCCATTCATCTGTCGATGGGCATCTAGGTTGCTTCCATGTTCTAGCTATTGTAAATAGTGCTGCAATGAACAATGGGATACATGTGTCTTTTTCAACCCTGGTTTCCTCAGGGTATATGCCCAGGAGTGGGATTGCTGGGTCATTTGGTGGTTTTATTCCTAGTGTTTTAGGGAATCTCCATACCGTCTTCCATAGTGGCTGTATCAATTTACATTCCCACCAACAGTGCAAGAGTGTTCCCTTTTCTCCACACCCTCTCCAGCATTTATTGTTTGTAGAGTTTTTGATGATGGCCATTCTGAGTGGTGTGAGGTGATATCTCATTGTAGTTTTGATTTGCTTTTCTCTAATAATGAACGATTTTGAGCATCTTTTCATGTATTTGTTAGCCATCTGTCTGTCTTCTTAGAAGAAATGTCTAAGTCTTTTTCCCACTTTTTGATTGAGTTGTATGAGCTGCTTGTATATTTTGGAAATTAATCCTTTGTCAGTTTCATTTGCTATTCTCCCATTCCAAGGGTTGTCTTTTCACCTTGATTTAGTTTCCTTTGCTGTGCAAAACCTTTTAAGTTTAATCAGGTCCTGCTTGTTTAGTTTTATTCTTATTTCCATTACTCTAGGAGGTGGGTCATAGAGGATCTTGCTTTGATTTATGTCATCGAGTGTTCTGCCTATGTTTCCCTCTAAGAGTTTTATAGTTTCTGGTCTTAGATTTAGGTCTTTAATCCATTTTGAGTTTATCTTTTTGTATGGTGTTAGGAAGTGTTCTAATTTCAGTCTTTCACATGTAGCTGTCCAGTTTTCCCAGCACCATTTATTGAAGAGGCTGTCTTTGCCCCATTGTATATTCTTCCTCCTCTGTCAAACATAAGGCACCAATAGGATGCATGGGTTTATTTCTAGGATTTCTATCTTGTTCCATTGGTCTATATTTCTGTTTTTGTGCCAGCACCATACTGTCTTGATGACTGTAGTTTTGTAGTATAACCTGAAGTCAGGAAGGTTGATTCCTCCAGCTCCATTCTTCTTTCTCAAGACGGCTTTGGCTATTTGGAGTCTTTGTGTTTCCATATGAATTGTGAAATTTTTTGTTTTAGTTTTGTGAAAAATGCCATTGGTAATTTGATAAGGGATCACATGGTATCTGTAGATTGCATTTCGTAGTATAGTCATTTTCACAATATTGATTCTTCCTACCCAGGAACATGGACTATCTCTCCATCTGTTTGTGTTGTCTTTGATTTCTTTCATCAGTGTCTTATAATTTTCTGTGTACAGTTCTTTTGTCTCCTTCAGTTCAGTTCAGTCACTCAGTCGTGTCTGACTCTTTGTGACCAGGCCTCCCTGTCCATCACCAACTCCCACAGTTCACTCAAACTCATGTCCATCGAGTTTGAGTGATGATGGCCAGCCATCTCATCCTCTGTCATCCCCTTTTCCTCCTGCCCCCAATCCCTCCCAGCATCAGAGTCTTTTCCAGTGAGTCAACTCTTTGCATGAGGTGGCCAAAGTACTGGAGTTTCAGCTTTAGAATCATTCCTGCCAAAAAACACCCAGAACTGATCTCCTTTAGAATGGACTGGTTTGATCTCTTTGCAGTCCAAGGGACTCTCAAGAGTCTTCTCCAACACCACAGTTCAAAAGCATCAATTCTTTGGCACTCAGCTTTCTTCACAGTCCAACTCTCACATCCATACATGACTGCTGGAAAAACCATAACCTTGACTAGATGGACCTTTGTTGGCAAAGTAATGTCTCTGCTTTTGAATATGCTATCTAGGTTGGTCATAACTTTCCTTCCAAGAAGTAAGCGGCTTTTAATTTCATGGCTGCAATCACCATCTGCTTAGGTAAGTTTATTCCTAGATATTTAATTCTTTTTTTTGCAATGGTGAATGGCACTGATCCCTTAATTTCTCTGACTTTTCATTGTTAGTATATAGAAATGCAAGTGATTTCTGTGTATTGATTTTATATCCTGCAACTTTGCTAAATTCACTGATTAGCTCTAGTAATTTCCTGATACTATCTTTAGGGTTTTGTTTTAGAAAAGGCAGAGGAACCAGAGATCAAATTGCCAACATCCGCTGGATCATGGAAGAAGCAAGAGAGTTCCAGAAAAACCTCTATTTCTGCTTTATTGACTATGCCAAAGGCTTTGACTCTGTGCATCACAATAAACTGTGGAAAATTCTGAAAGAGGTGGGAATACCAGAATACCTGATCTGCCTCTTGAGAAATTTGTATGCAGGTCAGGAATCAACAGTTAGAACTGGACAAGGAACAACGGACTGGTTCCAAATAGGAAAAGGAGTTCGTCAAGGCTGTATATTGTCACCCTGTTTATTTAACTTATATGCAGAGTACATCATGAGAAATGCTGGACTGGAAGAAACACAAGCTGGAATCAAGATTGCCAGGAGAAATATCAATAACCTCAGATATGCAGATGACACCACCCTTATGGCAGAAAGTGAAGTGGAACTAAAGAGCCTCTTGATGAAAGTGAAAGTGGAGGGTGAAAAAGTTGGCTTAAAGCTCAACATTCAGAAAATGAAGATCATGGCATCCGGTCCCACCACTTCATGGGAAATAGATGGGGAAACAGTGGAAACAGTGTCAGACTTTATTTTTCTGGGCTCCAAAATCACTGCAGATGGTGACTGCAGCCATGAAATTAAAAGACGCTTACTCCTTGGAAGGAAAGTTATGACCAACCTAGACTGCATATTCAAAAGCAGAGACATTACTTTGCCAACAAAGGTTCGTCTAGTCAAGGCTATGGTTTTTCCTGTGGTCATGTATGGATGTGAGAGTTGGACTGTGAGGAAGGCTGAGTGCCGAAGAATTGATGCTTTTGAACTGTGGTGTTGGAGAAGACTCTTGAGAGTCCCTTGGACTGCAAGGAGATCCAACCAGTCCATTCTGAAGGAGATCAGCCCTGGGATTTCTTTGGAAGGAATGATTCTAAAGCTGAAACTCCAGTACTTTGGCCACCTCATGCAAAGAGTTGACTCATTGGAAAAGACTCTGATGCTGGGAGGGATTGGGGGCAAGAGGAGAAGGGGACGACAGAGGATGAGATGGCTGGATGGCATCATTGACTCAATGGACGTGAGTCTCAGTGAACTCCGGGAGTTGGTGATGGACAGGGAGGCCTGGCATGCTGCGATTCATGGGGTCGCAGATTCGGACATGACTGAGGGACTGATCTGATCTGATCTGATGTACAGTATCCTGTCAGTTGCAAACAGTGAGAGCTTTACTTCTTTTCTGATCTGAATTCCTTTTATTTTTCTTCTCTGAATGCTGTAGCTAGGACTCCCAGAACTATGTTGAATAATAGTGGTTAATTATACAATTACAAGATAATCCTTGTTGTGCTCCTGATCTTAGGGGGAATGCTTTCAGTTTCTCACCATTGAGAATAATGTTTGCTATAGGCCTACCATATATGGCCTTTCCTATGTTGAGGTAGGTTCCTTCTATGCGCATTTTTCAAAGAGTTTTAATCATAAATAGGTGCTGAATTTTGTCCAAGGCTTTTTCTGCATCTATTGAGATTATCAAACGATTTTTACCTTTCAATTTGTTAATATTTGTTCACATTGATTTGTGTATATTGAAGAATCCTTGCATTCCTGGAATAAATCCAACTTGATCATGGTGTATGAGCTTTTTGATGTGTTGCTGAATTCTGTTTGCTAAAATTTTGTTGAGGATTTTTGCATCTTTGTTCATCAGTGATATTGGCCTGTGGTTTTCTATTTCTGTTTTGTCTTTGCCTGGTTTTGGTATCAGGGTGATGGTGGCCTTGTAGAATTAGTTTGGAAGTGTTCCTTCCTCTGCAATTTTTTTAAAGAGTTTTAGAAGGATAGGCATTAGCTCTTCTCTAAATGTTTGATAGAATTCTCCTGTGAAGCCATCTGTTCCTGGGCTTTTATTTTTGGGGAGATTTTTGACCACAGCTTCCATTTCAGTGCTTGCAATTGGGTTGTTCATAATTTCTATTTCTTCTGGGTTCAGTCTTGGAAGATTGAACTTTTCTAAGAATCTGTCCATTTCTTCCAGGTTATCCATTTTATTGCCATATAGTTGTTCATAATAGTCTCTTGTAACCCTTTGTATTTCTGCATTGTCTGTTGTAACCTCTCTTTTTTCATTTCTAATTTTGTTGATTTGATTCTTCTCTCTTTTTTTCTTGATGAGTCTGGCTAAACATTTGTCAGTTTTGTTTATCTTCTCAAGGAACCAGCTTTTAGCTTTATTAATCTTTACTATTGTTTCTTTCACTTCTTTTTCATTTATTTCTGCTTGGATCTTTATGATTTCTTCTACTAATTTTGGGTTTGTTTTCTTTGTTGTTGTTCTTTTTCAAGTTTTAGGTGTAAAATTAGGCTGTCTGTTCTATGTTTTTCTTGTTTCTTGAGGTAGGATTGTATTGCTATAAACTTCCCTCTTAGGACTGCTTTTGCTGCATCCTATAGGTTTTGCCTCTTGATGAAAGTGAAAGTGGAGAGTGAAAAAGTTGGCTTAAAGCTCAACATTCAGAAAATGAAGATCATGGCATCGGGTCCCATCACTTCATGGGAAATAGATGGGGAAACAGTGGAAACAGTGCCAGACTTTATTTTTCTGGGCTCCAAAATCACTGCAGATGGTGACTGCAGCCATGAAATTAAAAGACACTTACTCCTTGGAAGGAAAGTTATGACCAACCTAGACTGCATATTCAAAAGCAGAGACATTACTTTGCCAACAAAGGTTCGTCTAGTCAAGGCTATGGTTTTTCCTGTGGTCATGTATGGATGTGAGAGTTGGACTGTGAGGAAGGCTGAGTGCCGAAGAATTGATGCTTTTGAACTGTGGTGTTGGAGAAGACTCTTGAGAATCCCTTGGACTGCAAGGAGATCCAACCAGTCCATTCTGAAGGAGATCAGCCCTGGGATTTCTTTGGAAGGAATGATTCTAAAGCTGAAACTCCAGTACTTTGGCCACCTCATGCGAAGAGTTGACTCATTGGAAAAGACTCTGATGCTGGGAGGGATTGGGGGCAAGAGGAGAAGGGGACGACAGAGGATGAGATGGCTGGATGGCATCACTGACTCAATGGACGTGAGTCTCAGTGAACTCTGGGAGTTGGTGATGGACAGGGAGGCCTGGCATGCTGCGATTCATGGGGTCGCAAAGAGTCGGACACGATTGAGCGACTGATCTCATCTGATAGGTTTTGAGTTGTCGTGTTTTCATTGTCATTTGTTTCTAAAAATTTTTTGGTTTCCCTTTGGATTTCTCCAGTAACCTGTTGGTTATTTAGAAACATGTTGTTTAATCTCCATGTGTTTGTGTTTATTACAGCTTTTTTCTTGTAATTGATATCTAGTCTCATAGCATTGTGGTTGGAGAAGATGTTTGATATGATTCCAATTTTCTTAAATTTACTGAGGTTTGATTTGTGACACAAGATGTTGTCTACCCTGGAGAATGTTTCATGTGCACTTGAGAAAAATGTGTATTCTTCTGCATTTGGATGGAATGTCCTGAAGATATCAATGAGATCCATCTCACCTAATGTATCATTTAAGACTTGTGTTTCTTCATTAATTTTCTGTTTTGATGATCTGTCCATCTGTGTGAATGGGGGGTTAAGGTCTACTATTACTGTGTTTCTGTCAATTTCTCCTTTTATGTCTGTTAGTGTTTGTCTTATGTATTGAGGTGCTCTTATGTTGGGTGCATAGATATTTACAATTGCTATGTCTTCCTCTTGGATTGATCCCTTGATCATTATGTAGTGTCCTTCCTTATCTCTTATAATCTTCATTTTAAGGTCTATTTTGTCTAAGGATTGCTACTCCAGCTTTCTTTTGCTTCCTATTTGCATGGAATATATTTTTACAGCCTCTCACTTTCAGTCTATATGTGTCTTGAGGTCTAAAGTGGGTTTCTTGTAGATAGCATATATATGGGTTGTATTTTCGTATCCATTCAGCCAGTCTGTGTCTTTTGGTTGGAGCATTTACTCCATTTACATTTAAAGTAATTATTTATATATATGTTCCTATTGCCATTTTCTTAATTGTTTGAGGTTGCTTTTGTAGATGTTTTTTCCTCTGTTGTATTTCTTGACTATATAAGTCCTTTTAACATTTTTTGTAAAGCTGGTTTGGTGGTACCAAATTCTCTTAACTTTTGCTTGTCTGAAAAGCTTTTGATTTCTCCATCAGTTTCGAATGAGAGCCTTGCCGGGTACAGTAATCTTGGTTGTAGATTTTTCCCTTTCAGTACTTGAAATATATCCTACCACTCCCTTCTGGCCTGCAGAGTTTCTGCTGAAAGATCAGCTGTTAAGCATCTGGGGTTTCCCTTGTATGTTACTTGTTGTTTCTCCCTGTGGGAATTTTCTTTCTCGGGACTTGGAAACGGCGAACCTGAAAGAACAACACTCGGACAGTCTCTGCAAGGACTGACAACTTTATTTTGTAGTCGAGCCTTTTTATAGGAGCAAGGAACAAAGAAAGAGCTTAGAGCATAAGGCAAGCAGAGCACGTACAAGGCTAAGATATAATCAGTAAAAGATACTTCAAGGACCAGTGTGTTCTTAATGACCCATGTGTTATCCATGACCCATTTTTCTCAAGCAACGTCTTAAATGTTTAATCGCTAAATTTTGGTGCCGAGCATAGCCAAAGGCAGGAAATGTTTTTCAGCTATCAGTACACAATGCCTGGGTACTTCTGGCCCTTCGCCATTTCCCCGAGGACCTTCTCCTTCAAGGCTATTTTGCACTGCACCTCCCAACACTCCCTTGCTGCTGTTAATATTCTTTGTGTTTAGCCTTTGTTAGTTTGATTAGTATGTGTCTTGGCATGTTTCTCCTTGGTTTTATCTTATATAGGACTCTATATGCCTCTTGGACTTGATTATTTCCTTTTCCGTGCTGAGGAAATTTTCCAACTATCATCTCTTCAAAAATTTTCTCATACCCTTTCTTTTTCTCTTCTTCTTCTGGGACCCCTATTATTCTAATGTTGGTGCATTTGATATTCTCCCAGAGGTCTCTGAGACAGTTCTTTTCATTCTTTTTACTTTATTCTGCTCTTCAGAAGTTATTTCCACCATTTTATCTTCCAGCTCACTGATTCGTTCTTCTGCTTAGTTCTCACTGATTTGATGTTCTGATACTGAATCCTTCCAGAGTATTTTTAATTTCAGTAATAGTGTTGTTTGTCTCTGCATGTTTATTCTTTAATTCTTCTAAGTCTTTGTTAATTGATTCTTACATTTTCTTCATTTTGCTTTCAAGATTTTTGATCATCTTTACTATCATTATTCTGAATTCTTTTTCAGGTAGTTTGCTTGTTTCCTCTTCATTTATTTTGACTTCTCTGTTTCTAGTTTGTTCCTTCATTTGTCTTACTTTTTCATTTTTTTTTTAACTTATTGTGTTTGAAGTCTACTTTTCCCAGGCTTCCAGGTTGAATTCTTTCTTCCTTTTGGTTTCTGCCCTCTCAGGTTGGTCCAGTGGCTTGTGTGAGCTTCTTATAGGGTGAGATTTGTACTGAGCTTTTGTTTCTTGGCATGTTTGTTTTTCCTCTGATGGGCAAGGCTGAGTGAGGTGGTAATCCTGTCTGCTGATGATTGGGTTTGTATTTTCATTTTGTTGTTTAGATGAGGCGTCCTGCACAGGGTGCTCTTGGTGGTTGGGTGATGCAGGGTCTTGTATTACAATGGTTTCCTTTGTGTGAGTTCTATTTGATAGCCACTAGGGTTAGTTCTCTGGTAGTCTAGGGTCTTGGAGTCAGTGCTCCCACACCAAAGGCTCAGGGCTTGATCTCTGAGGCTCATTTCTTCTCTTTAGGCTGATGAATTCCTTTGGAAAACTTCAAGGGCAGAATCTTTGAGGATGCCTGGTGAGTATCAGTCAAGCCTCTGTGGGTAGCAGACATGGTAGACTATCTGTGTGTGCAGTTTACTCTGTCTTCTAATCCAACTGTCCACAGCCCTTTTCAGTGTCTTTTCTGCATCTCACATTTCACTTGAACCTATTTGTGTCATTTTAATGAATTTAATTTTCTTTTGGCTGTGCTTGGCCTTTCTCTAGTTCCAGCAAGTGGGGGCTACTTTCGAGTTGGGGTGCTTGGGCTTCTCACTGTCGTGACTTCTCACATTGCAGAGCACAGGCTCTAGGGTATGTGGGCTTCAGTAGTTGTGGTCAGTCCATGGCCTTTTGTTGTTCCATGGCATATGGAATCTTCCTGAAGCAGCGATGGAACTCATATCCCCTACATTGGCAGGTAGATTCTTAACCACTGGACCACCAGAGAAGTCCTGTGTCATACTTTAGATTCCACATAACAATGATAGGGTCTTCATCTTCCTCTGACTTCACTTAGCACGACAGTCTCTGGGTCCATCTGTGTTGCTACAAATGGCATTATTTCATCCTTTTTAATGGGTGAGTAGTATTCCATTGTATATATGTACCATATTTTCTTTATCCATTCATCTGGTGATGGACCTTTATGTTATTTCCATGTCTTGGCTATTGTGAACAGTGCCGCAATGAACACTGGGGTACATGCACCTTTTTGAATTATAGTTTTGTCTAAACATATGCCCAGGAGTGGGACTGTAGGATCATATGGCAGCTTTATTTTAGTTTTTTCTGAGGAACCTCCAAATTGTCTTCCACACTGGTTGCATCAATTTACATTCCCACCAACAATATGAGTGTTCCCTTTTCTCCACACCCTTTCCAGCATTTATTTGTAGACTTTTTAATAATGGCCATTCTGACCACTGTATGGTGATACCTCATTGTAGTTTTGGTTTGCATTTCTCTGAAAATTATCGATGTTGAGTATCTTTTCATAGGCCTGTTGGCCATATATATGTCATCTTTGGTTGGACACAGCTTTGTGACTACAGCAACATTTAGATCTTCTGCCTATTTTTAGATTGGGTTTTTTGTTTTCTTGTTATTGAGTTGCATGAGCTGTTTGTATATTTTGGAAATTAAGTCCTGGTCGTTGCATCATTTGCACATATTTTCTTCCAGTCCCTAGGTTGTCTTTTCATTTTGTTTATGGTTTCCTTTGCTGTATAAAAACTTGTTTGATTAGGCCACATTTGTTTGTTTTTGCTTTTATTTCTATTGCCTTGGGAAACTGACCTAGGAAAATATTGGTATGGTTTATATGATAATGAACTTTTTAAATCTTTAAAAAGTCATCAGAGTGAAGTTAAAATGAAAGTCTTTTTTTTAGCCCACTATTGCACTGGCTAAATATTAAGCATGAAATATTTATATACAAACACATATATATGTCTAATGTTATATTTATATTATACTTATACATGTATATATATTTATATATAATGTACTGATTAGATATACACTATCTTCCCTGGTGGCTCAGCTGGTAAAGAACCTGCCTGCCAATGCAGGAGATCTAAGAGTTGAGGGTTTGATTACTGGGTTGGGAAGATCCCCTGGAGTAGGAAATGGCTACCTACTCTGGTATTCCTGCCTGGAGAATTCCACGGACAGAGGAGCCTGGTGGGGTACAGTCCATGGGGTCACAAAGAGCTGGACATGACTGAGCAACTAACACTATACATGTATATGCAACAGTGAAGTGGAATATCTACAATTTAAAAAAAATTTTATTTTGGCTGCCCTGGCTTTTTGTTGCTGCATGTGGGCTTTCTCAGGTTGTGGCGAGCTGGGGCTACTCTAGTTCTGGTGCACGGGCTTCTCACTGCGGTGGCTTCTGTTGTCCCAGAGCAGGGGCTCTAAAGCGCGCAGGCTTCAGTAGTTGTGCCCTGGGCTCCGTGGTTCCAGCTCACAGGCTTTAGAGCACAGACTCAGGAGTTGCCATGCACAGGCCTAGCTGCCCCAAGGCATGTGGAACCTCCCAGGAGTAGGGGTTGAACCTGTGTCCCCCGCATTGAGAGGTGGATTCTTAACCCTTGGGTCACCAGAAAGTCCCTAAATTTCATTTTGTTGACAATATAAACCTCTTCCTCAACGTCAAAGTGACATCAACAAACACTGGCTGGAAGCAATACATGGCGAGCTTGGACACACTCCAAAAAAGAAGCTCCCAAAAATATTTTTGAAAATAATAGTTTTAAAAATGTAACACAATTTGGAAATTTTCTTAAATAACATAAAAGTAACATGTACATAAGGAATACTCTGGCTGTCCAGTGGTTAGGACTCCATGCTTTCACTATTGAGGGCCTGGGTTCAGTCCCTGGTCAGGGAACAAAGACCCCACAAGCCATGTGGCACAGCCAAATAATAGTAATAATTTGTATATAATTTGAAAAGACAAGGTCAATTTGGGCTATTGGTAAAAGTGAATTTTAAGTGATGTTGCCATCGATATTTCCATCATTGACAAAATTAAAGTAGTAAGCAAAATCTGAAAGCTTGGCACACCTGATGCCTGAGGCTCTGACCTGCTGCTACACAGCCTACCCATTGCCTAGCTAGCTCCTGGTACCCTTCAGATGGGGCCTGGCAGTGCCTCACCCTCAGCCTCTCATCAACCCTCCACTGGGTGCTGCAGTTCAGTTCAGTTGCTCAGTCGTGTCCAACTCTTTGCAACCCCATGGACTGCAGCACGCAGGGCCTCCCTGTCCATCCCCAACTCCCGGAGTTTACTCAAACTCATCTCCATTGAGTCGGTGATGCCATCCAACCACCTGATCCTCTGTTGTCTCCTTCTCCTCCCACCTTCAATCTTTCCCAGCAAAAGGGTCTTTTCAAATGAATCAGCTCTTGGCATCAGGTGGCCAAAGTATTGGAGTTTCAGCTTTATCATCAGTCCTTCCAGTAAATATTCAGAATTGATTTCCTTTAGGATGAACTGGTTGGATCTCCTTGCAGTCCAAGGGATTCTCAAGAGTCTTCTCCAACACCACAGTTCAAAAGCATCAATTCTTCGGCACTCAGCTTTCTTTACAGCCCACTCTCATATCCATACATGACTACTGGAAAAACCATAGCCTTGACTAGACTTTTGTTGGCAAAGTAATGTCTCTGCTTTTCAATATGCTGTCTAGGTTGGTCGTAACTTTTCTTCCAAGGAGCAAGTGTCTTTTAATTTCATGGCTGCAGTCACCATCTGCAGTGATTTTAGAGCAAAAAAAAAAAAAAAGTCTGCACTCTTTCCACTGTTTCCCCATCTATTTGCCATGAAGTGATGGGACGGGATGCCATGATCTTAGTTTTCTGAATGTTGAGCTTTAAGCCAGCTTTTTCACTCTCCTCTTTCACTTTAAAACTAAAGTTTAAAAGTTCTTAAAAGTTTTCACTTTAAAAACTAAAGAGGCTCTTTAGTTCTTCTTCGCTTTCTGCCCTAAGGGTGGTGTTATCTGCATATCTGAGGTTATTGATATTTCTCCCAGCAATCTTGATTCTAGCTTGTGCTTCATCCAGCCCAACATTTCTCATGATGTACTGCAGAGCGGTGGGCATTCACCCACAGTTCCCACCTATCCTGGGCCGATTCTCTGAAGGTTCCACCCTGTGCTTCCCCACCAGAGTCGGCGTCTCCTTGGTCACGCTGCTGCCTTTCCACACGCCTCCGCTGGGGACTGTGCTCTCCCAGTGTCTTGCTTATTTAGGACGGACCATACGTGGTTTCACTGCAGGGACAGGAAAACTGTCGGGCCTAACCGGTCATCGCTCTAAGAACTCAGCCCCTTGCCTTCTGTTACTTTCCCCTAAACCGTGACTGTCTTCATCCTGGCCCCAGCACCCAGCCATCCCCCACCACGCATGATGCTCAACACAGCTGTTGAGAGCGCTGCGAGCAAACATGTACATCTTTACACGGGTCACGGAATAGTGTCCTCGCGCCACCCAGTGGACATACTGTGCATTTGCCCATTACCCTGGTTATCAAGGTCCTGCCGCTGCTAAGTCGCTTCTGTCGTGTCTGACTCTGTGCGACCCCAGAGACAGAAGGCCACCAGATTCCCCCGTCCCTGGGATTCTCTAGGCAAGAACACTGGAGTGGGTTGCCATTTCCTTCTCCAATGCATGAAAGTGAAAAGTGAAAGGGAAGTCTCTCAATCGTGTCCGACTCTTTGCGACCCCATGGACTGCAGCCTACCAGGTTCCTCCATCCGTGGGATTTTTCAGGCAAGAGTACTGGAGTGGGGTGCCATTGCCTTCTCCATCAAGGTCCTAGTATTCCCTACAAGTTACACTAACAGGATTAATTAATAGCCTATGGTGGCTGAGACGGTAAAGCATCTGTCTACAATGCGAGAGACCCAGGAAGATCCCCTGGAGAAGGAAATGGCAATCCACTCCAGTACTATTGCCTGGAAAATCCCATGGACAGAGGAGCCTGGTAGGCTACAGTCCATGGGGTCACAAAGAGACATGACTGAGCGACTTATGTTGTTTCCACTCCTCCAATGGTATCCACATACCCTCCCTTCAGCCCAGAGATGAGCCTGTTTGGCTGACAAAACTCCACGAAAACTCAAAGCCCAGCTCAACGGTTGCTTCCATAACATAAATTTGTCCTTATGTCGAGATAAATTATTTCCACTATCTTCTGTTTTTCCACAGGATATTGAACCCCTGCCTCACAGAACATGGGGCACACTTTCTAGAGATGTCTTTTTCAATTTTTCTTAGATAATACAGGAAGGCTGGGCTCTATCTTTACAATGATCAAAGAATCCTGCAAAAAGCAAACAGTGATTATAGATGAAATACAATTTCTGCATGTAGCCCCCTCCCTCAGCCTATAAAAGATTTGCCCACTGGTTGCCTTTGGACAGGGGTCCACCCTCCCCGCCCCCCATTCCCTGGTTGCCAGTATCCCAAATGAAGCAAACTTTCCACCAACCTGTCCTCTAGTGATGAGCAGCCAGACCGTACTTTTGGTTACCCTATGACCTGTCAGGACCATGCAGAGAATTGTCTGATTTGTTTACAGACATGGAAAACAAAAGCCTGGAGTCAGGCCCTAGATTAACTACTGCACTCTGAGTAGCAAAATGTGGAAACAGAAAGTGTTTGAGTATTACTAACACAGAGTCTTAATTATCTTGAGTGCTGGGGACTTGGGATCAGTGGAGGCAGTGCCCTTAGCTGGACACGGGGAAGATGGAGCAGAACATGAAAGCCCACAGGACCCAGAGACTCAGCACCCAGGGAAACCAAGGGACAGGTGAGGGGATATCCCTCTTTAGTACTTTGAGGCTCAGGCAGATACTTGGGAGGGAGTCCTGGGTGCTGTTAAGGGCACCTTTTATACCTTCCATGCTGAGGACACCAGCACCTGCACATTACCTTCCTGGCTTCTCTGCCAGCCTTGAAAACTTCCTCTTCTAAATATCCTTGTGACACTTTGTCACATTTTTTTCCCCTTCTCCACTAGATGCTGCTCTATACCCACCTGATACAATAGTCATTTCTGATCCCTTAAGGTCCTGTGCAGACAGAGAAGTGATGTCGTCCTGATTTTCTAGAAGGGACCAGAACATTTACCAGGGCTTGTGGACATCATGCTGACAGTATTAACTCCAAAGTTATACCTTGTCGCACATTCAGGATGTGCCAGACTCTCTTCACGGATTAGCTACTTAACCCCACCCTACCCGCTGCCCAAGACCCTGCAATGTAAGTTCCCATCCTACATATCAGGAAATTGAGTCTCAGAGAGATGATGTGACCTGCTGAGAGTCACAGAGCAGGGACTGGGCAGGCTGTGGTTTAATGAAGTTTTTGTCCAAGTCCGGGTGCCAGAGACGGAGTATTGTCTGTCATCCAAAGGAGTTGGTATTTATTGAGCTCTTACTGTGTGCTAGCACCATGTGGGGCTTAGAGAATACAGAAGTGAATCAGACAGACCCATTCAATGGGCAGTTTGTCCTGTGTCCACTCCCCACGGAAGCTGAGGGCAGTGCCCATGTGTCCACAGTGCCCAGCACAGAGCTTGGCACAAAGTATGACCTCAGTTAATGTTGGCTGAATAAATGAACACACTGCTGCAGTCTCTACAACAGGCACTTAAAGATGTTGTCGTTCAGCTGCTAAGTTGTGTCCAACTCTTTGCAACCCCATGGACTGCAGCATTCCAAGTTTCCCTGTCCTTTATTATCTCCTGAAATTTGACTCAGATTCATGTCCCTTGAGTTGGTGATGACATCCAACCATCTCATCCCCTGCTGCCCACTTCTCCTCCTGCCCTCAACCTTTCCCAGCATCAGGATCTTTTCCAGTGAGTCAGCTCTTTGCATCAGGTGGCCAAAGTATTGGAGCTTCAGCATCAGTCCTTCCAATGAATATTTAGTGTTGATTTCTTTTAGGATTTCTTTTAAGACTGCTTTGATCTCCTTGCAGTCTGAGGGACTCTCAGGAGTCTTCTCTAGCACTGCAATTCAAAAGTATCGATTCTTTGGTGCTCAGCCTTCTTTCTGGTCCAACTCTCACATCTGTACACCTCATTCTTGGAAATGAAAACAAAAATAAATTTGACGATACTTTTCAATAAAGAGATACTGGCTCATTTTTCCATATGGAAATATTTAACTGGACCTCAAAATCAGACCCAAAAATCAGTTCCAGATTTATTGTGGATCTACTTATGTAAGGTAGAACATACACTTGTAGAATAAAACCTAAGAGAATGTTTTCATAACTTCGGGAGTAGGCAAAGACTGTATAACTAGGATAAAATTGTGCTCACCGTGTAAGGAAAATTGACTATTTTAACATGAAGAACTTCCATTTAACAATTTTGTTTGTTCATTTACCAAATTATGTCTGCCTCAGCAACCTCATGAACTGCAGTACACCAGGCTTCCCTGTCCTTCACTATATCCCAGAGTTTGTTTAAATTCATATCCATTGAGTCAGTGATGCCATCCAACCATCTCCTCTGCTGCCCCCTTCTCCTCAATCTTTCCCAGCATCGGGGTCTTTTCCAATGAGTCGGTTCTTTGCATGAGGTGGCCAAAGTATTGGAGCTTCAGCTTCAACATCAGTTTTTCCAAAGACTATTCAGGGTTGACTTCCTTTCAGATTAACTGGTTTGATCTCCTTGCAGTCCAAGGGACTCTCAAGAGTCTTCTCCAGCACCACAGTTCAAAAGCATCAGTTCTTCAGCATTCAGCCTTCCTTATGGTCCACCTCTCACATCCATACATGACTACTTGAAAAACCATAGCTTTGACTATACAGACTTTTGTCAGCAAAGTGATGTCTTTGCTTTTTAATATGCTGCCTAGGTTTGTCATAGCTTTTCTTCCAAGGAGCAAGCATCTTTTAATTTCATGGCTGCAGTCACTGCAGTGATTTTGGAGCCCAAGAAAATAAAATCTGTCACTGTTTTCACCTTTTCCTCCCATCTATTTGCCATGAAGTGATGGCAGCAGATTTTTTGAATGTTGAATTTTAAGCCAACTTTTTCACTCTTCTCTTTCACCCTTATCAAGAGGCTCTTCAGTTGCTATTCACTTTCTGCCATTACAGTGCTATCATCTGCATATCTGAGGTTATTGATATTTAATCTTAATTCCAGCTTGTGATTCATCCAGCCTGGCATTTCCCAGGATGTACTCTGCATAAAAGCTAAATAAGCAGAGTGACAATATACAGCCTTGATGCACTCCTTTCCCAATTTTGAACCAGTCCATTGTTCCACGTGTGGTTCTAACTGTTGCTTCTGGACCAGCATGCAAGTTTCTCAGGAGACAGGTAAGGTGGTCTGGTATTCCCATCTCTTTAAGAATTTTCCATAGTTTGTTATGATCCACACAGCCAAAGGCTTTAGAATAGTCAACAGAGCAGAAGTAGATGTTTTTTCTGGAATACCCAAGGAAATGGCAACCCACTCCAGTATTCTTGTCTGGAGAATCCCACAGACAAAGGAGCCTGGTGGGCTACAGTCCATGGGGTCCCAAAGAGTCGGACATGACTGAGCGACTAACACACAACCACACACACACAGCCAAAGGCTTTAGAATAGTCAACAAAGCACAAGTAGATGTTTTTCTGGAATAACCTTGCTTTTCCTATGATCCAATGGATTATGGCAATTTGATCTCTGGTTCCTCTGCCTTTTCTAAATCCACTTTGTACATCTGGAAGTTCTCGATTCATGTACTGCTGAAGCCCACCTTGAAGAATTTTGAGCATAATCTTGCTAGCATGTGAAATGAGTGCGACTGTACAGTAATTTGAACGTTCTTTGGCATTGACCTTCTTTGGGATTGGAATGAAAACTGACCTTTCCCAGTCCTGTGACCACTGCTGAGTTTTCCAAATTTGCTGGCATATTGAGTACATCATTTTAACAGCATCATCTTTTAGGATTTTAAATAGCTCAGCTAGAATTCCATCACCTCCACTGGCTCTATTCATAGTAAAGCTTGCTAGAGCCCACTTAACTCCACACTCCAGGATGTCTGGCTCTAGGTGAGTGACCACACCATTGTGGTTATCTGGGTCATTAAGAACTTTTTTGTACAGTTTTTCTGTGTAGTCTTGCCACCTGTTCTTAATCTCTTCTGCTTCTGTTAGGTCCTTGCTGTTATTGTTCTTTATTGTGCCCATCTTTGTGTGAAATGTTCCCTCGGATAGACACCATTAAGAGAAAGAAACAGTAAAATGGAGTGGAAAAGGTTTTCGACAATGCACGTTGCCTACAAAGAATGTGGTAATAAAAAAAAGACAGAAAAAGTGAGCAAAGAATGTGAACACACATTCTCCAACAGAGTATCCGTGGCTAAAATTCAAATGAAAACGTGCCCTTTTTCAGTGTTGAGTGAAGTACAATTTGACACCCCCATGTGACAGTTCCACACATTCGCCAGAACGTCTAAAGTACAAGTTGTCATATCTAGTGTTGCTGAGGGTATGGAGGTACTGGAAATTTCCCCAGGGCGGGCAGTTGAGTAAGTTGACACAACTCTCCAGGAAATTACCCACCCCTACCTTGGACTCTGAAGTCTTCCCTCTGTGCATAGTCCCAGCACAGGTGTGTACTTATGTTCACAAGTACACACATCTGGAATGTTCACAGCACCACGATCACTGAGAGCCCCACACGTGAAACTGTCTGCATGCCCATTAACAGCAAAATGAGCAAAGGGTGGCATGTTCACACCGTGGTATGCCACACACAAAGAGGAGCGAACCACAACTGCATGGATCGAGGTAGATGAATGTCGCAAAGGAAGGATATCAGACACCAGATTATCTACTGCTTGCCAGATAGCGTGATGAACAAGTTACACACACTGCCTCATCCAGTCTTCAACACAAGACCATGAGTTGCTGTAATTATCCCATTTTACCAACGAGACGACTGAGGCTCAGAGAGCTTGGTCCCTGTCTCCATCCGCTTGTAGCAGACAGTGTATTACTGCTTATATTCCAGTGGGACTGCGGTACAAACAGAATTCTGCTGTTCAAACTTGAATTTCCTCCTGACTGAACACCAGAGATTGTCCATTAAAGTAAATGGTCCCTGATCTTGAATATCTGGGGCTTGAAAATTGGGGGGAAAATGTTTTAGATAGGAAATTTTGCTTATTCATTAAAATTTTTTAATTAAATTATAACTGATTTACAATGTTGTGTTAGTTTCTGGTGTACAGCAAAGGGATTTAGTTTTACATATATATATAAAATATATATTTAATATATATTAATATTAATTATATATTAATATATAATGTATTTTATATATTTGATGTATTATAATTATATAACAATATAATTATATCTATTTATATAAATATATATAATATAATATTTCTATATTTATGTTATATACATTTATATTTATTTATATAATTGTAATTATATAAATTTATATTTAATATAATATATTAATATTAATTTATATTATATTAAAATATATAATATAGTACTAAGTTTTATATTAGTATAATGATTATATAAATTATAAATTATGTGAATTACATATTATTATATGAATAATGATATTATATAATTATTATATAAATTATATATCATATATACATTATATAAATTTTATATTTATATTTATATTATATAATATATCATATATGTATAATTATTTTATATCATATAATATATAATATATAATATATATAATATAATATTATAATATATATATAAATCTAAAATACATAAATATAAATACTAAATATATAAATACATAAAATAATATATTCTATATTTATATATTATTTCATATAATATATAATTATATATACAATGATATATTTTATATATATTATATATTATCATATATGATATAATTATATATAATTATATAATATACATTATATAATATATAATATATAACATATATAAAATAATATAATATATAATATATAATGTATTATATATTATATAATGTACTATATAATATATAATACATAATAATGCATAATACTATATAATACTCTATAATACATATAATATATTATAAATATATATTATATAATGTATTATATATTATATAATATATATGATATATTATAATGTATTATACATTATATAATATACTTTAAATTTTTAAATAATTTTATAATATATAATATGTATATAATTATATTTTTAAGATTATTTTCCCTTACAGGTTATTATAAGATAAACTATGATTATAAGATAAACTGTAAAAAACAAGAATTGAGAATTGTTCCCTGTGCTATGCAGTAGGTCCTTATTGGTAATCTTTTTTATATATAATAGTGTGTATATGTTAATCCTCTGATGCTGGGAGGGATTGGGGGCAGGAGGAGAAGGGGACGACAGAGGATGAGATGGCTGGATGGCATCACCGACTCGATGGACATGAGTTTGAGTGAACTGCGGGAGTTGGTGATGGACAGGGTGGCCTGGCGTACTGCAGTCCATGGGGTCGCAAAGAGTCGGACACGACTGAGCGACTGAACTGAACTGGAACTCCTAACTTATCCCTTCTCCCTCCTTCCCCTTTGGTAATGAGTTTATTTTCTATGTCTGTGGGTCTGTTTCTATTTTGCCTGTAAGTTAATTTGTATTTTTTTAAAGATGCCATATATAAGCAATATCATAGGATACCTGTCTTTCTCTGGTTTATTTCACTTAATATAATAATCTCTAGGTCCATTGGATAGGACATTTTAAATTTTGCTTATTAAGGACGTGAAAATCCGTCAGAGATCCACCGCTCCATTTCAAAAAAGAAAATGCATCTTAACCCATAAATGTAAGAAGGACATGATTTCAGGAAAATAAATAAATAACCATAGCCTTTCCCAGGCAGGGACAGCTGGTGTTTGTACGCTTGACATTTTTGCTACAGAGACCTTCTGCCGCTGGCTTATAGATCTGAATGTTGTCTCCGATCCTTCCTAGCTGTGTGACCGCGGGCAAGCAGCTTGGCCTCTCTGGGCCTCTCCCCGGGGTCGTTGCGAGGATTAAATGACGTAACCTACGCAGCGCCCTTGGCACACTCCTGCCGGGCGGTAGATCGACCGACTTTCACGAGACACAACAGCGCCACCTGGTGGCTCTGCCTCCCTCCGCGGACAGACGAGCGGCTTCCGCGGACCAACAAGAGGCACCCGCAGGCAGTGAGCGGGAACCGTGTGTAACCGCCAAGGCTGAGGCGGAAGCCGGGAGAAAAGCCATAGATATTCATGGCATCCCTTAAAGCTCGGGCCTGTCCGTCTGCCTGAGAATAGTTTGTTCCTCGGAAACTACTGTCCAAGCTGTCAGCTCTGGAAGCGGAGAGAAGATGAAATCTCTCTTCCTGATGCCGCCTCCTTTCCCCCGCTGCCCCCCAGTCATGGGGACCAGGAAGAGGGTATAATTTATTTGAGGTTGGGGGGCCTTAGAGCTGTCACTGGGGTCCGAGCTGTGTGAGGGGGGGGTCCCTGTCAGTCACAACCCCCTGCTTGCCTCTTGCTTTCCTGGCGAGGTCTGAAGATGGGAAAAGCCTGTGTGTGGCGGTCACGAAACAGGGACCCTGGAAGCTCTGTGTTCTGCCGGGTATAAATAAGAGTCTTGCACAGAGCAAGCCATCCCACCGGAAACAGCCCTCTGTCCTCAGAAGAGACCTGAAAGCCGACTTGAAGACTCTGGAATTTTTACATTCCTTCCCCAGCAGGAGAGATTGATTTTTCTTTCTTGTCTCTGCCTGCAGACTTCCACTCAGCCTGCCAGCCTGGGAAGGAAGCTCGGCAAAGGACAAAGAAGAATGGCCCTGTGAGAAGGTAGGCTTGCCTTGGAATCCTGGTCCTGACGCTCGCTGGACCGTGTGACCTTGGGCAAGTCACTGTCTCTGAGGATGATTTATCACACCCTCCCTCAGGGATTTGGGGGTGCCAATGCATACCCACAGTCTCGGGTGCCTACAGGGGCCCAGCAGGCATGGTGGACGTGAGAAGTGTAGGGCAGCAGGGAGTGGTGGGGACTGGGGTAAACCAGGAGCCCCAACCACACAGAAGGGTGGCAGCTGCTGGTCAGCGTCATCTGCTCCAGGGCACTCAGGCATTTGATCCAGGCATTCTGGAAAACTTCAAATTTCCAGAATTTTTTTTTTTTTTTTCTCGCAAGAGTCTATGGGCTGACTTTGGCATTGTCGGGCTTAGCTGATGGGAGAGAACAGATTTGGTTAGCAGAAGAATATGGTGGAAAGAAAGGCAAGCCCAGTGCTGCCAGTTTTTTCTCCAGTGTTCAAGAGAAACAGAAAATCATCTCTATTTTTCAGTGTTGGTAGTTCAATATTAAAAAACAAAACAATGCCGGGTGTTGGCTGTGTGACCTTGGGCAAGTCTCTTAACCTCCCTGAACTTCTCTTTCTTTAAGAGTAGTGAGAATAAGAATACACCTAGCTCCTGATCTTAGCGATTTACATAAACCACTTCCATGAGCTCTTCCCTCCCTGTGACAAGGGAGCTGTTACTATTATTTCTCATCTTATAGGTGAAGTAGCAGAGGTGTCGAGAAGCTGAGTAACTTGCCCAGACTCCCACAGCTAGTAAGCAACAAGGCTTTAGTGAAAACAAAATAAGGCATGGAAATTGGTCAGTGAGTATTAGCTATTGTTGTGCCACGGTCATTATAATCACTATTATTAATAACAGGAATAGCTCACGGTCAATTCTCAAACTTAATCCAATGCCCACAGTAAGCTGCTAAGACTCTGATTCATCAGACAAGACCAGGGCCAGCTCTGAATCAAGCAGTATGCAATTTTGAAGGTAGCCCTTGGCCATCTTAATAGTTCTTCTCACATAGATATTGGGTCTCACACTGCCAGTGGGTTTTCTGGAATGATAATTAAATTCAGACCCCTGGCGCAGTGGATGGACCCTCATCTCCAAGTGACCAAGCCAATCATGACCAGTAATTTACAGCTTGAGTTGTTCTGAGATCAATACGAATTTGTTCTTCATCGAGTGGGCTGTAAAACACAGGTGACAGGCAGCCCCGAAAGCTGTTGACATGGGAGCAGAGAGCTCGCAGGGCCTGGAGGGGCCCAGGCTGTTGGAGGAGAGACGAGACAGAGGGTGGAGGAGGCTGCCCTCTGTCCAGGTGGCTGTGGTCAGAGCTGCCCTGAGTTCCCATTGGGACTGGCTCAGGACATCGTCTTGGTGAGAGAGTAGGTTTTATTGGCAGTGAGGTGTGGCAGAAAGAGAGTAAGTTTTGGAGTGGACGGAAGTGGATGTGTATTTCGATATGCCATCTGCTACCCGTGATTCTTCTTGGGAATTGGATTCTGTTCCCTGATACTTGGTTTTCTTACCAGTCAAATGGGCGATGAACTGAACCCGTTGCACAGATGAAGACAAAATGGGTCTGTGTTTGCAAAGTGTCCCTGTTTTGACTGCAATGCCACACTCTCAGATGGAGTTCTTGAGAGATTGTGGAGTCAGGCAGACCTGGGGTGGAATTCTGCCCATTTCCCCTCCAAGCCGAGTAACCCTGGGGTTACCCGAGTAACCCTCTACTACTCCGAGCCTCAGTTTTTATGTATAGGGATAACAATAGAAGCCCCCGCCCAGGTCGGCTGTCATCATTAAATGAGATAATGCACATAAAGATAAATCAGCACCATGCACAGAATATAGTGTGAGCCCAGCAAGAAAATGGCATGATTTTTGCCCATCTGACTCATTCATCCAAGCTGGCGGCACAGTTAAGAAGGAAGGAGGGGGAATTCTCGTGTGGTCCCGTGGTTAGTATTCGGCAATTTCACTGCCAGGGCCCAGGGTTCAATCCCTAGTTGGGGGACTAAGATCCTACAAGCTCTGTGGTGGAGCCAGGAAAAAAAAAGGGGGGGGATGAGAGTGTGTGGAGCTCTCAAATTAACAAAACACTGTGCTAAGGACTTTGTACAAGGAGCTGAATCTATGTATAGCTCTTTGGGTACCTTTTTAGTCCTCTTGGTTTTCTCTTGCTCTGCCGGGTGATTGGGAACGGTCTTTGGGAGCTCTCCACAGACTTACCCAGCAGGGGCATCTTGAACAATCTTACAGTTATTTCAAGAATTTTCCCCCTCCCCAGTCCATCAGCCAAATAAGAGGCATTCCCAAGATTACTATAGTTTAGAAGGAGATTTAGAGAATGCTTGAATCTGTGGCCTCCCAATGCCTTTATCAAAACCATGTGTTCCAAGAAATTGCTCACAAGAGGCCCAGCTCTATCCTGTCCTCTTCGAATTTCTTCCTGTCCTGAGACAAGACGTTCCTCCTTCTTGGATGGGGCTGAGCTGAAACACAAGCACAGAAGTAGAGTTTTAAAGTCAGATTGAAGTGGGTTGTGAAGCTCAGGTTGTCCTCTTAGCTGCTGGGTGACCTTGAGCAGATGACCTCCCCTGATTCCTGAACCAGTAGAGAGAATGTATCAGCACCAGGGTCCAGGGCCACTTCGAGAGTTAAGTGGGATGTATGTTAACGCCCTTGGCACAGAACTTTGCTATTGTTTGTTAAACTGTCATTGTGACTGTGTGTGCGTGTGCTAAGTCGCTCCAGCCGTGTCCGACTCTTGGCAACCCTATGGACTGTAGCCCGCCAGGCTCCTCTGTCCATGGGATTCTCCAAGCAAGAATACTGGAGTGGGTTGCCATGCCCTCCTCCAGGGGATCTTCCCCACCCAGGGATTGAACCTGGGTCTTCTGCAGCTCCTGCATTGGCAGGCGAGTTTTTTACGGCTGAGATGCCAAGGAAGCCCATTATTATGACTACACACATCCTAAGTGAGGTCAGGGTAAAGACTGAGACCCTGGAATGGGGCTAGGATGTCACAGAAAGCTCCATTCGATGCTGCAGCACTTGGTCACCCACCCCTGGTGTTGGGAGGGCTATGCACAGTTCTTCTGTCAGGGGGAGGGGATCCCATCTGCTCTTGGAAAAGCAAAATTCTTCTCCTTTCCAGGGAGGTAGGGACTGAGGCATCCCTCAGCCCTTCCAGGGCTCTGAGCTACACTGAGATTTCTCCTAGGATCTGTCTGTTGGTGGTCTGGCGTCATCCACCCATTAAACAGCCATTCAGCGCACTCCATTCTAGAAAAACAAGAATCTGCCAGTCCCTGTGGTATCCTAGGGTTTGTGGATTTTTAAAAATCTAAATATACATTTATGGGCATCAAGCCAATGGTGAACTTGGGCCAGCTTTAATCTTGTAGATGAATGATATATATACTACAAGATGATTGCAGGGGAAAGTAGAGAATGTCTAGGAAGCTACTCAGAAAGGAGAGAAGTTACCATCTGTTTCTATCCAGTTATCACATACCCACCCCCAGCCACCCCCAAACTTAGCCACACACTCATTCCTGCATCCACCACCTGCTCCATATCCAACCTAATATCCACCCCATTCTTCATCCACCCATTCCTCTACCCACCCCATCTCCCTTCAAACTCACTGATCCATCCCTCCCATCCATCCATCCATCCATCCATCCCTCCATCCAGACATCCACCAATTGCTCACCCTATCCATCCACTGATCGAACATTTATTAATTGCTCATTATGTGCCACAACTTGTGTTGTGGACCTAGGACACACATAACTTAAGACATGGCTCCTTTCCCCAAGAACATCTCTGTCCTGTGTGCAAGAGCTATACTTATAAAACAAAACAAGACAAAATAAAACTCAAACCAAGTTTTTAAAAAATAAATATTTATTTACTTGTTTGGCTGCCTTCATTGCCACGCTGTTGTGTCGCATTGTTGCCTTTTGTTGTGTCATGCAGGCTTCTCTTTAGTTGTGGCGTATAGGCACCAGAGCTCATGGGCTCTGCAGCTTGTGGCATGCAGGCTCTCTAGTTGAGGCACGCAGGCTCAATCAAGTTGCGGCTTGTAGGCTTAGTTGCCCCACAGCATGTGAGATCTTAGTCCCCCAACCAGGGATTGAACCCATGTCCCCTGCACTGGAAGGTGGATTCTTAATCACTGGACTACCAGGGAAGTCCCTCAGCCAAGTTTTAATAAGACACAGCATGCAAGATCTTGTAGTGCCTATGCACCTTTGATTTGGTTTTGGGCTCTGCTAGACGGATATCATTGTACCAGCCGCAGCACTTTATTAATCCCTAGTTTCCTCCTCTGCTAAGTGGGAATAGTAATCACATCTACTTCAGAGGATCATGGCGAACACCCAACAAGTTAATGCTATGGAAGTTAGCATGTTGGCAAAGGGTCACAGAGCAAAGAACTGCACATGCCCTCTGGGAACTGAGAGCAGCCCCAGACGACAACCAGGAAGACGATGGGAACCTCAGTCCGACAACCACGAAAAACTGAATTCTGCCAGCAACCCTGCGAGCTCAGAAGTAGACCCTGAGCTCTGGAAAGGAGCCCACTTGACGTCTTGATTGAAGCATTATGGGGCCCTGAGAAGACCCGGCTAAGCCATACCTGGACTACTGACTCATGGAAACTGAAAGATATCGATTGTGTGTGGTTTTAAGCCGCTAAGGCTGAGGAATTTTGTGATGCAGCAATAGATAACTAAGACGTTCAGAAACTTGCCCAAGGCTGCATAGCTCCTCAATGATAGAGCCAGAATTGAGAGCAGGAGAGAACCACCGCGTGTATTGAAAGATAACCAGCCAGAGGGCTTAAATTGCAGAAGATTTTCTGACGAGCCCTCAATTGACTGGAAAATCAAATTAATCAGAATTTCTAATTCGCGTGTCTTATGATTAGTCAGGGATTTTCTGGATTTGTAATCAAGTTTTCCGTGCCAGCTGGGGTAGGTGCCTTGGACACCCTGATGATGTTGGAGAAATGAAGCCACTGGAGAGTTGGGAGAAGAAAGTTCTATTTCGTTTTCTGCAAAGGTCTGATTCAGAGCGGCAGAGTGTTTTCTCATTTTGAAAATGTGATGGGGGTTGTGTGTTTCTTGAGGCACTGCCACCTGACTTTATTCCTCCCCATTGGACCCCATGAACTGAAAAATTACATCTCTGGATAACTGGCTTATTCCTTTCAAAGACAGAGAATGGTTCCCCCACCACCAAAATGGCAATAGCTGCTCTCGATCATCCAGACTTTCTCTGAACCAGAGAGAATCCACTTGAAACCTAGGTAGAGGTCCCTAGGTCACCTACAACAGCAAGAATTGCATCACTGTGGTCCTACACAGAGCATACAGAAGGCTCTCAGCAAGTCTTTATTTGGTGAAATAATATTGTGTTAAAGTTAGTGGCAGTTTGAGATTTATGCTGCTGACCCTAAATGATTTTTAAACAATTAAGCAGGGTCGGCCTTTCAAACAAATGTGTTTTTGGAGCAGTAACTACAATTGGCCACGTGCCTCGCATGTACCAGGAACAGCGTTAAGCTAATGAAATCCAATCACTCACTTAATCATCTCAAGAGCCATGTGGACTAGGAGTGTTCACCTCCATCTTTTGGATGGGAAACTATGAAGGCAAATGAGTCTGTAACTTGCCCGAGAAACCCTTATAATTAGGTGATGGAGATCACGGTTTGAGTCCATGTCCACTTGGAAGCAAAGCTCATGCACTTTTGACCAATGACTCCTAAAGATTGGCACAGTCATTCCTTCTGCAAGGATTTAGCAAACACAAGCTTCAGAGATGGAGAAGGGTATGATGTGTAATTAGCTCGAATTAGGCAGTTCCTGCCTTCTAGGGGATGAGCACTTGGAAGAAGAGACAAGATGCAGAGAGAGGCATCGATGCAGTGCTTATATGATCTGGTATCCAGAGCTGTTGAGATCAACAGAAGACAGCAGTCTAATGCTACCAGGAAAAATTTCAGAATAACTCATATTCACTTATTGTAATTCTCCAACACTAGATGAGGACTCATGATCCACAGAAATATCTCTTAAACCTCTTTTTCCATCCCAGCCACACCACACCCCAAACCAGCTTCTCCACTCTTAACTGATGCAGCTGTTTCCCATCTTTTGTCTTTTGCATTAAAATTCCATATCCTGAAGCTCCAAACAGCAATTTGATGGATGCACATACACTGTCCCCAAGGAAATACTTAACATCCGTGTGTGTGCACGCAGACACACACACACACAGCTTTGCTAATCATTTCAGGGGGTCCACAGACATCCTGAATCTTATCCCAGTTTCTGAGTAAGAGAGCCCACCATTGGTAATCTGAAAACCCATTTGCCAAAGGAAAAGAGATTCTCCTCTTAACTTGTGAATGAGAGAACTTCAAAAATTTACATTAAAATAGGTGCGTGCCCCACCCCCAACTAACCAAACCTCATGCTTGCTGCTTCAGAAGCTCCTGTTCTGCAGTTTCCAGCCTGGATGGAGAGAGAGAGAGAGTGCTCTGGACTTAGGAGAGGAGAGGACAAAGGCCTTAGCAGCTCTCTAGCTGTTGAAACTCCAGCAGAAAGAGCTCGAGCCAACTCTCTCCTTTTATAGTCTGAATTTGAGTTATTGATCCCTAACGTTTCGGAGAAGGCAATGGCACCCCACTCCAGTACTCTTGCCTGGAAAATCCCATGGATGGAGGAGCCTGGTGGGCTACAGTCCATGGGGTTGCTAAGAGTTGGACACGACTGAGTGACTTCACTTTCACTTTTCACTTTCATGCATTGGAGAAGGAAATGGCAACCCACTCCAGTTTTCTTGCCTGGAGAATCCCAAGGATGGCGGAGCCTGGTGGGCTGCCGTCTGTGGGGTCGCACAGAGTTGGACATGACTGAAGCGACTTAGCAGCAGCAGCAGTAAGCAAGGTGGTTTTAATTCAACCACATGGGATGGTTCTGGAGCCCAGCAGTTCTCAACCACTGCATGGCATCACCACTGGATGGCCATTAGTTATCAGGGATGTTGGAAAATAATCTGAGCCATTAGATTATTGTTATTTCAACTTTGGTGAAATAGCAAAGTTGCCAGATTATTTGCTTAAAAAACAAATGTGAGAACATTTAAGTTTCTTTCTATAAGCATCCTGCTTTCAATGGTTTGCTTTCAAATGCGCTTTCCTGGAGGTGGGGAATGAGTGGGAATGGACAGTGGGAACCATCTGGGGAAATGGAAGGCAAAAGGAGAAGGGGGCGGCAGAGGATGAGATGGCTAGATAGCATCGCAGACTCAGTGGGCATGAATCTGAGCAAACTCTGGGAGATAGTGGAGGACAGAGGAGCCTGATCTGCTGCAGTCCATGGGGTCCTCAAAGAGTCAAACGTCTTAGCAACTGAACCACCTTCTGGGGAATTCAGGACAACACTGGATACTCACAATCTTACCCTTCATGGTTACTGATTTTTAGTGTTTAAAATATAGACATATATTTATGCTAACCCCAAGATTTGCTCTGCTAATCCTAAGATTTTTTTTTATGTCACCATTTTTCTCCTTCTAGAACAATGTTTCCCAAACTTCAGTTCCTTTAACATCACTGTCAAGATTTTTACCCTCTCTTCAGTTATACAATTTTATTTTTTTAAGGATTTGTTCTAACAGTCATCCCTCTATAGCCTTGGCCCTGGCAATCATGGTCACGAAATCATGAGACTGAGTGTTTATTAGTGCATCTTCAAGGTGCACTAATGTAAGTGCACAACTTTAAAATTCACCATCCACGTTCCCTCAAAAATTGTTCCCTACCCCCTCACATGGTGCGATTACCACATTTTTGAGGACCCACTGTTGTAATAGGTGCCATCATGAGTTGAAGAGATTAACTTTTATCCATTTTTCCTTTTGTAAATTCCAGTTCTTTTAAAGCCACCCATTAGATGATTACTATGTGCCAGGCACTGGCCTGCCCAGGTGCATTTCATTTAATCCTGGCAACAGAACTTGAGGTTTCTATTGCTATTCCCATTTTACAGATGGAGAAAAAGAGGTTCAGGTCTAAGGGTTGTGCCAAGGTCATACAGCCTGTGACTGCCAGGAGGACAGAGCCAGGCGTCTTATCTCAGGGTAGTGAGAAATTTCCAGCCATATGGAGGTCCTGGGGAGCCTACTTGAGTGCTCGGATATGCGTGTGCTGTGTCAGTCACTCAGTCGTGTCCGACTCTTTGTGATCCCCGTCCCAGGCTCCTCTGTCCATGGGATTCTCCAGACAAGAATACTGGAGTGTGGCTATTCCCTTCTCCAGGAGATCTTCCCAACCCAGGGATCGAGCCTGGGTGTCCTTCATTGCAGGCAGATTCTTTACCATCTGAGCCACCAGGGAAGCCCAAGTACTTGGATACTGGGCTTCTTATTTTAAATTTAAAAAATTTTTTTTAATTTTTAACATTTAAATGATTTATGTTTTTAAATTACAAAATTTTAATTTTAAAATTCATTTTTTATTTTTAAAATTAAAAAAAATTTTTTTAGACTACTGGGTTTCTAAAGTGACTCCATCTCCTCTAAACAGTCAAACTGCAGCGGGGACAATTTGTTTGGGAAGTATGTCACTGTGTTCCAGCAGCCTAGATTCTTTCCAAGAGTTTCTCAAAAATGCAGGAGAATAAATATCAGATTCTTTATTGCCCACCCCATAATAGGAATATAACTTATTACCATCAGAGCACCAGCCTTTCGGCAGCCTCCGTAAATCTGGCGCTCCAATTGACTCCATATGCATTTAGGCAAAACCCAGCCCACGCAGGGGATCAGTGGATGTAATTGGAATATGGAGCGGGGCTTTTGGATTAATCATATTCTGAATATTAACTGCGTATTATGCTGATTTCCTTGTAAATATATTCAGAAGCCCCAGCGTGTGTACCTGACTTGGGCTCATACAATCAGAATAGCAAATATCCTGAATGTGGGGGTTGGAAGCCATCCCAACTGCAGTGTATGAGGCTGGGTTTCATCTCCCCTGAGAAAAAGAATATTTCAGCCTCTCCAGGAGGTCTCAAAACAGTGCATGGTTTTCTGACACCAGCGGAAGAAGCAATGTTTGTTTTCAGTTGCCTGGTTTGGAACAGATTTTGTCAAAGGACAAGACTGTGTTTTACATTGATTTCTTGGAGGGTTTTTTTCCTGCTCTAGAACTTCTTTGGGAATAAGTTACTCTGTACAATTGTCTTTACTGGTTGTGGTGGGCAGCAGGGGTTGGAAGGAATGTGGATGAGGAAATAGGATGGAGAATAGTGTGACCAAGGCTGAAGTTTACAAGGAAAATCCTGAATGACTCCTGGGTCAGCCAAGGGCACTGCCAGGGTGACCCTGTTCCATGAGATCAGACAGTAACCTCCGCTGAGTGTCACACAAGCAGGGCTTGAACCCGAAGAATATTCTCTAGCAGTCCCAGCAACTCTGAGAGCTTAGGTTTTAAGAAACCCATTTCACAGACATAGAAACTGAGACTTGGACACTTATTTTTTTTTGCTTTGAGGAAACATGAATAAATAAGTCATGGGAAGAGGACCTGGACTCAGGCACAAAGGAAAGCTGACACCAAAAAACTCAGCAATCAAGAACAATGATATTCCAATGCCGTATTTTTCAATTACTGCAAAAAAAAAAATCCATGATGAACAAAATATCAACGCTTTAAACTAAGAATTAATAACAGTGCTTTGCTGAGCCATAGTGAAGCCTAGGGCGAAAGGAAATATCAGTAATACTGATTCTGTCTTTATTTATCTTGTTAGTGAATCTTTTCGGCTTCTTGTTAAATTTTGTGCCTGAGGTGGGTGCCTCGCTCGCTTCACCCCAGATCTGGCCCTGTGTGGGAGCCAGAAGTATCTCCCTTAATCACACGTGTGATCACACATCAGGGCTCTGATCATATCTCTCCCAGGGCTCCCTGTTACCTTCGGGAAAGAGTCCAGGTTCCCACACCGGGCTCAGAGAGGATTCCATAATTGAGGGGGCACAGAAGGAAATGGCAACCCACTCCAGTGTTCTTGCCTGGAGAATCCCAGGGATGGGGGAGCCTGGTGGGCTGCCGTCTCTGGGGTCGCACAGAGTTGGACACGACTGAAGTGACTTAGCAGCAGCAGCAGCGGCAGACGTCAGCGGCCCCTGGAGCAGGCTGTGTGGTTTACACACAGCAGGCTGAGGACACCGGCTCCAGACCTCAACTGGGTTTGGATCCTATTCTGCTATTTTTTGTTGTTGTCCAGTCATTGAGTCACGTCCGATTCTTTGCGACCCCATGGACTAAAGCACGCCAGGCTTCCCCATCCTTCCCTATCTCCCGGAGTTTGCTCAAATTCATGTCCATTGTACTGGTGATGCCATCCAGCCATCTCGTCCTCTGCTGTCCCCTTCTCCTGCCTTCTTCAATCTTTCTCAGCATCAGGGTCTTTTCCAATGAGTCGGCTCTTCGCATCAGATGGCCAAAGTATTGGAGCTTCAGCTTCAGCATCAGTCCTTCCAGTGAATATTCAAGGCTGATTTCCTTTAGGATTTACCGGTTGGATCTCCTTGCAGTCCAAGGGACTCTCAAGAGTCTTCTCCAGCACCATAGTTTGAAAGCATCAATGCATTAAAACTCAGCCTTATTTATGGTCCAACTCTCACATCCATACATGACTGCCGGAAAAAGCATAGCTTTGATTATACAGACCTTTGCTGGCAAAGTGTATTCTGTCATTTTCTAGCAGTGTGATTTTGGATGGTACACTTAAAGTCCCAGGGTCTCAGTTTTCTCGCCTGAAAGAGGGTGAAACAGTCATTCGGGGTCCCACAGAGTTGTCGAGAAAATTCAATAATTAAAAACAAGACCTCATCGAACGCATGGTAAGTGCTCAATTAATTCATTCAACAAACTGTTAAGCATCTGCTGTGTGCCAGGTATACAGTGCTGGAGCTTGGGGCTCAATACATGCTATTTATTGCTATTACTATTATTTAATCCTCACAGCAGCTCACAAGGTAGGTGCCACTATTTTCCTCCCCATTTTACAGGTGAGGAGACAGAGCCTCAGAGGGATTAAGTAACACACCAAGCTAAGCAAATAATTAAATTGAGAAGATAGGGTAGAACCCCAGTAGATGTGGCCCCAAAGTCCGCAGGGTTCTTAGTGTGGGCTCTCAGAGCCCTGCCTGCATGCGTTTGTCTTCCCCTCAGGTTCTCTGGTGGGCAGAACCTATGGTGCCTTCAGCCTCCTGTCTGCCTCAGGCTTAGCAAGAAGCTTTTTATACAGCAAGTGCTCAACAAATGGTCAACAAAGTAAATTGCATCTGGTCTTGCAGCTTTCTTGAATCGCTTTGTGGTGTATGCCCTGTTTGTGGTTACTTAGTCGCGAAGTTTCGTCCGCCTCTTTTGTGACCGCATGAACTGTAGCCCACCCGGCTCCTCTGTCCATGGGATTTTTCCAGGCAAGAATACTGGAATGGGTTGGAACACCCTCCTCCAGGGGATCTTCCCAACCCAGGGATAGAACCCGAATCTCCTGCACTGGCAGGCGGATTCTTTGCTACTGAGCCACCAAGAAAGCCCCTTAAACCAGTTAGTCTATAGCATTTCGTTATGCCAGCCTGAGTAGTGTTAAGGTGTTTCTGAAACAACTTCTGTGACCCATCAAGGAATGAAAGTCAGACAGGAGATTCCAGAATGCCGTGATCCTAAACATTCACGTGTCCCTTCCCTCTCTTGATTCTTACAGAAATACTTGTCAAACATCTGCCAGGTGTCAGACCCTGTGCCCAGGCACTCTAAACTATGGAAACTAGAGTGGCATCCCCGCCTTGTGGAGCTGACATTTGAAAGAGCCAAGGCATCAGATCATGACAACGTCATTAAAACGGGTAAGGGCTATGGAGAATGTGCGTGGTTCTTCTCTGAACTCCTAGTCCCCTTCAGGGACAGAGGGCCTGGCTCAGGTGGCAGAACTGAGTCCAGAATGCAACTCCTCCCTTCCCCCTCCTCCCCAGCCCGCACGCACACCTGCTTCTCCACATACTAGAGATCCCACCGCCTAAGTCTTTTTCCCATCAGCCACTTCTCTCCACCCTCCCACCACCCTCATCCAGGCTGCCATAAGCATTTCCTTAGTGCCACTGCTGCTTCCAGCCTGGTTCCCATCCCCATTCCATTTTCTCCTGGGCAACCAGAGACCTCTTTTCAACATGCAAATCTCACGTGGCCTCTCTCCTCCTGCAAATCCTGCCAAAGCTCGACTTCCCTATAGCAGTGGTCTCTGAAACGGGGCATCGCAAACCAGGGTCAACGCAGGATGATCCTCCCGGGTGTGGGAAGAAGGGATAAGAACTTCTCTTTCTGTGTACTTTCTATCACATCTGTTTGGGAAGTTATATTTCTGGGGTGTGTTTTATAATGTATTTTCTTGGTTCAGGTTCCCTGGGAGCAGAGCCTGAGGCAAGGATTTGGATCCA
The DNA here is from genome assembly GCF_032452875.1 of Bos javanicus. Taxonomy (NCBI): domain Eukaryota; kingdom Metazoa; phylum Chordata; class Mammalia; order Artiodactyla; family Bovidae; genus Bos; species Bos javanicus. The sequence goes on along the minus strand of NC_083884.1, from coordinate 65,445,045 downwards.
TGTGACTTACAGAGAGGAAGACACTCGGGAGAAACCCATGCAAGAGTCAGGGAAGCAGGATGAAGAGGCAAAAAGCTAATAAGCAAGGGTGGGGACCTCAGCTGGAGTCTAGCTTCCGCCTGGTTCTTCCGGGATCTCTGGCAGGTGAGTTACATCATAGGGGGTTGACCTTTTGTGTCGCTATGTCAGCCGCCTAACTTTAGGGTGGTGAGGGACATCAACTTCAAAGCAAGGCCCCTCCTTGTGGCCAAGGGAGGCTGCTCAGATGAGAGGGTGGGTCATTTATGAATGAGTATAATGGGCACCCAGAGTGTGGACTGTATGTATGGGAGTGGGAAGAAAAGATCAGATGGTCTGTTTATATCTATTTTCCATTTCTTCCTTTTTTCACTTTATGTATTTTCTCCCTTTCTCTCCATTTTATGTATTTTCTTCCCTTCTTCATCTTCCCCGTCTCCTTTCCCCCTCCCTCCCCTCTCCCTCTCCACTTCTCCCCATGTTTCATAATAGACACATCACCGCGTGTCTGTGATGTATTAGTATAAGATTATGTGTGTAATTTAACAGTAGATACATCAGTGTTGTCGGGGGTGAGGATTAAAAACTCATGTTGTTTTGACTCCCTCGGGGAGTATAGATGAACTTGAATTCACATCTGAATCCCTCTTCCCATGGCTGAAATCCAGTCATGCGTAGAAGCCAGGGCTGGAATGGGCAGGGAAGAAGCACAAGCAGCTGAAATCTAGACTTTAGAGGGGCCCAGCTTTGTTTACTTTGGAATCCGGCATCAGAACACTTTGACCCAGTCTCACTGGTCCCCTCGTCACTCACTGGGGGCGTGGGAAGGGGGAGCGTGCACCAAGGGGAGCCCTTGCTGCTATTTTTAGAGGGTCTGATAATTCTGAGCTCTTCCTATGCCTCAGCCAGCCCCTAATGGAGCCTCCTGATGCTGTGAAATCCAAAAGCTGTATCATCCTTGGCCAAGAACAGCAGCCAGAGTGGAAAGCCTCGTGGGTCAGGGGAGCCAACAGTGTGAAGGTCATGCACTTAGAAACAAAGGGGGTTCTCACCGTGTGCCAGGCTGGGCCCTCTGTGCAGATCACTCCCGTCTCAGCTTCTGGGCTGAGACTGGGAGATCGCAATTCAGGTCGCATCTGCAGTAGACCGGCCTGAAAAAGGAGGGGCTCAAAAGTCAGACACAAGTGGGACCCTACTGCACTCTGGCCAGATACCCAACCGCAAGAGCTAAGTGACCTTGGGCGACTTTGGTAATTTCTCTGAAGTTAAGGTCTTTACAACACCTAGGCCAGTTTCCCAAAGCTGAACCCAGGACAGTGTGAGGTGAGCACAGTCCTACAACTGATGACAATAACTGAGCACTTTGCTGTATGCCCAGAGCTGTGCGAAATGAGACGAGTGTGCCTACGTGCATATGTACACGAGTCACGTGTGTACACACGTACGTGTGTTCTAATTCTGTAACCTCAACAACCCTATTGGCTGGGCGTGTAGACCCTGGTTTTTCACCAAGGAGTCTGGGGCTCATCACTGCTGATAAGCGAGGGTCCTGGGGTTTGAACCAGGGCTGTACACGTCCTCACCACCCCCTTTGCTGCCTCACATACCTTCCCTCTGTTATCAGCTCCCCCAGTACAGACTCCAAATCCTTCTGAGACAGCGAAGCCCTTGTTTGCAGGTATTTGGAAATCATAACAAGAAAGCAGAATCACCTTTATTAAAAATTCCACGTGGAAGCCAGTTGGGTGTAGAAAATGCACACATCCGATGGACTGAACATCTTCTTTATCTCGGCCGCTGCCTACCCTAAATTAAACCCCCCTGAGGGCACCGCTGTCTTAATTAACAGCGTGCCTTGTTAACAGCGTAAACATTTCTCCGGCTACGTGGAGCAGATCATGCCAACTAAAGAGGGAGACGAGGCCGAGCCGGAGGGCTCCTCTTGCCTGTCTGGTCCCCAAGTGTCTTCTGGGAGGTCACGGAGACGCAGGGCCCTGGGGTGACGGCCACCCCTGTGCAGTGAGCTGCAGTGGGTCTGTGGGCTGCCCTTGGAGGCTGGGAGCTTGGATTTGGAGTCACTGAGACCTGGGTGTGTGTGCTGGCCCCTCTCTGCGCCTCAGTTTCCCCAGCAGTGCTCAGCTCACAGGACGATGCAGTACTTACCCACCTCCCCCCAGCCCCACTCCACCTGGAGCCCAGGTGAGGCTTGAATGAGGACATGTGCACAGAGGTACTGAGCACAGGGCCTGGCAGGTAAGGATGCTGCCCCGCCCCCTTCCATCTGCTCTAGTGAACTTTTTTTTTTTTTAATGCCTTTGGGCCAGTGAGCATCAGTATAATGTCCCACCTGGGTAGGGATATTTTCCCTCGTCCAGAGTCCCGTCTCTCCAAGGAAGAAGCCAAAAACTCACCTTGCCATCTTCCTTGTAAGCTTGTGGTCCAGTATGGGGACCCAATCCTGGAAGACTTGGATTTTGTGTGTGTGTGTGTCGGGGGGGGGGGGATATTTTTTACTGAAGAGTAACATATATTTGTATATAATGCTTCAGAAGTCAAGAGGGTAGATACTCCTGGGGAAGAGTGACGTGGGGAAGAGTAAGAGTATCTCCTCTCTTGACTTCTGAAGCATAGGCTAGTTTGGATAGTCTTTGAAACTTACAGAAGTGAAATTATATAAAGATATATATTACGTGAAGATATATATGGAAATTAATAGAATTAATTGTATCTATAAATTACATACATACATATAAATTGAATATATATATTGAATTAATATACACATAGAAATATAAATTATATTGTGCATATAGCTGTACACAACTCATCCCCATCGCAGAGCACTACTCCACCATGTGATGATACCATAGTTAGTCAGCTATGAAAAAATATTTATTCAGCTGCACCAGGTCTTAGTTGCGGCCTGCCGGATTCTTAGTGGTGGGTGGCATGTGAAATCTTAGTTCCCTGGCCAGGGATCGAACCCAAGCCCCCTGCATTGGGAGCTTGGAGCCTTAACCACTAGACTATCCGGAAAGTCCCTGTAGTTAATTTATTAATTCAACTGTTGATAGACATGTGGGCTGTTTCCAGTTTTCAGCTAATACAAATAAGGCTTCTATGAATATTCTTGTACATGTTTATTGGTGAATGTACATGTGCATTTCTTTTGAGTAGAATTGCTGAGTCAAAGATGATACATATAGTTGGCTTTAGCAGGTACTGTGAAATCCTTTAGGAAGTGTTTATACCACTTTTACATTTTCACTGATAATATCTGAGAGTTTGCAATTGCTCCAGCCTTTGGGCTTCCTAAGTGGCACAGTGGTAAAGAATCGCCTGCCAATGCAGGCAACTCAGGAGATGTGATGGAGAAGGAAATGGCAACCCACTCCAGCGTCCTTGCCTGGAGACTCCCCATGGACAGAGGGGCCTAGCGGGCTACAGGCCATGGAGTTACAAAGAGCTGGACACGACTGAGCGACTGAACAATGGTGCGTGTGTCCTAGTGGATGTGGAGCCTCCCCTGGAGTGGTCCAGGGGGATGGAATCAGCATTGACCTTGTGGCCTCGAAGCTGAATCTCCCTTCCCTCCATAAGGCTGCAGGTGAAGCATTTGCATCCCCCATGCTCGCTTTCCTCCAGAACCGATTTGCCCCTGCACGCTCCTTCTCCAGTAAACTGAAATACAAGGTCTCCTTGTAATACTTTTATACACTGCTCGCTGCAGTTTAATATATGAGACACTGCATCATAGTCTGGAGGTTCAAAATTACCTCGAAGTAATCATTTCCTAGAGGGCTGGTAGTAAACATTCTGTCACATAGCTATAGATTGTCGCCTGTCGCCATCCATCAGCCCCCAGGGAGATATTAGGGGGAATGATACGGGAGTGAACGGAGAACAGGTGCACGTGGCTGCCAGCCCTCTGCAGAGGGAAACAGGCTTGGTGGCCTTATGGCAGCCTGGCTTTGTCAGGGGTGGGTTCTGTCTGCACCACAGCCCAGGATTGTGGATTTGAGCTATGGGTGGCCTGTTGGCTTACTCAGTTCCAGGTTCACTGACTCTGTCAACCCTCATCTTGGCCTTCTGACATCTTCCCTGCAGCCTTCAGATCAAAGCCATCACCTGCGTTTGCACAGTGATAATGGTGGTGTGTGGCGGTGCACATGTATGTTCGCTCAGTCATCTCTGACTCTTTGCGACCCTATGGACTGTAGCCTGCCAGGCTCCTCTGTCCATTGGATTTTCCAGGCAAGAATACTGAAGTGGGTTGCTATTTCCTCCTCCAGCCTTCCCTGCCCAGGGATCAAACCCTTGTCGTCTCCTTCGTCTCCTGCGTCAACAGGTGGATTCTTTACCGCTGCATCACGTGGGAAGCCATAATAATTACAGTGACCGCTTACAAGCACTCCCTCTGCCCCATGGAGCCTGCTGATCCTTTTCAGGGGTCATCTTATTAATCTTCAGAGTGACGCCAAGAGGGGATTAAAATTTTAGCCGTATTTCACAGCTGAGGAAACTGAGGCTCAGAGATGTGGGAAAGCCTGCAAAGTCACACAGCTGGCCAGTGGCAGAACCAGGATGTGAACTTGAAACTTGACCGTCTGCCTCCAGAGACCAAGTGCTGAATCATGACTCGTTGCCACGAGTTGCCTCTGTTAAACATCCAGGTCCTCACTGAGCTCATGAGCTTGCACCCTTGCTATTTTCAGAGGCACGCTGCTCTTGTACAGGTGGAGAAACCCAAGTTCAGCATGTAGATGGCATTACCAGAATTCCACTGAAGGGTTCTCTGGCCACGCACCTGAAAATTCCTCCTTGGGAAGGCTTCTAGAGTACAAGTAAAAGGTCACTGCCTGCAAACTTGCAGCACCTGTGAAGGGTCACCTCATGGACCTAATGACTCAGTGGACTTCAGCCTAAGTCCCCAGCACGATCCGATGGGGCCTGAGGAAATGAAGTTGATACAGTGTGAACGACCCTCTTAAGAAAGTTAATAGTAATACAACTTAGGTACCGGCATAGCTATTTGTCAGGTGCATTCAGACAGCAGCCCTGAAACTTACATTTCATGAATGGCAAGATCAGTCCACTCTGGCCTGAAGGCTACTGTGGGGTCCCATCTTGTTTACTCTGACGATGAAAAGTATTGCCTCAGTTGGCATTTCGGGAATCTGAGATTGAAAAGGACAAAGTAGACCATGTTTAGAGGTTTTCAGCATGTCTTTGTCATTTTGGGGCTCCACCCAGGACTGGAACTAGGAGGCATTGGAGCTCTGCTTGACTGCAACCCAGCAACACTCAAAGTCTAGTCTCTGAGCTGTGCCTCTGCAATCTTTGTCAACAGTTTTAGACAAGATCAACTGGACACTAAGAACCAGCATGTAAAAACTTTTATAGCAATCTAGTCTTGCAAGGTGGAGAAGGCAATGGCACCCCACTCCAGTACTCTTGCCTGGAAAATCCCATGGACGGAGGAGCCTGTTAGGCTGCAGTCCATGGGGTTGCTAAGAGTCAGATACAATTGAGTGACTTCATTTTCACTTTCATGCATTGGAGAAGGAACTGGCAACCCACTGCATTGTTCTTGCCTAGAGAATCCCAGGGACAGGGGAGCCTGGTGGGCTACTGTCTATGGGGTTGCACAGAGCTGGACACGACTGAAGCAACTTAGCAGCAGCAGCAGTCTTGCAAGGGGGCCAGGGGCACTTGCATCATCGAACCAGCTATAGGCCAGTCAAAGTGTTGTTGAAATTCAGTGGTGAGATGCTGGTGATGCAAGCAAGTACTAATCACGCAGAGTAGGACCACATGGTTGGGCTTCCCAGGTGGCACTAGTGGTAAGGAACATGTCTGCCAATGCAAGAGATGTAAGAGATTTGGGTTTGATTCCTGGGTCAGGAAGATCCCCTGGAGAAGGTCATAGCAACCCACTCCAGTATTCTTGCCTGGAGAATCCCATGAACAGAGGAGCCTGGTGGGCTACAGTCCACAGGGTTGCAAAGAGCTGGACACCACTGAAGCGACTTAGCACACACGCGTGCTGCTGCTGCTGCTGTCGCTTCAGTCGTGTCCGACTCTGTGCGACCCCATAGACGGCAGCCCACCACGCTCCCCTGTCCCTGGGATTCTCTAGGCAAGAACACTGGAGTGGGTTGCCATTTCCTTCTCCAATGCATGAAAGTGAAAAATGAAAGTGAAGTCTCTCAGTCGTGTCTGACTCTTAGTGACCCCATGGACTGCAGCCTACCAGGCTCCTCTGTCCATGGGATTTTCCAGGCAAGAGTACTGGAGTGGGGTGCCATTGCCTTCTCCAGAGCACACATGTGTAGGATCGAATGATTACTGGCAGCTCCATGGACAACTAGGACCAGTCTGTGAAATATTTGGGAAAAAAAACAAAGCTGGCCCTTCATCACAGACACTTTGACATGTACTGGTATAAACTTTGTTAGGGACAATGCTGTTTTCAAAACACCCTGTTATCAGCATTTTATTCCACAAACAAGTAAACCTCGGACCAAGATGACCATAACAACAACAGCAACAAAACCCCAAACCTAATGTGGTAATAATTTGTTTGAGGTATGGTTTCGTTTCTTCCTTGTTTTCTGTATATATTTTGAAGTATAGTTGATATACAGTGTTGTGTTAGATTCTGGTGTTCAGCAAAGTTGTTCAGTTATATATATGTATGTGTGTATTTTTCAGATTCTTTCCCATTATATGTTATTACAAGATAATGTATAGTTCTCCGTGCTAGACAGTAGGACCTTGTTGATTATTTTATATATAGTAGTGTGTGTCTTTTTGTCCCAAGCTCCTAATTTTTCCCTCTTCCCTTTCCCACTTTGGTAACTATAAATTTGTTTTCTATGTCTGTGAATCTATTTCTGTTTTGTAAATAAGTTCATTTGTATCATTTTTTTAAGATTCCACATCTAAGTGGTACCCTATGATATTTGTCTTTCTGTGTGTGACTTACTTTAGTTTAATAAGATAATCTCTAGGTCCATCCATTTTGCAGCAGATGGCAATACCTCAGTCTTTTTTATGGCTGAGCAATATTCCACTGTATGTATATGTACCACATCTTCTTTACCCATTCATCTGTCAGTGGACACTGAGGCTGCTTCCAAGTCTTGGCTATTTTGAATAGTGCTGCCATGAAACGGGGGTGCATGTGTCTTTTTGAACTACTTTTAGTCTTTTCTGGATATATGCCCAGGAGTGGGACTACAGGATCATATGGCAACTCTATTTTTAGTTTTTTGAAAAACCTCCGCACTATTCTGTTTAGTGGCTACACCAAGTTACATTCCCACCTACACTGTAGGAGGGCTCCCTTTTCTTCACACCCTCTCCAGCATTCATCACGTGTAGGTGTTTTGATGATGGCTATTCTGACTGGTATGCTGTGAAATCTCAATTTAGTTTTGATTTGTATTTCTCTAGTAATTAGTGATGTTGAGTATCTTTTCACGTGCCTATTGGCCATCTGTATGTCTTGTCTTTCTGACTTCTCTGTGTGCTGATGGGCTAGTGTTTGGCCGATTTCAGTTGGGTATGACTCTAGGCTGTGTGTTGTCTCATTTGGGGACCAGCAGCTCTCTTGTTATGGTGATGGCAAGAGTGCAAGAGATTGGAAACGTGATGCCTGTTGAAGCTTAGAACTGTAACAGTGTGACTTCCTCTCATATTTCATTGGCCAAGACAAGTCACATGACTAAGTGCAACACCAGTGAGGCAAGAGAGTAGACCTCACCCACAAGTCACATGACAAAGAGCATGGATGTATAATTCTGTGGCATTGGGAACCATAATCCAGTTCACCACAGCTGATAACCATGGATACTAGGAAAAGCACTTGGCAATGAGCCTGGCCAGAGTAGGTGCTCAGTAAACAAAAGCAGAGACATCACTTTGCCTACAAAGGTCCATATAGTCAAAGCTATGGTTTTTCCAGTAGTCATGTATGGATGTGAGAGTTGGACTATAAAGAAAGCTGAGCACCAAAGAATTGATGCTTTTGAACTGTGGTGTTGGATAAGACTCTTGAGAGTCCCTTGGACTGCAAGGACATCCAGCCAGTCCATCCTAAAGGAGATCAGTCCTGAATATTCATTAGAGGACTGATGCTGAAGCTGAACCTCCAGTACTTTGGCCACCTGAGGTGAAGGGCTGACTCATTGGAAAAGACCCTGATGCTGGGAAAGATTGAAGGCAGGAGGAGAAGGGGATGACAGAGGATGAGATGTTTAATAGTGTCACTGACTCAATGGACATGAATTTGAGCGAGCTCTGGGAGACAGTGGAGGACAGAGGAGCCTGGTATGCTCCAGTACATGGGGTTCCAAAGGGTCAGACACAACAGCAACCAAGCAACAACAACAAAACGTCTCTTGGGAAGCAGACTCCCACATCTTCCTCTGAAATGATTGTGTGGGAGGGATTCCCCCTCCATGAGAGGTACCAGGGACGAGTTGCCTTTCCAGCCCAGCATTAAGTCAGTATCCAGGGAGAAAAGGCTGTGACATCATGCGCCCAATGCTTTGTGTTCCTGGGAAGAAAGATCCCAAGTGGAGGCTGCCAGAACTATTATCAGCTGCTTGCATATCCATTTGCCCATCCACCACTCACAAAGTGCTCTATTTATTTGCACACACTCTGTAATATAGCAGCGGAGGGAGAATTCATTAAGGCGAATTGTGAGGGTTGCTTTAAAAAAGAAATTTCATCTCTCTATTTTATGCAGTGCATAGTTCCCTGTTTAATGAGAACTCTGCAAGTCCATTTTCCTTAAGGGTTTAATAAAAGTATAATTTAAAAAATTAAGACAGATGGGGAAAGTGCCGAGGGAAGCCATTTCTTCCATTAACTCACAGAGTAGACCTTCTCAATGCTGCAAGATGGGTGGGGAGAGGAAAGACTCCAGAAGCTATCAAGAGCCCTTTCAGGTTACATAAAACTCGGGCCTGGGTTTATGTGGCTCAGGGATTCTCGCTGAACAGATAGGAATTAGATTTATCAGTTGAGTAATGGGACTGTTGCTGTCTGGCAGATTAATTAGTGCTGATATTGGAGCTTTGCTTTTTCTTGGAATTTGAACTACGGAGCCCTGAGAAGTGGACATTTACATCTTTCACACTTTTTTTCTGAATTATCTTGGTTGCTTTTGGAGGGGAGGGGAGAATGGGGTGGTTGAGGGAGGGACAGCCTCGGGGCGTTGGGGGCCCCTGTACGGTTTTCATCTCCCTACATGCAGCGTTGTTGTCATTGTTCAGTTGCTAAGTCTTGTCTGACTCTTTGCAACCCCATGGACTGTAGCCCACCAGGCTCCTCTGTCCACGGGATCTCCTAGGCAAGAACACTAAAGTGGGTTGCCATTTCCTTCTCCGGGGGAATCTTCCCGATCCAAGGATCGAAACTACACCTCTTGCATCTCCTGCACTGGCAGGCGGATTCTTTATCACTGAGCCCCTTGGGAAGCCCCAGCATGTACTGTGTCAAGGGCAAGTTGTCCACTGCAGCTCGGTTGCTTTCCATCCTGCTGCCACCCCTGGCTTCCTGGAGCAAGGTAGTTCCTAAGCTATAGTCAATCAAATAATAATAATAGCACTATTATTATTAAAGAAGCTAAGGATGAGCATTGCTCACGTTTTGAGGTGCTTATTTTGTTAATTTCACTGGGAGGCTGGTGTTGTTATCTTCATCCCTGTCTGACAGATCACTAAACCAAGGCTCTGTCACTCAGAATATACAGAGCTGGCAGTTGAAACCTGTGTCCCTGTCTTAATCCATGTGCTACCCTTTTCTCTGTGACACATGGGCCGTCAGAGTCTCAGAGATGTGGGGTAAAATTCCCAAGCTTCAAGAGGCAGGGTAGACAGAGCACGAACTAGCTTTCTTATCTGGCAGCTTTCCCCGCTGCATCTCTTGGATTTATTATCGGGATTCTGACTTAGTTTACTTTTAGCCCGCATAATACTCGTTCAGTTCAGTTCAGTTGCTCAGTCGTGTCCGACTCTTGGCGACCCCATGGACAGCAGCATGCCAGGCTTCCCTGTCCACCACCCTCATCCGGAAACCAATGAGCAAACTCACATTGATAGAGGTCTCACCGTGTTGCAGGCACTCTTCTGAGAGCTGCATGTTCTTTATTTCATTTAATTTTCAAAATACCTGCTAGGAGGAAGGTACAGTCGGCCCTCTGTGTCAGTGGATCCCTCATTCCCAGGACCAAGGACCCCCAGTGGGACTTGAACACCCGGGGATTTTGGTATCTGCAGGGGGCGTGGTCCTGGAACCAGTCCTCTGCGGACGCTGACGGACCACTGTGTGTAGCACCTCTGCTTTCTCGATGAGTGATCCAAGGCTCTTAAGAGGCTAAATGACTCACCCAAGGTCATGCAACAGGAAGGGGTTCAAACAAGATCCAGACCCACGTCTATCTGAAACTCTCAAACCTTTGCACTGAACCCCAAGGCTGAGTAGACATGATGGCCAGCTTCCCTTCCCTTCACTTTACCAGTGTCCCAGGCTGCCTCCATCCCTAGTAACTGAGAGCTGACGGACACAAGGCAGCCTGTCACACCTGGGAGTTATTTTTAGCACGTTACTATATAAACCCTTCTTCTCAGAAGGTAGGAAGGAGTCTGCTTGCCTTGATGCATCCCCTGGTCAGCGTATTGTTTTACGGTTTCCTCAGTGTGCTGTGAGTTGTCATTCGGGAGACCCTCGGGCCTCAATGAGGTGGACATGGGTTCCTGAATCAGCAGTTTGGGAAACATACTCTTCTCTGCCTTTCTTGGGCTGCCATTCATTAAGTGATCCTAGAGAGGAACTCTGATCCTTTCCAACGAAGGAAATGCCTTTGTTTTCCATCTACATTCAATTCCAAAGTAGTTGAAAGCAATTTCTGTATCTTGACCGTGTTGCCAGAGACATTTGAACTGATGGATAAAGGTCAATAACTAGATAATGTCCAGAGAATGGAGAGGATGACTCCTAAGTTCATGTTCACTTTTTCAAAGTTGTTAACTGGCTTCAAGTAAGTTAAATTATTCTCTCATGGACTGTAGACCACCAGGCTCCTCTGTCCCTGGGATTTTCCAGGCAAGAATACCAGAGCAGGTTGCCATTTCCTACTCCAGGGGATCTTCCTAACCCAGGGATAGAACCTGCATCTCTTGCATCTCCTGCATTGGCAAGCCAATTCTTTACCACTAGTCCTACCTGGGAAGCCCAAGTAACTCTCTGTGTCAAAGAAAATAAGAGGGCAGGTTTTTATTTTATAAGGATACTTGCATTTTCTGTTTAGGACCAAACAGTGACTTTGGCACCACACAGACCTCTGTTCTCAACTTCTGCATCCGTGCCAGACATCACTATTAGATTACAGCACCATGGCCTGCTCAGACCAGCTGTGATCTTAAAACCCTTCTGAGTAGCGGGAACCAGGCACCTTCTGCCACAGACCAAAATTGGGTTAGAGGTGAAATCAGTTTGCCAAGTGTGTCTGGAAGTTTTACATCCTCTTTGAGTTTCAGTTCAGTTCAGTTCAGTCACTCAGTTTTTGCAACCCCATGGACTGCAGCACGCCAGGCTTCCCTGTCCATCACCAACTCCCAGAGGCTGTTCAAACTCATATCCATTGAGTCAGTGATGCCATACAACTCTCTCATCCTTTGCCTTCAGTCTTTCCCAGCATCAGGGTCTTTTCCAATGAGTCAGTTCTTTGCATCAGGTGGCCCAAGTATTGGAGTTTCAGCTTCAGCATCAGTCCTTCCAATAAATATTCAGGACTGATTTCCTTTAGGATGGACTGGTTTGATCTTGCTGTCCAAGGGACTCTCAAGAGTCTTCTCCACAGTTCAAAAGCATCAATTCTTTGTCACTCAACTTTCTTTATGGTCCAACTCTCACATCCATATGTGACTACTAGAAAAACCATAGCTTTGACTAGATGGACCTTTGTTGGCAAAGTAATGTCTCTGCTTTTTAATATGCTTTCTAGGTTGGTCATAGCTTTTCTTCCAAGGAAAGTGAAAGTGAAAGTCTCTCAGTCATGTCCAACTGTTTGTGACCCCATGGACTATACAGTCCATGGAATACTCTAGGCCAGAATACTGGAGTGGGTAGCCTTTCCCTTCTCCAGGGGATCTTTCCAACCCAGGGATCGAAACCAGGTCTCCCGCATTGCAGGTGGATTCTTTACCAGCTGAACCACAAGGGAAGCCCAAGAATACTGGAATGGGTAGCCTATCCCTTCTCCAGTGGATCTTCCTGACCCAGGAATTGAAGCAGGATCTTCTGCATTGGATTCTTTACTAATTGCACTATTAGGGAAGCCCAAAGAGCAAGTGTCTTTTAATTTTATCGTTGTAGTCACCATCTGCAGTGATTTTGGAGCCCAAGAAAATAAGTCTATCCTGGGATTCTCTTGCTTTTTCTATAACCCAATGGATGTTGGCAATTTGATCTCTCGTTCCTCTGCCTTTTCTAAATCCAGCTTGAACATCTGACAGTTCTCAGTTCACATACTGTTGAAGCCTGGCTTGAGTTTAGGCATCTGTTTTTTCCTATCAGATACATGGATTGAGTTAAGATGCTAATCAAGGCCTCTGATGGGAAAACAGATGATGCTCTGATTCTTAAATAATGAGAGATGAAGGCTTAGAGGGTGATTTGTTGAAGGTCATAGTAAGTGAGGGAGAGGGTTAAGATTTGTGAGTCAGATCCAGGTCCCTGTCTCGGCTGTACCATTTCCTCGTTTAGTGATGTCTGGCAAGTCACATCAAATCCCTGAGCCTGAGTTTCCTCATCTGTAAAATGGACATAGAATGTTACCTCAGTGAGCCATGGTGAGGATTAAGCTGAGATCCTGCACGTGAAATGCTTAGAAGATCTGTAGGAGAAGAAGTGCCTGATAAAAGTTAGCTAATATTTGTTCAGTTTTCTTAAAAATATCTTACGCACAAAACCCAATATACATTGTTACGAAACATGATGACTGTGGGTGCCACTATTCCCATTTTATAGATCATGAAATGCAGACTTAGGTAATATGACTTTCCTAAAATCATACATAAAGTAAATAGAAAAGCAGCTAGAACTCAAATGCCAGATATGGCAAAGCACCTGTCCTTACTTCCTTCAAATCTTATCCAGATATCCCTCACTCAACATATCATGCAACATATCATGACCATACTTTTAAGTTTTCTCTACCCGCCTTGTCTGTTTCTCCTCACCCTCCTTTATTCTTCTCTGCAGAGCACTTTTTGCTTTCTAAGACACACTCTCTTACTGTATGAACCACTTATTCATTTTGCATATATTCTATTGCCTGTCTCACGCCTACTTGCCTATCCCCCAGGGCAGAGGATTTAGTTTATTTTTTGAGCGCCGTATTTGCTGCTCTGAGCACAGCCCTTGACGCACAGTAAAGCGCTAAATGTTTACTGAGTGAACACGGGGAGTCTGCCTGACTCCAAAGCTTGCTCTTTGGATCGCACTGTGTCCAAACTACATGGTCTGTATCCAGAGTTACTAGTTGTTGAAGGCCTACCATGTTGGGCGTCATGGAGACGTCATAAATATATTATTGCTACATTTGACCATAACCGTTCATGGAAGGGACGATTATCCAGGCTTTGCAGCTGAGGAAGCTGACACTCAGTGAGGTTTTGAGACTTGATCATGCCCATTGGACATCTGTTAAGGGACAAAAAGGGAGTCTTATCTGGGTCAGCTGGACGCCAAGACCTGCTCTCCATCCCCAGCCCATGTCAGATTGTAAGAACCAGCTTCCTTCTCAGAAGCTGTTTATGAGTACCATCCTTGGGCCAAAATTTTCACTTGAGAACCAGACTCCTGTTCAGCTTAAAAAAAAACTCATCAAACCTCATGAGCAGAGTCTACTGTGTACATATTCCAGAACTGGGGCCCACAGAAACCTCGAAACAGAATCCCTGGGGTTAGAGGAAGTCATAGGGAGTGCAGGAATCTGATTTTTAATAAGAACCTAGGTGATTTCTATGATCAGGTTAATCCGCAAAGCCGTAAGGAATTCATCCATCTATCCATTCATTTCCTCATCTTTGAAATGGGGATAAGGGACTTCCATGGTGGTCCAGTAGTTAAGACGCTGTGCTTCCAATGCAGGGGGCCCTAGTTCAATCCCTGGTCAGGGAACTAGATCCCACATGCCACGACTAAAGGTCTTGCATGCAGCAACTTAGGCCCAGCAAAGCCAAAAAAATTAAAAATAAAATAAAATGGGGATAATACCAGTACCCAGCTTATATGGTTATTGCAAAGATTAAGTACGACCCCATGGACAGTAGCCCACCAGGCTCCTCTGTCCATGGGATTTTCCAGGCAAGAATACTGGAGTGAGTTGCCATTTCTTCCTCCAGGGGGCTGATCCTCCTCAGGACTGAACTTGCCTTTCCTGCTTCTCCTGCATTACAGGCGGATTCCTTACCCCTGAACCATCGGGGAAGCTCCATGCCTGTAATACCAGTACCCAGTTTTTATGGTTAATGTAAGGATTAAATAAGGGTATATTAGGAAACACAGGCTTAGAACAGTGACTACCAAGTAAGTCAGAAGAGCTGATTAAGCCCTGGGCACCTCCTATGGTTGGTGATCAGGGATACGGCAGAAACAGACAGACAAGGCCTTGCCCTCCTGGTGCTGACCATGTGAGCACAGATTTTGGCATCAGATAAACCTGGATTAAATGCCCGCCTTTGCCACTCACACTCAGGTGTGGACATGAACAAACTCCTGGACTTCTCTGGCTCCAATGTGGGGTAATAGAAAAGCAGTTTCACAGCCTCGTCGTTGTTGGTATAAACTAGAAGAGGCTCCGAGAGGCAAAGCAGCTTGCTAGGATCGCACAGCTAGTGAGTGTCAGAGCTGGATTCATATTCACATCTGCTAGACTGGGGCGTCGAACATTTACCTACCACATTATACAGCTTCCTGCAGAGAGAGGTGGCTGTAGAACTCACAGGGAATGGGTGGAAAGGATTACGAACCCAGTGGAGGTTTCACCCAATTTACCTGCACACTGAAGCACATTAGACCGAGGCCTCCGTGGGAACACGCCCCGCCCCCCACCGTGACAAAGTGATGCCCAGACTTACCTAGTGCCCAGCGACCTCACACAGAGCCAGCCTCCCCAATTCTCCTGCAGCGTAGGCATTTGGAGAGCTCCTTGGAGAGTTTCAATCTCTCTAATCTCGCAAGGCTGGTGCAAGGAGGGCTTGGGAGACATGAAAGGCAGCAGTTATTTATTTCATGAATAGATAACGGCAGGCCATTTAGAGGGAGCAGTGGCAGGAAGATGAAAAAGCTATTAATACAGTTGGAAGCTCATTTCTTTCGGAGTGGTCAGCAGCCGCCGGAGAGGACAAAAACGAGAAAATATTGCAATGGGCGCTCCTGACAACACAAATTATTCAGGAGATATTAAAGTGCGTTGTTCACCATCGTAAACATTTTTTTTTAATGTTTATGAGATCTGTTCAAAGGCATCTTGATGGATGAAACCCAATAACATTTATAGGGGTGTGTGTGCCCGTGTGTGTGTGTGTGTGTGTGTACTCACATTTCTTTTGTTCTCGTTGCTGTTCAGTCACTAAGTCTGTCTACCTCTTTGCAATGCCATGGACTGCAGCACTCCAGGCTCCTCTGTCTTCCACTGTGTCCTGGAGTTTGGTGAAATTCATGTCCACTGAGTCAGTGATGCTATCTAACCATCTCATCCTCTGCCACCCCCTTCTCCTTTTGCCTTCCATCTTTCCCAGCATCAGGATCTTTTCCAGTGAGTTGGTTCTTCACCTCAGGTGGCCAAAGTATTGGCGTTTCAGCTTCAGCATCAGTCTTTCAAATGAATATTCAGGGTTGATTTCCTTGAGGATTGACTGGTTTGATCTCCTTGCTGTCCAAAGGACTCTCAAGAGTCTTCTCCAGCACCACAGTTTGAAAGCATCAATTGTTCTAGTAGCCTTTGTAAATCATTTCTTTGAGCGG
The DNA here is from genome assembly GCF_032452875.1 of Bos javanicus. Lineage (NCBI taxonomy): Eukaryota > Metazoa > Chordata > Mammalia > Artiodactyla > Bovidae > Bos > Bos javanicus. Next base: position 65,428,980 of record NC_083884.1, on the reverse strand, counting down.
ATGTACTTAACAGTGGCTAAGCAGGGTCTACATAGGGCAACGTGAAGTCCATGCCTCTGTTCCCTGGGTAATTATACTATTTGTGACATCTGCCATGTTTGCAGAAGGGGTTCTGGAAGCTGGGAGTTGACCTGAGGACTGATGGGAGCAGAAGAAATGCTCCAGTTCTGAAAGGAGAAAACCTGGAGGAGCATGGCAGCACATCCCATTGTCGGGAACATATTTCCACCCAAAGAGGGGCCTGTAGGAACAGGATTTGTGGGGATCCTTGCACCTCTGACCCCTGTAGGAGATTCACAGCATAGAGGATCCTGTTCAAGGCTGTCTGGTTCTTGAGATAAAGCAGTCCCCTTAACATGGCTTAATTCTGCTTTGCCCCCAGACACTAACCACAGCACAACACAGCAAAGCTCTGGTTCCTTCGAGGATGCCTTCTGGAACACAACTTTTACATGATAAAACTGGGCAAAAAGCTGATGATCATTGTAACTAAGCCATGATAGCATCTCTGCACAGAATTATTAGCTTACTTATTTTAAACGAAATGACTCGTCATGTTTGGTTCAGGAACTAAGCAAATTAGACAATCTATTAGTTTTAATAAATGTTTTTTTTTTTTCCCCATTTGAATTGGTTTATAGTTTGTTGTAGGACTTAAGCACATAACCAATTTACCTGAGAGGGATGAACTCCTGTTTACTCAGTTTTGTAGACTGATTAAGAGCATCAGTTAGGGAGTCAGGTGCCCCAGGGTTGAATTCTGGCACTTTCACTTCCTAGAGTTGTGACTTTGGGAACGTTATGGAGCCTCTCTATTTAAGCCTCAGTTTCCGCATCTGTAGAATGGGGGCAATACTGGACCTATGCTACTGGCTTATGGAGATTAGTTGAAATACAGCAGACAAAGGGTTTGGCACATCGTAGGGCTGGCATGTAGCGAGTTCTTAGTACATGTTGGTCTTCATCATCATCAGAAGGGGCTGGGGCTCCCAGGTGAACCTTAAATCTTCCTTCCTTTCTCAGGGGCGCTTGAGGAAGTCTGGGCTCTGTGACACTGATAGAAGGAGTGTATCCACTAGAGATAAATGATGGTCTCGCTGCTGTCACTGTATGTTCTGAGCCCACTGCACTTGGTTGTCGGATCTTTGTTACATGACCTGTAATTTATGGAGTGCAGCTACTGAAGGAAGAGAAAGTAACATGTGCCCCTACTTAGCAGGGTATTCAAGGCTCTAAGACCCTGAAGCTTCCCTGTGCCGATGTGACCCAGAGTCACCCCAGCTCCCATCCTTCAGACCAGAATGGTGTTTGGGACAGTGGACATTGGCTCTGGATATCCAAGGCCTTTGTGATGCTGCTGGCGTAACATGCTGCCATGCTCCTTATTCTCTGTCCATTCTTAGTGTGAAAGAGGTCTCATGCCCAGGGAGCCTGTCCTGTGTCTTCTGAATTTCAGCAGCAATCCAAACCTGAAAGCCACTCCAGTGGTCCTGAAAGTATTAAATAAACTTCCAGTTAAAAATATCTAGCAACTCGGTTTGACATTTATCTTCAGGAAACTTTAGGCAAATTACTTAAACTCACTGGACCTTAGGTTCCTCTTCTCTAGAATGGGGGTGAGATCATATACCTCACAGAGTATTTATTTATTAAATGAGATAATATATGTCAAATGCCTAGAATAGTGCCTGGCCCCAAACTGAACGTTGTGTGAAATGTCTGGTATCATGCCCTGCGCTGGGTCTAGGCAAGGGGACTTTCCAGACTTCTCTCCTGCTCATCAGGGACCACCTGGCTCAGGAACTAAGTTATAAAGTTGTCCCTTGCTCAACATTTAGCTTTCTCTGAACTCTGATGCTGGGAGGGATTGGGGGCAGGAGGAAAAGGGGACGACAGAGGATGAGATGGCTGGATGGCATCACCGACTCCATGGACATGAATTTGAGTGAACTCTAGGAGATGGTGATGGACAGGGAGGCCTGGCTTGCTGCAATTCATGGGGTCGCAAAGAGTCGGACACGACTGAGCGACTGAACTGAACTGAATCTGCAAATGGGACCCCACCCCTGCCAATGGCTCAGCAGATAAAGAATCCACCTGCAATGCAGGAGACGCAGGTTTGATCCCTGGGTCGGGAAGATCCACTGGAGGAGGAAATGGCAGCCCACTCCAGTATTCTTGCCTGGGGAATCTCCTGGACAGAGAGGCTGTCAGACTACAGTCCAAAGTGTTGCAAAGAGTCGGACACAATTGAGTGATTGATAGCAGCAGCAGAATCTACAAATATAGCATTAGTTTCATGAAGCCAGTGAAAGTTTAATTCATGTCTAATTCCCTTTCTTATTGTTTGGCAAAATATTGCAAATACTAAATGTTATTGTTCAGTTTCTCAGTTGTGTCCGACTCTTTGCGACCCCATGGACTGCAGCACACCAGGCTTCCCTGTCCTTCACCATCTCCCAGAGCTTGCTTAAACTCATGTCCATTGAGTCGGTGATGCCGTCCAACCATCTCCTCCTCTGTTGTCCCCTTCTCCTCCTGTCTTCAATCTTTCCCAGCATCAGGGTCTTTTCTATACCTGCATGGTTGTATGGTTAAAATGTGAGATAGGTGTTAAAGAGTTGAAGAAATTAAGCCTGGTGGGTATGATAATGTCACGTAGAGATGGCCAGGCCGAGTGTGGACTCTCCTGTGTGCAGTGGGGAGCCACCGAGAGCTTTTGAGGGGAGTGGTCTCATGAGCCCTGTACTGCATGATAACAGTGATGACATGAATGACATCCATAAGGATATGCACTGATAACGGGGAACTCTCAGCTCTTCTTTTGTACCAGAAACTGTGCCAAATCCCTGACACCCAACATGGCACCTAGTCCTCACAGAGGACTCTCTAGGCTTGGAATACTGGATAATTGGCCGTGTGCTGGGCAGATGGAAGGGCAGAAGGACTGGAGTCTTCTGAGATGTGATATAGGCTTCAATTAAGGGAGGACAATGGAAGTGGAATTGACAAACCCCCAAACACAGAGCACGTATTTGTCAATTTCACTGGTTGGCCAAACACCTCCTTAGTTCAGTAAAATATTCAACCACATCAACTTTAATTATAATCCCCTATGTCAGAACAGCCAGAGTAGTCATGACTCAACTACCCTATAGGAAGAGCCCTATTAACTTTAAAGGGGAGGGTGTGACTCTTTTGTTGCTGGGTCATAACGTTGCCAGAGGGGACATTCTACGAGGAATCTGTGACAGGGGCTTTGCCTGGGGTAGTGCATAAAGGAACTGATTTGGGGCAATTTTCTCTTAGCTGGAGGCTGTGCCCTCCTGACTTGAGATTTCCCTTTCTCTTCCATGAAAACCTCTCTGGGGACTGCTAGGAGACCTCTGGTTGGTCACTGACTATGTTGCTTTTCTTCCACAATTCTGGTCCCCCAGGCGTTTGCCACCCTCTGACTTGAGTCAGAGACGAGGTGTCCACCTACCAGCGCTCCCGGCCCACTCCCTGTCAGTCTCCACATTTGCCAAAACAAATTCCCCAGGAGTCCCGTCATCCACCCACTTCTCTTCACCCTGACCGCCACCACCATCCAGGATGCCATTATTCAAGAATGGCGGTGGCATCCCAGCTGGTCTCCTTGTGCTCAGGCCTGCATCTCCATCTTCACAATGCAGCTGGAACACTGTCTTGAAGATTCACATCTGTGATGCCGTTCTCTTGTTTCAGAACCCAAACCACACGTCCTAGCATTCAGTGCTCGTCATAACCTGCCCCCTGCCTGACTCCCTGACCTCAAGCCACCATGTGCTGCATGCTCCAGCTGTACCACACCGTTAGGCAGGCCCCTCCCCCACCAAAATCCCCAGGCTCTCTAACACCCTTCCGGGGACTTGAGTCTGCAGGCGGACCCTGCAAAGCCCCTGTCCATGTGCCTATCCCTCCTGCCTCCCGATCCTTATTTCCTGCCCCTATCAGCTTGTGGGGCTGGTAAACGAGGCCCGTTATTTCCCAGGGAGCTACCTCTGGGGCCATATCTGCAGTTCCAGCCGAGATTGATGAACTTTCAAATGATGAGGTTTCTGGGGGCATTTATTGACATATAAATCAAAATCCAATTTATGTGAAGGAAAATCCCAGCTGGTTTACATGGCAGGATTATGAAACAATTTTAGCCGTGTGCACAGCCTCTCGGACGAGGTAAAATGATTTTTACCTTCCACAAAAGAAGCTTTGCTTTTTAATTTCTGAAGGTATTTTCATGGGGTCACCCTGGAAACTCCTGACACTGAATTTGCCAACTTCCTCCAAGGTTGCCAACTTACGATACTGGTCTGAGGGGAGGGAGGGAAATGCAGTCTATTGAGAGCCTACTGCGTGCCAGGTACACACACACAGTATCTTATGGCGAGCCTCGAAACAGTCTTCAGGGTCCTTGACATCATACTGAAGGCCTTACTCTCAACCATGGGGCTGTCCAGTCTCTTCCTGAGAAAGGGTATTAGTTACCAATTGCTGCAGAACAAACTAACACACACTCTGAAGCTTTATAACAACTCCCCTATGTCATTTCCCTATTTCTGTGGATCAGGAGCCTGGACACGGCTTCACAGAGGTCCCTACTTAGGGTCTTACAAGGTCGAAGTGAAGTGCTAACCAAGGCTCTTGTCTCATCTGCGGCTCAACTGGGGAAGGATCTGCTTCCAGGCTCATATGATTGTTGCAGCAGCCCTTTGCTCGTGGGCCATAGAACCTAGGATCTCACTTTATTGTTGCCTTTCGGCCAGAGGACCCCTCCCCCAACCCAGTTCCTTCCCACCTGCTTCTTCCAAGTCAGAGAGAGATAGGGACTTCAAGCGAGACAGATGTGACAGATGTGATCTTATATGATCACAGAAATGACACCATCCCATCATTTCTGTCATATTTATTGGTTAGAAGCCAGACCCAGGTCCTGCCCTCACTCTTAGGGGAGTGGATTACATAAGGCATAACTGGGAGATGGGGATCTGCCTGCCCCAGAAGGGATGAGCCACTCTTGGTCACACAGATAGATGTCTGTGGAGCTGAAATCTGACTTCAGAACCCACATGATGCTGCCCCTTCAGCTGATTCCACAGTCTGTGAAATCCAAAGCAAAACTCTTCTCAGGAGACTTATCCTGACTGCCAAAGCCTGGGCCATTTCTTCATCTCAGGAGCTGCTATGAGTTTCAGCACCCAAATCACTAAAACTATAGTGGAAGTGAAGCAGTTCTTCAAAGGATGACTTCTCAGGGTGTTAATGCCCCAAGTGGGGATGGGATCCTGAGTGTGTTCACTCCTGCTGGACACGGGCCTTTGCGGACTGTTCTCTGATGGACCCCTCGGGACCATGACCCACTGTGGCCCCAGGGAGACACTCACATGGCTGCTCAGAGGTTAATGGCATCGCAGGCCTCGCTCCCTGTGGTCAACCTTCACAGAAGAGGCCCTTACCATCTGGCTTATTTAATGGTCTTGCTGCTGTGTTTTTATTTTTCCACCAATGTACACAGCCTCCAATTTGATATTTGGAACTCTTCCAGTTCTTCGATTCTGAACAAGACTTGTGTTAACTCCTGCGTGGCTGTCATGTACAGTTGTATGGATCGTGCACTGCGTAAGGATGCCTAGACCCTATTCGAAGTCCACACACTGAGATCTCTTTTCCAGTGGCAGGGGACACACCCAGCGTCCCTTCCCTTTTGTCGTAACAACACCCTGGTTGTGTCTTGTTTTGTTTTAGGAGCCTCCTTCCTTCACTCTTCAGCCTTCACCACTCGGTAAGACTGGGAGAAGCCCTTTCTACCTAAGGAAAGAGGCACCTCTTTCCATTCACATATAGAGACCCAGCTAGGCTTGCAGCAGCCTTGATGACTATTTTTCAGCATAGCCGAGCTTCTGGTGGCCTGGGGTTGTGACATAATCTGCCCAACCTGGCTCTGAGAGCAAACAACTCACAGTCTTTAAAAACCCAGCAGCTGCCCAGCCACGATAGAAATTCTCCTTTCAACATGCTGCACCTAAAACTCCCAAGTCCATATGTAGCATCATTTAGGTAAAGAATGAGAAGCTCTGGCTGTCATGTGCCTTTAAATAAACCTTACAATCGACAGCCAAGGTTGGGCTCTATGCCGACGTTCAGTCATAAAGGCCGTTCTAGGGGAAAGAGTATTCAAAAGCCACATTAAAAAAATATGCAGTCAACACCAGCTGTGGCCCAATTAAATTGAGCAGATCACAGGTGTTTATATGGATTACAGACACACACACACACACACTTTACCCAACAAGCTACTTCCTTTAAAATACAGAGCTTGGAACACAAGATGAGTTCCATCAATCACTCACATCAGAATCACCTGAAATCCATAATGAAACTGTAAGTTTTTTCTCCCCACCCTAGACCAATGAACCCAGATATTTTAAGAGGAGCACAAGAATCCAAATCCTAGCAAGGGCCCAATTTCAATATTAAGTGCCAATGTTAAGTTGCTGTTTAGTTGCTCAGTCATGTGTGATTCTTTGCAACCTCATGGACTATAGCCCAAAGGCCCCTCTGTCCGTGCGATTTCTCAAGTGGGGTTGCCATTTGGTACTGGAGTGGGTTGCCGTTTCCTTTTCCAGGGGATCTTCCCAACCCAGGATTGAACCCATGTCTCCTGCATCGCCTGCACTGGCAGGCAGATTCTTTACCACTGAGCCACGAGGGAAGCCCCGTTAAATGTCATTAAGAGCACTCTGGGCTTCCCAGGTGGCACTGGTGGTAAAGAACCCGTCTTTACCACGGATTCCATCCCTGGGAAGGAAAGACCCTGGAGGGGGGTATGACAACCCATTCCAATGTTCTTGCCTGGAGAATCCCATGGAGAGAGGAGCCTGGTGGGCTACAGTCCATGGGTTCACAAGAATCAGACACGACTGAAGTGATGTAGCACACACGCATCTATGCGAATTGGGCGCATTAAATGCATGTGTAATTTTCACTTCCTCATAGTTTGTTTAGGTCAGAAATAGAATGCTTACGTCTTGGCAAAAAAATGTGCACTGATACACACATGAAACTAGCACAGCATTGTGAATCAACTATACTTCAGTTTTTTATATGGATTATGCACACGGGTACGAATTAAACACTTTGTGTGTTCGTTTGGCTGTGCCAGGTGTTACTTGTGGCACACGAGGTTTTTGTCACAGCACACGGTGTCTTCAGTTGCAGCACGTGGGATCTAGTTCCCTGACCCCAGGGATCGAACCACGGGTCCCTGCATTGGGAGCATGGAGTCTTAGCCACTGGACCCCCAAGGAAGTCCCTATACTTCAATTTTTTTTTAAAGTGCACTAATAATCTCAGAAAGAAAAAAAAAACCCACAACCAAGTATATTAATTGGTATCCTGTTTACTTTTATGTGGGCTAGATTGAATATTTAAATGTGATGCTTTATTTTTATCTGTTTCCATAACTGAGCAAAATACGTTTAAAAAGGCATAATTATTTTAAATTTCCCATATCCTACATTTCATCACAGACTATCAGGTAATGACTGGATGGCCTACACTCAAGCAAAATGACTTTGCTTAACCTTGTTCATTGTCTGAGCGACCCTGGGCAAGTTACTTAACCTCTGTGTGCTTCTGGAGTCTCACTTGAAAAGGGGAGATGGTGATAAAACTTACTTTACAGCAGGATGGAGTTGAGTAAGTGAAATGAGACTCGTAAAGCTCCTAGCAGGGTGGCTGATACAAGTCATTGATAAACACCAACGCTTATTGATTTTTAGCATATCTCACCTTGGACAGCTGAAGTCTAATGAGAGCTACCAACTCAGGAATTCGCTCCATGTTTATGCCTGATACAGACATTTGTTACTGCTCATCCTTCCTATTTTTTTTTTTAAGAGTTTATTTTTGACTGTGCGGAGTCTTCATCGCTGCTGGGCTTTTCTCTAGTTGTGGCAGCTGGGGCCTACTCTTTGTTGCAGTGCTCGGACTTGTGATTGCGGTAGGTTCTCCTGTTGTGGGCCACAGGTTCCGGGTGCACAGGCTCAGTACTTGCAGCTCCCTGGCTCTGGAGGACAAGCTCAGTAGTTGTGGAGTGCAGGCTCAGTTCCTCCAGTGCACATGGGATCTTCCCAGATCAGGGATCGAACCCTTGTCTCCTGCATTGGCAGGCGGATTCTTTACCACGGGGTTACCAGGGAAGCCCCATCCTTGCTCTTAAATCCACTTCTCAGAAGATCATGGAACAGCCTGGAAGTAGGAACTGGTTCTTCCAGTTCTCTCTAGAAGATTCTCAAGTCTGATTCATTCTCAGGAAGGGTTGCCAAAGGTTCCCTCTTAATTTAGGTTCATTCATTCACTCATTCAACCAACCACTTACTGTAAGTCAGGGCCTTTGCTAGACAGAGAGATGAAAGAAGTAGCCCCAGCCTCGCAGAGCTCATAGCCTAGCTGAAGGGGTGGGAAGAGAAAAGCAGGCACTGGCACTTCAGTGAGAGATGGGAGGTAGACAGGAAGCTGGAGAACAACAGAGGAGATCCTTTCATCTTACTCAGCCTGGGGGTCGGGGAAGGAAACTATGACATCCAAGGAAAGTCCTTAAAAGAAGGAAGGAAATAGCTGAGCAGTAGGATGGGTGTGGGGAGACTTTCCCAGCCCAAGAATGTCCCAGGAGAGCTATAAAAAATAAGTATCACAGGAAAGGCATGCTTTTTGGTGGAAACAGAGAACCAAGGGGAAAGGGAGAGAGGAAAATCAGCAGTGGGCACATGCAGACTAAGAAATCCTGTTGGGGAAAATGGGGAGCCACTGAAGTCTAGCAGGGGAGGGACGATCAGTCCGGTCCTTTGGAAAGACCATAATTGCTGCTCTGGGGGGGAGGGGGTATGTAACTAATTAAGAGGCTAGTTTAAGAGGCTGATATGATCCTTCAAGTCTAAATGATGCTGGTGGCAAGAAGGGACTGCATGCAGGAGAAGAGGAGGTGGGACTCAAGAATGACACCAGGCTTAGCACTTCCCTGAAGGTCCAGTGGCTATCACTTCATGGCAAATAGATGGGGGAAAAGTGGAAACACTGTCAGATTTCATTTTATTGGGCTCCAAAATCAATGTAGATGGTGAGTGCAGAGACAAAATTAAAAGACACTTACTCCTTGGAAGAAAATCTATGACAAATCTAGACAGCATATTGAAAAGCAGAGACATCACTTTGCTGACAAAGGTCCGTATAGTCAAAGCTATGTTTTTTTCCAGTAGTTATGTATGGATGTGAGAGTTTGACCATAAAGAAGGCTGAGTGCCCCCAAAGTTGATGCTTTTAAACTATGCTGCTAGAGAGGACTCTTGAGAGTCCCTTGAATTGCAAGGAGATTAAACCAGTCAATCCTAAAGGAAATCAGCCCTCAATATTCATTCCAAGGACTGGTGCTGAAGCTGAAGGTCCAATACTTTGGTCACCTAATGAGAAGAGCTGACTCATTGGAAAGGACCCAGATGCTGGGAAAGATTGAGGGCAGGAGAAGGGGGCGAAAGAAGATGAGATGGTTGGATGGCATCACTGACTCAATGGACAGGAGTCTGAGCAAACTCAGGGAGACAGTGAAGGACAGGGAAGCCTGGCGTGCTGCAGCTAATGGGATCACAGAGTCAGACACGACTTAGTGACTGAACAACAACAGCAGCCAGCGACTAGGACTCTGTGCTCCCAATGCGGGGGGCCTGGGCTCCATCCCTGGTCGGGAAACTATCGTGCATGCTGCAACTAAGACTCCACAGAGCCAAATAAAAATGTAAAAAATAAAGTGTATTACATTTGGACAAAAAAAAAAAAAAAAATGACACCAGGCTTACATGACTGGGGAGGTAATGGTTGGAGCAGAAACTAAATGTGTTAGAGATGTTTAACTCTTAGCTGCTGCTTCTTAAACAGGGCACACAATTCTTCAGATTAAAGAAGCCCAACTGATCTTGCCAGCCACTGTTACTGAAGCTTGAACCAGGATGATAAGTACTCCAGGAGGCAAGATGGGGAAATTCTCAGGAGAGCATCTTCTTGGAAATGCCCAATTTTCTGCACAATCTTCAAACTCAGTACAATAGGATTTATTCATCACTTGCTTTGTGTCACTTGCTATGTCCATTGGATTGAACCAGGAAAGCACTGCCTTCATAGGACTTACATTCTAGCTTAGAGGTCTGGTATCTTATGGTTTAAGTATCTTCTGGTGTAAGTGCTAAATCCTACTGTCCCCTAAGAGTACTTGAGTAAGCATACGAGTGTATTAGCTAGCTATGGCTGTATAACAAAATGCTCTCAAAACCCAGTGGCTTAAAATAGCAACCCATTTATTTGGCTTAAAATTCTGCCATTTGCAATTTAGGCTGGGCTCAGCTGAATGGTTCTTCTGAACTTAGCTGGATACATTCTGGCATTGACATTCAAGCTACAGGTTGAGTAGGCAGCTTTATTGACCCTTGCTGGATTCTCACGTGTTTGAGACCTCAGCTGGGATGAATATTCTTGAGTGGCTCTGGTCTCTTATCCTCCTAATTGTCCTTTCTTTTTCCTTCCTTCCAAGGAAAATGAAAGTTGCTCAGTCATGTCCAACTCTTTGAGACCCCATGGACTATAAGTCCATGGAATTCTCCAGGCCAGAATACTGGAGTGGGTAGCCTATCCCTTCTCCAGAGGATCTTCCCGACCCAGGGATCTAACCCAGGTCTCCCAAATTGCAGGTGGATTCTTTGCCAGCTGAGTCACAGGGGAAGCCCAAGAATACTGGAGTGGGTAGCCTGTCTCTTTTCCAGGGGGTCTTCCTGACCCAGAAATTGAGCTGGAGTCTCCTGCATTGCAGGCAATTCTTTACCAACTGAGCTATCAGGGAAGCCCATAGGCTAGCCCAGATTGTTCCTGTGGAGGCCAGGAATGTTTCCCAGAGAGAATGGAAGTGTGCACAGTCTCTAGAGACCCAGGCTTAGAACAGACACAGCATCACGTCCACCATGTTGTACTGGCCAACTCTAGTGACAGGTCCAGTGCAGATTCCAGGAGTGGGGGAAAGGCTCTGTGCCTCGATAGGAGAAGCAACAGAGTCTCGTTGCAGAGAACATGGGGCACAGTAAGAAGAATTGTCATAATTTGAACATTATGCTCTAAGGACTCACGGAGAAGGCAATGGCAACCCACTCCAGTACTCTTGCCTGGAAAATCCCATGGATGGAGGAACCTAGGCTGCAGTCCTAGGCTGCAGTCCAAGGGGTCGCTAAGAGTCAGGCACGACTGAGCAACTTCACTTTCACTTTTCACTTTCATGCATTGGAGAGGGAAATGGCAACCCACTCCAGTATTCTTGCCTGGAGAATCCCAGGGACAGAGGAGCCTAGTGGGCTGCCGTCTTTGGGGTTGCACAGAGTCAGACACGACTGAAGCGACTTAGCAGCAGCAGCAGCTAAGGACTCATGCATTCCTAATCCTTGTGTATAAAAGCAACCACAAAAGGGAGCTCGAATGAGCAGAGGATGGTAAATAGATCTCTTTCTTATCTTTCTAACCCAAATGGGAGACTGACTGAGACCTGCCGTTTCCCATGAGGGAATTCATTCTGTCCCTTTGGTCTCCTGGGTCATTTTTTTTCCATTTTAGTTTTCTGACTATGGCCATCCTCTCCTTTTCATCCCCCAGGACAATAGCCTAGGATTCTGTACACAGATGTCAAAGAAATGAAATGTCAGCAGAGTTCACTGTGACCCTGGAGCAAAGTTCTCCCCCTCGCTCTCCCTTCTCCTCCTGACAGTCGCCTATGGCAGGGCTGGTCTGCACCATTAATAAACCTTCCCCTCAGCATTTTCTCTCAAGGGAGTGCTATCAGATAGGCTCCATCTATCTCCCAGCCCCACTCCCGCCAGGCTGGAGAGAAGGTCTCTCCACACGGAGATAAGAAATCCTCGATATCACTGCCACGTAGGGGAAGCTCGGGGTTCCATCTTCCTTGCGAAAGGTCAAATCACTTCTTGTGCAGTGTTTGGAAGGAAAAGAGCCGACATAATGTGCTTTTTAAATGCCAATGGTCTTGACGTCCCTGATAAGAAGTAAATGAAGGGAGAGAATGGCTGAGGAAGAGAGCTGACTTCTAAGTGCCAGTGGGAGAAATACAACATTTTTAATAACCCATGTTAAAGGTCATGTCTAATTCAATCCTGGGTTAGGGAAATGCAATTATCACTGCTTAAAAAAATTTCTGCCTTGTTTTGTTGAATACAAGCGCCAATAATAGTCCCCTCTCAAGAGGCTTAGGAGGCAGGACAGGCCAGTCACTAACTGGTGCTGCTGGCTTTTCACTCATTTATTATTTCATCACATATCTGTTGAGTGGCCACTGTATCCCAGAAACTGCTGGGCATAGGGAAGTCAGAAGAGGTAAATGGCACAATGTTCGGTTCTTAAGCAACTCACAGTCTACTCAGAGAGCTTGATAGATCCACAGACAGTAGCTCTAAGAGCAATGGGTGCTACCCCAGGAAGGGCTGGTGGAACACCAGCTCCTGAAGTTCTCCTGTCAAGCAATAGAGATTCTAGGAAATTACAGGTCACGAGTGGCACATTCACTACTATATCCTTGGTGCCTGGCCCTCAGTGGGGGTTCATTCCTACTTGTTGGTGGACTAAGTGGTGTGAATCCGTCATTCTCACCCCATGGTGCCTTCAGTCCCTTTCCAAACTGCCCCTGCATTCTCACACCTGTGTGCTCTGATCAATACCGTCTGGAATCTTGTTCTCACCTTTTCGCCCCCTGGAAAACTCTTATTCACCCATCAGCACCCAGATGCGTGCTCTCTCTTCTGCAAAACGTCTTCTGACCTGCTAGGTAGAACCTATCCTCTCTCCATAATGCCTCTAAGCACCTTGCTTAGATGTCCAGTTTGGTCCTTATCTCAAAAGACTGTTTCATTGTAGTCATTTGTTTTTTACATGTTTCCGTGGCTAGAAACATGTTCTTTGGGGCAGGGTCTAGGTGTTAGAAATCTTTGAACAATCCGTGTCTGGCCCACAGTAGCAGCTCAGAAATGTTCACTGTATGGATAGAAGACTACATGTTAGATGTGGGGCCACAGATCAGTGGATATAATCAAGATGGTTGTATTATTTAATTCATGAGATAACAGGATAGGATGTGGGATGCAGAAGGAGAATTGAGAGGAAGACCACCAGTTTAGCCTCCTCTTTGCTGTCAGGATGGTGTTTCCTGCTTTGTCTAATTTAGAGGCTTCCCAGGGGGTGCTAGAGGTAAAGAATCCACCTGCCAACGCAGGAGACGCCAGAGACACAGTTTCCATCCCTGAGTCGGGAAGATTCCCCCAGAGTAGGAAGTGGCAACCCACTCCAGTATTCTTGCCTGGAAATTTCCATGGTGGGCTATAGTCCATGGGGCCTCAAAGAGTGGGGCATGAGTGAGTGGCTGAGCACGCACACATACTGGGAAAAAGAGGGGGCCAGAGCTGATGTTAATGCCACGGCCCACACCCAGGAACAGATGACACGCTACTCTCGGCAGACAGTGTGGGGATCTTTGACCAAAACCTGGGCAGCTCTCTTCCCTGGTGATCCAGTGGCTAAGACTCCAAGCTCCTAACACAGTGGACCCCAGGTTCCATCCCTGGTCAGGCGATTAGATCCCACACGCCACAACTAAAGATCCCACGTGCCATGACTGAGACTTGGCACACCCAAATCAATGAGTAAATAAATATAAATAGTTTTTTTAGAAAGCCTGGACAGGACTTAGGACTGCTTGGAACTGATGCTTCAACTGTGTCCAACTCCTTGGGACCTTATGGACTGGGGCCCACCAGGTTCCTCTGTCCATGGGAATTCTCCAGGCAAGAATACTGGAGTGGGTTACCATTCCCTGCTCCTGGGGATCTTCCTGACCAAGGGATCGAACCCATGTCTCCTATATCTCCTGCATCACAGGCGTATTCTTTACCTGCTAAGCCACCTAGGAAGCCCAAATATATATATATATATATATATATATATATATATATATACTTAAAGCCTGGACTTCTTAGGACTACTTCGGAGAAGGCAATGGCACCCCACTCCAGTACTCTTGCCTGGAAAACCCCATGGATGGAGGAGCCCAGTAGGCTGCAGTCCATGGGGTCACAAAGAGTCAGACATGACTGAGCAACTTCACTTTCACTTTTCACCTTCGTGCACTGGAGAAGGAAATGGCAACCCACTCCAGTGTTCTTGCCTGGAGAATCCCAGGGACGGGGGAGCCTGGTGGGCTGCTGTCTATGGGGTCGCACAGAGTCAGACACGACTAAAGCAACTTAGCAGCAGCAGCAGTAGGACTACTTGGAACTGATGCTGTCATTAGCGCAGACTCTCATCTCAGAAGTTTCACTTTAACTTCTGGTTTCTACCTGATGCTCGGTCAGGATGAGCTGTTGCAACACAGGAGTCCCAGGGTCAGTTGAGGAGGGATGATCTGGGGGACAGATGAGAGTGGGCTTTAGTTGTCTGAAGGGCTATCATGTGGGCAAAGTCACAGAACCGAGAATAGAGGGCAACAGTTATAAGAGAGCAGATTGAGTCTGATGCAAAAAAAAAATTAAAAATAAATCAAGATTCTTATACTCCTGGGATTAGACAATATTACAAAGTGGTAAGCTCCCTGACACTTCTGAGTATGGAACCAGAATGGAGCAAGACTGATAATTCTATTTGTCTTGCAACTGTGAAAAAAAAAACTTGATTGTTCATCAGTATAGAAGATAAAACAACCTACCAACTGAACAGCCCACGAGGGCATTGGTATAGCCTAGCCGGTGGCCACCCTTAGTTCCTGCCGGACTGTGGTCCCACATGCTCGCTTCTGACGGGCTGTCGTTTCCTTTTATTTTTCCTTTTTTCATTCTCTGTCCTCACACCTACTTCAAATACAATCAAGATGTCCTGTGCCAGTTTGGATCCTGGTGCTAGGGAAAAAAAGAATTGTGCGCGGTGTTGTTTAAGACCACAGACGGCAGTATATATATAAACATACCCCAGGATTGAGGTTTAGTGGTAAAGAACCTGCCTACCAGAGATTCG
The DNA here is from genome assembly GCF_032452875.1 of Bos javanicus. Taxonomy (NCBI): domain Eukaryota; kingdom Metazoa; phylum Chordata; class Mammalia; order Artiodactyla; family Bovidae; genus Bos; species Bos javanicus. The sequence goes on along the minus strand of NC_083884.1, from coordinate 65,413,863 downwards.
GGTTTGATCCCTGGGTCGGGAAGATCCCATGGAGGCGAGCAAGGCAATTCACTCCAGTATTCTCGCCTGGAGAATCCCATGGACAGAGGAGCCTGGTGGGCTGCAGTCCATGGGGTCGCAAAGAGTTGGAAGCAGCTTAGCTCACACTCACCACAGCAACGAGGTTAGGCGACATCCAGTTTGTCAGGGGCCATATTTAAACAGTCGTGGGGCCACTTGCCATGAGCAACGCACTTGGATTCTTATGCATCCATTTACCAAATTTAATCATTCATCCTGTTGTATGGGAGGAGAGAAAAAAGGGAGGGGGGAGGAGAAGAGAGAACATTTAGTCATCTAGTGAGTTCTTATTCTCAAAAGGTCCAATGGTTTGCTCCATCACTGAGATCCACAGGATTACCCTGTGTCCATTAAATCAACCTCCTTTCACTTGAGTCAGTCTAAGGAGGTTTCTGTCCCTTGCAACCAAATAAATCTTTTTTTAAAATACATAAATGTATTTATTTTGGCTGCGCCGGGTCTCAGTTGAGGCATGTCGGATCTTTCGTTGCAGCGCGTGAACTCTTAGTTTCAGCGTAGGGATCTAGTTCCCTGACCAGGGCTCCAACCTGGGCCCCCTGCATCGGGAGTGCAGAGTCTTAGCCACGGGACCCCCAGGGAAGCCCCCAAATGATTCTTGATAAAGACAGCATCACTGGATTCGGAATCCTCATCCAAAAAGTGACCGGTTTTGTCTCTCAGCCTTCCATAGGGCTTTGAGCTTGGAAGGCTCCACGATCCAAATGCTGGTACGTAGATGAAGGACGGCCTGGGGCAGGACCACGACCAGAAATGACCACGACCAGAAATGGGCTAGCTCCCTTTGTCTATTAGGTAGATGCAGCCTCCACCACACACACACACACACACACACACACACACACACACACACCCCACACACACACACGCACACACACACCCGTCACTTTTGGGAGGCAGATGTCAAGCAACAGCAACAAATTAGACCCCACTGGTGCTTGCCTTACTAAAGCACTTAGTTTAATGAGTCTTTCCATGACACACAAAATTCTACTTGCTCCATCAGCAAATGTGGCCTGTTTGGTGTGAATAATTCAGTGTTTTGCAGGGGTTCTGACTTCCACTGAGAATGCAGCACTGTCAAAGATTGTTAACTAATCCTATAGAGCAGAACTGAGCTCTGTTTCACGTCTGAATCAGAAAAACACTTGGGGAAACAGTAAAAAGAGAATGAAAGAGGAAAATACTTTTCCTTAACTCAAAACAGAAGCCACTGTCCCCGAACTCTCCCAACACACACGCAGATCAGTATGCGGCTCTCCTCTTCCCCAAACCTCAGACCTAGTCTGGGGAGGCTTTGGTCCAAAAGAAATTTATGAAGATGCATTTCTATGCCTAAACAAAGGACTTTGAAATAGAAAAGTCCAGCTCTAGATGAATGTGCTGGCTGTCTCTGCCCAGAGCAAATGAGGGGTCTGGAAAAACGAGAAAGTCCTGATCATTTACAGCTCAAAAAAGATTTCCTTCTCCCCCCTCTTTTTTTTTTTTTTCCAGCCATGTGATCTTGGGCAAGTCACTTCTGCTTTCTGGGCACATTTGTAAAACTAGAGCTTTGGATTAGAGATCAGAAGTTCTTAACCTTGCACTCTGGGTGGTCCGTGAAACCTCTGAAGTACTCTGAAAAATTCTGTTCACATCTGGGGCAGGGGATGTGCTCTGTAGCTTCCATCAAATTCTCAAATGTGTCCATGACCACCGACCTTTCAAGCTCTGGAGCCAAATCAGGAAGCTCAGTCACTGGATGCAGCGAGTTTGTGTTTGTGCATGGGTTTCTATCAGGAGGATAAGGTGTTCATCCATTTATTCACTGTGAAAATATTGAGTCCTCTGGGGGTGCTAAGCCCTCTCTGCTACCCAGTGCCCCCCTGGGGCTCACACTCTAGGACATGGACAATAGAAAAACAGTCACAAAAGATGGTCACAAATAATTCCGATTGCCGAGTGTGACAAGGGCTCTGAAGGGTCACTGAGAATTTTGGTGAGAGATAGAAGTGACCCGTTTCGTCTTCACTGCCACATCCCGTGCATCCGGTGAGGGTGGACTCCAAAAATAGTTCACCTCTTCCCATCCCCTCTGCCGCCATCCTCATCCAAGCTCTTAATCCCTAAACTCGTTTGTGCCTGAACCCCTCCCTGCAGCCCTCTTCTCTTTGCTTCCATTCTTTCCAATCAACTGAAATGTTGAAAAGAGGGTGGGGGTGTGTAGTACTTTTTTTTAGGTGACTGCATCTCATGGCTTGTGGGATCATAGTTCCCTAAGCAGGGATTGAACCCAGGCCATGTGCTGCGTGCCGTGCCAAGTTGCTTCAGTCGAGTCTGACTCTGTGCAACCCCATGGACTGTAACCCACCAGGTTCCTCTGTCCATGGGGGTTCTCCAGGCAAGAATACTGGAGTGGGTTGCCATGCCCTCCTCCAGGGGATCTTCCCGACCCAGGGATCGAACCTGCGTCTCTTAACGTCTCCGGCATTGGCAGGCTGGTTCTTTACCACTAGCGCCACTTGGGAAGCTACATTGGATATGAAATCAAGTAACAAAATTCTTGTTCTGAAAGAACCCTCAGGCCCTAGGGAGGGGAGTGGGAGAAAGGATGCCACAGGAGTGCTCCAGGTACGAAGGACAGAGTGGTGGGGAAAGCATTTGCCTTCTCAAGGTGAGAACTGTGAAGGACAGTGCTCACTTGGATGCGTAAGGCATAGCATTGGGAAAAAACAACATTGTTTGTCTGGCATCACACCTGGTGTTGCACAAAACAAAACATAATCGAGTCAGAGCATTTACGGCTGAAGCTGTTGATTTTCAGCCCACAACGGGATTCAAAACAGTCTAAATAAAGCAAGCAAGTAAATCCAAACCCACAAACCAAGGAAATTAGGGCATGATTACATCCATTTGTGTTTCAGAAGCACTCTGATTTACAAAGGACTGGCTTTAAATAGCAGCCCTTGGAATGTTTACAGATCTGTAACTGCTCCCTGAAGATGGGGAGGGGTACCTGAAACCCAAAGGTGTAAAATCCCTGGCCAGTTGCAAGACATCCTAAGGGATATATGACTTGATTTGAAGCTACATACAATGTATTGAGGAATCTTCCCATGTTGTAAACTGCAGCCATCAATATTGAGAGCATGGTGGGGGTCTGGGTTCTTATCTGAGAAAATACACATGAAACATGTGTGTTTCACATGCATATGGCACATAAGAAGTGCTCAGTAAGCGTCAACCATCATCATTCCCTAAGCCCCTATACCAGCTGGGTGTCATCAATTCAATTCCATCCCATTCTATTCAAATCAATTCAATTCTGACACCAGCTCCCTGGAATCAGTGCAGACACCACAGACTGAGGGGCTTAGCTCCTTTAGACTGCCCCTACTTCAGACACCAACCACAAGTCCCAGATGTCCCCTAGCCTCTCACAACTCTATTGCACATTTAGGGTTTCCCATAAATCCCTTTGAGGTTTGTTAATTCACTAAAACAACTCGAGTAACTCACCGAATACACAGAACTCACAATTGCAGTTTTATTATAAAACATACAACTCAAGCATAGCTAATTGGAAGAGATGCATAAGGCAAGGAGGGGGAGGAGGCTCAGCTTCCACAACTCTTTCGCCACAGCATCAGGGCGTACCACCCTCCCAGCACAAAAATGTGTTCACAAACCTGAAAGTTTTCCAAAGGCTTGATGTCCAAGAGTTTTTATCCAGGTTTCACTATGATTGATAGTTTCAGCATGATTGATTAAAATTATTGATTTAATTTAAACCGTGTGATTGAACACAATCTACGTCTCCACTCTCTTCTCCAGAGAGCCCAACCCACTAATCACATCGTTGGTGCCCTTGGCCGCTAGCTCCCACCCTGAAGCTGTCTAGACCCCTTCCCTGCAGCACTGCCCCCACAGAGGGGCTTATTATGAACAAAAAGAGAAACACAGCAGATAGTCTTTACTGCATCACATTCCCTCTGCCATGCTCTGTCCTGCAATATAACGGTAAAGAAGTTCTTGAGAGGTCAAACCGTCCATCCTTCTGCTTCCAGGTGAGCGTATATTTTAATCATTGAAGACAACTGATTATCATTTTTAGAAAAAACTGACAACAAAATAACCCAGTCTGGAAGAGTCTCCAGCCAGACCAGGTGGCTGTGCCTTTCCAGCTTCCCTGGGAGACACAGCAGTAGGGACTGGGCCATCTTTCTCGTCTAGGTCTCCCCATTTGCTTTGACTAGGCTGCTCGAATCTCCCCCATAGCCAGAAAGAGGACTGGCCCACAAAGAGTTAACGTTGGGGAATGATTCAAGGCAGGAGGGAAAGTCATTCCTGGTTTCCACCGCATTCGGATGCACAGCTCTGTTCGTCGTCATACTTGATTTTGACTGTTCCTAAGATACTTCACACCTGTAAAGGTCTGTGTCTGAAAGAGTTTTTGGATTTATTACTTTTGGTGAAGGTGTCTCCCTGTACTTGAATGCATTTCATTTTCTTTCCCTGCAATTACTCTGAAGTTACACAGTCAGTAGTGCATATAATCACAGGTACTACGACCCATAGACTCCTCCCGATGTTTTCAAAGGCCTTACGAAGCTCACACTGCCCTCTCTTCATAGGCATATTCTTCCTTGAAGTATCTTCTTAAACTGTGTTTTTCATTCATTCAATCAATCATGGCTTCATTCACTTCTGCTTTTCCTTGTACTACTCCCCCCACACTGTGTAATTGGCGAGCTCCTCTTCAGCCTTCAAGGGCCTGCTTGAATGTCACCTCCTCTGAGAAGCCTTCCATGATTGCATTTAAGTCTCTCTTTCATGTTTCCATATGTTGCATGGTAGATCTGTGCATCTACCACAGTCTGTTATGGTTGCTTAATTAATGCCTGACCATTTCTACTGGGCTGAAAATTCGCTGAGGGTAGGGAATGTGTCTCGTCCCTTTCTGGTTCCATAATGCCCACCATGACACTTGGCACTAAGTGGCTGCTGAAGAAACATTTATTGAGGGAATATATAGATGAATACTGATCTACAAGTATTGTCTATTACATCTGTTAAATGTCCCACTTTCCTTTTTGTTTCAAAAATCTTTTAAAATTATTTATGATTTTGGCTATCTTGGGTGTTTGCTGCTCTAAACAGACTTTCTCTAATTGCGGCAAGTGTGGGCTGCTCTCCAGCGGCAGTGCACAGGCTTCTCGCTGTGGTGGCCTCTTACTGTGGAGCACAGGCTCTTTGCCCACAGGGTTCAGCGGTTGTGGTACACAGGCATAGCTTCCCCACAGCATATGAGATATTCCAGGACCAGGGCTGGAACCCAGGTCCCTTATATTGGCAGGCAGATCCTTAACCACTGGACCACCAGGGAAGTCCCTTCTCTTTTCTCTCTTGCTAACAGAACTCAATTTGGACTAAATAATAGGCTTTTATGTGCCTCATGGCCCCTTTCCCAGCTCCAGGGTGGTGTGTGTCGGTTATTTAAGTACAATTATGGTCATCTCACAACTCCAGCCAGTGACTGGTTTAGGTTGTGGGCGTGTGCAATCCCTGCTAATGAGATGTAAGGTAAGTGTGCTTGGTGGGGGGATTCTGGGAAAAGATTCTTTTCTTCCTCTATTTTAAAAAAATTGAAGTATAATTGATTTACAATGTTGTGCTAGTTTCTGGTGTGCAGCAAAGTGATTCAGTACACATATATACTTATTCATTGCTTTTTCAGATTCCTTTCCCTTATAGCTATTGCAAAATACTGAGTTGAGTTCCCTGTGCTAGACAGTAGGTCTTTGCTGGTTATCTGTTTTATATACAGTAAGTAGTGTGTATATGTTAGTCCCAAACTCCTAACTTATCCCTCTCCTCCTTTCCCCTTTGCGAAGCATAAGTTTGTTTTCTATGTCTATGGATCTATTTCTGTTTTTGTAAATAAGTTTGTTTTTATAATTTTTTTAAGATTCCACTTATAAGCAATATTATATTTGTCTTTCTCTATCTGACTTACTTCCTTTAGTATGATAATCACCAGGTCCATCCATCTTGCTGCAAATGGCATGATTTTATTCTTTTTGATGGCTGAGTAATATTCACATATATATATATATATATATTCACCACATATTCTATATCCTTTCAATTGTTGGTGGATATATAGGTCACTTCCTTGGCTTGCCAATTGTAAATAGTGCTGCAGTGATCATTGGTGTGTGGGTTTATCTTTTATAATTATCATTTTCTCCAGATATATGCCCAAGAGTGGAACTGCAGGATCATATGGTAGATCTATTTTTAGTTTTTCAAGGAACCTCCATGCTGTTCTCCATAGTGGCCACACCAATTTATATTCCCACCAACGGTGTAGGAGGGTTCCCTTTTCTCCACGCCCCCTCCAGCATTTATTGTTTATTGACTTTTTGATGATGATCATTCTGACGGGTGTAAAGGGTTCCTTTCTTGATAAAAGTTGTTTTACCAGGCGACTCTCCTCTTCCTCTTCAGATGGAGTTCAGGGAGGCCAAGATGTCTCCTGTGGTTTAGCTGCTAGGTCGTGTGCAACTCTTTTGTGACCCCGTGGACTGTCGCCCACCAGGCTCCTCTGTCCGTGGATTGTCCAGGCAAGAATACCAGGGTGGGTTGTCACTTCCTTCTCCAGGGCATCTTGGTGATGTCTCAAGCCTGGATTCATCATGATTTAGAGGATTGTTCTCTGACTTTGGTCTCTCCTTAGGAGGGGGTGGTTTTAGATATCCATGGCAGGGAGCTGAACAATAGTTTGTTTAGAGCTTCTCAAGACCTGGACATTCATCCACTTATTTTAACAAAAGCCAGTGATCTGTGTGAATGGGTTCCCTGTAGAGACAACACAGAGATTTACTTCTTAGATTAAGTCTAATAGGACAATATTCCACACCCTAGGAAGTGTGTTTAAAAAAATAGTATTTATTACAGAGGTCGTCAGGATTTCCAGTGTCGCCCCTACCTGGCATGGTAGACTTTCTGGTACAAATGAATATGCTTCCCACGAGGGCACGGGGAATTCTAACCAATGAGGGGTAAACAGAAATGGTGCGCCTCTTCTGTCCTAAGGTGTTTAGGGGCCCGTGCGCCACCCCTATTCTGTCTCTTCTCTCCCTGCCTCAACCTTCAGAGCTGTGTATCCTAGGCAATGCAGTTACAGTATCAGACTGTAGTTAAAAAAAAAGTTCTTGCGCTAAGCTTCTGACTTAGGGGTCATTTTGTGACCCTATAGTCTGTGGTGACTAATACGCAGAATAGTGTATTTGAGAACTATTTACAAGCACAAAGAAGATCAACAACCTCAGACATGCACATGATGCCACTTTAATGGCAGAAAGTGAAGAGGAAATAAAGAGCCTCTTGATGAGGGTGAAAGAGCCAGCTTAAAACTCAATATTAAAAAAAACCCTAAGATCATAGCATCTGGTCCAAAGAAGGACAGAGAAGAAAATCTCCTGTAACGCAGGGATTAGAACTCAGACAGTCGTGACGCTCCGTGAGATGGTCCTGGAGAAGACTCCACATCTTCCAGTGTTGTGGTGAACTCTCAGGAATGTTCTAGGCTCTTTTGCATCAGTGGCTTTCACCTGAATTCAAGCAGCCAGGCAGCTGGGAGCTCCAGAATGGCAGAAGAGAGGAGAAGCTTAGAGAGCAATGCTTGGCGAGAACCTCCACGCCATGCAATCACATTACTGATAGCTGTCCTCCTCATGCTGAGCTCCAGGACAACTGGAAATCTACACCTGTCTGTGAAGAGCTGTGTTGTTTTCTGTTCACATAATGCTCTCCAAAACTTTCCATATCCTTTCCCATTAAAGATCATTTTCATTTTTCAACTGGGCCCGTGATGTGTTTCCATCAATGACATGATGTATTACCGCTCAAAGATAATCCTGTTTGTGACTTTTGTTTCCAGTATTACAACTATTTTTTTCAGAATTGAGTTTCCACAGATAAATATTAAACCACAGTATTTATCCTACATTTATAAAAATGGAGTTATATGGCCCATGCAATTATTTTTTTTAAAGTCTTTTTTGTTGTTGTTACTTACAATGTTATGGACATCGTTCTATGTCATTAAACGTTCTTCTGCAGCATCCATTTCAACGCCTGCCTAGAATCCCAACATCTGGATACATCATCATTTATTTGATAAATCCCTTGCTGCTGGACGTTTAGGATGTTTCCAATTGTTCAGCACTGAAGAAAAATCCTTGCAGCTAGTCTTTGCTCATATCCATCATTATTTCTTTAGAATAAATTCCTAAAAGTGGGTTTCTCCAAAGTGTGTGCCAAAAATAAAAAATGAAGGCTTCTGAGTCATGTTGATAACTTGGCTTTTCTAGAAAGACCATATCAGCCCACACAGGTGTGAGTATCCTTTTTTTTTTTTTTTCAGTCTCCTGCATCACATTCTTAAAATCAACAAGCAGAAACTGAACAGGCAACAGTCTTCACGCAGGCTTTGTGTCCACAGTTAATGATCTGTAGCTGCTACTGACTCTATTTTCTTTCCTTTGTTTTGCTACTACTCGAATAACCTCAAAGAGAATTTTAAAGAGGCCCAGGACATTTCGTTTCCATGGTGCGAATTCCTTCATTAGTTGGCGTCTTCTGGTTCTTGCAGGGGCTTGGGTTTTTCTGCGTGCTTTATAATTTTTAACTGTGAGCTCATCTTCAGTGGGGATTTTTTTCCTTTGGGTTTCCCAGGGGGCCTCGACTGGGAAACCTCTTTGATATTTAAATTTCTCTCAGTGAGTCTTTTACTTGTGCTTTGGGGTGGCCAACGCAATGGAAAGCTGTGTGCTTAAGCCACTAGGTAGAGCTTTTCAGGGCCCGTTTCAAGGATAGAAAGCACTTTGCTGTTTGTTCTCTGCTTTGGGCTCTATCAGCTCCCTTCCTGTGGATGTAGCTCTGGTCTCGGGGCATTGATTTTATGACTCTCTAGGTATAAGCAGTTCTGATATCACATGGACCTTTGGGCTCATTTAGTGTGCTCGTCCTTTCTGACACCTGGGGTTCTCTTTTCCTTTATTTTTGATCCAAGCTGTGTATGTGAAGCTTTGGATGTTACATTGCATCCAGCATCGCTCTGTTTTTGGAGTGTGAAGAGGGCTCTGATGTCAGCTCAGCTACTGCATTGGATGGAGGTCGCTGAGCTCTTCCTCTGCCCTGAGGGCTGATTTGACACTCTTTGATGGTGGCCAGAGGCGGGAGAGCAGCTGAAGCAACAGTCTCTGCAATTATGGCAAAGTCAACACAGGTACAACCCTTGAGACTACATGGATTCATGAACACATGGGTTATTTACAAGTCATAGTCGTGTGATTAGGGGAAGAAAAGAAGCATGCACCATGCCAAGAAATCCTTGAAGTCCTGGTTCCGTACATCCCTTGTTATTCACACAACCCTATAAACAAAAACGATGAATATAGCAACCCACCGCAGAGTGCCAGGCACTGCTATAATAAACACAGTGCGTAAACTAACCCATTTAATCCTCACAAAACCCCAACGAGATAGAAATTTTTATTACCTCCCATTTTACAAATGAAGAGACTGGCCCAGAGAAGCTGAGCAACATGCCTGAGGTCACATAGCTTCGAAATGGCAGAGATGGGATTTGAGCCTAGGCAGTTCAACTCCAGATCTCATAGTCCTGACCACAATGACACAAGCATGATCTGTCCTTCTCTTCAGCATAGTGTATTAGTTGCTCAGTCGTGTCCGACTCTTTGTGACACTATGGACTACAGCCTGCCAAGCTCCTCTGTCCATGGGATTCTCTAGGAGTGAATACTGGAGTGGGTTGCCATCCTCTTCTCCAGGGAATCTTCCTGACCCTGGGATCGAACCCAGGTCTCCTGAATTGCAGGTGGATTCTTTACCATCTGAGCCACCAGGGAAGCCCTTCCTTAGCATAATGTCCTCCCAAACTCCACTCTGAAATCTTTCTCTTGAGATGTCCTTGGTGTTCAGTTTCTTCATTATTAAGTCTTTTCACCTAATTCTACTGATCCAGTACATTCTGTTTCTAGCAGCAACAGTAACTCAAACAACCACATGATTATACCTCTCCTGTCCTTCTCCCTCCACCCTCTTTCTCACAGAGCTACTTAGGAGGTGCATTCACCATCCTTAATTAAGTAAATGCATTCTCCCCTCTGTAATAAATTACTTCTCCCTCCTGAGCAGTACCACCATCAACCTCTCTGCAGCAGCTGGGTGAACCCCAGCAGGCTACATTATCAATTTCCAGGTGTCCTGGGTCCTGGCTCCCCTTGCCAAGCACACCATGCTATTCAACTGTGTCTGTACAGTGCAATTGGATGGGGAGGTCTGAAAAGATACAGACTCCTTTCTCCCATTCTTAATGATTCCAGTTTAACTGCTCTGCATGTGACCTGGGCGTTAGGAATTGGAAGAACTCTCCAGGTGATGCTAATGTGTAGCCAGTGTTGAGAACCACAAAAATGAAGCAAGTTATCTCCCGGGATTCTTTTGTGACTGCCTTCTCATTGGATTCGGGAAGATATCTCAGCCTTCTTGCCTTACCCTTAACCTTAGAACTTGAACATGCATCCAGTCATATGGAGGGCTTGTTAAAATGCCAAGTTCTGGGCTCCACCCCCTCCATAGTTCCTGATGTAGTAGATCTGGGATGGAGCCCAGGAGTTTGCATTTCTAACCAGTTCTAGGCAGTGCTGCCGCTCCAAGGACCATCCTTCAAAACCACTGTCTAGGACTTTTCTTGCTCTTTGAATGTTTCCTCTAGACACTATTCACTACCATGATTCAGAACTCCATGCCTCCTCGTTCCTGTTTTCCTGACTTGTCCTTCATGTTCTTTCTTCATCTGGCCTTTGGGACTAGCCCATCTTGGTGGCATCTCTTCCTCCCGTCTTGACACTTGTGAGGGCCCCTTCGCCTCTGTATCACTCTTTGTGATTGTCAGTTACAGGTAATAGATTTTAGAGCTGCAAAGATGCTCAGAGTCCCAACAGTTTAAAACCTCACCTTTAAATTGATGAAGTTTTTTCATTCAGATGAAATCCTATTTCAAGTAGCAATGCTTAGAATACATAGATGGGGTAGGGTGGGGAGGCCAAGAAAATCACTATCTGTACCTTTTTTTCCCTATGGGGTCTGCCTGCCTTCTTTAAGGAGGCACTTGGGACCTGGGGAGCATGACTTGGAAACCACCCATCATTCAAGCCTTCACTTTATAGATGAGGAAACTGAGACTCAGAGGGAGTAAGTGACATGCCCGTTCATCCACTCAATATTGTTGATCAGCGAGTCTGTGGCAGGCACAGTGTCGTGTGCTGGGGATGGGGAACAGGACGGACTAGTCTGCCCTCATGAGCTTTCTTTCTAGCAGGGAGACAGGGAATTAGTGCCCTATTACAGATTGTGATAATAGCTAAGAGGAAATCAATATATGCCAGAATCACATAGTTCAAGGAGGGTCTTTCTGAAATGAATTTTGTTCTGAGTCCTGAGGCTAAGAAAACACCAGATATGTGAAGCGTTGGGAGGGTAGGGGATCTGTTGAGCCTTGTTGGTAGGTCACAGTGGGAAGTCTGGATTTTATTCTCAGTGGGCAGGAAAACCAGTGGAAGCATTTCCTTAAGCAGGGAAATAACAAGACTTGATCTTGTTCCTCTTGTTACTTGTCTCCTTGAAGACATGGGTGGATATCAATCTTTTTATTTTTCCATAGTATCCCATGCAGAGCAAGGGCTGAAAATATGTGTGTTGATGGCTGACTGCCTGAAGTCAACAAGGATTCATAAGCTGTTCCCTAGACCAGTATCTCTTAATCTAATTTGGGTTTAGAACCCCATCTAATGTCTTATCAGAGCTATGAGGCTTTCCTTACAAAATATCTCCACGAACACATGCATCCTGTGTGGTGCATAAAAAAGCTCGTGAACGCCCTGAGGGCCATCTCAGGGCCCTGTACCAGGACGCCCTGTGGTAGAAGCTGTGTCACGGGGTATCTTTAGTCTAAAGCCTCATCATTTGGCTGATATTATTGTTATCCTGGATTTAGAGGCAGATCATTTGAGTATCTTTAAGCCCCAGCTTTCCTGCCTGTGAGATTGGCTAATGTATGTATCACAGGGGACTTTAAGACGAAAACGAGATACTGTAGCTAATGTTAACACATAGGTATTCAGTCAGTATTTAATACTTCCCCTTTCTCATTAGGCAAGAAATGAAGTATCTCCTTGGGAGGCAGAATCAAGAGTTGTTAAGAACCTGGCTCTGGGTGGTGGGTAGATGAGAACTGATTTCTAGTTTTGTCCTTTATTCAATTTTCTCATCTGTAGAATGGGGGTAAATATGTTAAAACACTCAGCAGAGTGCCTGGCACCCGGTAAGAATTTCTTTTATGTATATTAATTTATTTCTTTGTTTATGGCTGTGCTGGGTCTTTGTCGCTGCACGCGAGCTTTCTCTAGCTGTGGCGAGCAGGGACTGCTCTCAAGTTGCGGTATGTGGGCTTCTCACTGTGGTGGTGTCTCTTATTGCAGAGCATGGGCATTAGAGTGTAGGCTCAGTAGCTGTGGTACACAGGCCTGTTGTCCCTTGGCATGTGGACTCCTCTTGACCAGGGATTGAACCCGTGTCCCCTGCACTGGCAGATGGATTCTCAACCACTGGACCATAAGGGAAGCCCTGACAAAAACTTTGATAGTTTCTGGGTTTTGGTAATGATGACGATATAACATTGTGTGCTTTGTGCCACTCCATGCCCGCTTGGGTGAGGAGCAGCAGGACTGACAGGACAAACTGAAAACACACCTTGATTTTAAGGAGGTTAGAGTTTGGGCAGCTCTGATAGCCTCTGAAAAACCCTTCTAGAACATTGTCCCCCGGGAACCACCTTGGCTAAAGTCAGTCTGATCCTTGGATCGCTCTGCCAGCTTTCTGAACCCAGGCAAATCAGAGTGGAGAACAAAATTCCTCAGGCGTTAAGAGATGCAACTGCTTTTCTCTGAGAACACTTGGTCGTGCGGAAAAGCTGCAACCCCAAGAGAGAGCATAAAGACCACTGAAATGAGGCCAATGCATAATGCAAGAGCCCTGCTTTCTCCCCAGCTTAATTCTATTTTGTTAAGTAATGATGGAATAAAAATTCAGGATGATGGAAGATGAGATTTGCGACTCGATTTGATCAAATGCCTATCGCTGTCGCTTCAAGCCAGATGGGTTGCTCCATAAACAGATAAATAAATCAGACATCAGTGGAAGATGAGAAGTCATGGCCAAGGATGAAACGAGACAGAAAATAATTCCCAGCCATGATATTCATTTAGGGTATCACACCCAGGCTGCGGTGGGAACCCCAAAGTGGCTGATGGAGGATTATAAGGGAGTGGGAATTCAGCCCCGATAAGCAAGACCTCACTGGACAGCACCATCTGCCTAAGCCATGGTCGTCCCAGGGAATTGCAAAGGGCCAGCAATTGACCCGCCACCATTAATGCTCCATTTGTGGGATTAACTGGGCTGTTTGGGGAATAATTTATGGGGAATCATTAACCTAATGATATTGGTTCTCTATAAACTGCTTAGTCTGTCTCAGAGAAAATGGATTTCATAAATCTAGGTGGAAAATTCTGGGTGACTCACGGAAGGCCCATCAACAGGGTGAAGATGGGTCGCCAGACAGTGAAACTCTGCACTCTCAGCTTGCTTGAAGGGCCTTGAAGGTCACCCCATCATTTACTTTTGTCTGCCAGCCCCGCCAGCCACTTGATTGAAGGAGGAAGTACCCAGAGTTGAAAAGTACAGGCTGGAGAAACATGCATTGATTTCCTTTGCCTTGAGTTTTAAATCCCACCTGTGACTGGCTCTGAAGGTTCAGGAAAAGGCAAGAAGGTAGCCCTTCCAGTGTGGGGAATTCCAGGGCTGCAGAAATCATGTCCTTCCTCATCTAGAAAAGGATCAATGTCTTTTTAAACAAGTTGGCTTCTGTATCTGCTGTGTGCAGGCTGGAGAGGGTCAGTACTCTGGACAGGGATATCAGGGAAGTCCTCTGAGAAGGTGACTTAAGGCTTCGACTTATGGGGTCGCAAAGAGTCGGACACGACTGAGCGACTGATCTGATCTGATCTGATGATAAGATAGAGCTGGAAGGAAAGGTATTTATGGGTGGAAAGGATAGCAAGGCAAGTGCAAAGGCCCTGGGGTCGGAGCAAGCTTGGCCTGTTAGGGAACAGAGAATTTATTACCATTATTGTAGACCAGTAGGTGTATTTATTCCCACTGGAGAGATGAGAAAACTGAGGCCCAAGAAGATTAGGTAGATAATTTCCACCTATTCTAGAAGATAAGATTTGCAGGAAGTGTTGATGGATGCCGGTCTGTATCTGTAACCACTAGGCCATGGCTCAGCAAACTATGGCTTGTGGGTTCAATCAAGTCTTCATCAGTTTTTGTTAAAGTTTTATCAGAATGCAGATATTCATTTACATATTGTCTGTGGCTGCTTCATGCTCCACTGGCAGAACTGAGTGGTCATAACAGAAACCTCATGGCCTGGAAACCCTTACGTATTTTCTGTCTGGCCCTTTACAGGTACAGTTTGCACTCTGTGTAGACAACTACGCCTCTCTTCTCTGTCTCTCCCTTTGCCCTTTGCGGGAGCAGGCAGTAGTCATAAGGCTTCTGGGAACATACATCGTCTGGTCCATTGTGTGGATCAGAGAAGGAGGAGGAGGTGGTGGATGGCATGGGGGGAGAGGGGAGGGGAAGGAGGGGTTCTGCTGTGCTCAGTCGCTCAGTTGTGTCCGACTCTTTGCAACCCCATGTGCTGTAACCCACCAGGCTCCTCTGTCCATGGCAATTCTCCAGGCAAGAATGCTGGAGTGGGTTGCCATGCCCTCCTCCAGAGTTGGGAGGTCTGAAAATTTATTTTGTAAGTGGGCAAAGGGTGTTGTTTAAGGAAAGGTACGTCCCTTTCAAGTGAGCAGAAGGTATTGAGATCAAGGGAGAAGCATTTGATTCTTAGACCCCTGGGATTACCTCTGTTGCACACGAGGCAGGGATGGCAGCTCCAGATCATACCAGACGAGAAACAGGTCTTGGGTGGAGAAAGCCAGAGGGCGTCTCCTACAGCGGCGGCCAAGTCTGTGGGTCCCAGCGTGTGCAGGACACACTTGGCGCCGTGGCGTTTCCCCAGTTGTTGTCAGGGGTGGTTGCACATTACAGAACCAAAGCCAGCCTACCTCTGGACTTCCTGACCCTCAGTGTTAAGGAAGCTTTGATGTTTTTCCCCAGGTGTCTGACTTTAAAACTGGATAGAAAGTATCTTTGCCAAGATGCAACTTTGCTAAACAGAGGATTTTCCCTCCTATCTTCTGGTGTCATGGCACTGTGTAAGGGAGGGGAAATCATAGAATTCAGAGTAAGCAGCCCCCTGGGTTTAAACCCTAACCCCGTATTTGATTTGAGCAAGATACTTCATTGTTCTGGGCCTCAATTTCTTCATCTGCCATGCAGAGATGATAGTGGCGTCTGTTTCACTGGATGTTAAGATTAAGATGAGAAATATAAACTACATGCCACTTGGTAGTTCAAATTCTTGCTCTCAGTCTTGAAATTGGGAATGAGGACTGTGTTTCCCAATCTCCCTTTCAGCTGGTCATGACCATGAGAGTAAGTTATGGTCAAGGATAGTTAAAGGGTTCAGTTCAGTTTAGTTCAGTTCAGTCGCTCAGTCGTGTCTGACTCTTTGCGACCCCATGAATTGCAGCACGCCAGGCCTCCCTGTCCATCACCAACTCCTGGAGTTCACTCAGATTCACGTCAGTCGAGTCAGTGATGCCATCCAGCCATCTCATCCTCTGTCATCCCCTTCTCCTCCTGCCCCCAATCCCTCCCAGCATCAGAGTCTTTTCCAATGAGTCAACTCTTCACATGAGGTGGCCAAAGTACTGGGGTTTCAGGTTAAAAGGTAGTGGGGTCTAAAACTTTTGGAAACCACCTGATTTTCTTTCTTCCTGGAGCCTAGAACGTGGGCACAATGATTGGAGCTGGAGCACCCATTTTGGGTCATGAGGGAGAAGACTTGTGTTGAGCCAGCAGAGCAACAAGCTAGAAGAGGCCTGGGTCTCTAAACTCCTTAACTGCAGTTTTTGATTCTGTGACAGAAAAAAAAAAAAACAAACAAACAAACTAGCATCTCTAAGATTGTTAAAAGCATCTTTTAAATTTTGAGTTTTCTCCTTCTCAGAGTAGAATTAATCCTGACACACTAGTTGTATGGTCTTGAAAGAATTTTCTTAATCTCTTTGAACTTCAGTAACCTCCCCAACAAAATAGATTTAGAAACCCTAACACCTCACAAATGTGACAGTTCAAGAAAGCAGTGTGATGGTTTTCTGCTGCCCCCCAAAAGTCTTACGATGATGCCCTTGAAATATAGTTCTTCAGGCCCCATCCCGAAGTGTTCTGAATCATCAGGTCTGGTGATGGGGCCAACCACTGTATGTTCCTCTCAAGTCCCCAGGTGATGTGATCCCTAGCCAGGTTTGGGAGGCATGGAGCTGAGAATTTCATCCTTTCTTCCCTGCTTTCAAAGTCAGAGTGAACATTGAGAAATGAGGTCTGCACATATGTCTAAAGGGACCCATCTGCTTGGAGGGGACTTTGGACGGTCTCCAGCTTTCCCCAGACCACTCTGCTGCAAACATCCCTTTGAGAGAGGAATGATTTGCTGGGCAGCAGCATGGCCACCAGCTGCTCAGTCCCATCTGAACCGCTGGCTCTCCATTTCAGTTTAAAATGCAGCGACATCCGTGGATTACAGTCTACATCCTCATGATGGATCTTTTAATCTAATTAAGGGAAGGCAAAGACTTTCCCCTGGTGCTTTCAGCTGCAGAGAACTCTGATTTTAAACATAGTGTACTGGCTGAGCGTTCTTGTTTTAGGGGCAGGAAAACCTGGGCCCTAATGCTGGCTGTGTGTCCCTGAACAATCACTTAACCTCTCGGAAGAGTCCGTTTCTACTTGAGCCAGGATTTGGGCTCAGGCTTTGGCATGCATAGAAAATTCCCTCAACAGCCCCACGAAGCAGGTTTATCACCATCCCCATTTTACAGTTACAGAGAGAGTAACTAGATTGCCCAGATCACACAGGGAGCAGTACATGGTGTGAATTTGATAGTACAGTAATATCTGGATGATGGACTATGACATGGGCTTCTCAGGTGGCGCCAGTGGTAAAGAATCCACCCGCCAATGCAGGAGACATAAGAGACTCGGATTCGATCCCTGGGTTGGGAAGATCACCTGGAGGAGGGCATGGCAACCGACTCTAGTATTCTTCCCTGCAGAATCCCACGGACAGGGGAGCCTGGTGGGCTATAGTCCATGGGATCGCAAAGAGTTGGACACGACTGAAGCGACTCAGCACGCACAGACTATGAAATAGTTGAGTGGCTCTGGAGAGTCTAGCATGGCTGTTACCCAGCGTGTGTGCCAGCTACTGCTGAAACAATCAGCTCCCACTGTTACTGTCATTATTAAGTGGTTGTCGTCAATGGAGGTGGCATGGGACCCTAGGAGCATGGGGCCATCCATGAAAAGCATTTTTTTGTTTTGTTTTGTCCAAGTGGAGGAACACAAGAGGCAGAACACGACACGTGGGTAGGTCCTCCAGACCCACAGCACTGTCTGTCCTGGTCCAGACGTGGGCTGATGCCTCAAGGAACAGACGTCTCCATCAGACCCTGTCTCCTGACCCTGAAAGACCTCGGTATATTCTGCCTCCCTTCAAAAGCAAGCAAAGCCTCTCCCTCGGGAGACTCTTGGATGGCAGGGAGGAGCTGGGTTCACTCGGGAAGAAGCTGCCTGTTGGCCCTTCCTTGCAGCAACCTCTGGAGCCACTCTCATGCTGCCAGCTTCCTGCAGATGCCAAAGCAAATATTCTCAGAAGAGTGCTTGGAGCCTGGGAGGAGGAGGCGAGATGCCGTCTCCAGTTACAGCCCAGCCATCACCGAGGTCTCAGAAGCATCCTCAGTTTCACTACCCATCTCCGCCCCCTCCCACCCACCTCTGAATCTAGAGGTTCCCCCAGGGGAGCCGGCTTCTCAGTGGGGGAAGCACTGGCCTGTCACTTGGGGTCTCTGCTCTGCAGGGCAGGGGCTAGAACAGCAGGGTCTCCTGGGAAGTTCTGAGTGGACACATGGAGAGTGAGGGGGTTAGGAATGAGCAGGCCATGATCCCAGACAGTGGGACCAGACCCCAAACCCGGAAATGCAAACAAGGGGGCAGAGAACAGGTCTTTGATCTGAACTCTTTTACCCACTCAACCTGCAGAGCATAGGGAAGGTAGGAACAGAGGGTAGAATACAAGAGACACAAGAGAAAAGGGAATAAGAAGGTCAGGGGAATGGTTAAGAACTTGATCTGTGAAGTCCTTCCCTCTCTCCATCCATCCATCCATCCATTTTTCCATCTCCCTCTCTCTCTGAGAGAGCCATAGGAGTCAGGTCAGCAACAGAATTCTCTGTACACCCCTCTTAGACACCACAGCCCAAGGATCTTGCACACTTCCTGGCACGTGAAAGATGCTTAAGACAAATTTTTAAGACCTGTGTTGAATGAACATTTAAGAATGGTTGGTGGACCTCAGTATGAATGCCACAACCTCTCTCTGGGTGGTGTCTAGGGGTGCCCTTTTCCTGGAACCATGGGCTGGGGACCTGACCTAGAACTTGCACATTAGGCAAAGTCCTCTACCTAAGATTCAGAAACTGTTCATTTATCTAAACAAAGGGAGCAGGTGGTAGAGATGATCAAGGGTGGGGGAGGTGTCTAAACCCACCAGGGAGTGTCACTCCATCCCTCTCCAGAGCTCAGAGAGCCTCTGGTCTCTCAGCCTCTCCCTTGGGACAAGTGACAGGGAGCTGGCAGGAAGCTCAGAAGTCAGTGAGCCAGTGCAACAGCTTCATTTTACAGAGCGGACACCAAGGCACGGAGAAGCACGGCCATGGTGATCCATCAGGGCGGCGACAGATCCGGGCTGGGACCCGTTTATCCTGTCCCCATCCAGGTGCTCATTCTACTCTCCCCCTGCCCCGACCCCCGTCTCAGGGTTTTCATGAGATCTGAGTTAAAGACAGAGAGAAGCTGGGAGTGTGTGGGAGTCAGGGTCAGCTTGAGCGGCCCTGCGCCCTCTGTCAGGTGCTTCCTTCATACCCGATGAGACCTGTCTGTCCCTGCCTACATTCCCCTCCTCTTCTCCAGAGGACAGACTCTTAGTCTCACCTCCGAATCGTCTGCAGACCCATTGGTAATTTTCTGCCCCTTCCTCCAACATTTTTTATAACCAGTCCTGCCTCATCCAACCAGCCCCTATAAGAGGGGACAAGAACTCAAGTTCTCACCAAGGCCCTGAGCATAACAGATGTGAGAGCCAGGTACAGGACGATAGGGCATAGTGGGGACTGCGGCAGACTGTCTAAAAGTGGCAGCTGCTGCCCAACTCTTACGACGCTGCCACGGGAGGAGAGGTGGTCAGTGTGACCAGATCTTGCACTTTCCTGGAGAAGCCAGAAATGGAGGTTTTGTGTACAATTTGGGGCTTCCCTGATGGTTTAGACAGTAAAGAATCTGACTGCTATGCAGGAGACCTGGGTTCAATCCCTGGGTTGAGAAGATCCTTTGGAGAAGGAAATGGCAACCCACACCAGGATTCTTGCCTAGAGAATTCCTGTTTAGAAAGACAGCACACCACCAGGGAGACTTAGCCTGTAGGCCTTATTTTACAGCTCTCATGGTTCCACCTACCTCCTGTTGACCCAGACCTCAGCGGGTGAAGATCAGGCCCATGGACAGAATGGGAAACATGGAGCCAGTTGGGGACCTTGGTGTGGAGCCAGCAAATGAGAGGAAGGGGCCTGGGCAGACTTGCTGAGTTTCTGAAATCCCAGGCCTTCTCCATGGTGTGAATTTTTTTTTTCTCCCCTACTTCACATAACAACCTTCTGCCAGGCTCCTGGATGCTGACAGCCCTAGACGTGGAATTTACTTTGAAATGCTAATCACAGGGAAAAGTGATATTGATGGTGCCGACTAATTAAGGTCTGGCCTGGTTTAAATGTTGGAGGGATCCTGCCTGCCTCTGGCCTTGGCGGGAGCCCGGGAGGATACTATTTTTATTAAACTGGAGAGATGAATCAGATGGCCTAACTGGACGGGGAGGCGGAGGGTGGAATCACAGCCGTGTGGAGCCCTGTGAGTTCCTGATTGATGGAGGCAGTCAGGACACGGGTCTCAGAACATGAGCCTCAGAAACACCTTCTTTCCAGGGTTTCTGATCATGGTGAGGGGGTGGCGTCATGGGTCGGGCGACAGGGCCTGGCTTTATTGGATCTGAAAGTGGCACAGGGGGCCTGATAAAGAGTGGTCAGCTGTGATTTACAGGAGGCCTCATTTACAGATTCTCTCTTCGGGGTCTGAGTTACACTTGGAGACGGTCCAGAATTAGTAGCTGCCAAGACAGCTGGCGTCCACAGCCCCTACAGGCCTTCACCCTGGGAGGCAGGAACGCAGGGACTGACGGCCTCTGCCGGCTGCCCTGTGCAGAATTTAGTGGTCTCTGGATCCCCAGTGACAGCTGACACTGGCTGTAAGGTAGACAGTGTTCCCATTGTTTCCATTTTACAGATGAGGAAACTGAGATCCAGAGAGGGTCATGCAACAACTGAGCTGCAGAGCTGGAATTTAGACCTAAATGCTTTGATCTCAGAATTCAAGGACTTAGCCCCTCAACTCTATAGTCCCTTGATCCCTGCCTCATGTCTGGCATGGAAGAGACTCTGGATCTGTTCTTTCACTCCCTCACTCCCTTATTCACTTCCTCATACACACATCCATTCACCAACCTGTATTTTTTAAGAATATTTATTTATTTGGCTGTGTCGAATCTTAGTCAAGGCATGCAGAATCTTCGATCTTTGTTGCGGCGTGAGAGATCTTTTTTGTTGCGGCATGTGGAATCCTTAGTTGTGGCATGCAGACTCTTAGTTATGGCACATGGGATCTAGTTCCCTGACCAGGAATGGGACCTGGGCCTTCCACATTGGGAACGTGGAGTCTTAGCCGCTAGACCCCCAGGGAAGTCCCCACCAACTTGTATTAAATGCTTTCCGTACGCTGATCTTATTGGTTCCTATAAGAACCTGCCCAAGAAGCATCATTCGCCTTATGCAGATGGTGACATGGAGGATGAAGCACTGAAGCATGTTAACTGACCAACTGCAATTCACAGTGCTCTAGGCATCGGAGGTGGGATTTGTGACTGATTGACACTTGCTCTGCATCTGGTGCTGGGTGGTCCCAGTGCAGGCCAGACTAAGAGCAAGCCGAGGGCATTGACAAAATCCTATTCGATTGTCCCTTAATGACTTCTGACCCCAGCACAAATTAGGTCTGAGCTGCTATGTGCAGCTTAAAAGAATGTATGAAGTGAATGAAATATGTGTTTTTAAATCGCAAAAGAGGTCTCCAACCCTACGGCAAAGAACCCACCTACCACTACAGGAGATGCAGGAGATGTGAGTTCGATCCCTGGGTCATTTTCCCTGGAGGAGGAAATGGCAACCTAGTCCAGTATTCTTGCCTGGAAAATTCCATGGACAGAGAGGCCTGGTGGGTTCCAGTCCATGGGGTCACAGAGAGTCAGATGTGACTGAGCAACTGAGCACGCACACACACGCACACAACTCTGTGGCAAAGTGAGTGGTTCAGACTCCAGAGTGCGGTGGATATCTGGATAATAGCAGCGAACTATGCCTTCTGATGGGGGGCTTCCAGTGTAGCTTAGCTGGTAAAGAATCTGCCTGCAATGCAGAGACCTGGGTTAGATTCCTGGGTTGGGAAGATCCTCTGGAGAAGGGAAAGGCTACCCACTCCAGTATTCTAGCCTGGAGAATTCCATGGACTGTATAGTCCATGGCGTCACAAAGAGTCAGACACGACTGAGCAACTTTGACTTCACATGGCTTCTGGTGGGGTTTCCCAGGTGACGCTTGTGGTAAAGAATCTGCCTGCAATGCAGGAGCCACAGGAGACTTGAGTTCAATCCCTGGGTAGGGAAGATCCCCTGGGGAAGGAAATGGCTACCCACTCCAGTATTCTTGCCTGGAAAATCCCATGGACAGAGGAGGTTGGTGGGTTACAGCCCATGGGATCAGAAAGAGTCAGATACAACTTAGCGAGAGAAAATTAAACTAAATGCCTTCTGATATTTACATCTTGCTGTTGTCCTCCCCCTGAATCTGACTGGTCCTGGGATTGATTTTAACCAAAAGCATCTGGCAGAAGGGATGCTATGCCGTTTCCCAGTGTAAATCTTGAACAGTGGAGCGTTGCTGCATTCTGGCTGGAGGCTGTTGCCACCTAAGGGTCTTCTCTGGGGCTTGATGACTCCTGGATATGTCAGGACAGATTAACAGGTGTTAGGTATTAGAGACGTATTATCACCAAAGATAGACTTCCTCCTTGGGTTAATCAGAGGATGAGAGAGAACTGAGAAGGAGTGAATTTCTCACTGCTGTTTAAGACCCCAAAGAGAGTGGCTTTCTGTCTGTTATTTACTGCCCTGTTTCTGAGCCACCTAGCTGTGAGCGCCACACTCTGAGAGATACCGGCTCGGGTGACCACGGTTTCCTGTAAATTCTGTCCAATCGTGGGCTGTTTCATTCTTTCATCTGTGGTTCCCTGACTGTCCCTGCATCCCTGAGGACCCTGAGAAGGACACAGTCTGTCCATCATCTGGGCCCTCCATCTGGAGCTCCATGCCTTCCCCAGGACTTCTGGTCAGGTGGCAGAGAAGAATATTTATGGCTCAGTGACCAGATGGAGCCGGAATGTTCTGTAGCAGACTCAGAGACAAATGAAAAGTCCGTGGGCCTCTGGCTGGAGTCAGCCGAGTGTGGTTGAGATGCAGTTTTTGCTCTTGTCCCAGAGGGGATATTTCAATTTTGTGCTAATCACCTTGGTTTCCTGTTAATGCACCCCCTGGGTCCTGCAGACAGGAAGATAATTGGTTGCACCAGAGAGGGGACCACTCAGGACACTTTCAAATCAGGGGTGTAACTCAATCAACCACTTGCAAAGAACATGGGCATTTTGCCTTGTGTGGCCCCCTCGTTTCTCACCCCCAATTCCCCGTCTTTTACCCTTGAAATTAGATGCAGACTATTAATAACGATGCTGATTGTTCCCCTGTCTTCCTGCTGCTTGGGCCAGAGACCTTTTTAGATCTCAGCAGTTGGGAAGATGTTAACTCCAAATGGAAATCTAATCATGACACATTGAAAGACCGACTTTGCAGCTCTACTGGGGGATGCGCTAAGGATCTGGCTTGGGCAAAAGTGTTTCTCTTTCCAGGTCAGATTCTCTAAAGTCTTCTCTCCTTTATCAGGCTTTGGATTGATTTTTTGACTTCTATTCCTGTAAACAAAATTATTTCATGTGAAAGTGGGCTTTCATTTGATTGAGAAGTAGGGATCTCTGCTAGAATGCCACCCCTGCCATCACTCAGGGAGCCCCCGGGAGAGAATTCACCCCAAGAGACATGGTCTAGCATGATGACACTATGCTAATAGAAGAGCCCGAGTTGTCATGGAGGAATGGGGATTCTCAGTGGGAAGATAAGAATCCATCCCCAGGACTTCCCTGGTGATCCAGTGGTTAAGACTCTGAGCTTCCAATGCAGGGCCACGAGGTCAATCCCTGGTCAGGCAACTAAGATCCCACATACTGCATGGAGTGGCCAAAAAATAAAACAAATTAATAAGTAAAATCCATCCACCATCCAGGTCAGCCACCTGGATACATGGGTCATAGGGAGAAGAAGAGGAGCAGATTCTTGAAGCTTGATGCCCAAGCAGCAGTATTAACGCCCCTCTGATACGGGGCATCCCAAGGGGAAGACAGCCGCTCACACCCTACTCTTCATCCCAGTCTGATGAGCCCCATCGGCACAGGGGAAGTTCCGCTCGTTAGAACGGGCTCCTGGTGGGGCAGGGGGAGAGAGGAAGGTGCTGATGGAAGATTGGAAATAGTGCCTGGTCTTCACTCTGCCCCGTGGAGCCATCCAGGGGAAGTGCCACTCCCGGGGGCAGACTTTGGGACATGCAGGCAGCCTGTATGGCCGAGAGGGGCTATGTGAAGGCCCAATGACCTAGATATTTGAACTAAGCTCAGAGGAGGAAAAAAAAAAGATAAAGATGCTCTTTGAAGGAAGCATATAGGCTTGCAGATCAGGAAACAGGGTGGGTCACTCATAGTCACGGGACCACAGGGCTGGCCAGAGAGAAGCACATGAAAGGGCCTGAGGCCAAGATGACAATGCTGACCTGCAGGGAGTGGCCAATTAAGAGAGGGCTTTTAAGGCATCAAGTTGAGGCCCACTGAGCAATGAATGTCTTTCCTGGAAGCTGTCCCAGACCACAGGCTACAGAGAAAGAGACAGGCTCACTGTGGTCATAGGCGGAGAGGCTCCAGGTAAGAGAGTCTATCAGTTACACGACAGAGGTAGTGATTATCACCTGGCCCTCAGGTGATGACAGTGGTAAAGAATCCGCCTGCCAATGCAGGACACACAAGAGACACGGGTTCAATCCCTGAGTCAGGAAGGTCCCCTGGAGTAGGAAGTGACAACTCACTCCAGTATTCTTGCCTGGAAAATTCTCTGGGCAGAGAAGCCTGGTGGGTTACAGTCCATGGGGCCACAAAGAGTCAGACACAACTGAGCAACTGAACACAGCACACAGCTCAGGTGGCCACACCTGGTGAGCAGCATTGCTTCCTCAGGAATAAGGGCTCCTTGGTTAAAAGAGAGGGCCTTCCCATTCAGATCAGAGGGCTACAAGTATAGAATTCAGAGGAGGAACTCAGCTTATAGCTGGAGGTGACAGAGCAAAGTTTATGAGTGAAAAGGAAAACTATGCTCCAATAATTTGGCTGCCCTGATCCGACTATGGCCAGGGAAATGGTTTCTGCCCTAATCATGGCCAAATGACCACCATGTATTCAGGAAAAACAGCCCCACAAGGAGGATGCAGGATGTCAGGTCTTGATTCAGCAAATAATTCACTCCCTCAAGCATCTCCGAGGAGGACCATGCCTCCCACCCCTTGACGTGGGCCACGTGACTTGCTCTGGCCAAGAAGATATTACAGGATGTCATCCAAAGACTTGAAGTGTCTGTGCTGACTGGTTGGCCCCCTCAACCTCCTGCCTTTAGCCTGAGTAGAACAGGCCACTCGAGTAAGGCCACTAGTCTGAGGAGGATGAGGGATCCATGGAGCAGATGTGGATGCAGCCCGACCAGGGCCAAACACAGCAGAGCCCAGCCTGGACCAGTCAGATTTAGATTCAGTTGACTCAGAGACATGTGAATGAGAAATAAACGCTTAGGTGGTAGATGGAGAACTTTGCCATCTTTGAGACACAAATGCTTGAAACACTTTGAAAACCCTCTCCTGCTGCTAAGCATAAAGTTATTCCCCAGATGGCCACCCTGGACTCTAGGAGAGCCCTCTGTAGCCTCATCTCACGACTCTCCCCTGTCCTCAGGGATCTTGGGTAAGAGTCATTTCTACCTGGCTTCGAATCCTCATTCCAACTCTTCGTAGCCTTGGAACTTTGAGCCTCGGTGTCCTCATCTGTAAAATGGAGCTTACGATTACCTACCTACACAGGTGTGTTTTTAAATGAGGTTATGCTTACAAAGGGTTCCCCAAGGGGCACAGGGGCAAAGAATCCTCCTGCCATTGCAGGAGACATAGGAGATGTAGGTTTGATCCCTGGGTGGGGAAGAACCCCTGGAGAAGGCACTGGCAACTCACTCCAGTATTCTTGCCTGAAAAATCCCATGGACAGAGGAGCCTGGCAGGCTACAATCCAGGGGTCGCACAGAGTCGGACACGACTGAGCACACACACATATGCACTGCTTGAAAATTAACATTAAAAGCATGCTGAAAATTATCTGGCACATAACCAATACATTTTCAGTAGCCGTGGTTGATGACTATCCTTTTTGAGGTTGGAATTCATTACTCCAGACCCATTACTCTTGGATTTTGCTCACGGTCCATTCAGACTCAGGGGTTAGGATGCCTCCCTGTGTGTCTCCTTGCTGGGGAGCCTGGACTGCACACTCTCCCCGTTGCCGACAGCAGAAGGACATAGTTCTAAAATGCCCACACACTTGGATTTCCCGTCAGAGTGGCCTCAGCAGATTCTGAGAGGTTCCTGTCAAGTGTTGAGAAGGAGGCCATGAATCATGGCTTGCCAGGGAGGTTAAAATCCAGACCCTGGGGCAGTTGCCAGAGATCACACAGGGTGGGGTCAGGTCCTGAGTGTCTTGTAAAGCTGGATTCTCTCCTTCCTGTGACAAGTCTGAATCCCATGGAGTGAATAAGAAAAGCTCAGCCAGCCAGCCACACGTGCTGTGTGTGGAGGATGATACCAGCCTGGGCTAGAGAAGGTGCATCCAACCTGCTTCTCCCGAGTCTGCCTCCGTAAGTGAGGGAAGGGCAGCTCCCTCACCTCTCCAGGCGACCTTGCTTTCTCTGAAAGTAGGAAGATCGTGGAGGTTCTGCTGGGGTCTTGTTCTAAAGAGGGTAATTGAAAAAGATGAATTTTACCTTTACACTCTAGCTCACTGGTTCTAAGGCGCACACTTTCCCTACATGGTAACGTCTCTGAACTCAGGATGTTTCTGATTTCAACTGACATGAAGGCATTGTGTCACGGGGTAATTGGCACCATTTCCTCATCTCCCATGGCTCATGAAATAACGTGTCTTAACAATCAATGGCATTTTAGATTTGGTGAAATATAATCTTTTTTTTTTTTTTTAATGGAGAAGGAAATGGCAACCCACTCCAATATTCTTGCCTGGAGAATTATGTGAAAAGAGGAGCCTGGCAGGGTCCCAAGAGCTGGACACAACTGAGCAACTAAACCACCAGTCTTTTTTAACAGCTCATACTTACATAGATTTACTCTGTGCTAAATCCTGTGATTAGCGCTTTACATGGAGGAGCTCATCAGAAAGACTGTAGAAAATCCTCATTCTTTCCAATGAGGAAACCAAGATCAGAAAGGTAAAGACACTTGCCTAAGGTCACACAGCAGTGGAAAGGCCCTTCTTTCTCTGTGGTCATTCCTGAATTCACCTCTCTCTAGTCTGTTCTCTCTGAACCTTCAGTTTTTTAATAAATCAGATCAGTGTTTACTTTGAAGACCTGTCTGTCTCTCTCTTCCTCTCTCTCTTTCTCACTCTTTCTCCATCCCAGCCTTTCTCTCTCCTTCCACAAATGCATGCACACTTCAGATATTCTTGAGTGTGTGTGTGCTCAGTCACTCAGTCATGTTGACTCTTTGAGACCCCATGGACTGTAGCCTGCCAGGCTCCTCTGTCTGTGGGATTCTCCAGGCAAGAATACTGGAGTGGATTGCCATTTCCTGCTCCAGGGGAACTTCCTGACCCAGGGATCAAATCTGAGTCTCCCACATCTTCCATTTCTCCTGCATTGGCAGGCAAATTCTTTACCACTGAACCATCTGCAAAGCCCTTAAGTATCTGGTCTACAAATCTCTCTCTCGACCTATAATATACCTGAGAAATTTCCATTCTCTCAATCAAAACATATTTATCAGGTTTATTTATCTACTATTATCATGGTTCTGGGGCTTCCCTGATAGCTCAGTTGGTAAAGAATCCGGCTGCAATGCAAGAGACCCTGGTTTGATTCCTGGGTTGGGAAGATCTGCTGGAGAAGGGATAGGCTATCCACTCCAGTATTCTTGGGCTTCCCTTGAGGCTCAGCTGGTAAAGAATGCCTCTGCAATGCGAGAAACATGGGTTTGATCCCTGGGTAGGGAAGATCCCCTGAAGAAGGGAAAGGCTACCCACTCCAGTACTCTGGCCTGGAGAATTCCATGGACTGTATAGTCCATGGGGTCACAAAGAGTCAGACATGACTGAATGACTTTCACTTTCACTATCACGGTTCTAGGGAAATTATTCTGTGAGAATGAGAGATGGATAATTCTATCTCTTGATTTTGTGGAGTTTACAATCTCGTATTATGTAAAACTTTTGTGTTTGTTAGGCCAATTAAAACTCCATTTTAAATGCACTAGAAAAATCTTTAGATGAAAAAGTGGTGGATTGCACCATTCTGCTTTCACAGATGTAACAGGGCACCCTGTCCGATTTTCACAAAGGTATAAAAATCTCACTGGGGCTGGCAGAGGCTGGAAAAACTCTCAGTTTAGAACTGGAAGCGGTCTTTGGCTTGGCAGGTGGTGGAGATTTAAATGCCTGGGGGCGTGCTATTCTTTTGTTCTGGAAAGACTACCTGAACGTGGGTCCCTTGGCCGTGTAAGTGGATGTCAACTGTTTCAGGAAAAGCTGTGAATTCACCTGTTACCCTGAACACAGACGGTTAGGCCAAGCTCTTCCTCATTCTCTGGAGAGTTTGTTTTGTTTGAGGTGGGCAGGTTTTTTTTCCCCTGTGTGGGTTTAGCCAGCTCTGTGCAGGAGGTGCAGTTCGTACTGCTTGTCTTCAGGGATTTCTATGCTGTCACGATGAGCACTGCTGATGGGGAGCTGGGGCAGAAGTCTTGATGGCCACAAAAGGGATGAGGAAGCCCTTTGTATAAAATAGATAACTATTGAGAACAGTCCTACTGTATAGGACAGAGAACTCTGCTTCATGCCCTGTGCTGACCTGAATGGGAAGGAAGTCCAAAAGGGAGAGGATATATGTACATGTACAGCTGATTCATTTTGCTGCACAGTAGCAACTGATGCAACACTGGAAAGCAACTGTACTCCAATAAAAAGTTAATTTAAAAAAAACGATGAGAAAGTCCAGCTTCAAAATGGCCTGGTCCAGCTTGGGGGAGCCCAACCTGGACGTGGCAGTTGAAGGTCACATAGACGGTGTAGTCAAAAATACACAAATGCCATAGAGCTTTAAAAAAAAATTACAAAACAAAGTCTCTTGTTAAGCCAGCGAGGAATTTCACTGAGCAGATCACACACAGAGGTGATGAAGTCAGGAGTTATAAGTGCTAGAAAGGAATTTGCACAGTGCCATGCTAATTATGGGTTGGGAGCCAGCTCTGTGGACAGGACCAATGAGTCCACGGGTCTGTACACAGATCACAAACCCGTTGTTCAGGGGGCATCTTCAGTTACTTCCAGTGAGGCCTGGTGTTCAAGGTCTCTAAGAGCTTGTGACCCTTTATCAGCTTCTGCTGGTTACCACCACTTGCAATGAGACACAACATTTAGCTTGGATGTTTTCTAGGCAAGTGCTGATGTAAGGAAGACTAAATTACTCAGACTTCCTGAAAGGTACTGATACTGGGTGATTTTATTCTGATGCGATCACCTTGTATTGGGCCCAAAGAAGCAGGCCACCCCTTTATGGTTATCCAGTGGGGCATCTCATAAAGGGAGTTGACAGTTCTGAGACTGAATATACAAGTGGATGGATGATAGCCAGACCATATATAAGAACAGAACTCTGACCCACAGCCCCTGCAACGATTAGATCCAAATGGTAAGGGCTTGGTCAATAATTGCCAGGTTCTTGGGGCTTTCCTGGTGGTCCAGTGGTTAAGGCGTGTCATTGCAGGGGACAAGGGTTCCATACCTGGTCAGGGAACTAAGATCCCACACGCAACGCAGTGTGAGCAAAAAAAGAAAAGTAACTGCCAGGTTCCCCAATTTTGTCCACGCTTCCAACTTAGTACTGACCAGGAAAAGGAAAATATGCAGTCTCAGCCAATACCTAGGAGACCTTCTTCTGGTACATACAGGATGCCTGCCTCCAGCTTCCTCAGGCTGAAAACCAGGGCATTCCAATACCTTCCCCCTTTCCCACTACCGAGCTCTCCCACTTCTTTGCTGGCTTTTGAGTTTCTGCCAAATGCAAGTGACTGTGACTTACTCCTCTGCTTTAGAGCCACCTCTGAATAAATTTGCCATGGTTGTTCAGTCACTGAGTTGTGTCTGACTCTTTGTGATCCCATGAACTGCAGCATGCCAGGCTCCCCTTGTCCTTCACTATCTCCTGGAGTTGACTCAAATTCATATCCATTGAGTCCGTGATGCTATCTAACCATCTCATTCTCTGCTGTCCCTTTATCCTTTTGTTTCAATCTTTCCCAGCATCCGGGTCTTTTCCAATGAGCTGGCACTTCGCATCAGGTGACCAAAGTATTGGCACTTCAGCTTCACCCCCAGTCCTTCCAATGAATATTCAGGGTTGACTCCTTGCTGTCCAAGTGACTTTCAAGAGCCTTCTCCAGCCCCACAATTCAAAAGCATCTATTCTTCATCACTCAGCCTTCTTTGTGGTCCAACTCTCACATCTGTACATGACTACTGGAAAAACCATAGCTTTGACTATATGGACCTTTGTCGGCAAAGTGATGTCTCTGCTTTTTAATATGCTCTTTAGGTTTGCTTGTTTTCCAAGGAGCTAGTGTCTTTTAATTTCATGTCTGCAGTCCTTCACTTATTCTCATTTCAGTGGTCTTCATTTATTTCCACATTCCCACTGCCAAAGGGTGGGCAGGAAAGGAGGACAGTGGAGGTGGCATTTGAAACATGGAGATCTGCACCCAGGAATGCAGGAGTGCTCAAAGGCAGTCTCGGTGCGGTGGGATCTGCTACCCCTGGGTTTTGGAGGCAGGACAGCAGCCAGGCAAGGGGCAGCCAGGCAAGGCAGATAGGATGGGCTTGGAGCCTGATGACCTGGAGAGGAGCCACCTCAAAGAGCAGCAGAAATAAATCACACGTTTGGTTGTAAATCCCTCCTGCACGTTCAGCAACTTCTTGGCAAACTTGATGGTCTAATCTTGGCTATGCCCTGGGAGTAAAAAATAAGGGTTTGTACCCAGATGGGGACAGATCAATAAAGGGCCAAGTAGAGGTCAGGGTGAAAACGGCACAAGACTGGAATGCCAGGAGGCAGCAGGGCAGTGGCATAAAGCCCTATATCTCCTCCCCCAGGAATAGAAGATCCACCCTCACTGGTGTTTAAAGAGAAGCACCCCCTGTCCTCTTGCAATGAGGCATCACCCTTATGCAATAGGTCGCGTTCCCTCTTCCATGATAGCCATCACCTATGGGTGGTTACCCTTGAGAAACCTCAGAAATATCTGGGAGAAAAAAAGTCCTATTGAAAAGACAATAATTCTTGCCAGTGGTACAATTTATAACAATTGAAGGGGGCAACTTAAATAGCCAACAAGGGGAGAAGGTTAAATCAGCTAAGTTATAGCCACCCAACAGACTATTATGCAGTTGTTAAAAATAATGGAAGCCTGTTTGAAAGACTGGAGATGACTCTCATGAAACGTCAAGCGGAAAAACTGGACCACGAGAGTTTGCACCATATGTGTCATTTTTGTGATGAAAAATGACTATGTGGGTAGAAAGAAAAAAAAAGACCATGAGATTTCTGACTGAAATGCTAAGGGTAATAATCTCTGCTTAAGGGCGTGGGTAGACTTTGACTTTCTTCTGTTTGTTTTTTGGTTCTTTCTGAAGTTTCCATAATAAGTATACACTATAGATTTCCATTGGACAAAGTGAATGTTATTTTGCATGCTATTTTAATAATGGAAATGCTTTGGCTCTAAGCATGGGACTCAACTCTCTTCCTGACGTTCCCACGTGCCCCTCCCTAGGGTCTGCTTGGCTGGCAGAAATTCCAGGAAATAAACAAACTGCAGCTTAAGGAGATCTGTTCAGGAACAAGTGAGGGGGAGAACCAAATTCTTCATCCAGTCCCTCGGCCAGCTGTGTCTTTGAAAGAATAAAGATGCAAAGCTTTGAGAAAGGAAGGATGTAGGGCTCTGGGGAGAGAAAATTGAGCAGAGAGGCTGTGTGGGTGTGGGGACTTGCTGACACAGGCTGGAGTTGGGGGCTGGGTTTACCTTCTCAGTCAAAGCTACACCCTCAATTATAATACTGTTCTTTGATATGAGCAATGAGTATTTTATTCATCTTAAGGAGGGTGCAGATGAAAGTGTCCTTAGACAGTATGGCTCTTGTAATCAATTCATAATTTAAAATTGAAGTAGGAACAGTGTGGGCTTTCCAGGTGGCTCAGGAGGGCAAAGAATCCACGTGCAGGTTCGATACCCGGTCAGGAAGATCCCCTGGAGGGAATGGCAACCCACTCCAGTATTCTTGCCTGGAGAATCCCATGGACAGAGGAGCCTGGCGGGCTACAGTCCATGGGGCCACAGAGTCGGACATGACTGAAGCAGCTGAGCATGCACACGTGCACGCACGCACACAAGAACCGTGTGCTTCAAGCCTCCGACTAAACCCTGATGCCGTTACTACCAACTTTGGAGTGAGTGGCCACTCTGTTCTTGAGACGGGGCTGCCGAGCTCCTGACCACTGCCAGCCCAGTGACTTTCAGGAATGACCTGCCTTGGCTTGTGCAGACACAGCCACTGTGAGCAGCCTGCCTCTGGCCAGCCATGGCTGAATTTCCTCCTGCTACTCCCAGGAGCACAAAATGTGCTACGAGAGCAGATACTGAAGGAGATCTGCTCAGTGTAATGAATTTCTAGTTTCTGGTTTATTACTTATTTATTTTTTATACTGCATCTTGGTCTCCTCAAGAAGGACAATTTCAGGGTGATTCATCTACTCATCTATCCATCCACCTATTCATATGTCCCTCATCCATCCATCTATCCATCCTTCCATCTATTTATCCTTCCACTCATCCACCCGTTCAAAGATTTAAGGAGCATTTACAATGTGTTAGGTGTTATCCAAAATGGTTGCTGCCCCCAAGAAGCCCAAAATACAGAGAGAACGAAAGGCAAATGAGTTGGTAATCATCAAAGCACAATACTTTCATTCATTACATGAAGTTTAAATAGGTGCAACCCCTAGGAAGGACAGTGTGGCAACATTAACGGTGCAGCATTAACACCCCAGCATTAACACCCTTGACCCAGCAATTCCACTTGTTGAAAGTTAACCTACAGATACTCATCCATGCACAGAATGACTCGTGTACTGAGTTATTCATTTCAGCATTATTTGTAATGATGAAAGTTTCCAAAGTTCCATCACCCAAATGACCAAGAGTAGGAGACCGATGAGACAAATGATACTATATCTATGTAAGAATTTGTATATTCTTATATTCACTAATATGGAAAGATTGCTAAGATTTATTCTTAGGTTAAAGAATATACAATAATGTGCACATTATTTTGCCAAGTGTACTGAAGAGAAAATAACCTGTGTGTGTTTAGCATTTGTCTGCAGGCTGTTTCAATGCACATGGAGGCTCTTTCTAGAAAATAAACACCTGAAGTGACCCTCAGCCAATAGGGGATTGTTGTTGTTGTTGTCCAGTTGCTGAGTCACGTCTGATTCTTTGAGACCCCATGGACTGTGGCACACCAGTCTCGCCTGTCCTTCACTATCTCCTGGAGTTTGCTCACATTCATGTCCATTGAATCAGTGATGCTATATAACCATCTCGTCTTCTGCCGCCCCCTTCCCCTTTTGCCTTCAATCTTTCCCAGCATCAGGGTCTTTTCTGATGAGTCAGCTCTTCACATCAGGTGGTCATAGTATTGGAGCTGTAGCTTCAGGCCCAGTCCTTCCAATGAATATTCAGGGTTAATTTGCTTTAGGATCAGCCCTCAGCCTTCTTTATGGTTCAACTCTCACATCCATACACGACTACTGGAAAAAGCATAGGTTTGACTATATGGACCTTTGTTGGCAAAGTGATGCCTCTTGCTTTTTAATACGTTGTCTAGATTTGTCATAGCTTTCCTTCCAAGGAGCAAGAGTCTTTTAATATTACGGCTCAGTCACCATCCTCAGTGACTTTGGAGCCCCCTTGGTGGAAACATGATCTACAGTGCCTCCCAGAAGTCCCAGAAGAAGTGAGCCTTAATAACCCATGGTGGTAACCTGCTCACTCACAGACACTTGGATTTCCTCCCCTTTCTGTCTCACTTCCTCACTCTTTCACCATGCTGCCTAGGATAATCTCCCAAACTACTTGAGCCCAGATATTTACCTTGAGATCTGCTCTTGAGGAAGCACAAACTAAGACAATGTAATTGCTTACGTAGAGGTTGGAAGTAGAACCACTGCAGCCTCTGGGGAGGGGAACTGGGCAGCTGAGGGCAAGAGGGCCAAGAGCGATTTTCATCATGGAACCTGACATCTTTTTAAATGCCTAACATTTTATATTAGCTATCGAGGACTTCCCTGGTGGTCCAGAGGTTAAGAATTCACCAGCAAATGCAGGGGACACGGGTTCAATCCCTGATCTAGGAAGATTCCGCATGCCACAGGGCAACTAAGCCCATGTGCCACAACTACTGAGCCTAGTTGAGAAAGCCTGCATGCAGCAGCAAAGACCCAGTGCAGCCAACAATAAAGAAATTAATAATAATTAATTAATTACAAATAACTTACCTTTAAAAAAAATTCCCAATGACACCAACTGATAAATAGTACAATTGGGGAGGCACAAAGTACACTGGGAGCACAGATGTAAAAAAACCCAAACTCAGCCAGTGAACATCAGCAGTGAACCACAAACTCTGGCTCCTGGTTCAGCAGGCGTGAATCCTGTCTCTGTGACTTGCACGCTGTGTGACAGGCCCCATTTCTTGAATTCTTTGTGCCTCAGTTTCCTCATCAGAACAAACTGGGATGATGGTAATGGTACTTATTTCAGAGGATTGTTGTGAGGGTTAAACACATTGACATATGTGTCTTAGTCCGTCTGGGCTGCCGTAACCAAAATACCATAGACTGGATGGGTTATGAACAGCAGAAATGTATTTCTCATGGTTCTGGAGGCTGGAAGTCTGCGATCTCAGTACCAGCACGGTTGAGTGAGGGTTCTCTTCTGAGTCGCAGACTTCACTCTGTGTCCTCACATGGCAGAACTGGCTGTGGAACTCTCTGGAATCTCTTATAAGTGCACTCATCCTATTCACTCTTATGACTTGATCATTTCCCCAAGGCCCCACCTTCTAAACCATCACCTCTGGGGACTGAGACTTCAGCCTGTGATACCTGAGGGGCACTCAGACCACAGCAGCATGTGACGCACAAGCATGGCTCGCTGACAGCACCCCCATGGTCAGCTGTCTGTTGCATTCAGCTATGTAGTTTGATCTTGGCCAAATCCATATTCCTCCCTGGGAAATTTTCCTATTAGGTATTCTTCTCCCAGCAGCCTCTCAAATGTCTTCATTCTGTATGTTTTTCTACTTCCAGGAGGAGAAAGCAAAGATACCTTTGGAAACTTCTGGATGGGTTTGCACCATCATCAGAATTGCATGATGGTCAGGGAGAACCTCACAGAGCCATCAAAGACAGTAAAAGCCCCAGGAACCAATCAGAAGCCAAGGAAAATTGAGGAGAAGAATTCACGTCTGGGCACAAAATTGTACCGAGCAGCAGTTTTGAAAAGAAGCTAAGGATGAATAGTGGAGAGAGAAACACAATCGGCTTTGGTTTATGTCTTCTTACAATTTTTATGTCTGAACTGGAATTTGCTTCCTTTTTGCCTCTCTCTCACTTGAAAAGAACTAAACTCTGATAGTTAAGCTCGAACTGAGCTGGATGGTCCACTATGTCACATAAGTACATTTCTAGTTCTTAGTTCTGATATTTAAAGAGGTGCTATTATTTATTGTACACAGTAATATATTTCTTCATTCACTGGTGTCTCCTAGACCCTAAAGCAGAAAAATGCTTTAATAAAAATTTGCGTATTGCTTCCTTAAAGCTGGGAGACTAATCTTGGGGATTGTAGAGTGGTTGGCATTTGGGATGTTGTAATGAATTACTGCCTAATATCTCTTTTCTTGCGACACATATATGATTAGTAAATGTTGTCTGCTCACTGATTAACTTTGTTTATTTCCTAATTAAGTTTAGGATCAGCTGTCTTATGGTTATAGAAATAATTGTTTGATTAATGTGTAGGAATTTACATTTTCATTATGCTCCTGAATAACTTCTGTCCCAATTAGACGCAACACCCCATGCTGATCTGGGGCACCGGAATTGCAATTTTCACCCATTAAGGAATAACAGTTATATTGATTGGTGATAATTGGGTGCAGATAGTAAATACACATTAGCAAAATTTAAATTATATACCAACTGGTTCTTTCAATTTGCTTCCAGAGTAGCAGAGTTATAGAGATGGCCATCCATGGTTTGGACAGAGTCGGAGCTCACATAATGGCCAACGCTCTTTTTGATCAGTACATTCCATGAAATTTCAAGAACTGTAGAAATGAGCCATCTGTTGGGATTTGATATCTGAGCTTGCAAGTATCTCCTTGAAGTTCTCCCTGGGCACCTCACCTGCCTCACTCTAGTCCCTTCCTGTTTCTCTGTCAAGAACACTCTGGCTCCTCATTGTCTGCCGCTGTAGGTTTAAAGACTGCTGGCTGGTGCCCAAGGATATTCAAAATACAATTCCTTCTTATCCATTCATTTATATTGGGGCTTCTGATGTGAATAGAGATTCACTCAAGGTATCTCAGGAAACTAGCAGATTTCCTGTAGGGACGTGTGGAGTGGAAGCAGACTAAGAAGCCTGGAGGTAAGTAACTTGGCTATTTCCGCCTGTGTCCATTTCTCTCTGTCTGGCTGTCTTTCTCTTTGCCTGTCTCTCCATCTCTACTTTTGTCTTCAGTGTGCGTCTCTCTCCTCTTTTAGAAAGACAGTCTCCTGTCTTACCACCAACCAGCTTCCCACCCTCTGTGTTTTCCCCTCTCCCTCAGAGCAACCTGCAAGGGCTTTGGTTTTGCTGTTTCCCATTTAACTCCACCTCCATTACCTCAGCCCCTCACCACCACCTTCAATCATCTATTTCTCTCATTTCCAAACCTTGGGGAAGAGTGTGGCCTTTGGCCTTTGCTGTGTCATTCCGCTTCTACTCTCCCATTATTGACCTACCAGCGGGCTAAATTTTACTTCATATGTTTACAAACACCAATTCTTGGTGAATTTTAATATTATGTATCACAAAGGAACTCATAATCAGTACCATAAATGGAAAGCCAGCATTTTCCTTACATACATAAATAAAAGCATAACAATTAAAAAAATACTTTAAATCATATACTTGCCACCAGTTTTATACATCCTGTCCCCCGGGGAGCACTGGTCTAGCTCCTCATCCCTTTGAAACCATCTCTACAAGAGTTCTGTTGTCAGCAGCCTCAGGATTGGTCACCCGCAAGTCATGTGCCCATCTCTGTCCAATCAGCTGTGACTAGGGTGAGGGCGTGGTCACCTGATCTAGAGCAAAGGTTTGTGGGTACCAGGCTTCGTTCAAGGACCTAGTGTTCTAGCTAAGGAAAAAATGACTCTCAGGTACTTCTTGTAGTTAGGTTTCAAGCCAAATGCTCTACGCACAAGATCACAGTTTGTCTTCTCAGCAACTCCATGGAGAGCTAGTTAGTAGTTCCATTTCTCTATCCTTCAAAACCTAACAGGAATAAACCCCTAAGTTTCCCAGGGAGACTAGACTCCAGGCCCTGGCAAGATGCTGCTCCTTTTGGGACCATTCACAGACAGTTTCATCCAGAGCTGCATCTTTGCCCCAGAAGCCAAAGTCAGCCCAGTGGCCTCTGAAAATCAAACTCCTCTTCTCCAAGTTTGGAACTCCAAAAGGTAGAACTGTAGTCAGCCAGGGTATTAGCTGTCTACCAGCAAGGTTTATGGCTGAGCCCAGAGAAAAACCTTTTGGGGAGGTTTTGAGGAAGAAGTCCTGGGTGTTCATTGGAAGGACTGATGCTGAGGCTGAAACTCCAATACTTTGGCCACCTCATGCGAAGAGTTGACTCATTGGAAAAGACTCTGATGCTGGGAGGGATTGGGGGCAGGAGGAGAAGGGGACGACAGAGGATGAGATGGCTGGATGACATCACCGACTCAATGAACATGAGTTTGGGTGAACTCCGGGAGTTGGTGATGGACAGGGAGGCCTGGCGTGCTGCCATTCATGGGGTTGCAAAGAGTCAGACTCGACTCAGTGACTGAACTGAACTGAATGGAGGATGCTGGGAGAACTGCCTCATGCAGAGAGAGGCCTCCATTCCTGACTGCTAATGACTGCGCCACCAGATTGCAGCAGACCGGGTTGCTGCAGAGAGGTGAAGCAGGAGGATGGCTTTGGCTGCAGAACTTGCTGTGTTCCTGCCATCTGCTTCTGGGCTGACCCCACTGTAGTCCTCTGTCCGTTTCAGTTACTCCACCCCAACTCTGAGCAATACACTGAGGGTATTTCTCACCCACTTCTTGCTTCTCCCCACCTCAACACAGTACCCAGATTAAAAAAAAAAAAAAAGTGATGCTTTGTAAAGGGAGCTGAAAATACAGCATATTATCTACTTTGGAAGGAAGAACTGTAGTCAGGATGTTGACTATGATGTCACTGGTGCTCTGACACAGTGCCTGATGTGTGTTGGGTCCCCCGTTATGATCTGCAAATGGATGAATGAGACAGAGTGGAAGGTGTGGCTGGACCAAGCAAAATAGGAGTCCACAATGAAACAAGAACCACACTGTGTGTCTTCTCTGATGGAATACAAAATGTCACTTACCCTGAAGGAAATGCCAGTAATTTTAAATTCTAGCAGAATTTCCCTCTTGAAGGTTTGGCCAAGAAATACGTTGTGTAATATAGTTTTCCGAGAGGAAAAAAACTCCTGCCTTCCTGAGCGTAGCTCACAGTGGTCCCCAGACCAGACTCCCCAAGGGGACAGTGCTCAGCCCTTCCTAGTGTGGGGTGCAGGCTGGTGGGACAGGTTTTGAAGTCAGACTGCCTAGGTTTGACATGAGCTGCTGTGTGATGCTGGACTGCATGGTCAGTGTGGACAGAGTGTTGGACATGGAGCAGTGGAGGGGTAGGAAAGAATGTTCTTTCCAGGCTCAAATCTGGCCTTAGTCTAACACAGGTGATGCTGCTGGACAATTTCCTTACCTGTGGAAAATTATAGGGTTGGAGTAAGTGGCAGATCTCAAGAGCAGTGCTGTCCATTAGAAATATTTTATAAGACACAAGTGTGATCTTAAATTTTCTCCTAGCCATATTAAAAAAGAGAGAGAGGGAAAAAAGAGGGAGGAAACCATTGAGATTAATTTTAATAATATATTTTATGTAACTCACTCTATCAAAAGTATTATAATTTCAACATGTAATCAACATAAAAGATTATTAGTGTGATATTTTATGTTCTCCCTGTTCTACTGAGTTTTCTAAATCAGGTGTGCATTTTATATCTTACAGCACATCTCAGTTTGGACTGACTGCATTCGTGTTATTAGTTATTGGTCATATGTGGCCAGTGATCACTCTTACTGGGCAGTGCAACCGCAGGGCTTCTTGGGTCGTGTATTTAGATTGTGGGATTTTTAAGATGGACTGTGCTTTTATTGCAGCAGGAGAGACAAAGTCAAATACAGGAGAGATTCATGTGTGTGTGTGATGTGGGGAGGGGGTACAGATTCAGCTGCTGAGGGAGACTGTGGAATCGTTAATCCACTGGATTCTACAGAACTGGGTTCAAATCCAAGAACTGCCACTTACTGGCTGAGAGTCCTTGGGCAAGTCACTTTATCTAAGACCAAATTTCCTCCTGTGAAAGTTAGTTCTGACCTTAGGGAAGTCATGCAGATTAAATGAGATAATACATGTAAAGCACTTAACTCAATACATGGCATATTTTACATACTTAATTGTGGCAGATATTATTATTATTCCATTGAGGCAGAATTAAAACCAAAATCACAGGCACTGGAGAAAAATATTCCCCCTGCCTTTTTTTTCTCTGTGGGACAAGACTTGCCTAAATGTTCAAGCCTGTAGAAAAGAATGGAAAGGTTGTGGTACTAGACCCTGT
Organism: Bos javanicus; assembly: GCF_032452875.1. Classification (NCBI taxonomy): domain Eukaryota; kingdom Metazoa; phylum Chordata; class Mammalia; order Artiodactyla; family Bovidae; genus Bos; species Bos javanicus. Next base: position 65,373,774 of record NC_083884.1, on the reverse strand, counting down.
GCCCCATCATCTGTCCTGACAGACATCACTAATCAATTTCAGCTTCTATCCACCTGAGCCCTGATGAAACCTCAGGAGGCTTCTCATGCGGGCAGTTGCTCAGTCTCAAGCAGCAAGCTGATGAAATGTTCGTGCCATCTGTGCCTTAGCACTGTGTGATAGAAGGCAGATGTCAGACCCCCAGGAGGCATTACTAAAAAATGACCAAAAACGGGAGACAGAGAGAGAATGAGAGCATGAGAAGAGGTTTGCAGGGGGTTAAAGTGACCAGTCAGAGATGGGACATTTTCCTATCCGAGTGTTTCTTGCATCTTGGAGTCAGGGTGTCTGAACCAACCCATGGTTCCCCTCTGAATCCTGCATTGGTTGGAGCTCGAGCTCCAGAGGTCTCTCTGGAGTGCCTTCCAGGGCCAGGCATCAGAGCTGGGGTCAAACCCTGGCTATTTCATCCAGGGAGGCGGGTTTATTTAGAATTCCAAAGGTCCGATTTATCTTGTGCTGAGCTGCCGGCTAGGACTGAATTGCCGACTGTTTCCCCAACATCCCTGCTTCCTGATCATCACTCTTGCTCAGCCCCTCGGGCGCTGAGGGGCTCACGTGGGAGTGTGTTAGATCCAGCCCATTCATCTCCCGCCCGTGAAGGGAACATCTCCTTGCACCAGCCCCAGAGCTTCTTTCACAGAGAAGAGAGAATGAGAGCCAAGTTGACACTCTTTCCCCTAGGAGACGATGAGGCAGAACCAAGAGGAGGTTTAAGACAAATGCAAAGAAAACGGGTCCATCCATCTTTCCTTCATTTCTTTATTCATTCAACAAATATTTGCAGGAGCCCAGAGCAGTTTCTTAGGACCAGGAGAGGAGCTTGTAAAGACGGAGCAGGCACGTTTCTCCCTCAGAGTGTACAGGACATGGGGGAGGTTGCGGCAAGTCAGTCAATAATTGGAATACTCAATAAACGTAATGACCCTAAGGGAGGTCACTTCACATCACTGCATGCTGGAAATCTTACAAAGCCTTCTGGAGGCTTTTGAACAAAATTCAGTCTCCTGATCTTGGCTCTTAAAGGCTGATACTTTGGGCCCCACCTACGTCTCAGACCTCACCTTGACTTGCCCACACTGTGCCTGCCGCCCACTCTGTTCCAGCTACAAAGGCCAAAAGGTCCCCAGTCCTTCCACAGGTCTTGCCTCAGGGCCTTTGCACAGCCACTCCTCATGCCTGCAGTGCCCACCCCTGACGTCCTCTTTGTTGGCTTCTTCCCAGTCAAGTCTCAGTCCTATGGCCCCTTCCCAGAGCAGCCCTCTCTGACCCCCACTGACAGTTGCATACAGGCAAGTGAGGCCAAACTAGCCTCTCTGTCTCCAGAAGCCATGGTTTGTTGTTGTTGTTGTTTTTGCTTGTTCTTGGTAGTGTTTCTTTTATTCACTGTTTGGAATCTGGCTTGCTGACTTTGCCACTTGCTACCTGTGTGTCACTACACACTCGCTAGCAAGTCACTACAGTTCTCAGTTTCGTCATCTGCAAAATGGGGCTATAATACCACCTTAGAGAGGCTTCTTGTGGGCTCCCCAGGAACCTCAGTGGTAAAGAATCCACCTGCCAGTGCAGGAGACATAAGAGACTCAGATTGGATCCCCTGGAGGAGGAAATGGCAACCCACTCCAGTGTTCTTGCCGGGAGAATCCCAGGGTCACAGGAGGCTGGTGGGCTACAGGCGTATGATTGCAAACAGTTGGACGTGACTAAGCACACATGTGAAGAATTATCATATGGATAAAATGAGATAGTTCAGGCAAGGAGCACCATGCTTGGCACATGGAAAGAGCTTAGTAAATAGTAATACTCTTATTAGTCTGTTACTAGTCTGTTGTGGAGCTAATTGGGAATGAACATGACTTATTCACACAGTGAGGAGTGCTCAACCAGCCTGTCTTGTTAGTCTCTTTGTTAACCACCTTGAAACTGGAATTTTTCTCTTTTGCCCTTCAAATGCATCTAATCTGAGGATTCCCTCCAGCCTCCTGCTGGCTGCAAAAATCCAGCAGGAATCTGCTTCTGCAGGGGCTGGCTTCCCATCTGGCTGGAATCACCCGCCAGCCACCCACAGCACGAGCACCTCACAAATTAGGGAGATCAGGAGCAGCCACTTCAGACAGTTCGCAGGCCGCAGGGTGCCGATTGGTGGCAGAACCACTTGCTGAAGCTGAAATTAACAGGTTTCTTGGGTTGAAGGCTTTAATTAAAAAATGCTAGGGAATTATTTCCTTAATTCAGAGACTTCTTAGTAATCACTTTCCCCTGCTTTGCCCTGAGACTCTTTATCTTCAGCTAGATTAATAGATGGTCTCAACAGCCTGAGCACAGGACCTGTGGCTGGAGTTTTGGGTTGTCAAATGAGGTGGGTGCTCTTCAAGGCTCCGTTCTGGGGTTCCAGACCTCTTCAGGCTGCGTGTTGCCTTCGGTCCCCTGAATTAGGTGAATGGCTTAGCTGACTCGGGCTGCCATTACAGAACGCCTTAGACTGGTGGCTGAAATAACAGAAATTGGTTCCCTCACAGTTCTGGAGGCTGGAAGTCTAAGATCAAAGAGCTGGTAAGTCTGTTCTTTCCTGAGGCCTCCCCACTTGACATGGAGAAAAACATCTTCTGGCTGGCTCTTTACATGGTCACCCCTTGGTCTATGTTGTCTGTGTCCTAATCTTTCTTTTTATAAGGATGCCAGTCACACTGGATTGGGCTTCCTAGGTAGCGCTAGTGGTAAAGAACCCGTCTGTCAGGCCAGGAGACGTAACAGACACGGGCTCGATCTTGGGTGGGGAAGATCCCCTGGAGGAGGGCATGGCAACCCAGTCCAGTATGCTTGCCCGGAGAATCCATGGACAGAGGAGCCTAGGGGGCTACAGTCCATGGGGCTACAAGGAGTAGGACACAACTGAAGCAACTTAGTGCATTCACGCGCACGTGTGCGCATGCGCGGACACACACACACACACACACACACACACACACACACACACACACTCACCAGATTAGGGCCCACCCTAGGAACCTCATTCTGCCTTAAACACCTCTTTAAGGATGTTATCTCCAAACACAGTCACATTCTGAGTACTGAGGGGGTTAGAACATTAACATAGGAATATCAGGGGAACACAGTTCACCCCACATCAGCTATCTCTCTCTTTGATTCCACAGCTCCCATCTCCACACCTTCTTTTAGCTCAGAAATGATCACACTCTGCTGCGATGGCCTGGATATTTCTGTTTCTCTCTAAACTGTATGTCTGTGAGAGCAGGAACCCATTGTTTGCCCCACTGGAATATCCCCAAAGTGCTTAGGACACTGCCTGATCATGGGAAATACTCAGCAGATCTTTGTAAAGCCCATGAATGTATTTGCCACCTTGGCCAGCCTTAGAATGAAGTGAGGGGGACAGAAGGAAGACCCACCCATGCGCTCAGCTTGCGGCTGGCCTCTGGCTGGATCTGCTGGGCTACTGCCATGTGGCTACACCCCTGCACCCAGTTCTCCTCTGAGACCTCGTAGGTTTTCTCTTCTGTAGCCGGTCACCCTGCCCTCCCGCCTTCTACCATCTCATCAGCCAGGCCAGTGTGGTGACTGTATCCAGCAATGCCCACCAGCCCTGCTGCAGATGGCTGGCCAGGCTTTCTCCAGCCAGAGCCATCCTAGACAGATCAATAAAAGTCCCTTTCTTAGTAGCTGCAAAAAAAAAAAAAGAGGAAAAAAAGGCAGTTAATCTTGTCTAGGGTGAGTCATCTTGCTTTAAAGGTTAGGGTGGAGGTGAAGACATCTATATTGTTTTGTGTCCAGCGTCGGCAAACCAAGTGATATTTTCTTAATGACTGTGCGTGAACGTTTCAGATATAACTACTTGTTTTCCTCATTGATCCTCTTGCCAGCTGCTGTCACCCTTTAATTGTAAGTCTCCTCTCCCCTCCCTGCTCCCAGCCTTGCTGACAAATAGATAATAATGATCTGTAAACAAACACGTATGTGCACCAGGGGAGCCGCTCTTGAAAAGAACTCTGCGTGGCAGGAGGGAGGCAGGAAGAAAAGCAGTGAAGTCACTCAGACCTTGGTTAGAATCCCGGCTCTGCACTTCCTCAAATAGTGCCATCCGATAGGTAAAGCACTGGGCAGGGATGGGAATGTTGCGTATCTGTGCTGTCCAACATGGTAGCCGCTAGCCACAGGTGGTGACCGAGTGCTTGAAATGTGGCTGGTGCAACCAACTGGGGAACTGATTTTTATTTTATTTACATCTCAACAGTGACAAGTAGCAAGTGTCATGATCAGTGCAATTTTATTTTTTTAATTAAAAAATATTTGTTTATATACTGTATAAATAATTATATTTTATTTAAATATTTAATTAAATTATATATTTTATTTATATTAGATTGTATTAATTTATTTATATACTATATATATATATTTGTGTATACACTCCATGGAATTCTCCAGGCCAGAATACTGGAGTGGGTAGCCTTTTCCTTCTCCAGGGGATCTTCCCAACTCAGGGATTGAACCCAGGTTTCCCACATTGCAGGCAGATTCTTTACCAGCTGAGCCACAGGGGAAGCCCAAGAATGCTGGATTGGGTAGTCTATCCCTTCTCCAGTGGATCTTCCCAACCCAGGAATCGATCCAGGGTCTCCTGCATTGCTGGGTGGATTCTTTACCAACTGAGCTATCAGGGAAGCCCTTTTTTAATTTTAAGAAATCTTTATTTATATAGTTATTTTGGCTGCATCAAATCTTTGTTGTGGTGCTCGGGCTTCTCTCCATGGTGTGTGGGCTCTAGCTTGTGGCACATGGGCTTGGTTGCCCCACGGCATGTGGGATCTTAGTTCCCCTACCAGGTACTGAACTCACATCCCCTGCACTGGAAGGTGGATTCTCAACCACTGGACCACAGGGAAGTCCCTCAATCATCACAGTTTAGAGATCAGTCATGTCACCTCTCAGAGCCTCTACTAGCTCCCCTATAAATAGACATAATAATCTCTATTGCATAATTGCAGCACTAGCTGCATTAACTAGCAGGCTCCATGGTGCAGTGGCTCCAAAAGATCTGACAACTACTTCTTGCTTGTGTGATCAACCTCTTCCAAGGGACGTTCAGGAATTCAGGATGACGGACTCTCCGACCTCCCACCCATAGTCACTCCAGTTATCCCCAGTGCAGCAGCTGGAAAGGGAAAACAGCACAATTCCAAGGTTAAGGGTTTTATCTTAAGCAATTGAAGCAGAAGTTGCAACATCATTTCCACTCTCCTGATTCTTGGTAAGAACTCACTTGCCTTGTCAAGCGTAACTGCAAGAGGAGCTGAGAAATTCAGTCTCTAGCTAGGCAGCTGTGTCCCAGCTAAGACTCTCTTGCTATGGGATAAGGAAAGAACACATGTTGGAGAAGAGATAACTGTCTTCACCCCCATGCGTGCCCACTTTGCAGCGATGTGGTAAGGGTTAAATGATGTTATGTATGTATCACAGTACTTATGTATCTGCTTTTTTTTTTAATTGGAGGATAATTGCTTTACAATGTTGTGTTGGTTTCTTATGAGTATACATATGTCCCCTCCCTCTTAAACCTCCCTCCCACTCCACCTCCCACTCCTGTCTCACCCCCAGGTCCTCACAGAGCACGAGGCTGAGCTCCTATGTTATAAAGCAACTTCCCACTAGCTATATATTTTACACAATGTAAGTGTATATATCTCAATGCTACTCTCTCAATCTGTCCTACCCTACACAAGCAGACTTGTGTGGACCCCATAGACGGAAGCCCACCAGGCTCCCCCGTCCCTGGGATTCTCCAGGCAAGAACACTGGAGTGGGTTGCCATTTCCATCTCCAATGCATGAAAGTGAAAAGTGAAAGTGAAGTTGCTCAGTCGTGTCCGACTCTTAGCGACCCCATGGACTGCAGCCTACCAGGCTCCTCTGTCCGTGGGATTTTCAAGGCAAGACTACTGGAGTATATGTTAGTATATGATAACTTTTTTTCTCTTTCTGACTTCCTTCACTCTGTATAGCAGACTCTAGGTTCATCCACCTCAGTTCAACTGACTCAAATTTGTTCCTTTTTTGGCTGAGTAATATTCCATTGTATGTACGTACCATAATTTCTTGGTCTTTTAATCTATCGATGGACATCTACATTACTTGCATGTCCTGGCTATTGTAAATAGTGCTGCAATGAACATTGGAGTACACGTGTCATTTTGAATTATGATTTTCTCAGGGCATATGCCGAGTAGTGGGATTGCCGGGTCATATGGTAGTTTTATTCCTAGTTTTTTTTTTTTTAAGGAATCTCTCTACTGTTCTCCGTAGTGGCTGCATCAATTTACATTCCCACCAACAGTGCAAGATTGTCAGCTTTTGCTGTGAAAGGAAACAACCCTTATATTTAATATCTTGGGACAGCACTTAGATTCCAGAACCACCAGTTTAGCTCACAATTTGGGCTGGGTTCACTTGAGTGTGTCTAGCCTCAGCTGATCTTAGTTTATTCATGCCATTTCAGTCCATTGCTGGGTGCTTTAGGTTGGCGAGAGCTGACTGTTGTAGGATGGGCACAGCTGGACCATCTTGTCTCTGCTCTACTTAACTTCTTACCCTGAAGTTGGTTAATGACAGGGTTCCGAGGGAGTGTGGGAATATGCCTTTGGGGGCTTAGGATTGGAACTGGCACCCAGTCATTTCAGTCACATCTTGTTGACCAAAATGTGTTCACAAGTCTCAAGACCAATCAAAATTCAGGGGTAGGGAAATATACTCTCTTTTTAAAGACTTTTTTTTTTTTTTTTAATGTGGACCATTCCAAAGAATTGATGCTTTTGAACTGTGGTGCTGGAGAAGACTCTTGGGAGTCCCTTAGACTGCAAGGAGATCAAACCAGTCAATCCTAAAGGAAATCTACCCTGCCTATTCATTGGAAGGACTGAACCTCCAATACTGTGGCCACCTGATGAGAAGAACTAACTCATTAGAAAAGACCCTGATGCTGGGAAAGATTGAGGGCAGGAGGAGAAGGGGGTGACAGAGGATGAGATGGTTGGATGGCATCACCGACTCAATGGACATGAGTTTGAGCAAACTCCAGGAGATGGTGAAGGACAGGGAAGCCTGATGTGCTGCAGTCCATGGGGTCACAAAGAGTCGTACGTGACTGAGCAGCTAAACAACAACAATTTTTAAAATCTTTACTGAATTTATTACAGTATTTTTTTTAATATTTTGGCTTTTTGGCTGTGATGCATGTGGGATCCCAGCTCCCCAACCAGGGGTTGAACCCACACCCCCTGCATTGGAAGGCAAAGTCTTAACCACTGGACCACCGGGGAAGTCCCAATACTCTGTGTCTTGATTGGAGGGGATTCCAAGTTGTATTGCCGAGAGGTACAGATACAGGGAGGAAAATAGAGCCATTTTTTTTTTTTTTGCAAGCAATCTACCATAATTTGGCACACAGTCCACTCAAGACAGGGCTTCCCAGGGCACTAGTTGTAAAGAACCTCCTGCATGCAGGAGATGTAAGAGAGACAGGTTCGATCCCTGGGTCGGGAAGATCCCCTGGAAGAGGGGATGGCAAGCCATTCCAGTATTCTTGCCTGGAGAATCCCATAGACTGTATGAAGCCCACCAGGCTTCTCTGTCCCTGGGATTGCAAACAGTCAGACATGACTGAAGTAACTTGACATGCATGCATGCCATTCAACACATGGTGATATAATAACATTATTAAGCCATGAAGGCAAATGCTATTTTTTTCCTTCTATATTCTCTATTCAATTATTCATTGAAAAAAAAATTACTGAGTATTTACTATGGGTCCAGCTTTGTGCTAAAGATAGTAGCTAGCTTTGGTGTATTGGGCATCCAACTGCTACCAAGAGGTCAAGTTAATTTTTGTGTCATAAAAAGAGGATAAATAAGCTTCAGGATAGATGCTGGCTCCACCTCTCAGCCCTTGATGGGTGCCTGTTGTTCTCTTGTCATTTCCTGGGTAGCTCTGACGATGAAAAGGTGTCTTGTTAACCGTGACCCTCGTTGTTTTGACTGTGGTGTGGTCATCTCTCCAAGCCTGGGTGAATTATCAATGAGGTTTGTAGCTGCTTGTGGTTTTGTCTGCCGGAGGGGAGCACTTGGAGATGAACCTGGATGGGTCCAGCAGGAACTGACAGAAGCCTTTGGAGAGAGAGAAAAAACAGCCCACTGATTCAGAGGGCTATAAAAGGAATCCTTCTTGCTTCCACGTAAAATGACTTGTCTTGCCTGCAAGATGAATCAGAAACATAAAGGGTGACGAATGGCAGTGATTTCCAAAGCACTGGGAAATATCGTGGGCCCCACAGCGAAGTCACATCTGGTGGCTGCAAGATACATCTTGGGCCCGATGACATCCATCTCTGTCTCTCCAGGTATCTGCAGCCTTGCTCCCACTATCTTGCTATCAAAACCAGCTTTCCTCTGCAGCTGAAAATCTTGCTGGAGACACGTTCTTTGGACCTAACAACTCCCAGACAAAAATAAAATGTTATTTGAAGACTGAAATGCCCAAGGAGGGAAATCCTAGAAGGATAAGCACTTCTGGTTCTTGTCCTCTCTTGCATTGTCTCTCTTGCTTTGAGCATCAAAGTGACTCATAAAAGAAGCAGAAAGGGGCCATTTGCACCAGAAAAAGAAAAAAAGAAAACTTCCTTGGGAGGCTTTTTCCCCACTGTTTTATTATGAAAAGTTTCAAATTTAGAGCAAAGATGAAATGATTTTTATCCATCACAAAAACTCTGCCACTAATCTACAACTAACCATTTTATTCTTCTTGCTTTATCACTTACCAGTCGATCAACCCACCATTCTTATTTTTCTGATACATTTCAAAGTAAGTTGCAGTCATCAGTCCACTTTGGCAGGGGCTTTTTAAGACCACAGCTGTCAGGGGCCCACAACCAGATCCCTGAATCATTATCCAGGAGATCTGCATTTTTAATCATTTTAGTCTCATTTTGCAAGAAGAAAAACTGAAGCTCAAAGCCGGGTGATAGGACCTGTCCAAGGCCACAGCAAACGGGTGCTAAAGCTGGGATTTAAACTCATGCAGGGCCTTTTATATTCTGAGCCTGTACTCTGCCAGTTCTGCTACAAAGACTGTGAAGTCTGCTCTTTCTTATGGCCCAGAATGGCTGTGTAGGAGGTGTAGGAGGAGCTCAGGGTACCCTGGCTCAGTGACTACGTCTCTGACTTCCCTCAGCATTTCTGTTTAGAGCTTGGGGCTTCAGCCAGACCAAGGCAGAGAGCCTGTGGTCAGAACAAAGGGCCCATCTTTGCCCATGCATGCATGGTAAATCCCTTCAGTCATGTCCAGGTATTTGTGACCCTATGAATTACAGCCTGCCAGGCTCCTCTGCCCATGGGATTCTCCAGGCGAGAATACTGGAGTGGGTCTCCATGCCCTCCTCCAGGGGATCTTCCCAACCCAGGGATCGAACCTAAGCCTCTTATGTCTCCTGCGTTGGCAGGAGGGTTCTTTACCACTAGTGCCACCTGGGAAGCCCTCGTATTTGCTAGTAGCCATTGAACCACAGGTTATCGAGCCCTTTGAAATTTGTAAAATGTGCATAACAATGGTTTCTGACTCATTAGTTAGATGAGATCGATAGCTTACAGTGAACGGTGTCCCACTCATGAACTCCGAAGAAGAAGATTTAACTTCGGGACCAGGGACCAGGCTTGATCACTCCAGAGCTTTTGTACAGCAGTTTTATTAAAGTATAAAAAGGACGGAGAACGCTTCTGACATAGACATCAGAGGGGGATGGAGAGTGCCCCCCTTCGCTAGTTTTAGCAAGCTGCTTTATGCCTGTTAGAAAGTTATTAATCAGATAAGAGAGACACCTCGAGGCTGAGGGAGCTTCACCAGGCCCCTCTCCCACAATATGCACTTTTGAGATAGGATGGCATGAGGTGTGTCTTCCCCCAGCCATAAAACAATTGATATGAATACTGGTCTGTTGAGCTTATTATTAGCCCAAGGTTTGAGAAAAAAGTTAGTCTTAGGTGGATCCATTTTGAAGAAAGGCAAATTGCAAAGCGCATGCATAGTTTCATTAACCTAGCTTGAGTAAAGCATTCCCATGGAGAAACCGCCTTTTAATTTTGTATGGAGAAGGAAAAAAATTGGACATTTGTAGTTTGTTTCCTCCAGCCGCTTAAGGGAGAGAGAAAAAATGTCTGACACTTGCAGCCTCTTTCCTCCGTTTGGAGACCCCTGGCTTTCCTGCCTCTTACCCTCTCAAGATGATTCATGTAAATGTGTAAGTGCTGAAAAGAAGTAGCTTTTATGTTGGTTATTCATTCCTAAGTGTACCCTTATCCCTCTCAGTCTATAAACTTGGATGGTCATAAAAACGTAACTTAATTTCTTTTCCTGTAACTAAACTCAGTTTTATTTGGAGCCCCTGTTTGGCATCAGATTCCTCAGAAAGAGACTGTAAGATGAGGATGTATGTAAAAGTGATATATAAGGAAGTGGTCTCGGGAAAATCTGATCAAGGAGCAGACTAGTGAGCCTCCCAAGGGAAAGGGTGAAGCCAGGTCCCAGGGAGGGTAACCTGCCGTCTGTACCACCGGGCGCTGGGCACAGTGATGGCCGCACACCAGGATGTCCCAGACTGGAGGCACAGAAACTGAAGAATTTGTTCCTCTTTCTCACTATACTCATCAGCAGCAGCTCAGGCCTGTACTGGGGAATGTGAATGTCTGGGCGCTTTGGATTCTCCAGAGGGGCAGAGCCAACAGGGCTCTGGAAGCCTGAGGGCAGTTCAGTTCAGTCACTCAGTCGTGTCTGACTCTTTGCGACCCCATGGACTGCAGCATGTGAGGCCTCCCTGCCCATGACCAACTCCTGGAGTTTACTCAAACTCATGTCCATTGAGTTGGTGATGCCATCCAACCATCTCATCCTCTGTCATCCCCTTCTCCTCTCGCTTTCAATCTTTCCCAGCATCAGGGTCTTTTCCAATGACTCAAGTCTTCGCATCAGGTGGCCAAAGTATTGGAGTTTCAGCTTCAACATCAGTCCTTCCAATGAACATGGATGGACTCCTTTAGGATGGACTGGTTGGGTCTCCTTGCAGTCCAAGGGACTCTCAAGAGTCTTCTCCAACACCACAGTTCAAAAGCATCAATTCTTCAGCGCTCAGCTTTCTTCACAGTCCAACTCTCACATCCATACATGCTGCTGCTGCTGCTAAGTCACTTCAGTCATGTCTGACTCTGTGTGACCCCATGGACTGCAGCCTACTAGGCTCCTCCGTCCATGGGATTTTCCAGGCAAGAGTACTGGAGTGGGTTGCCATTGCCTTCTCCGCATCCATACATGACTACTGGAAAAAATATAGCCTTGACTAGACGGACCTTTGTTGGCAAAGTAATGTCTCTGCTTTTTAATATGCTGTCTAGGTTGGTCATAGCTTTTCTTCCAAGGAGCAAGCATCTTTTAATTTCACGGCTGCACTCACCATCTGCAGTGATTTTGGAGCCCAAAACATAAAATGTCTCACTGTTTCCCCATCTATTTGCCATGAAGTGATGAGACCAGATGCCATGATCTTTGTTTTCTGAATGTTGAGCTTTAAACCAACTTTTTCACTCTCCTCTTTCACTTTCAACAAGAGGCTCTTTGGTTCTTCTTCATAGCCTGAGGGCAGCCCTGCCACAAAAGAGATGTAGGTGCTGGCCATGGGGCACCCAAGCATGCGGGCAGACGGTGTGCATGAACATGGCAGAGGGTTTGAGGGATGTAGGGGGGATCCTAATAGCATCAGCTACGGATCCCATTCTGCCTTGGAGCAGAAATGTAGACTAGGTCTGATGGGGTTTCCCTGGGGGACACGCATGGTAACAAAGTGTGGTAGTGAGACAGGGATCAGAGCCCTCTGCTCCAGTCTGTTCCCTCTGGCCTGAGCACTGTTCATGCCTCTGCCCACCTAACTCACTGCAGGATGAGTCTGAATTTCTGCCCGAAAGTCCTTTCAGGTCCCCAGCTTCGCCTGTAGGAGCCCTTCTAAGCTGCTTTTACACCACTCTGGGATTTAGGGAAATTCCACCTCCAGGACCCACTTCAGCACCTGGATTATTCTCCTGCTCCCGTGCCGCACTTTGGCACAGGAATCTCAGAAGGACGGGTCTCAGGTTCACAGGTGAGACCACGCTGGGGGCAATGAGAGCTCTGAGGTCTTACCCTCTCCCGTCCCCAGGATACACCCAAGGGAAGGGCTGCTGCAGGCGTCTACTGCTCTTGGACAGACCAGTCTACCTGGGACCCTTCGTTGCTTCCTAGAATCAGCCTGGGAGTTGGGCGGGCAAGAAACAGAGCTCTTTCTTAGAGTCCTAATAATACGTGAACATTCTGATTCTTGCTCTCTGATTCCTCGGTTCCCGGGCAGCTTTTCTAAGAATAAGATATCTTGGATGACCTTACTTTATAACTGTGTTTGTTTGTTTATTGTTGGCTGCACTGGGTTTTCGTTGTGGCGCAGGCTTTTCTCTGGTTGTGGTGAGTGAGGGTTACTCTGTCATTGCGTTGCTCAGGCTTCTCGCTGCGGTGTCTTCTCTTGTCGTGGAGCTCGGGTTCTAGGGTGTGCAGGCTTCCGTAGTTGCAGCTCCCGGGCTGTGGAGCAGACTCGGTAGTTGTGGCACACACGCTGGATTGCTCAGCAGCATGCGTGAGCTTCCTGGCCCAGGGATCAAATTCATGTCTCCTACATTGGCATTGGCAGGCAGATTCTCTACCACTGAGTCACCAGGGAAGCCCTATCTTCTTCTTGTTCAGTTGGCAAGTCATGCCCGACTCTTTGTGACCCCATGGACTGCAGCATGCCAGGCTGTCCATTACTGGCACATAATGGGCATGTAATGGACATGCAATGGACCACCCCTGTACATTACAATCTCCCAGAATTTGGGCGAATTCATATCTTTTGAGTTGGTGATGCTTTCTAACCATTTCACCCTCTGCTGCCCCCTTCTCTTTTTGCCTTCAATCTTTCCCAGCATCTTAGATGAGCTTATTTGCAAAGCAGAAATAGAGACACAGACACAGAGAACAAACGTATGGATACCAAGGGGGAGAGGGTGGTGGTGGATGAATTGGGAGATGAATTGAAAGACGTACACTACTGATACCGTGTGTGAATAAGATAACTAGTGAGAACCTACTGCACAGCACAGGGAGCTCTCCTCCACGCACTGTGGTGACCTGAATGGGAGAAAATCCAAGAAAGAGGAGATACAGGTAAACACACAGCTGATTCACTTTTCTGTACAGCAGAAATGAACACGATATTCTACAGCAACTATACCCCAATAAAAATTTATTTAAGAAACATCTTTTTAGATATTAAAAGAATAACAGGAAGGATATCTTGTGGTGCTTAAACTACATGAGAGTCAGCTGGGGAACTTAATAGACCCGCAACTTGGCACAGGTCAAATCCCCAGAGACTCTGATTCAGGATAAAGACCTCGAAACTCACAGGCCAGGAACCTGACTGCTTTATTATGTCTACTCTTCTGTGTCAATTCTTTCTTAGGCAGAAAGCGGCCCCACCAGCCACTTGCTGCCTAAATGGGGGGAAAGGAAATGCAGCATGGAAAACAACTCCAGTTAATACTCCAGAATGTTATGCTGCTGCACAAGACTTTATTCTAACTTGTGAAGCCCTTCTAAAAATTTTTTGTAAAGTGTGATTGTTTCATCTCCATGTGCCTCCTCACTTCCAGCCATGTGTCCTCATTATACAGACATCCCATTGTGAGCTTTGCGTTTGGGTGTGGCGTTCTCTTTCTCCCCTGCAGCAGCTTCTTTGCCGTTTCCTCCCCACTGGATGTTTCTTTCTATATGGTAGATATGCAGTTAGACAAAAATCCACCTGGCCGTGGATTCTTCCTAAAATTCATCCTGAACAGGTGCATAAAAGGGACCACTTGCTTTGGGGGAAAGAGGCTGTGGTCAAGAATATAGATTCTGGGGCTGTATTCTGTCTCCACCTCTTAGCTGTGTGGTTTCCTTTTTGGTAAAGAATTTGCCTGCAGTGCAGGAGACCTGATTTCGATCCCTGGGTCAGGAAGATCCCCTGGAGGAGGGAGTGGCAACCCGCTCCAGTATTTTTGGCTGGGAAATCCCATGGACAGAGGAGCTTGGTGGGCCATCCGTGGGATGGCAAAGAGTTAGCACAACTGACCCTGCACACACACACACACACACACACACTTCCTTTCTCTGAGTCTTGGACGATGAAGGTAGTGACATGATCCACCACAGACAGGGGACTTGAATGAGCAACTGTGTGGAAAGTGCTTCATACAGGGAATGCATGGCTGGCACAAGTACCCATAAGAACAGGTGTTTGGGTCTTAACCTGAGGTTTCTTCCGCAAGTTTTCCAGGTAACCACCAGCATTCCATGGGACATGCCCTTCATTCCCATTTGGCTTCAGATGGGAAAGGAGAGATGCATTGGGTTTGAGAAACAATAGGGGTTGGAAAATGTCAGTCAAGGGCCAGGGAACCAGTGAGAGTGAGGATTCTAAGCTATTCTAGAGAATGTCACTTTATATGAGACCAGAACGACCTTTCGGGGTCTCCTTAGCTCTGAACGGGCTTTGTTAGAAATGACACCTACAAAGAACAGTCCATAGGCAAAAGAAGAGTAGGCATAAGTGATTTTTAAATTTTACGTTTTAAAACTTTACATCCCAGTTTGGGGTTACGAAAAGATGAGTCAGAGAGTACAGAAACCACCCTTACAGAAGTTTACATTTATTGAGGGCCTGCTATGAATCTAACTGCAATACAGGAGACCCAAGTTCGATCCCTGGGTCAGGAAGATCCTCTGGAGAAGGGAATAGCAACCCATTCCAGTATTCTTGCCTGGAAAATCCCATGGACAGAGGAGCCTGGCAGAGCCAGGCCTCTGAGAACTTTACACGCTGTATCTCATTTCATCCTGTCTTAGTCAGCTCCAGCTGCTGTAACAAATACCAGAGACTGGGTAATTTAAACAGCAACCACTTATTTCTCACAGCCCTGCAGGCCAGGAGGCCCAAGATCCAGAGGACCCTCTCTTCCTATTTTGTGAGTGGTTGCTCTCCTGCTGAACCCTCACTTGATGAAGAGAGAGAGAAAGCAAGCCTCCTTCTCTATTCTGAAACCCTTCATACATCCCAAAGGCCCCTGTCTCCAAATACCATTACCTTGGAGGGCAAGGTTTTAGTATATGAATTTCACGTACAGGGAGCACAGTCAGCCCAGAGCACATCCCTTCAAGTATGAACTCAGTACTATTTTCATCCCCATCTGAGAGATGAGAAAACCCAACTGAGGGATGGTAACCAACTCACCCCAATTGACATCGCCATTTGGTGACAGTGTCGGGATTCAAACCCAGGTCTGGTTCCAGAGCCTCTTCACAGCTTTATTTAATGCTTTCCATTGAGAGGCAACCCCTCTTCTTCCTCCGAACAGTCCACTTTAAAGCAGCGGGTCTTAGATTTTTTTGAGAAGCCAGTGAAACTCATGGAGCTTCTCCTCTCAATGCACATAAAATACCATAAGAGCTGCAGTTGAATATCAGTTGATATCAGTTATCAGCTGACATCAGTATCAGTTGAATATCAGTTGAATGTCTTCTCAGACATTTCTCTTGGGTTGTGACCCTCACCTTACAGATCCTGGGGGTCGATAGGGTAGGGAATCAAAAATAGACCACCTAACACACAGGTAAACGTCACAACAGGATCATCCAGCCACTCCCTGGGATTACATTGTCATGACCTCGGCCCGGCCATTTTACCTCTCTGAGCCTCAGTTTCCTTGTCTGTAAAATAAGGTGGTAATAACACATGCTTCTAGGGTCTTGCAGAGCTTTATTGAGATAGTAGGTAGAGCTCTTATGACAGAGCCTCGTGCATTGTGAGTTTTCTAATAAGTATTTGCTATGTTATTATTATTCTTAGTCCAGAAACAATATTCTCTGTTGCTTTCCCCTTCTATTATTCATCAGTCTTTTGAGTATCTATCTCACCTCTTTCCCTGGAGAAGGGAAAGGCTACCCACTTAAATATTCTGGCCTGGAGAATTCCATGGCCAGTATAGTCCATGGGGCCGCAAAGAGTTGGACACAACTGAGCAACTTTCACTTCACTCCACTCACCTCTTTAATAAGGCAACGAGCTCTTAAAAGCAGCCAAACCCCTTGGGATTAGATCCCAAGTTTATCCCTGTGTGACCTTCAGACAGCCCTTTCACCTTCCTGAGCCTCAGTTTCCTCTCCTGTAAAATGGGAATAATAATAGAACCTGCCCTGCAATATTGTTTGTGTATGTGCTACTTGCTGGAACATAGTAAGGACTGCTGCTGCTGCTGCTGCTGCTAAGTCACTTCAGTCGTGTCCGACTCTGTGCGACCCCATAGACGTCAGCCCACTAGGCTCCTCTGTCCCTGGGATTCTCCAGGCAAGAATACTGGAGTGGGTTGCCATTTCCTTCTCCAATGCAATGTTAGCTTAGCATCGTTGTTACGGGTACAGGCATTATTATCAGTAATTCTATCCCACTGAAAGCTGAGTTCACAGATTTTGTTCAATAAATGCTGGTTGGTTGACAGCTGACCCCTTTCATGTCAGACAACCAATGACACTCCAGTTTCCTGGGTTTCCTCGTACTAGGAAGGAGCACGGGCCCTGCTGTAATACAGGAAGCAACAGCTCCAACATCCACCCAGGCTGATCTAGGAACAAGAACACTGGGTGGAAACAGACACTGAAATATGATGCTCCCGGCCCAATAAAATTGTCAGATGGGTCTGCTCTGAGCAAGTGCCTGGTTAAGCGAATCTAAGCGCAGCTGTAGTCTACTCCACGGCACCATTGATGAGCAGGGAACCGATCAATAGTCTGGGCTGGAAGCAGAGGCGGTGCAGGGAGGTGAGGGCATCCAGGCAGGCCCCGACTGGCGGAAACAAATTAATTGTGTCTCCAGGACTGCCTGGCAGGAGGGCCATAAATCATGATGGTAATCGATGGCTTGGGGGTGGACAACCCTGAGGCAGACGTGGGGGCTCCAGAGGAGGTGGGAGGACCCGATATAACCAGAGGGGTCATATAGAATAGGCCAGACAGCCCCAAACCCGGATCTGCTGTTTCTGACTGTGTGACCTTGGGCAAGTCTCTGAACCTCGCAGGGACCACTTCTGCATCTAGAATAATGGGGCTGTTAATACCTCACGGGGCTAGAGATGCAGACTGACACCCACCTCCCTGTCCACAGTGGCCGCTGCCATGCCACTGCTGAGCACTTGGGATGCAGCAGATCCAAACTGAAAAGTGTCATGAGTATAAAAGCACACACTAGGGTTGGAAGACTTAGTATAATAATAAAAGGAATGGGAAGCATCTCAGTAATGGTTTGTCATATCTGTCACATGTTGAAGTAATAACATTTTGGATATATTGGATTAAATCATATATATCATCAAACTTAATTTTACCTGCTTTTTATTTTTAAAATGTGGCTACTAGATAAAATGAATGTAAAATACTTCCATAGTTTTTTACTATGCTTGAGCACTTGCCGGAATGATAATATTGGGGATATATTGGGACAGATGAACTAGCATATTAAAATTAACTTCACCTGGTTCTTTTTACTTCTTTTTAAAATGTGGCTATAAGAAAATTCGAAGTGACATATGGGACGATCACTATGTTTCTGTTGGATAATACTGGTCTGATCCCTTCTTCCTCTTGTATGGTTGTTTTTTCCATAATTTTATTTATTTCTGGCTGTGTTGGACCTTCACTGCTGAGCGGGCTTTTCTCTAGTTATGGAGAGCTGTGGCCATTCTCTAGTTGTGATGTGCAGGCTTCTTACTGCAGCGGCTTCTGCTGTTGCAGAGCGTGGCCTCTACGGTCCACGGGCTATCAGTAGCTGTGGCACACGGGGGCTTAGTTGTTCCGAGGTATATGCGGGATCTTCCCCAATCCGGGATCGAACCCGTGTCTCCTGCATTGGCAGGCAGATTCTTTACCACTGAGCCACCAGCGAGGCCCCGTTCTTGTACATCTTTGCTCCATGAGAGTTGATGAATTGCCATGCTACCCTGGACAAATCACTTCTTCGTTGCCAAGTCTCAGTTTCCTCACCTGTCAGAAGGGGAGGATAATCACAGTTCATACTTACTGAGCCTTCACCGTATACCAGGCACAGGCAGACGTCGTTTTACGGCGCTTCGCTTTATTGCACTTTGCGGATATCGTGTTTTTCACAGATTGAAGGTCTCTGGCAACCCGGCGTCGAGCAAGTCTGTCGGCAACGTTTTTCCAGCAGCGTCTGCTCACTGAGTGTCTCTGTGTCACGTAAGGAAGGGGAATAAAAGAGGACGGCTCCCGTTTAGGCACCGCGTACCCTTGGGCCAGGTCCCCAGAGAGCCCTGACCGTGCATTACCTCGCTCAGTCTTCCCCAGGACCTGGGAGGCGGGTACCACCTCGTGTTGCCAGATGTGGATACCGGGGATGGGAGGAGCCAGGTGTATGTGGGTCCCACACCCCACGACCCCACCCGTTCCCTGGCTGCAGACAGAACGAAGGTCTTTGCATCCGTTGGTTCAGGGCCCGCCTCTACCCCCACGTGACTGCCCTGCGCTCATTAAAGCCACTTCTGGACCGTGTTTTGCCCTCCAGTCAGTCGGCTTGGTAATGGCGAGAGCCCAGAGTCCTGCTCTTCACGCTCCAAATTGAATTACATCCATCAGCCCGGCGCCAGCACTATTGTTCCCAGGGCCTTCCCAGCTTTAATTAGAATATTTTTATTTTCCCTCGGAGAGGGCGGACAGCCGATCTCAACTTCAATAACCTTGCCAGAGGCCAGAACCTGGAACTGCAGGGCTCGTGGGCCAACTGATGGAGCGGCCAGCAGGAGACGGGGCGGATGGCTGGGACGCCACGCTGAATGGGGGCCCCTCGGCCTTCTTTCTCCCACCCTCGGCAAGCTGGTGTGATGCTAAAACTGGCGGAGAGAACCCAGCAGGAAGTGTCTTTGAAGAGGACACATGCATGCATGTGTACACACACACACACACACACACACACACACACAGAGCCATGGGGGATAAAGGAGTCAATTCATTAGCACGTGGATCCAAGTTCAAGTGCAAGCATCATGGTTCACCCCACACACCGAAGCAAAGTGGTGAGGGCAGCTCTGCCTCAGAGAAATTTAATGCAGGCTTCCTATGTAATTTTTAATTTTCTAGTAGCTAGGTTGTTTTAAAAAAGTAAAAGGAAACCACTGAAATTAATTTTAATAATCTCTCTTATTTAACCCTGCACATCTGAATCTTGTGCCAACATATATTCAATATAAAACATTATAATGAGATGATTCAGACGCAGATTTCAAAATCTGGGGTGCATTTTATACTCATAGCACATCTCAGCTGGGCCTGGACCGTTTTGGTGTTCACTCACCGTGAATGGCTGTCACATGAGGCTGGAGCCCAGTGTTTTGTTAGAGTTATTATTGTGGACAAATTGCGAATCTCTCTGCCTTCGCTTCCTTCGTCTGTGGGCTCTGTGATGATAGCTTCTAACTCACAGGTTGCCATGAGCATTAAGTGAGATAATTCACACACTATGTGCATGCGCATAGTAGGTCCTGGTGTGTTATTCAATGGTTATGTTATTCAATGATTGCTGCCATAGTATAGTAATAGCTAATGCTGCTGCTGCTGCTAAGTCGCTTCAGTCGTGTCCGACTCTGTGAGACCCCATAGACGGCAGCCCACCAGGCTCCGCTGTCCCTGGGATTCTCCAGGCAAGAACACCAGAGCGGGTTGCCATTTCCTTCTCCAACACATGAAAGTGAAAAGTGAAAGTGAAGTCCCCCAGTTGTGTCCGACTCTTAGCCACCCCATGGACTGCAGCCTACCAGGCTCCTCCGTCCATGGGATTTTCCAGGCAAGAGTACTGGAGTGGGGTGCCATTGCATAGATGGTATAATATAAGCGGGGCCTTTTGCTCATTGCTTTATACTCTTTGCTGACTTTAAGCCCCAGTACCATACTTTGGGGCTTCCCAGGTAGCGCTAATGGTAATGTAAGAGATCATGGCAACCCACTCCAGTATTCTTGCCTGGAGAATCCCCATGGACAGAGGAGCCTGGAGGGCTACAGTCCACAGGGTGGCAAAGAATCAGACACCACTGAAGAGACTTCGCACGCACCAGACTTTGAGGTAGAAACTATTAATATCTTTGTTTTACATACACAGAAACTGAAGCTCAGAGAGGGCTGAGGGTAACTCTCACTACTCAGAGCATGAGACCTTAAAATAGCTAGTTAAAATAGGAACCTTTGTAACCTGCCCCTCTCCACCTCCAGTGCTGGGCGGCAGGGTGACTCTGAGCAACTGACCTGGATCAAATCTTATCTCTGTCACTTACCAGCTATGTGACCTTAGGCAAATTACTTGCCCTCTCTGAGCTTCGATTTCATCGTCTGTGAAACGGGGGCAATCTACTGTCTAAGGTTCTTGTGACACTTTAACGAGTTAACACATGAAGAGTGTTTGGCACAGAGTAAGTTGATCATAAGTGCGGGTACTTTTATTCTTTTTATTAATAGCATTTTCCATCTCTGCCTAGTCTCGCTCTAAGCTCCAGGAGGACTGTTCACCAGTGGTTCCTTCCCCAGATGGACCACAGCATGGTCTTTACCCAGCCTGTTCCTTCTCCTGGATCACATCCCCTCCTTCCCTTACTCTTTTCTAGCTTTGCTGCCTCTTCCTCTGGGAAATCTAGACTCAGTTCCCTCCAGGGGTGGCCACTGCCCCCTGCTCCTGCCTCCCGACAGGGCCCTGAGATGCCTGCTTATCCTCTTATCCTGGGGCAGAGGCTTCATCAGGACAGGACCATGGCTGTTGTGCCATCTTCACTCCAGCCCCAGCACAGGGCCTGGCTCTGAGAGACTGCCTGGAAACACGTATGACCTACACAGAGATCCCTCCAATCATCGTTGCACAAAAAAAAAAAAAAAAAAGTGGGCTGGGGGGGGAGATGGGGCTTCCCTGGTGGCGAAGTGGTGAAGAATCTGCCTGCCACAGCAGGAGACACAGGTTCAATCCCTGATCCAGGAAGATCCCATGCATCACGGATCTACAAAGCCCATGTATCACAACTATTGAGCCTGCGCTCTGGAGCCCGTGAGCCACAGCCACTGAGCCCACGCACTGAAACCACTGAGCCCACGCGCCCTAGAGCCCGTGCCTGCAACCAGAGAAGCCTCTGCAACGAGAAGCCGAGAATAGGTCCCGCTCGCTCACCACAGCTAGAGGAAAACCTGCACACCAATGAAGACCCAGCACAGCAAAAAAAGAAACAAATTAATTGATTATTTTTAAACAGATGGGAGCTGTTCTTCCAGGGCTTAGTTTAGCCTGGCTATTCTCAGTCATTTCTAGCTGCATAGCAGGATGAGTCCCTTCACCTCTTTGTATATCCATCCTGCTTCACTCCCACACTGTACTCAGGCTTGGCCTAATTTACATACAGTATAAGGCACAAATCTTAAGTTTACGGCTTGATCAATTTTGCCAAATACAACACTCCTGAATCACCCAGGTCAACTTAACTCCAGAAACTTCCCCATGCCCCTTTCTATTTAATACTCAGGACCCTTTCTCCCAGAGGTGAGCGCTATTCTGGTTTCTATCACCAGAGAGTAACTTTCCCCACTGAACGGTAAAGGCATGAAAGCCTATAGTGTATGTGCTTTCACTCAGTGTAATTTCTTAGATTCGTGCGTGCTGTTGCGGATGTCAGTGGTTCCTTCCTCTTTATCGCTGAGCGGTATTCCATTGTTTGGGTTGTTGTTTAGTTTTGCTAAGTTGTGTCGGACTCTTTTGAGACCCCAGGGACTGGGACCCGCCAAGCTCCTCTGTCCATGGGATTTCCCAGGCAAGACTACTGGAGTGGGTTGCCATTTCCTTCTCCAGGGGATCTTCCTGACCGAGAGACTGAACGCAAGTGTCTGCATCTCCCACACTGCAGGCAGGTTCTTTTGCCATGGAGGAAGCCCATTGTATGGATACAGACTATTATTCTTGACTCCATTCTCTAGACTCCCGGTGGCTCAGATGGTAAGCAGTCTACCTGCAATGTGGGAGACCCGAGTTTGATCCCTGGGTTGGGAAGATCCCCTGGAGAAGGAAATGGCAACCCACTCCATTGTTCTTGCCTGGAAAATCCCATGGACGGAGGAGCCTGGCAGGCTACAGTCCGTGGGGTCTCAAAGAATCAGACACGACCGAGTGACTTCACTTTCACTTTCTTGTTTGTGGACATGTGAATTGTTTCCTACCGAGGTCTCTCTGTCTTCATCTGTCTTAGGTAGATACATCAGAGTAGCATTGTTGGATCCTGCTGGGCAAGAGTGTGTGTTACTGCATTAGAAACTGACAGATTTTCCACAGTCATTGTACCATTTTGCTTTAAGTCCTCAAGGCTCCATTTTCTCCGCTGTAAACTGGGGATAACGGGCATCCCTCTGTCATGGAGGTGCTGTGATGGGGAAGTGAGATACCTGTAGCAGAGCGGCTTAGCCAGGATCCTCCTTGTTTGCATTTTCTCTCCTGTGGGGTGATTTGCACCAGTGGTTGGTGTGGAGAGAGGAAGAGGCAAGGATTCGGCTCCACAGACAGGGTGTCCTGGGCCCAGGCCGTCGGCATTGAATAGGAGCTGGGTCACCTTGGAAGTGTCTCTTCTCTCCAGCTCCTCAGCAGGATTTCATGGTCTCTCTGCTCTGTGAGGCAATTAAACAATTGTGATGATTTGCACATCAGAAACAGAGAGAGCAGAAGCCAGACAGCCCCCACAAAACACCCTCTCCTCCACCTTGCAGAGGGACCTCGAGGTGTGGTCCCATGGCTGGCGTGAACTTCCCTGGTTTAACTGACCAGGAAGGGGCATTCTAAACAAAATTCACAGCCTGTTCCCTGAGTCCTGTAGATGTGGCAATCTTTAGGCTGCTGTAATTAAGGCTTTGTCGCAGCTACCACTAGAAACAACTTTTTTTTTACTGGCAGTTTGGATTGAGTTGTCGACGTGGCTTTGGTTTGAAACTCAGCATATAAAATCTAAACCCTGAAGCTGGTGATTTTGGAGGCCGGTCTCTGTGGGTTTCTCCTGTTCATGGAACTTCCCATCTGTATCTTTGTATATAGATTTCAAAAGGCCCAGTGGCTCAGCATCAGACAGGCATTGTTTCAGTCTCCCGCTCTGTCAGGTACTATCAGGGTGACCTTGGATGAGTCAGTGCCTCTCTTTGAGCCTCAGTTTCCCCATCTGAAAAATAGAATTATTATTCATTCTGTGTCCAAGCCCACAGGTGTTCTCCTTGAACCCAGCCGTTCTCCCATTTCCTTCCCTGACTTGTGGTTGGATTCATGGTCAACTGGAGTAAAAACCTCATTTCCCATTGTTCTCTGCTGCTGCTGCTGCTGTTGCTGCTGCTAAGTCACTTCAGTCGTGTCCGACTCTGTGCAACCCCGTAGATGGCAGCCCACCAGGCTCTGCTGTCCCTGGGATTCTCCAGGCAAGAACACTGGAGTGGGTTGCCATTTCCTTCTCCAATGCATGAAAGTGAAAAGGGAAAGTGAAGTCCCCCAGTTGTGTCCGACTCTTAGCCACCCCATGGACTGCAGCCTACCAGGCTCCTCCGTCCATGGGATTTTCCAGGCAAGAGTACTGGAGTGGGGTGCCATTGCCTTCTCCATTCCCTGCTGCTAGGGGTGGTCATTTGGCTAATTCTGTCTGGAATGGTGTAAGCACAAATGTCGCCTTCAACGTGCTGGCAGGACCCTAAAAGAGACGAATGCTTGTCTCTGTCCCTTGCTGTTTCGTGCTGGCTGGGATGTGTTGTGATGCAGAAGCTCAAGCAGAGGTGTTGGGCCACGAGGAGAGAGCACCACATACTCGAGAAAGAAGGAATTCTAGTCATTCGCACATGCCCTGAACCAACTTTCTGGACTCGTTTAACATAAGAGAGAAACAAACTTTCTTCCTTAAAGAAATGAACTTTGCATTGCACCGCATTCAGATCCTAATTGACACTTGCTGCTGGCAGTGTTAGGGGAAGCACACTGATTGAAACCGCCCACCCTGGCCAGGCACCATAGTAACCATTTGCATGAGCTGTTTTATGACAGGAGATCCTGATAAGGAATACGGAACTAATAAGCCACCACCAACCGGAAGAGTTCGGGAAAGGTCGAAAGGAGACACCACGTGTCCATCCACTTCCCAGAATCCCTCTCGCTAGCATCCATCTTGGCTGAGCGATGCCTGTGCCACTGGGAAAGATTCTGAATTAGAGTGATTGGCCAAAGACCACCCGGAAACTAATCCCATCACCATAAAACCAGAGACTGCGAGCCACGCGGCAGAACAGTTCTCCTGGGTTCCCTTACCCTACTGCTCTCCACCTGGGTGCCCTTTCCCAATAAAATCTCTTGCTTTGTCAGCAGATGTGTCTCCTCAGACAATTCATTTCCGAGTGTTAGACAAGAGCCCAGTTTCGGGCCCTGGAAGGGGTCCTCCTTCCTGCAACAGGATTAGATGAGCTAATTCCTGTAAAGATGTCAGCACAGCGCCTGGCACATAGTAACCACTATGTTCTAGATATTTGTGTTATTTCTAAGGCAAGAGCAAAAAAGACATGATGAATTGTGGTTGGGCAATCTGGCTCGTCAACTCTGATTTGATTTAGGTGAAAGGAGAAAATTCTAAATAGAGCTCCCTGAACTGATGTGTGTGTGTGTGTGTCTGTGCGTATGCCCCCAGGGCCCATGCTTCTGCCAGAACCTTGTATAGGTGTGTGTGGGGCGACAGTGCTGGCTCATGTCCTCAGGCAGCTCCTCCTCTTTCTGCATCTGGAATCCGTCTCTTCATGTCTCGTCCCCTAATCTGCGGCCACAGCCTGGAAACCACAGGCTGTGCTGTGATGCCTTGCCTTTTCCCAGCACACAGAGTGCGCCACTGACGAAATTGGCCCAAATGATCCTTTATTGCCTTTTTATCCAGGAACTAAGACTCTCTTCCTCGGCACTGCTCTGAGGGAGGCCGCAGAAGGACATGGAATGAGCCTCCCCAACTGTGTTTCCTTAAACACGGAAACCTGAAGACAAGAGCCCTGCAGGGCCCAGGGCAGTCTGTGCTGCGTCCCTCTGTCCCTTCGGTCCCTGCCGCTGAGAGGCTTCCCCAGGAAGCCACACAACCAGGATGATCACATGCTGAGCACCTGCTCTGTGCTAGGCTTGGTGCTAAACCAATTCATGCATTCTTTCATTCAATCCTGATGCCATGGCTGGTATTGTGCCCATTTTACAGGTGTGGAAACAGAGGCTCAGCACGGTCAAAAACTTGCCCAGCAGCACACCCTAGTCCGGAGTCAGGTTCCACAGGCTCTACTGCAAATCATGACCCCTCCCACTCCCCTTTTCCTCATGGAGCCTTCTGCCTTGAGCTGTACTCTGAATGGACACTAAAGACATACTCATGGATCCCTGAAAACAGCTGCTCAGTTGTTGCCAGGGGAGATAGGAATCCCTGGCCTCAGAATCCCTCTGTTCATCCTTACTAAACTCTTCGCTTCCTGATAGAAAGTGTTTTAGTGTTCCTCTTTGATTATAAAACATTTGTGCTCTTCTAAAACATGCAGATGATTGCAAGGTATATAGAAAAGTGTGTATCTCACATTATGGAGATACATATATGTGAGTGTGATGGAGTCCTCCTGTGGGTCAGCCCGACTGGATGTGCCATAGACAAGGCTGACTGGCACAGACTTGTCCTTGCTCCTAGCCTCTCTCTGTGAGCACACGGACACAGATGCTTCCAGACTTTTCTATGTAAAGTTACATGACATTTTTTTTCTTTAATGGGGCCGTTTTATAGAATTGTCACAATTTTTCTCTTAATATCATCTAATGAGACTTTCTGCTCCCTTCCCAGAAAACAGAGCCTGGCAGAGTGGGTTTTGCTTTGGGTTGTGTTTATTTTTTGAATCGGGGTGCTGAGTCTGGAGGTGCTCATCCTCCGTGGCTCATGGCGCATTCCCGTTATTGTCTGCAAGTGTCCCGTGTTATGCATTCATTCATTCATCCGTCCATTCATTCATTCCCTTTGATCCCCATGCCGCACTCTTATTCCCCCCCACCCCAGTTATTGTTCAGTTAGGGTTAGGGTTAGGTCTCCCAGAGTTTGCTCAAATTCATGTCCATTGAGTTGGTGGTGCGATCCAACCGTCTCATCTGCTACCGCCCTCTTCTCTTTTCACCTTCAATCTTTCTCTGCATCAGAGTCTTTTCCAATGAGTTGGCTCTTCGCATCAGGTGGCCAAAGTACTGGAGCTTCAGCTTCAGCATCAGTCCTTCCAATAAATATTCAGGGTTGATTTCCTTTAGGATGGACTGACTTGATCTCCTTGCTGGCAGTCTAATCGGATACCTTTTTATTTGAAGTTGTTCCTGGGAAACATGCTTCATGTGAATGCCTTTTGCATGTACCTAAACGGCACTGTTCTGTGGGTTTCCCCCTGTCTGTCATTTTTTTCATGGCACTGTGATTTGAAGCTCCACCCACGTGGTCATGCCTGCCCCTAGGATTGCTGTGTGGCACTCCCTGCTGTGTGTCCATCATGTTTTACTCATCCGCTAGAGGGCCTCAGCTTGCTGCCCTCGCAGACAGCATGGTGGTGAGTGTCCTCGTGGGGGCCCTCGAATGGCCCCCAGTGGAATTTCTCTGCAGTGGATTGTCAGGTCGTGGGCCATATGGACTCAATCCCCAGAATGGCTGCCCCTGGCTACCCTCCCAACCAGTACCTTCATTGTGATGCAAACCTCAGCAAGTATCTTCTGATTGAGCCCACCTGGCTCCTGTACCAGGCTCCTCCCCATCCTCTGCTAGGCTCACTTCTGGAAAGCCAAAGGTTCAGTATTTAGGTGTATCCATGTAAAGGTTCCAGGCTTCCCGGGTGGCTCAGTGGGTAAAGAATCCACCTGCAATGCAGGAGACGCAGGAGCCTTGGGTTCAATCCCTGGGTCAGGAAGATCCCCTGGAGGAGGCCATGGCAACCCAGTCCAGCATTCTTGCCTGGAGAATCCCATGGACGGAGGAGCCTGATGGGCTACAGTCCATGGGGCCACAGAGAGTCGGACACAACCGAAGTGACTGAGCACACACGCATACACGCATGCATGTGAAGGTCCTGAGAGCTATTTTGCACCTTCTCCCACTTCAGAACTATAGTGCCTCTTGGTCCTCTCTTGTACAATGGGGAGAGTTGATTAGATCATCTAGGAAATCAATAGAGCAGAAAGAGTCAGGAGACCTTGAGTTTGAGTCCTAGCTCTGTCCTTACCAACTATGTGCCCTTGGACAATGGGCTTCACCTCTCTGAGCCTCGGTTCCCCATCTGTGAAATGGGCATCTATCCCATAGGGTATTATAAGAATGAGATAATGCGTGAGAATCTCTTCACACCTTGCCTGGTAATACCTACCTGCCATTCTTATTGCTGTTGATGTGAATATTGATGATGGTGCCAGTAACAGCAGCAGCAGCAACAGAACTTATGTCCATATTCAATAGTTATTCTAATTTTTATTCTATAATTAGAATAATAATCCTAATTCTCTAGGTCAGAATACTGGAGTGGGTAGCCTTTCCCTTCTCCAGGGCGTCTTCCCAACTCAGGGATTGAACCCAGGTCTCCCGCATTGCGGGCAGATTCTTTACCAGCTGAGCCACCAGGGAAGCCCAAGAATCAGTGAGCCTGTGGTAATTTTAGCCACATGGTTGCCACTCAATAGATTGCCTTTCATTTCTGCCCCTGCATTTTGCCATAACACCTCAAGGAGGCAGTAAAGAGTCACGGGCCTGTGCAGTCTGAGCAGTGCACATTCAGAAGATTCATGTTTTAGAAAGTGCCAAACCTCTTTTTATGGATTTCAAACCGTGAATCTTGCTGTTGGATTTCTTTTCTGTGCGTCTCTTCATCCTGGACCCCTGCCAGCTTCTTAAAAGGCTGATGAGTTGAACAACACATTTCCTTCTGCAAACGCCAGTCTTCTATCTAACCTGCCAGGTTTAGCTAGATTCCCATTTATATTTTAATGCAGGTGCTAGATTTTCATTGTTTGCTGTGCATCTGGGCCCTCCTCTAATGGGACCGTATATCTCACTTTTATAGGGTAGCCGTATGCCTGGCTGCAGACTGTCTTTTCCTGAAATCATTCTCTCATACTGGATTCTGCTTTTTAGTATATACATGCATTGGTGTAGCCAACAAATATTTATTGAGCACTTATTATGGTTCTGACACTGTTTGGCTGTAATAAAGCATGTTCTCCTGAAACATTCCACAGGGGGAAAGCAGATATTGAACAATTACATGGATAATGAGTTAAATTAAACTACCATAAATTTATGGCATTATATTTATATTATATTATACAAACATATACCTGAGAGAAATAAATATGGGAGGAGACACACCAAAAAGTGAAAGTTGAATTTCTGCGATGATGGTGTATTGGACAGGACTCTTCCAATTACATGAATCAGAAACTCAATTTAAACTTATTTAAGTAGGAAAGGGAATTTGTTGTCTCATGTATTAAGTCAAAGGATATGAAATTGTCCTTTTTAAGTCAAAAATTGTAAAATATTGGCAATTGTATATGGGTTAATTTAATAACTGAAAAAAAAATATCTCTGAAAGTGTTGGTCTCAGGTATAGTTGGACCTGGGTGCCCAGACAATGTTAGAAATTTCTCTCTCCACATACCTCTGAGAGCCTCTCCCCAGCTTCCTTCTCAGGCAAGCTCTCCACAGACTAGCCACTCTGCTCTCAGGCTGCTTTGCAGCTTAGGACCAGGAGAAAAAAGCCTCCTTTTTAATGATTCTTGGGAAAGTTCTGGGCAGTGCTCTAATTGGCTGGACTTGTTTGTGTTCTTTTCCACCAACCAGTCACTGTGACCAGGGCTGGCATGCTCTGATTGGCCTTTTTGGGTCACATGCTCTTCCCATTCTGCCAGAGGATAGAGTTAGTCCCTTAATTAGTTGTGTGGAGAGTGAGGCATGTATGGGTTCCCAGAGCAGAATGTGAAAACTGCTACTGGATATAGTGAGAGGAAACAGTTGCCTCAGGGAGATTTCGGGCAATATTATATGTGTGTGTGTGTATATATATATATATATATTTTTTTTTTTGCCTCTGCATTTCCTAAATTTGTACAGTTCAGTTCAGTTCAGTCACTCAGTTGTGTCCGATTACTAGCAAAATATTTTTTTGAGTTATTGGAAAGAAACCCAAAGATATTAAGAATGAAATTTGGACACAAACGTGGCCTGGCTTTATTCCAGGCTGATAATGGCTTTCTGTGTTATCCCTTCCAGGTATGATTTCCATTTTAACCAGAGTCAAAATGTGACTCCACGGAGAGTGTAATGAAGGAATTTAGGGCACCAAGCAAGTCTGTGAAACTCCAAGTCCATTGTTTGCCTTTGCTGAGGCCATATTGCCATGAAATCCAGTTGACCTTGGAAAAAACGCCTTCCTAAGGATTATCAACAACCTCAGAAGTGGCATTCAGCTGTGAAATTCAAGTTGTTTTCACCTGTCAGATGGGGATAATAACAGTCCCTTCCTTTAGGGATTGCTGGGAGATTAATGAGCTAACATAAGTAAGCACAAGCCTTGAGCAGTGGGCACCCCATTCCCTCCTTCCCATAAAGCCCTCTTCCCAGAAAGGTCATGGCGGGAAGTGGTATCAACAAGAGTTTGGGACTGATCAGAGCTGAATGCAAAGCCAGCTCTGCCGTTCACTAGCCTTGTGGTCTCAGGCGGGACCTGTGATCTCACTGCCTCTCAGTTCTCCTCCCTGAAACACGGGCATGGAGTTACCCTCTGTGCGGAGGTGAGAGGACTGACAAGGTAACGTTTTCATAAAACACTTTGACACTGAGGGAACCCTCAGTACACACGTTGGCTCTCACTCCCTTTGAATGACTTTGGACCCAGTTCTTTCCCCAGGGGATCAGGGGAAATCACAACGCTGTAGTTAGAGACCAGTATCTTATAAAAGATATTTACATGTGTAATTGTGGTCATTACATAATGCAACATAATGCAGTGGGAAGGTGGTGCATTCATGCAGAATCAGCAGGCTCTTAGACTCTGATCTTAATATACTGATTTGCTTTTTCTCTTAAAAATTTTAGATGATATATCTAGCTATTCTAAAAATGCTATATCACCAAAGATACTCACTTATAATATTTTCTAACCATGAGCTCAGGACTGATGTTTCACCCCATGATTTGTCTGTCCATCTCTTCATCCACCCATCTGTTCTTCTTACCTCCCTCTCTCCCTTCCTTCATTCCATCTTCCCTTCTTTTTTTTCTTTTCTTCTTGCCATGCTCACCATCCTTCCATCCATTTATTCATCCATATATCCATCTGTTTACACATCTATCCATCTGTTCATCTTCCCTTCCTCCCTTCCTGCTTGCTTTCCATCATCCTAGCTTTCCTTCTTCCCACCCTGCCATCCTCACCATCCATCCATCCATTCATTCATAATTCCCTGTATTCATCCTTTGCATCCATCCATCCATCCGTTCAGCTACAGTGGCTACTATGTGCCAGGCCCATGTTCTGGATGCTGGCCACACATTGATAAAGAAGACAGATGTGTTGGGTTCTTGGGAAGCGGAATGTGACTGGGACACTGTGATTTGGGGACAGGCTCGATACCTGGGGCAGGGGGGCCTCAGGTCAGTGCAAGAGTCTGGACCCATAGCATTGCCGCTGTGTCGTAACCACCTGCACATCCACCTGGTTAGCAAAGTCCGCCAGCCGCAGGGCCCCACAGGGACTCCAGCCTTCACTCACTGCTGCAGAAGCTGCTCCCTGTGGGTGCCCTGTCCCCTGGGGTCCATGAACCACCAGAGAAGGGTCATCGTGGGGTGAGAGTGTAGGTAGGACTTTTAAGAGGAAGATGTTGGATTTCCTGTTCAGAGGGCTCTTGAGGGATCAACTGGAAGTGTAAATATAACGTGACTGTTTCGCACCCAAAGTTTAAGATTGGATTTATGCCCGTTTTGAGTAAATCCTCACCCTCCTTGGTTTAGCTTCGGCTGATCTCAGTTGGTTTTTGTTAAAACCAAAATATCCTCACCTGCAGCCCATGAGGATTACTTTGCTTCATCGTTGTATTCTAACAACCCCGGGATGTTGGATTGATTACTGACGCCATTTGAGAGATGAGGAAATAAATTCTCATACAAATGAAGTGGTTTGTCCTGAGTCAGAGAGTTAGAAAACTTCAGAGGCGAGATTTGCACCTGTAGTCCTAAGCCAGTGTTGAGGCTGAAGGAGACGGTATTCCTGGTTAGGTAAGCATCCTGTGCCAGGGCTCGGGGGGGACCGGAGGGTGTGGACTGCAGCTCTGCTTGGGAAGGAGGAGGCGTGCAGAGGTCTGACTCCCGCTGTCCTCGAGCGCATCAGGCCCTTTCTGTGCTGGAGAAAGCAGATGGAAGGAAAGTTACTCTGCACAGAATTGCTGCGAATCCTCCATACCATGGCTAGGCCTCTGTGAGAGTGACTGCTTTGGTGATAACCTGGGACTGGGGACTTTTTCTGCAAACAGGTTACATCATTACCACAAGAGAGGCTTGAGTTCTGAGGATGACGGTTTTATAGCCTGTAGACCCCCACAACTGGAGCCATCTGGACTTCTGGAAGCCTGGTAATGTAACATCATAAACAACCTTCTGTATGAGATGCATAGCATGCTGAGATTTAGAACCAGGGTTTTGCTGTGGGGGAGGCAACCAGGTCTGACGGGACTTGCAGTTGTAAGGCTTTTAGGGTGATTTGCTGTGTGACCCCCAGACATGTCTCCCCTTCTCTGTGCATCATTTTTCCTCTTTAAGGAGTCTGGTTTACTGAAAGCATAGGGAGGCTTGGAACTAGAAATTGTATGCACGTTCTTTGTTAAATGCCACCCCAAGCCTCTTCCCACAAGCTCCCAGGGCTTCCTACTATCCTGCCGCCCCAATTATGGAAACGTCAGCTCACAAATAGCTGGGGTGTGATGTATGTGTGCAGAGTGACAAGGACGCCCAGAACAGTGCTCCATCTTGGGGGGCCCTAAGTGATCTGGGTGAGGGGAAGGCACAGACATGGCTGCAGAAGTGCCAGTACACACCAGAGGCATGAATAAAATGCTGTTCTTATCAGCCAGGGCTTCCCTCCATCACAACACTGGCCCTCTCAACCCCAGCCCAGGTTTTCAGTACCTGAAAGAGACAAGAATGCTGCTTCTAGGCTGGACTGATAGGCCATCTGCTTTCAAGCTGTCATGGGGAAAGACTCAAGAGTCCAGGGCCATTTCCAGATGTGTGGCATGCGGGGGACTTTTGAGGTTTTTACCCTGAGCTCAGTGGAGGCAGGGAGATGAAGGAGAATCGTAACAAACAAGTGTACATCATCTATACCATTGTCCCATGGAGCAAGCAGATGAACTATAATTACATACGTAATTAGGCCATTGTGGACTCATGACCACTCATGCTTTGGTGTGTAAATTGGTCCATATAGGAAAATCGTGCAGTATACAGGGAAAACCTTGAAATGTACATACTCTTTGATCCAATTATTTCACTCATAGGAATTTATCCTAAGGCAAAAATTGGACCAATACAAATATATATATTCATTGTACAGACCATTATAGTAGTGAAAACTTGCATATGACCCCTAAATCCAGCCAGTGAAGCTGGTTGAGTAAATTAGACTTCAACCCCACACTGGAATATATGCAGCTATTTTTTCTTTCTTTACTAACATGACATCCTTTCTGAGTCATAAAAATGATAAGGCTAATTCTATTATGAAAAGTAGAATAAAATGATGTCAGAAAACTAACCTCACATTCATAGGATTGCTAATTTTTCCCTATCCCCAAGGCAGCTTCTTTGTTCTGTTTCCTGGACACCCGTTGGCATAAAGTTCGCAGATCTTCCCTAGGGCTCCAAGCTCCACTAGAAGTAAATGCTCTGCTTTCTGACCTTCTCTATTGTGTTGTGTTTTATTGTCTGCCTGGTATTAGGGTGTGCTGTGCCTGTGAGATCCCTATTACATCCCTTCCTGATGCTGTGCCTATGAGATCCCTATTACATCCCTTCCTGAACTTGGCCAGATCCATGTCTGATTTTCCCTTGATCCCAGGGCGTGAAAATCTGTTGCTTAGTATAGCTCCCTTCATTGATTATCTTAGCTAAATTTTCTGGGTAACTTGCTACAATTTTGATATCAGCATTCACCTTGCACTTTTATTTAAAAAAATTTTTTTATTCTGTATTGGAGTATAGTTGATTAACAGTGTTGTGTTAGTTCTGGGTACGCAGCAGAGTGGTTCAGTTATTCATATACATGTATCTATTCTTTTTCTAATTCTTTTCCCAATTATGTTATTGTGTAACATTGAGTAGAGTTCCCTGTGCTATACAGTAGGTCCTTGTTGGTTATCCATTCTAAAAACAGCTGTGTGTACCTGTCCATCCCAAACTCCCAGTCTATCCCTCCCTTTCCCCTGGCCATAAGTTCATTCTCTGAGTCTGTTTCTGTTGTATAAATAAGTTAATTTGTATGATTTTTTTTGATTCCACATATAAGTGATATCGTATGATTTTTCTCTTTCTCTGTCTGACTTACTTCTTTTGCAGTTCATTCATTCAGCAAATACAATTCATGATTACCATAAGCCTGACCCTATGCTAGGATTGGTGCTCACTCACTCGCGCAGTTGTGCCGATTCATTGCTACCCCATGGACTGTAGCCCACCAGGCTCCTCTGTTCTTCGGACTTTTTCAGGCAAGAATACTGGGGTGGATTGCTATTTCATTCTCCAGGGGATCTTCCTGACCCAGGGATTGAACCTGCATCTCTTGCATTGGCCGGTGGATTCTTTACCAACTTCACCACCTGGGGGGCTTATGATAGAAAGCTAAATGATTCATGATACCTGCCTCCAGGTCCTGAGAAGACAGGTGTTACATGAATGCATTTGCAAATGTTGAGTGGTCATGTATTGAGTTGGACCTTGCACTTTTGTATTATAGAGAAGACTTTCTTTCCTGAAACCTCATGAATCAACCTTTGATAGCTTCAAGCTTTTCTTCTGTGGCTTGCTTACCTCTCCAGCCTTCATAAAACTGGAGAGAGTTAGGGCCTTGCTCTGGATTGCATGCATGTGCTGTGCTCAGTCATGTCTGAATCTTTACAACCATGTGGACTGGAGCCCACCAGGCTCCTCTGTTCAAAGGAATCTTTCCAGGAAAAAATACTGGAATGGGTTGCCATTTCCTTCTCCAAGGGATCTTCCTGACCCAGGGGTCGGACTCCCGTCTCCTGCATCTCCTGCGTTGGCTGGCAGATTCTTTACTACCTGCACCCCCTGGGAAGTCCCTTGCTTGGAGATTAGGCTTTGTCTTCAGGGAATGTTCTGGTCGGTTTGCTCTTCTTTCCAGACCACCGAATATCAGCAATAAGGCTTTTTCACTCTTTTGTCATTGTTATCATGCTTAATTTCCTTCAAGAACTTTCTCTTTACATTCACATCTCAGCTGTTTGGTGCAAGAGCCTAGCTTCCTGGCATTTGATATGCCTCCTTCACTAAGCTTAGTCATTTCCAGCTTTTGATTTAAAGTGAGAGACATTCAGCTCTTCCTTCCACTTGAACACTTAGAGGCCATTGTAGGACTGTTCACTGGCCTGATTTCAGTATTGTTGTGTCTTAAGGGACAGGGAGGCCCAAGGAGAGGCTGCGAGATGGGAGAATGGCTGGAAAGTGGAGCAGAGTGAACACACGCAACATATATATGGGAATGGTTTGTGGTGTACCGAACAGTCACAGTGGTAACATCAAAGATCGCTGATCACAGATCATCACAACAAACACAATAATAATGAAAACGTCTGAAATATTGTGAGAATTACCAAAATGCAATGCAGAAATATAAAGTGAATAAATGCTGTTGGAAAAAGTGGCCCCAGTAGACTTGTTGGACAAAGGATTGCCACAAACCTTCAATTAAAAAAAAACAAACACGCTATCTGTGAGGTGCAAAAAAGTGATCAAATGAGATGTGACTGTAGTAGCACTTAGAAATGCCACTGCCCATCCTGGGAAAGGCAGAACTGTAGTAACGGCGAAACGAGCAGTGGATGCTAGGGGTTTGGGGAGAGGGTAGAGGGATGAAGGGGTAGAGCACAGAGGGTTTGTAGAGCGGTAAAGGTATTCTGCATTACTCTGTGACCATGGATACAAGATAGCATGCCTTTGTCAAAACCTATAGAACTTTCAAAGGCAAAGAGTGAACCTTAATGAATGCAATTAAAAAAAGATCATTTAGGAGATTAGGACTCCCAGGAAGGGGTGGAGACTGGGATGAAAAATATAACTGTATTAGGAATTTATGAAACAACTGGAGGGGGA
Source organism: Bos javanicus (assembly GCF_032452875.1). Taxonomy (NCBI): domain Eukaryota; kingdom Metazoa; phylum Chordata; class Mammalia; order Artiodactyla; family Bovidae; genus Bos; species Bos javanicus. The sequence continues at coordinate 65,338,123 of NC_083884.1, read as the reverse complement.
ACACTGACCTGAGAAACCTGGAAATGATCAGAGTCTGTAAGACCAACTGCATGAGGCGCGCACATGAAGCTGTGCTCTAGTTGATACAGTTGCTTTCCATGGGGTGTGAGTGAGCAGCTCTACCACTTCTGTGCATGTCTCCCGGAACTGAAGCATTATGTGCATGGACGGAGCACAGTGGGATCCATGCTTGTCACTGTTAGAAGGGGGTTATAGATAAGCAGGAGTAGGAGGTAGGGGATGCATGTAGTAATGGACTGGAACCGGAGACATCAGGATGAGTGCTTAATACAGAGACAGATGGTTCCATATAGAAATATGTTTACATGCATGTATATACATAGGTTAGTGTACTCACATACATTTTCTTGCTCTGCCAGCTGAGAGGGCAGATAATCAATGACCCCTGAGTACCATCTGGTCTAGGTTTATAACATCATTCTTCAATAAAAAGAACCGGGGGTGATTGGAGAGTTAACTGACTCGGTGTCTGAGGCAGTAAACATCCAACATGAGTCTGGGGCATCTTATACTGCCTAATTGTAAGGATGTGCTCCAAAACAAAATTGATAGGAGTTCATCAAAGGAGCACAGAAGCCAATTGGAAAGAGCAAACGCTGGAACAATTTGAGCAAGATAAAGAAGTAATGGGTTAGAACTCAAAGTAGAAAATAAAGAGCTATGAGTCCATACTGGCATAAATAAGTGATTGAATGGCTTAATAAATGAGGGAGAAGAGACAAACTGCCAGAAGAATTCCAAATAATTCATACAAGTAGGACTGCACATGTAATTCCTTCCAAAGTATGCAGGATAGAAAGGGGGAAAAGCATAATTTGATGGTGGAAAAACCTGACAAACACTGTCTCAGCCAGGGCATCAAGGCCAGCATTGACATTCGTATGTCACGTTAATGGTATGCAGTCTTTTTCTAAAAAAAAAAAAAAAGAATATTTATTTGGCTGCGTCAGGCCTTAGTTGCAGCGTGTGGGATCTTTCCTTGCGGCCCACAGACTCTCTAGTTGTCGTGTGAGGACTCACTTGTTCCACGACATGTGGGCTCTTAGTTCCCCAACCAAGGGTTGAACCTGTGTCCCCCACATTGCAGGGGATTCTTAACCCCTGGACCATAATGGAAGTCCCAATGCTATCTACTCTTGATATGATGTGATGAAAATTGCATTTTATCCCTCTGGTCCTGCTCCCCAAAATCCCTACCCCCAGTCAATTTGTGGAAAAAATATCATTTTAGAGAAACATTCTATAAAACACCTGACCCAATATTCCTCAAAACTGTCAAAGTCATCAAAAAGGAGGAAAGTGTAAAGGAGACATAATGGCTAAATGTAATGTGCTGTCTTGGATAGAATTCTGAAACCCCTCAAGAAAGAACATGAGGGGAAAACTAAATAAATTTGAATAAAAAACAGGCTCTAGTTAATAATAATGTACTGATACCAATTCATCAGTTATAAGAAATATACCGTATTAAGGTAAGATGGTCTTAAAAGCAGTAATTCTTTGTATTCTCTTCTCAGTCTCTTGATCTAAAAACTGTTCTACAAAGTAAAGTATATCTTGTTTTAAAATTGCCAATTAGGTACAGGTGAAAAATGGTATCTTGGTTTTTCTTTGACTTTCTTTGCTTACTAATGCCTTCTTTTTTATGTGGTGGCTACTTTATTTCTTTTGTGGATTGCTGACTGTCCTGTGCAACTAAAGCTTTATGGTTTGTTACACAGCATAACTGCAGATGTAGCTAACTGATACAAAGTCACTGAATTACCACAGTCTTAGGAAGTATTATTGGTCTGCTTTCCATTATCCACATACCCATTTTACATAGGAAGAAATAGGGACTGAGAGGGGCTAATTAACTTTCTCAAATTCACTGGGTTTATTTTGCTGGGTATGCAAGCTGAGGGTGTTTGGAGAAGCAAGGTGAAGAGAGAGACAAGCTTGACTGAGAAACCTGGCCAAGAGGGAGAAGGAAGAGGTGTGGCATCTGCCAAAGGAAATGGAAATCTGGGGAAGACAGAGATGCTTGAAGGGGATTTTAGGAAGCTTCACTCAATAAGTGTCACACCTAGATTTTGAACCAACATCTGTCTGATTCACTCTACGGTGAATTGCCAAGTGTGACGATGACAGGGGGTGGAGAGGGAATCCTGGCAGCTAGCTGGGTGTCCAGCAGCAGCAGCCTTTGAATTCTATGCTTTAAGGAATCGATGACCACACTTCGAAGAGGGGCACCATGCACCAAACGGAATGACATGGGAAGTCCCTGAGTGGCCACTGTGAGAAATGGCTCCTGCGGACACCAAATTTCCTGTTTCAAGCTGAGGATACAGAAGAGGTCACTCCAGACTCTGCTGAGAACAGCAAAATGGGTTCCCTGGAATCAAGCCTGGAAGGAATTCAGTTGTCAGGGGCTAGCAGGCAGCACAGCCCCAGGTCATGCATTATCATAATTTAATGGTGAGGCTCTGAAAACTGAAGCCAGGAAAAAGAATCTCCTCCTCAGATGCTTAAACAGCATCCAAGCTGCCGGGGCAGGGTGGGGGGCGGCCAGCGCTCACCAGTACCGGCCTTCTCAGCACTAGACCTGAAGGAGCTGGGGCTGAAGTCCCAAGGCTCTGGACTCAAGGAACAGAATATAACCTCTGGCTTGGCTGCTTGCCCTGTGCAACCTTGAGCAAGTCAATTCACCCCTCTGGTCCTTGGTATGTTTGTTTCAAAACAGAGACCATCATCCTTACCCTACTAACCTCACAGAAATTCCCAGTGGATAATTAATACTGATGGCTGACAATTACTGCACGCTCTACAGACCAGCATTTTACCTGCATCATCTCATTTAAAATTCAGCAATCTTAGTGGGCATGTGCTCTACTGAGCTCACTTTACCAACAGAAAATCAGATCTAGAGGGATGAAATGGCTTGTCCGGGGTCACCCAGCTTGCAAAGATTAAGTTGGAATTTAGAACCCATCTTGTTCACCAGAGAGTCACTAACCACGTTCCAATGTAATGCTTGATGGAAAAAAACGCGTGAGGAACTTCAGGCTCCAGGGGAAGAAATGGGGAACAGGTTGGAGAAGCCGGGGAAGCTACTAGCTGGCTTTGGTGTTTATTGCTGGGTATGCAAGCTGAGGGGTTTGAAGAAGCAAGGTGCAAACAGAAACGAGCTTGACTGGAGAATGCTGGCAGAGAGGGAGAAGGGAGAGGATTAGCAGCTGCCGAAAGAAATGGAAATCTGGGGAAGACTTGCTTGAAGGGGATTTTTTAGGACGTTCCATTCCCAGATACGCTTTGTAATCCCCTTCCTCTGACGCCCACGAAACCTTTAGTAAATCCCTGCTTTCGGTCAGTGCCTCCAGATGTGGGCTTCCCTGGTGGCTCAGATGGTAAAGAATCTGCCAGTAATTCAGGAGACCCAGGGTTCAAGTCCTGGGTCTGGAAGATCCTCTGGAGAAGGGAACGGTAACCCACTACAGTATTCTTGCCTGGGAAATCTCCTGGACAGAGAAACCTGGCAGGTTACAGCTCGTGGGGTCACAACTGGACACAGGTGAGCGACTAGGCACTACTCCTCCTACCAGATGTGGATCCAGCTTTGCTTTGGGAACTGGCAGCCTGAGACTGGTCACAGCTTGGGGGCTCACTGAGAGGGGACAGACCTCCATTCTTCTGCCCTATGCTTGTTGGCAGGAGGCTGCCTTGGGGGCACGGCTGTCCCAGGGAGTCCACCGGCTATGGCTTCCAGGAGCTCTGGCTCTGGGTGCACCAAGAACAACAGCTTTTCAAGGGTGTTTTTAATAGTTGTCTGAAGTGTAGGATTCCAGATGGATCCTAGTAAAGGTTATCTTCTTGAATATATGCACTTGAGTTAAACCGAGGCAAAATCATCCTTTTCTTTCTTCCCTTTCCTTTTCACCCTCTTTTATGCTTTCTCTTATTTCTCTCATTCAGCTATTAGTCTTCCTTTTTTTTTCTCTTTCACTTCCCATTTTCCATCCTTGTTCATCCAGCCCTCCTTCCATCTTTCAGTATTGATCTTTCAGCCTCTATGTGCAGGATACTATGCTTTGTCCAGCATACAGGGGTGGGGTGGCATGGACATCCTTCTTCTCTCTTACATTTATTATGTCCCTGCCATGGGGCTAGGAGATGGTGATAGATAGATGGATGGATGGATAAATAGGTGGGTAGACAGATATTGACATGTAGTTATGGACATCATAGTCTGGGGCTAGGAGATGGTGATAGATAAATAGATGGATGGATGTATATTGACATGTAGTTATGGACATCATAGTCTGGGGCTAGGAGATGGTGATAGATAAATAGATGGATGGATGGATATTGACATATAGTTATGGACATCATGGTCCCTGCTCTTCAAATGTCCAAATCCAGTAGAGAGGTAGCCATTCAAGCCAATCACCGGCACACTCTCTCTCCAGATTCAGCTCTCCTGGGCAACCGGGTGCTTGAGATTTCTCTTATCTTCTCATTTGGTAAAATGTGGTCCTTACCTTCCATTCTCGATGTTATTTTGTAAACATTTTTCCCATGTTGCTATGCAGTCTTCATCCTTATTACTTTAATGGCTGCATAATCTGCCAGTAAGTAACCAAATTTGCATAACTGGCCCCTATCACTGGGTATCAGGTAGTTTCTAGTTTTTTTCATCTTAATAGGTAAAGGTATGAACTTTGGGGGCTTCCCTGGTGGCTCAGCGGCAAAGAATCTGCCTGCCAATGCAGGAGATGCGAGTTTAATCCCTAGGTCGGGAAGATCCCTTGGAGGAGGAAATAGCAACCCACTGCAGTATTCTTGCCTGGAAAATCTCGTGGACAGAGGAGCCTGGCAGGCTACAGCCCATGGGGTCGCAGAAAAGCTGGACATGACTTCGTGACTAAACAACATATATTAGCTACTAACATCACCGTGAGCAATGTCTCATTCCCTCGTTTTTCTGGGCCATTGCCGGGGCAGGGGTATCCTTCTATCTACTTACGCCAAAGTCTGTGATGGCTGAGAGGTCGAAGGATGGTGTTAAATGTAACTGATGTATCCATTCTTCTGTTGGGTCAACATTTGCTCGTCACCTAGTCTGGGCCAGGAATTGTGTGGAAATCCAGAGGCAAAGACAAGGTTCCTGCCCTGAGTTCATACCCTGAGCTCTGAGTGACTGAGCATGTGTGTGCATGCATACACACACACACACACACACACACACACAACTCTTTAGGGCCAGCTCTTTCTAGGTGCTTATATACCCAGTTGAAATGGGGGCATGGAAGGCATGGGGTAGGGTTTGTCCTGGAGCATCCATCTGCTCTTCTCCTGAAGCCAGTGCACCTGTCAGGACACCGCAGACGCTCCCTGAGGATGCCTTCGCTGCCCTGTTTGGGTGTCCACCGCCTGACACTCAATGGACACCACTGCTGCCCACTGCCTCGCAACTCTCCATTAAAGCATCCTCTCTAACACCTGACTTTGACCTTCTAGTGACCTTTTCATCCCTATGTCCCCAGTGCCTGGCACTGGGAAGCCCTTCAGAAATGGAAAGGAAGGAAACAAGACAGAATGAAGTGGGAGAAAGGTTTTCTCTCCTAGTCTGGCCACCCCTTATTAATAGTGCCTGGGTTTGCCACGGGGCATAAGTGACTGAACATGTTGACACTGTGTAATTTATTAGCCTGAACTATACAAATTATATCTTTCCCCCAGGACTCACCCACGATGAGAAGCAGCTTTTCATGAGTTTATCCTGGGGACCCAAATAAATAAGCAGTGAAACAAAAACCTCATGAATTTTTTAAAGAGCTTATCGGAACTGGGGGGAAAACCTGGTGCTCTGGGTACAGAAGTATCCAATAGATCAGCCTTCTTTTCTCTTTACCCTCTTAAATCCTTTTTTAATCCTCTTGCTTGCCAGTGTCAATCTGGGCTTTCCCCCCTCCATTTCCCTCCACTTCGGATCATCAGAAGAACAATACCCACCCATGAGCCTCCCACCTGTCTCTCCCACCACTCTAGGGGGGTTGGGGTGCCCAGACCCCAGTGAAGGCTGGACCCTAGGGCCCCAGAGGTGCCACATGCCATCCTCTGCCTGCATCTGTTTGGAGGGGATTACAGGTGTGGGGTTGCCACGCTGAGACCCTGAGTGTCCTCTTTAAAAAAAGCTTCTTGGCTATAAACAACACCTAAGCTTATCATTCCCCAAATGTCAGCCTTGCTGAAAGTTAAGCGGTTTACAAGGTCTTGCTGAGAAAGTCCATGTATTGGAAGCTAATAGAAGGTCAGCATTTTCCATTTCGATTTTTCCCTTCCTGATGCCAAGGGTTTAGGTAATACTCCCTTTGGCATTTTGAAGACATTCTTACAAATTCTGGCAAGGTAGCTGAGCAAGCACTTGATGTGATGAGTCCTCCCCAAAGCCTGTGGAATGAGGGTTGTTATGATTTCTCCATTTTATAAATGAGGAAACTGAGGCTTGAACAGTGAGGGAATCTGTTGCCCAGTCACACACAGCAGATGATGAGTCCTGCTTCTGGACTCATGTCTATCTGCATCCAAAACCCAGGCTTTGATGCATTATGACTTCTTTCTCCACTTGTGGAGTCAAGAATGTTCCCACCATTGCCCCCAGATCTTCCTTTGCAGTGAGAGATCTAACATTCCTTATACAGCCCGAGATCCAAGCTGAAGAACTGTGGCCCTGAACACATTCGGTGGACATTCTCTCTTATTTTCGTAGGGCAGAGGTCAGCAAACTACAGCATACAGTCCAAATCTGGCCCACTGATAGTTTGTATAAATAAAGTTTTATTGGCATAAAACCATGCACATTCATTTGCATATTGTCTATGGCTGCTTTCACGTTAGAAAAGCATGGTTAAGTAGTACAGCAGATACCACATGGCCCACGTGGGCTATAGTAGTTACTTTCTGACCCTTAGAGAAAAAGTTTTCTGACTCCTGGCGTCTGGAGAAATCATCATCTGTTTTCCCAGAATCTAGGGTGAGAGCAACAGTCCTCTGACTAGATTGCATTTCTTGAGTGCTGGGCAAGACCCAGGCACTCTACTAGCTGCTTTCTGTGGACGATCTCCTGGAATCTTCCAACAGTACTATTAGGCAGGTGCTCAGAGAAATGAGCAACTTCCCACAGTCACAGGGCTACAAAGGAGGGGGTCTAAGGCTCAACCCTGGAGCTGACTGGCAAGCTCTTTATAAACTGAAAAGTGCTTTACTATTTATAAGTAACAAACAATATTAAAGGCATAATCTCCAAATAAGTGAGAATCGTCTCAGCACCTGGCACCATGCTGCATGTTGGGCTAGGAAGTGATAGAAAAGGAGCAAGTCTCTGTCCATGGGAAACCCATGGGCTTGTGAGAAAGACAGACCTCTGTCTAGATCAGCCATCAGGATAGGCCGCCATAGAAGACAAAGAGTTGGAGAGGGGAATAGGGGAAGGGGCCACAGAGAAGGTGACCTTTCAGTTGTGTCTTTAATGATGAACAGAAATTTGATGAATAAATGCTCCCTCGGGCAGCAGGAACAACTTAAGCAAAGGCTTGGATTAAAACAGTTGTCATGGGTCTGAGTCTAGGATCAGTGAAGTGTTGACGGGAGAGGAGGGTCCCCACAGATACAATAGGGTTTGTTTGAAATCAGAGAAGAGTTTGGGATATGACGCTTAGGGTTTTGAAAATGTATTTCCTTCCTTTATCTAGAAAGATTCTCGGGTTTTTCATGCCATCCCATTTCCATCTGATGGGCAGTAGGTGCTCAATAAATGTTTCCAAGAACTACGTGCTGACCCCAGCCCTAGGGAGCGAGCCTGCTCTTGGCTGCCGCTGCAGGATGCTCACGTGGCAGCAAGGCCTGTCTAGGTGATGGTGTTACATCCACCTGAGACAGTGCCAGACCTTCCAAAGAATTTCAAGTTTGGGGTCAGCTCCAGTGGGCCTCTGAAGAGGACCTTTCCAAAAAAAGGTTCCCATTTTCCCACCTGTGCTCAGATGGCAGAACAGCGGTCTTGTGCCCTGAAAGGTCTACACTTGCCTGGTTGCTCATTCACTTAGGAGGGCAGAGAAGATGGGGAGAGCCTAGCCTTTGGGGCCATTCAAATCCCAGCTCTGCAGCTTTCTGCTTATGTGACCTTGGGCAAGTTCCTTAAATTCTTAGAGCCTCAGTATTCTCATCCATAAAATGGGGGTGATGATTCCTGTTGTTATGATGGCAAGCAAACTGTCATATAGTAAATGCTCAATGTCTATTACTGGCAACCATTATTATTATTAATAATAATCATATTTCTATATGGATCGTCTTTTGCTGTAATAATGATACAATAATGCCAACACATTGTGTGATTTATAAAGGTGTTTATTTTTTTATTCTTACTGTTCCATAGATCAGATGGGGATGGCTCTTGGCTTTAAGCCTGCACCCTTTCTCTTTCATTCTGGGACCTAGTGGCCAGCCAGGACATGCCCTTCTAAAGGCAGGGGGCAGAAATTTCGAGAGGAGAGTGTGCAAACACAGGCACCACTTAAGTCTTGAGCTCAGAACTGGCCATAGTTACTTCAATGCACCCCATTGGCCAAAGCTCATCACCTGGTCCAACCCAGTAGGAAGGGGTAGGAAGATACACTCCAGCCACCATGAAGTATAGTGAGGGTGGAAAAGGGACAGAGTTATGAGCAAACTGTGCCACTCCCATGATGGCCAAAACTCATAGCAGGACCGTGGGCCGTATGAGCCCACAATCCACCTAGCATTGCTTCTGCATTTCTCAAGGCTGAGCCAGGTCTTCCAAATCCCCAGCCTCACTGATGAAGAAGCTAAGGTTTAAGCTCTTCCTGTAGTTGTCTCTGGTCAAAGGAGGTCCTGAGAAGGTCACTGAATGCCTTTTTCCAGTGGCGTTCTGATAGGTAGCCTCCAGCATGAATTCCCTGAGGAAGCCTGACTTACTACTGGAACCCGTAAGCACTGTGCATCCAACATGAGGGAAAACAACAAAACAGCCCCCATGTTACACGGTGGCCACCGAAATTCCAATCATCAGTGGCCAGCACTGCCCATTTGATTTCCTCTGGCTGAAATTTTTGGTTGTTCTACTGCCAAAACCAGGTTGGCTATTTATTCTGGACACCAATGTCTATTATTAATCATGTTCATAAACAAGGCTTCCAAAATTCCACCTCCATGCAGGGAAGAATTAATTTAAAACAATAGGAGCAACAACAAAAAATTAAGTCAATATGGTGTCATATGGTGTCCACCCTAACTCAGGGGAGCCTGGTGATGAGTTGATGAATATTCCTGGATGAAGAGAACTTGGACTTGGCCCAGATCAACTCATTGCTTCAGTAGTGTCTTCCAGAGAGAGTTCAAATTATTTCCTAACCCAGTCCCAGTTGCACCATCTTTTGTGACTTCATTTACTTGGACATTAAGATCATCAAGAGATAATCCAGTTGGGCAATGGGGAAAGCAGAGAGAGGAAAGAAATGCCTCATTCTTTTATTCTCTCACTCACTCTTACACCCACTCACCAGTTGCTGAGTGTCTGCCTTGTCCAGAGGGCTGGGGACATGGGCGTCGAAGGAAGCAGAAGATCCTCATTGTACAGCAGGTCCTCATGAAATGTATCTTTTCGAGGTGGGCAGCTGGTTTCCCATTGGCCACTGCACTACAGATGATGGGTTTAAGTGAATCTCAGCAATACTTTCGCCCTGTTGCTAACTGCTCGGGGGTTAGCATGAGACCCAGTTCTGCCCATTGAAAAATGAGAAAGTCTGTTTATGACTCTTGGAAAGCTTCCCCCACTCTTACTAAGAAGGAGCTAGTGGAAGGGATGGAACACTCTTCTCTGTCACCTGTAATCTGTGCAGACGTGACGATGACAGTTTCATGGCCGTCTTGCTGTGCGCCAGAAGACAGAAGATGAAGGCAACTCTGACAACGGGAGATGAGAGGAACTGCATCCTCATTGGCATCATGAGCCACTAAGTCTCTAACCCCGAAGGCCACTCTACCCTTGGACTTTCTGTTGTTCTGAAGGATAAGATCTTTCCCCAGTCTTTTCGCCACTGTGGTGGGGGTTTCTGTTATCTGCATCCCAAAGCTTCCTAGTCAGTGTACATTATTAATATAGCACCTTGAATTAGCTACTGTAGAACCTTGATTAGTCCCTGGTGGCTTAGACGGTAAAGCCTCTACCTACAGTGCAGGAGACCTGGGTTCAATCCCTGGGTTGGGAAGATCCTCTGGAGAAGGAAATGGCAACCCACTCCAGTACTCTTGCCTGGAAAATCCCATGGATGAAGGAGCCTGGCGGGCTACAGTCTGTGGTGTCGCAAAGAGTCGAACACGACTGAGCGACTTCACTTTCACTTTGATTTAGCTATCAAGGAGCAGGCACAGAGAAGTGGGCTAAACTTGTCTAGGGTCACGCAGCCAGGAAATATCTGAATTAGATTGTGAACCTAAGGCTCTCTGCCCCCAGCCTCCTCTCACCAAAGGTGGCTTATAGCTGACCTCTGAGAACGAAAAGTCGGCAAACAGATGTTGAATATCCACCATGCGCAGTGGTGGGTGCTGAGAGGGTAGGGAGCTGATACCCAAAGAAACAGAAGGTGGTAAAGGTCCTGCCAGAGGAGCACAACGTGATGGGAAGAGGGGGGACCCCATCCATGCTGGTGGCAGGTTAAACCCGCCGCCCCCCTGTCCCCCACACTCTCCATAGTCATGAGCTTCTGGGACAGTCTGGCATGGTAGAAAGCACTCCTGTTTTTAATTCAGAGGGGCCTGGGCTTAAATCTTGTCCCTGCCTCATCCTTGCTACATGACATGGGGTATGTCCTGTCTCAGTTACTTGTTTTGGCTATTGAGGAGTGGCCATGATGTATGCATATTGTTGACACTTAGGAGATGCTCAGAGAGTGATAACTCTGAAGAAGATGATGATGGCAGGATTGTTAAGAACTTCTGAGAGTCACGAAGCTGAGCGAGCCCTGTTCTGATGGCAAGAAGACCTGGGTCCTAGTCCCAGCTCTGCCAGGATGAGCTGTGTGACCTCAAGCAATCCCTGCCCTCTCCAGACCATTCACAGGCCCCATCTATACAATGGTGGGTTTGGGCTGGGACCAACTGTTTTCAGACTCTGCTCGGTGGAGCTCGAGAGGTCCACTGACTCTGAAATGAGAAAGGGACAGAATCAGGGACTGGAAACCTCGCCCCCAGCTCCAAGCATGGCAGGTCTTTTGTTATTTCTTTCATGGGATTGGGGTTTTCCGTAAGATGTTCTTGGAAGAGATGTTTCTGTTCCTTTAATTAAAATTTAAAAAAAGACGGCTTGAAAGCCTCTAGATTAGGTCACTAAGTTCCTTCCATTTATTCATTGGTTGGTAGCATAAGCTCTGGGGCTCAAATACTCAGACTTAAATGATGACTCTGACATTAACGATCTTGGTTAAACCAGGGAAGCAGATCACTTCCTGGACCAATTTCTAGTCATCTACCAGCCATTCGTGACAGTTCCCTTTCCCCTCATCTCTGCCAGCAGGAGGTGTTATAACTCTTTTAGATTTTTGCCAGTTCAGGGAAATAGTCAGTGAAAGCAATTCTTAATGGAGGGGTTCCAGGCACTGTGACGGCAGCAGGGGAGACAAACCGTACCACCCGAGGAAGTTTGCCTTGACCCGAGTAAGGATCCTGCCTTTAAGCCACAGTTTCTGTCATCTGCCCCTATCTCACGTGTGTGTGTGTACTCAGTCTCTCGGTCGAGTCCAACGCTTTGGGACCCCATGGACTGTGCCCCCCCCCCAGCTCCTCTGTCCTTGGGGTTTCCCAGGCAAGAATACTGCAGTGAGTTCCATCTCCTACTCCAGGGGATCTTCCCAACCCAGGGACCAAACCCGAGTCTCCTGCATTGCCAGGTGGATTCTTTACCACTGTGCCACCTGCAAAGCCTCTGCCCAGGTATGGACCAAGTAACCATTCCCTGGGTTCTGGAACTTCCTAGCAGTGTGTCTTTGGGTGAGTGACCGCCTCGCAGAGCCTCAGTCAGCTCCTCTGTAACGTGGGACTTGTACCATCCACGTGGCAGGGCTGTTAAGAGCAACCAAGAGTTTGCACGTACGAGATACCTGCTCTAGTTTGGATTCACGGTAGGTCTTCCGCAAACATAGCCTCCCTTCCCGGTGAGATGAGGAGATCAGGGACTCACTGGGCTGTTTGGGAGGATGCCAAAGAGTCCCTGCAGAGAGCAGCAGCCACACCAGGTGTCTTGATGAATTAATTATGGAAAATTAGGGCAAGTCAGGTTTCTGCCTCCAGGAATCGCATATTAAGGTCTGGACGGGAGTGTGGGATTTTAATCATTCTCCAGGGGCCAGAGACAAGAAGGACTTTTCCTGCTGGGACAGATGAGAAGTAGGGGAGCCAATCACATTATGCAAATGCAGCTGAGGAAGAGACGGTGGACACCTTGAGACAGGGCCAAGGCCTTTCCTGGATGTTTGCTGGCTGGGGGCTCTGACTTACCCAGGCACGACCTGAGGGATTATTCCTAACTCCGGACTTCAGAGCCGTGCATCACAGACGGCTGCCAAAACGACTGCTTCTCTCTGCCCTTCCCTCGATCCGCTCTCTTCCCCATGTGACTTTGCAGCCGCTCCCTGAAAGCCCTTGAATCTGGGCTGGCCCTGTCTCTTGTTTCAGCCTAGAGAATATAGTGGAAGTGACTGTGATGGTTTTCAACTTGCGGGTCAAGATGACTGGACCACTTCTGCTCTCTGTGTTGGAGTCTTGCTCAGCCACCGTGAGCATAGAAATTCCACTGGTGAGAGATAGATAACAAATGGAATGTACAAATCCATGATAAAGCCAGGAATGAAAATGAAAAGTGTCACAGGAGGCGTTGTGATTTCTAATACGGCGGGGAAGGAAGGTCTCTTGGAGGAGGCAGCAACTGAACGAAGACCTGAAAAATATGAGTGCGAGTGTCAAGGGAATATGTGGGGGAAGGTCGTCCAGAAGGAAAAAGAATTATTAATCCATTTTATGGGTGAAGAAAGGAACTTGAAGAGATTAAATTGCCTGCCTGTTAGACGACAGTTACGGCTCCCCGGGTGACTCAATGGTAAAGAATCCGCCTGCCAATGCAGGAGACGTGGCTTCAGTCCCTGGGTTGGTAAGATCCCCTGAAGGAGGAAATGGCAACCCACTCCAGTATTCTTGCCTGGACAGTGGAGCCTGGCAGACTACAATTCATGGGGTCACAAAGAGTCCAAGAGGACTGAGCGACTGAGTACACGCACAGCAGAGCTGGAACTTGGACCGGTTTTGTTGACTCAGGCAACATGACCTCGGCGCTGGTGCCCTGAACTACTTCACAGATGGCCTCATGTGCCCTCAAGAGATGCCCGGACTCAGCCGTCCGTCTGGACATCTGCACACCAATCCCGGGGCCTCCATCCCAGGCCCCGAGCTATATTGTCATCCGGATTTCAGCTGATGACAGTAGGAAGCCACTTTGGTCCCTAATGGATTCAGCACTCTCCAAACGCTCTGTCGTATTAGCCGTGGAAACGGACTTCGTTTCGCCCAGGGAGTCATCACTTGGTGAAACGAGCAGGCACTCAACCTCCCTAAGCAAAAGGTGATTTAAAAGTATTGCAAGAGCCAGGCTTGGATAAAGCTTATGCAAATCTTCTCTTTGATTTGGCTGGGCGGTAAGGGGGTGGTTGTGGCCCTCCCCAGGGACCTTGAGTTCCCGCTGCTGGCAGCCAGTAGAAAACAAGCTCCCTGAGCTTGGGTGGTCATCGTCCACCACCCTTGAGCCTCTTGGAAGCCAGGTTAACTTGGAGGAAAGGGACGGCATCCAGATGCTGTCTCCTGCCTCCCAGCAGAGGACAGGGCTCCAGACCCTTTTTTGGAGATGCTTTAAGTTCGGACACGACTGAGCGACTGAACTGAACTGAACTATGTTCTAGAAGATTCCCTTCCTGTTTCTCATCTTCTTTCTCTCCCAGCCAGACCTGTTCATCACCACGTGTCTGTGGAGTCGAAAATTCTTAGCCTCACATGAGCATTGTGCAGCACAGAAGCCCCAAATCACGAGACACTTGTGTCTAAGGAGCATTTGAAATGTGGCAAGTCCACTTTGAGATGGGTGACATTAACCCATCTCGAAGTAGAAATTGACACAGCATTGCAAATCAACTATACGTCAATAAAACAGAAATTTTTAAAAAGCATCTGTAGACGTTGCCAAATGTTTCCTGGGGACAAAATCAGCCTGACTCAGGGAAAACCCTCAGGAAGTGAGACCTCCAGGTTTACACTGAGAAGCTGTGCCCTGTGTGGAGATAATGATTGTGTGTGAATGTGAGCAGGGTGCTGTTAGTTCCCATCCTGGAGGGCCTGAGGGTGTCTCTTCCCTGCCTCAGGGATGCAGTCCTAGTGGAAAACAGCTCTGATCTCCAGAAAGGCCCTGGACATGGATGGTTCCCCTCCCCAAAGCAGCAAGAGAATGTGCTCTGGATCCATGCAAACCAGCTCTTGTGCTCACTGTCTGCTACCTCTCCCACCAAAGAGGGTTTAATCTGAGCAAAGGGAGAGCTCAGAAGAGGCTGCAGCCTGCATAGAAGGGTTGGGGGGGAAAGCCTGGTTATTCTTAGCTGTGAGTCTGGGGAGGAGGAAGTGTCTTTGAGCTGCCAGGGCTCCACAGCACCTTCCAGAGGGAGCCGCTCAACCACAGTTCTTCCTGGCCTGCCAAGTTTGGTCGGAAATTCCTTCCACCCTAGGCGGTGGGGAATGTGGGGAATGCAGGGTGGGCCTACCCAGGGCCTTCAGAGCCCCTCAGCTGAAGTTTCTCATCTCTGCTGTCAGAGCAGTGGGCTGGCGTAATGGGGGCTCTTCAGACAACCAGGCCTGGCAAGCAGGACCCCTGCGTCTGGGCGCCTGGCCCCGACTGTCGTTTTCCTTTGCCTGCCCGAATGCTTTGATTCATGCAGGGCCCGGCCGTGGGAGGGCGAGAGAAGCTGAAAGGTGGTATCCTCCAAGGCAAGGCGGGAGACAGACAGGACACTACCACCGCCTTGCCGAAGCTCTGGCTTTCAAAAGCCGTTCAGGAAGGGCTAAACGCAACTGGGAACCTTGGCATTTTGATCCAAGTTGTCACCATATACCATTGAACAAAGGCCCTTTTCTAGGATAACAGAGAGAGTAAGAACCCAGGCTCTGCACTTGGAGTCCTGGGCTCAAATCCTGACTCAGTCACTAACAAGCTGTGTGGGCACTGGACAGATTATTTAACATTTCTGTGCCTCAGTTTCCTCAGCTGAGTTTTTCTCAACAGTAATCTGTACAGGGTTGCTCTGGGGGTTAAATGAGTAGACACAGTTCTTAGAACAGAACTTAGCATACAGAAAGTGCTCAATAAATAGTGACCCATGGGCCTGACATACAGAAGGTACCCCGTACATGAAGAGTAGCCATCATGGATATGGGCTGATTTTCCTTCCGATAGGGGCAGAGTAAAGGTCCAAGTATGTGATTAAATAGTTAATGCCACTAGGCTTCCCTTGTAGCTCAGTCGGTAAAAAATCTGCCTGCAACGCAGGAGACCTGGGTTTGATTCCTGGGTTGGGAAGATCCCCTGGAGAAGGGAATGGCAAACCACTCCAGTACTCTTGCCTGGAGAATCCTATGGACAGAGGAGCCTGGAGGGCTATAGTCCATGGGGTCGCAAGAGTCGGACACGACTTAGCGACTAAACCACCACCGCCGCCACCACTAGGAGACAGTAAGTAGACAAAGTGAGGGAGAGCCCGTAAGTTAAGGGTCACTCAAGAAAGCAGGTTTGCTGTTATTCACTCGCTCAGTCGTGTCCACCTTTTTGCGACCCCATGGACTGCAGCACGCCAGGCTTCCCTGTCCTCCAGTATCTCCCTGAGACAGTGCTCAAACTCATGTGCATTGGGTCGATGATGCCATCCAACCATCTCATCCTCTGTCCCCCCCTTCTCCTCCTACCCTCAATTTTTCCCAGCATCAGGGTCTTTTCCAATGAGCCGGCTCTTTGCATCAGGTGGGCCTGCCAGGGGCCTTCAGAGCCCCTCAAGCCAAAGTATTGGAATGTCAGCTTCAGCATCTTGGGAGACCCCTGTAAGTTAAGGCTCTTTCAGGAAAGCAGGTTTTCTTAACCACAGAACCAAGCAGGCTTGCTCAGCAACAAACTACGGAACAGAAGCACGAGACATGCCCCAAATCAATAAAACAGTGGTGGCATGAGATGTACATCTGCCCAGGGAGCTCAGTAGGGTAGGACATGCTCTCCACACACATAAAAAAACAGTAATTTGTGGACCTAACTTGACCACACAGAGACGAAGAAACTCCCCGGCTCAACCTGGAGGAAGAACTGATAATGGGAGCATGACGCCTACTCAAGAAGATGAAAGAAATTCTCCCCTCCCCACTTTTTCCTTTGATTATAGAACTGTAGCCCAGTAAGTTCTCAGGGCATGGCACTCCCTCACCTGCATGCATGCTCATAAGCCTCACAAGCATCCCATTCTGATAAGTCACTTCCTATCTACCACTTTGCGTCTCTCTGTATTTTTCCTGTGCTAAGACGTGAAGGACTGACTAGCGCTCTTCAGAACCCTTCCCCCTCCCCCAGAAGCATCACCTGACCATTTCACTGCCATTCGTCCTGTCTTTTAGAGCGTGTGTCAGGATGCCAGATGTGAAGGCAGACACGTCTGGCCTGGAATCTCTGATTCACTCCTTATCGCGTGCATGCTCAGTTGTTTCAGTCGTGTCCGACTCTCTGCGACCCCGTGGACCGTAGCCCACCAGGCTCCTCTGTCCATGGGATTCTCCAGGCAGGAATACTGGTGCAAGTTGCCATGCCCTCCCCAGAGGATCTTCCTCACCCAGGGATCGAAACTGCCTTTCTTACGTCTCCTGCATTGGCAGGCGGGTTCTTTACCACTAGCGCCACCTGGGAGCCCTCACTCCTTCTTAGCCACTAGCAAACGACTCAAGTTCCTTATCTGTAAAATGGGAATAACCATAGTAGTCACTTCAGAGAGCTCTGAAAGTGTTAGTCACTCAGTTGTGTCCGACTGTTTTCGACCTCATGGACTGTAGCCCTCCAGGCTCCTCTGTCCACGGAATTCTCCAGGCAAGAATACTGGAGTGGGTTGCCATGCCCTTCTCCAGGGGATCTTCCAGACCCAAGGATGGAACCTGGGTCTCCTGCATTGGCAGGCGGATTCTTTATCATCTGAGCCACCAGGGAAGCCCCAGAGGGTTAAATGAGTAAGTGGATCACTCATTGAATAATGCAGTGCCAAGTACACCATTAGCACACAATGCTTATTTATTCTATTATTTGTTATTAATTTTTGCTAGAATTATTCATCAGTCATCAAACCATTCTGCTTCAGGCATCAGCTCTCAAAGAGGAATCAAATGCTCTATTATCCTCAGGAGGTTAATTCTGAGTCTCTGTGTGTCCTCTGGGGGAAGGGGAAATTGTTTCCAGAAGGAAGGGGAAAGGAGAAGGATGATGCTGATAAAACAATGTCCACTCTGCGTTCTGAGTCTTTGGGTACAGCTGTGGGCAGGGTGGCAGGTAAGTGGTGCTTAAAATGTGTGTGTTAAGGGCCCCAGAAGCAGGGCACCCACGGTTTTATTTCGGGCAGGGTGGCAGACTGAAGCCACCACACACGCTAGAAAGCGTGCATGCCCAGTCACATCCGACTCCTTGCGATCCTGTGGACTGTAGCCAGTCAGGCTCCTCTGTCCATGGAATTTTCCAAGCAAGAATACTGGAGTGGATTGCCATTTCCTCCTCCCAAGCATCTTAGTAAGAGGCTATTTCCTGTTCTGTGAATCTGGGCCATGGTGAGTCGCTCGACCAATAGAATGTGGCAGACGTGATGTCCCGGGCCACCCGGGGCCTAGGTTGTAAGGAGCCTTGCTGAAGTAGTAACTGGAACAAGCTGCAGCTCTTAGGAGGGCCGTGGACCACTTTTTATGAGACTATCCTGAAAGATAGGTGCACTCTGATTAAACAAGATTGGCCCAGTAGACCTGACTTCTCAACTCATATCAAAAGGAGTTCCCCACCATGCATTGGAAGGCCCTGCGAAGTCCCGCGTTAAAGGATCCTTTTATCTCCAAAGGACCCAGAGTCACCTTGTGACACCTTCTAACATCTTGGCTTGTAACTAACACTTTAGGGAATGCTAGCCTAGACCCGTGGATTGAAGATCCTCAGGGCAGATTTGCAGCTTGGAGAAAAGGCCCCTTGTTTCTCGCCCTGACACGCTACACACTTCTAGTCTTTTTAAAACCTTCGTCCATCTATGAGCGGCTGGGGCCAAGCTTGGCAATCCAGCTTCTGCAGCTGGTTCAGCTCAACAGAATTCAATGGTGACATTACAGAGAGGGAGTCATGCTGTAGGCATCTTCAGATTACCTAGACTCTCAGGAGACACCAGCAGGGGGGGAGGCCCAGAAATTGGGGAAAATGCAATGCATAGTAACAATCATTCAAAAAAAAAATGGGAGAAAATAATTTGGAGATTATTGAGTGCCTGAACCCCAAAGCTATAAACAGGATGTTTGAAACCGTTTCAAGCATAAAGGTCACAATCTGCAATTTAAATGGACAGCTTGTTGCCTTTTTTCTTGGTTATGGTTGGGTGCCACCAATTAGTTGAAGTGTGTGTATGGGGGGCACGCGTGTGTGTGCATGTGTAAAGGTTTTTCAAAGAGCGCATTGGGAATCAGGCTGGGTTAGTTGACGGCCCCTAAGCCGTGAGCCCACACAGGGGTGGGCAAATCCTTTGCTGCATGAGAACACGCAGGACTCATGCTTACACAGTGAGGGCTTTCTTACTCATGCTGGAAAAATAAAAACATAACACAGCCTACACCCTGGATCACTCCAGCTCTCTGCAGGGGTTTTACCCTGAAGAATTAAATCATTGTAAAATCGTCTCTGGGGTGGTATTGCCGCCAAGGTCCAACCCAGCCCGATGGTGGTTATTAACTCGCACCCTTTTTATCGACGCAGCGAGGGTGTTGGGCGGGGTGAGAGTCTGTTCAGCTGAAGGTTGGCACCAGTCCTTCAAGCCTTCGCTCTGTGGATAGGCACTGATAGAGATTATTTCGTGGCTTGGGAAGAGGTCAGTGAGCTGATAGCTGGGAGAACCTACATGTCCTTCTCGAGGTTGGGACCCTTTCTGCTGTTCATGGGAGGGGGGCTGTGGCAGCGTTGGGTGGAGGGGGCTATGATAGCATTGGGTGGAGGGGGCTGTGGCAGCGTTGGGTGGAGGGGCCTGTGGCAGCGTTGGTGGGAGGTCTGTGGCAGTGTTGCGGGGGCAGCGTTGGGTGGAGGGGGCTGTGGCAGTGATGGGGGGCCTGTGACAGCGTTGGGTGGGGGGCCTGTGACAGAGTTGGGTGGGGGGGCTATGATAGCATTGGGTGGAGGGGGCTGTGGCAGCGTTGGGTGGGGGGCCTGTGACAGAGTTGGGTGGGGGGGCCTGTGACAGAGTTGGGTGGGGGGGCTATGATAGCGTTGGGTGGAGGGGGCTGTGGCAGCGTTGGGTGAGGGGGTCTGTGGCAGCGTTGGTTGGAGGGGGCTGTGGCAGCGTTGGGTGGGGGGTGCTGAATTAGGCGGGTCTGTCAGGACAGGGTCTTAGACTATCATGCGCATGTGAATCGCTTGGGCGTCTTTGACGCTTAGGTAGACTACTAGGATTATCACTGCCTCAGCATCCATTCTGCGTGGCCAAGAAAGCCACAGGGACACTAAACTCACGTCAGCCCCTTCAAATAGTGCCTGCCCTAGACAACAGTCTCTAGGGTCATGAGGCAGTGCAAGTGTCTGATATGACTCCTCCAAAGGCCCTCGTGATGAACATTTTCCCCTGCCTCCCAGGACCAGTGAAGCTCACCCAAACCTCACTGTTTCTGGTTTGAACTGACAGATCTGGCTTTAGTCTGGGAACCCCAAAGCACTCTATCTGTGCTCCTTGATAAAGTCATGTGCCCCTTGCACTCTGCCTCCACCTCCCCGCATCGCCCCTTGAGTGGCTGCCTATGATCTCCAGGACCTGTGAGTAACAAATGCCTCTATTTCCCTAATGGTCCTTTTTTTTTTTTCCCCTAAACTGTGTTTCAACATCCAACCCCTCAGGGTTCTATGCACAACAAATGTTAATTTAACAAAGCCTTATTGAAGATTGCAGTTTATGACTTAGTACGTCTTGGATAGAACTTGAGATTCTGTATTTCCAAGGAGCCCCCAGTGAGGCTTATGCTGTTGGTTTTAGGAATGACACTTTTACCAGTAAGGCTCTGGACCAGCACTGTGTGATAGAATGTTCTGGGCCAATGGCAATGTTTTCTGTCTGTGCTGCCCAGTATAGTAGCCAACAGCATCCTGTGGCTACTGAGTATTTGAAATATGGCAAGTGGGACTCAAAAATTCAATTTAAAATTTTACTTAATTTTAATTATTTTAAATTTAAATAGTCACAGGTGACTAGTACAGTGAGCTCTATATCAGCAGGAACTATATTTTTATTTCACTTTTTTGTCCTCATCACTTAGGGGAATGCCTGGTCCACACTTTATATTTATACTTATTGGCTACATTATTACATAAGTGGAGAAGGCATTTTTAGACCATGTTTGTTACAACATTATAGTTGTTAAGTGACAAAAACTCCCCTTGAACTTGAGCCTACCAAAGACTTTACTGGCTCTTATGACATAATGACTGATTTGGGGGAGGATTAGAGCCAGGAACTAATTTAACATCATATTTTTCTCTAGCCTTTTGTCTGCATGCTAGTTCACTCCTCCAAAATAGTCATACTCACTGGGCTCAAACCAATTTCACCGGTAGCTCTGGACCTCTAAAGTTAGAGCCTCTGACCACATGAAATAGAGTTATTGCCCACCAATATCAGTTAGAAACTCCCAGGAAAGTTTTCTGATTGGCTGAGCTTGGGTCACATGTCAATTTCTGGGCCAATCACTGTGGCCAGGGCAATGAGATTTTAAGACTGGCCCAGCTAGACTCAAAGATGCCCCTCCACATCCAGGAATGGTTTCTTCTAGACACACAAGGTTGGAGTGGGGAGAAGCAGTCTTTACACAGATGGGGAATGCTCTTATGGGCAAAGTGTTAGTGTTAGTCACCTACTTGTGTCCAACTCTTTGCGACCCCATGGACTGTAGCCTACCAGGCTCCTCCGTCCATGGGATTTTCCAGGCAAGAGTACTGGAGTGGGGTGCCATTGCCTTTTCCAGTTAGTCACCTACTTGTGTCCAACTCTTTGCGACCCCATGGACTGTAGCCTGCCGGGCTCCTCTGTCCATGGAATTCTCCAGGCAAGAAGAATACTATTCCTTCTCCAGGGGATCTTCCTGACCCAGAGATGGAACCTGGGTCTCCTGCATTGCAGGCAGATTCTTTTCTGTCTGAGCCACTGGGGGAAGCCCCAGTACCTACTCTTTGTGACCCCATGGACTATAACCCACCAGGCTCCTCTGTCCATGGAATTCTCTGGTCAAGAATACTTATGGGGAAATAGAACAGTGAATGTGGGGAGAGGGAGTGGAGGAAAGGTTTGTACCTTCCATAAGTGCTTGTTGAAAGGTATTTCTTTGAGCTAGACTGAGGCAATAGAATTGCCTCTTTGGATTCTGGCAAAAGGCGTAATGAGAATAATAAGATTCTATTAGCCAAACTGGTGCCCCTCTTCTCTCCCTGACCATGCTACATAAGTGAGAAATGAAGGCATCGCAAGGAAAGGCACCATTTTAAATTGAAAGATACCCAGAAGTTTGTTGGATGGAGAAGAGGAAGGAAGGATATACATTTTCAGGGAGGAGAAGCAGCACATACATAGGTGAAGGGGGCGATGAGCAGGGTGTGTGGGGCAGGGATGAAGAGTTTGCCGTGGAGGGTGGATGGGAGCAGAGGGGAGGGCTGAGGAAGTGGACCTGAGGCCATTCTGCCAGAGGCCTTGAGTGCTGGGTGAAGGAGTCTGAGCTCTCGGCTGTGGGAAATGGAGCTATTTGGAGATCTTAAGCAGGCGAGTGGTGTAGTTAGAGCCATGTGTGCACTAAGATATTGCCGTGCCTGGGTTTGGAAGACGGACAAGCTGGTGACGCAAGGCAGGGTGCCAAGGACGAGGCCATCCCAATATGTCTTTAAGGAACAGCTGCCTCAGAGGTGGGTGGCAGAACTCCAGGCTCCATCCTGCCTGCTGGCGTCTCTTCTTCCCATCTCATGCTCAGGCCTTGACCAGGCTGGATCCAGCCATGCCACTTCCCAGCTCTGTGATGTTGGGCAGCTTACCTTTTTCCTGAGCCTCAGTTTCCCCATCTGGAAAATGGGAATAGGGATACCCACCTTGTATGGTAGTTGAGAAGTTGCAGAGTCAAAATGGATGTGATGGGGGACTTCCGTGGTGGTCCAGTGGTTAAGACTCCAGTGCGGGGGGCCCAGGTTCGATTCCTGGTTCAGGGAACTAGATCCCATGCGCTGCAATTAAAAGATCCCACCTGCTGCAACTAAGACCTGACATAGCCAAGTAAACAAATAAGAACAAAGTATTTTTTTAAATGAACATGATGGCCCCAGACCTTCACGTAGCAGGAGCTCTGCACATGTTGCTGTTGTTATGAATGGATGGTTGTTCCTGAGTGCGTTTGCATCAGAAAAGTTCAAACAGTGAAGACATCAGGAGAAAAATGACCTTCAAATTACTGAAGCTTCTTAGGGCAACTCTGTAACTAGGTCACACTGGCTTCTCCTGAACCCCGAGGCAGAAAAATCCACCAACCCACAAGCCCATGGCTCGCTCTCCTCCCAGGAGACTCGTGTGTCTAAACTGGAAGATGCTGGAGAGGCTGGCTTCCAAGAACACTTCCCTAGAGGCCAGGCTGGAGTCTCCGGGGATGGTGAGGGCATCAGACTGCACTTTAGACTGCAGCTTGGACTGACCTGTTTGCCAGGCTGACAGCCATGTGTCCCAGTGGAAAAACCCCAGTGTGGACCCAGGCCATCCCAGGCCTGAAACCTGGAAGTTCTGCAAGTTTAGGAAAGTAGCTTTGCCTCCGTAGGACTCAAGTTTCTCTGTCTGGAAGATGGGAACAATACTCTCCATGGCGGGTGAGGGGCACTGTTATGAGGATTAAATCAGCTGATACAGGTGGCATGTGGTCCCATGGCTGTGCCTTCACTTTGCTAGCAGGAATGTGCATTTACTGGGTCTCTGTGACGTATAAGCTCCTTGCAAGTGTTGCCAATACACAGAGAAGCAAGACATGGATCCTGCCTTTAAGGGCAGGCTTGAGATACAGATAAGTGAACAGACTACAGTGATGACAGTCTCTGTTTGGCACTGTTCCTCTCTATAAAGGATGTGTCAGTATATGATGAATATGATTTTCCGTGGAAATAATGATATCAGTCAGTTCAGTCTCTCAGTTGTGTCCGACTCTTTGCAACCTCATGGACTGCCGCATGCCAGGCTTCCCTGTCCATCACCAACTCTCGGAGCTTGCTCAAATTCATGTCAAATAATGATATACTTTGAGATAATATTCATGTCTTGGAAGCTGAGGCCCTCTAATTTATTTGAATAAGCATAGACACTAAAAGTAACCATCTATAAATGTCTCCTTGGAGTAACGATAATGGTGAAAAATACTGTAATAGCAGTATCTCATTTAATCTTTTTTAAAATTTATTTTTAATTGGAGAATAATTGCTTTACAATACTGTGTTGGTTTCTGCCATACATCAACATGAATCAGCCATGGTATACATATGTCTCCTCCCTCGTGAACCTCGCTCCCATCTCCCGTCCATCCCACCCCACTAGGTTGTCGCGGAACACCCGGTGTTGAGCTCCCTGCAAATTCCTGCTGCTGCTGCTAAGTCGCTTCAGTCGTGTCCAACTCTGTGCAGCCCCATAGGCGGCAGGCCACCAGGCTCTCCCGTCCCTGGGATTCTCCAGGCAAGAACACTGGAGTGGGTTGCCATTTCCTTCTCCAATGCGTGAAAGTAAAGTCGCTCAGTTGTGTCCGACCCTCAGCGACCCCATGGACTGCAGCCTACCAGGCCCCTCCGTCCATGGGATTTTCCAGGCAAGAGTACTGGAGTGGGATGCCATTGCCTTCTCCGCCCTGCAAATTCCTACCGGTTATCTATTTTACATAAGATAATGTATAAGTTTCAGCGCTACTCTGTCAATCCGCCCCAGCCTCCCCTTCTCCCTCTCCTCTCCATTCTCTATGTCCGCCCCAGCCTCCCCTTCTCCCTCTCCTCTCCACTCTCTATGTCCGCCCCAGCCTCCCCTTCTCCCTCTCCTCTCCATTCTCTATGTCCGCCCCACCCTCCCCTTCTCCCTCTCCTCTCCATTCTCTATGTCCACCCCACCCTCTCCTCCTCCCTCTCCTCTCCATTCTCTATGTCCGCATCTCATTTGTTGCCCTGCAAATAGGTTCATTGGTACCGTCTTTCTAGATTCCATATATATGCGTTAATATGTGATGTTTGTTTTTCTCTTTCTGACTTACTTCACTCTGTATAACAGGTCTAGGTTCATCCACCTCATAAGAACTGATTCAAATGTGTTCCTTTTTATGACTGAGTAATATTCCATGGGATATATATGCCATAGCTTCTTTATCCATTCATTCTCATTTGATCTTTGAAACAGACAAATAATCTAGTGTGTAGATATTATTTTTCCCCACTCTGTAGTTGAATAAATAGAAGCTTAAAAAATGAAAAAGAAAGATGACTTGCCTAAGGTCATACAGATCAGATCTGGCTCTAAAACTTAAACCCAGATCCAACCTCTTATCCCTCATCCTTATCACAAAATTCTGCAAGGACCATCCTTTGGAAACGTGTGGCAATCAACAAGCCCAGAGGAGCTAGTCAGAAGGGCCTGTCAGTCCTCAGATATTAACAGAGCAGCTCTGGCATGCCAGGCTTGCTCTCTGCACAGGATAATTCCTGCTCTTGTGGAGCTTACAGCCCAGTGGGTAAGACAGCCATCCAATAGATAGTTATAATGGATGCTCTCAAGAGATTCTCTGCACCCCGGCTTATAACCAATACACTGAGTAAACCACTGCTTGTTTTGCCTTCTGTAAATGTCCTGACTGACCTCAGAGTCTGCCAGTCTGAAGGCCTGAGACATCCCTACCCAACTTGGACTCCACCAATGGGTAGTCTTTGCTCTGGGCTGTTGGGCTGCCCCAGCCTTTCTCACAGTTATGCTGTGTCTGAGGCTCTTCCTGGACATCCCCTCTCCTTCCCCCTCCCCTTTCCTGATGTCAAATTTGCATCATAGTCTGAAGCCTCTTTCTGCTTAATCCCGTTCCCTCTCTCTTCAACCTCTATGGAAGCTTCCTCCAATAAATCCCGTGTATGTCCATTTCCATCTCCATACCTGCTCCACAGAGGACTTGAACTCACTGACCGTCCTGCCGAAGTGGGTTTTCCCTGAGGCCTGCTGCATGAGTAGCTAGAAGACAAGGGGTGGGAAAGAGCATCCTTGGAGGAAGGAATGGTGGGAGAAGGCATGGCTGGTAAGAGAATCTGTAAAAAAGAAAAAAAAAAGTGATTCCGTTCCTTTCTGGTGTTCGCTACGGGGTGATTCCTTTCACCTCGCTATGCTTCAGTTTCATCCCTTGCAAAATGGGAATAATAATACAGGTATTACCGCCTTCCTAGGGTTGTCAGATTAAATGAGCTCATCCATGCTCAGTGGCCCAGAGCTGTGTTCTGGGGAGGCCATGGGAGAGCCTCAGTGTAGGACCACAAAGGGGACCTGCCTGGAGCCCCACAAGGGTCCAGACCCCACTACCTTCCTGTGGCCTCTCGGACTTCAAGAGCCCCCCATAGCTCCTCTTGCAGAAATTAGACCCGGGCCATGGGGGCAGGGTGGAATAGGACTCTGCCCACAAATATGGCCCCAGAGAAAGCATCTACCTTGTAGGTATTTGGGCTGGGACGTGTGGTGTCACCCTGGCAGTCTGACCATTATCTGGGTCATTTGAGCTCAGGAAACTGCCAAATCAGATAATTTGGGTGGTTTACCTGTCTCTCCGGATCGGGTGTCCTGAGTAATGGCCCTTGTCTCCACCTGGCCAGGTCTGAGGTAGACAATCCCCCCTTTCAGTGAGCCTGAAATGAAAGCTGGTTTCAGCTGGTATGTTCAAGGTCAAGGCTTAAGAGAGGATGCTAATTTAGAGGGCTACGTTTATCCGCTTTATTGTGTGGCCTGATCCATGTCGGAACATAGTCTTCGGTAACTAATCAAGGTTGAAAGGCTGGAACTGGCAAGTTTTTACAGTAAGGAGCATTTTAGTTGAAGTGTAATATATGTCCAGAAGTGTACAAGTATTAAGTGTACAGCTCACGCCTTTCACAAGGAAAACACCCATGTCACCAGCACCTAGCTCAACCGAAGGATTGATCACCCCCAAAAGCACCTCTCAGCCCACTTCCACCAACAGCCTCTCCCACCCAAGTGTAACCACCATTCTGACTTCTAGCAGCCTGGTTAGTTTTGCAGTTTTTGAACTTTATATAAATGGCAGCAGATGACGTCCTTGGGTTCTGGCTTCTTTTGTTCACATTATGTTTGTAACATTCAGCCGTGTGGCCATAGCAACTATAGTGTGTTCATTCTCATTGCTGGATCGTATTCCTTTGAATGAAGACAGTATTTGTCCATTCTTCACTGACGGACATTTGACTTGTTTGCAGTTTGGGGCTGTTACAAACAGTGCGATCTAGGTGCAGCAAGTGTGTTTTTGTGGAGGGTGATGCAAGTTTGTGTTAGGTATCCTATTTTTTACTGTTTTAAAAAATATATATTAGAAAGGATGAGCTTGCAGACATTCTTCTCAGTCCTTTTCATGATGATATCAGTATGCTTAAGGGTTGGGAGAGGAAGGGGTGAAGCCACATTAGGAGGGGTCCCGCTGCCTTTGGGGTCTATGTCTTCGTTTTAGTAGGTTCTCCTGTGTCATCATCATCGGTCCCTTGGAAGGAAGTGGGTTTCTACAGATTTTGCAGGAAGAGCTTTGGAGCAGAGGCTGCATGCCTACCCCAGAGGGGACCTTCCTCATACAGAGGCCCCCTCAGGCCCTCCAATCTGCCTCCCAAGCACCCCACCACTTAGGTGACTGGCTCAACCTCTGCAGTCTCAACCATCATATCTTCAAAGACAGGCTAGGAATGGGTGATCTTGTTAGTTGCTTCCAGTTCTCAAATGATTTGAAATTGACTGCTGTTGACAATGATGATATGAACAATTATTTGCTGAGTGCTTACCCAGCTTTCAGTGGTTTGTATACATTATTTCATGTAATACTCCCAAGAGGTATTCTCATTGTAATGTTGAGGAAACTGAAGTCCAGAGAGGCTACATCCCTTACTCAACACACAGCAAATATGAGAACAGAGGGTAGGAAGTAAGCCGGTTCTAGTGTGGCCTTCACTTTCAACTGCTGCTTCAGTTTTTCTTTTTGTTTTCTTTTCTTTTCTTTAAGGAAATATTTCAGACACACCAAAAAAAAAAATGCAGAGAACGATGTGACTTCTACACATGAACCAAACAGTCTGAGAAATTTTAATAGAACATTAAAAACACAATTAAAACATGCCGGAACCTCCCCTGCCCCACTCCCTCAGCAGTGGTAGCTTGTCTCTTGGGAAAAAAAAAAGATATTTAATGCCGTTCTCTGTGCTATACAGTAAATCCTTATTTCTTATCCATTGTATTTGAGGTTTTTATTTTTGGGCCATGCCACAAGGTACTGGGATCTTAGTTCCCCAACCAGGGATTGAATACAGGCCCCCTGCATTGGAAGCTCGGAGTCCTGGACCATCGGGGAAGTCCCCAACTCCTGGATTTGATGTTCATCATCCCCAAATAGGTTCCTCTGCTTTTCCTGTACATGAGTGAAAGCACAGAAATGCAGTGTGCTTTTACTCTACATGTATGTACTCATAAAAATATTCTGAATTATTTTATAGATTTTTGAACTTTATTAAATAGTATTATTCTGTCTGTGTGCTTTTGCAGCTAGCTTTTGCTGTCTGCTCAGCACTAACTTCTGAAGTTTACCCGTGATGATACATAGAGTTCTAGTTCATTAATTTTCACTGCTGCACAGTCCCCCTGCTTCAAAAATATACCAGAATCGATCCATCCATTCTCCTGTTAATGGGCATTCAGATTCTTTCCACTGCTCTGACATTGAAAGGTGCCCCGGTATCCATTCCTCTACTTTATGCCTCTTTCCCTCTTTTACTGAAATATTAATATTATGAAATGTTAATGGGCGGATTCTCTTAATCATACCAGGTTTTCTTTTAATCGGCATGTGTCTGTGGGAATACTGGACAGTTTTTTTCAGTCATCTACTTTTTCCTGAGCACCTATACTATAGATTGAAAATGTTTTTGTCACTCCAGAATTGATGTGTTGAAAGCTAATCCCCAGTGTAATAGTATCAGGAGGTAGGACCCTTTGCAAGATGATTTGGTTATGAGAATTGAGCCCTCATGAATGAGATTAATGCCCTTAACAAATAGACACCCCCAAAAAAAGACCCTTGCCCCCACCCACCATGTGAGGACACAGCAGGAAGATGGCATCTATAAACCAGCACATGAGCTCTCATTACACACTGAATCTGCCTTGATATTAGACTTCCCAACCTCCAGAACTACAACAAATTTCTGTTGTTGATAAGCTACCCAGTCTATATTTTTACTGTAAAGGACTAAGACAGCCTACCATTTGCCAAGCACTGTGTTGGGTGCTAGGCAAAGAGAAGTAGTTAAATGACACATCTCTCGATCTCTGGGAGTTTGCATGGTTGACCAAGCACCACCTGCTATCAGATGGGAGAGGAGAGGCTGGGAACTCACAGTAGGGCTCTGAATGGAGGGTCCAGGGAGCAGAGAGAGATTCCACAGAAGAAGCAGAAATGCACAGTGCTCAAGGTTTGTAGCAGCACTGTTTGTAACAGCTAGGGCATGGAAGCAACCTAGATGTCCATAGACAGATGAATGAAAAAAGAAGCTGTGGTACCTATATGCAATGGAGTATTACTCAGCCATAAAAAGGAACACATTTAAGTCACCTCTATTGAGTTGGATGAACCAAGAGCCTGTTATACAGAGTGAAGTAAGTCAGAAAGAGAAAAACAAATATCATATATTAACACGTATATATGGAATCTAGAAAAATGATGCTGATGAACCTATTTGCAGGGCAGGAATAGAGACACAGGCATAGAGAGCAGACTTTGGACACAGCAGGGGGAGGGGAGGGTGGCACGAATTGACATATATAGTGTGTGTGTGTTGCTCAATCATGTCCAACTCTGCCACCCCATGGACTGTAACCTGCCTGGCTCTGTCCATGGAACTCTCCAGGCAAGAATACTGCAGTGGGTTGCCATTTCCTTCTCCAGGGGATCTTCCCAACCCAGGGATTGAACCCAGGTCTCCTGCATTGCAGGCAGATTCTTTACCATCTGAGCCCCCAGGGAAGCCCCATACATGCACACTACCAGGTGTAGAATAGATAGGCAGTGGGAAGCTGTTGTATAGCACAGGGAGTTCAACCTGATGCTCTGTGACAACCTACAGGGTTGGGATGGGGTAAGGGGTAGGGGAGAGGTTCAGGAGGGAGGGGACATATGTGTACTTGTGGCTGATTCACGTTTTTGTATGGAAGAAGCCAACACAATATTGTAAAGCAGTTATCCTCCAATTCAAAATAAACTTAAAAAATAAGTAAAAATTAAAAAAAAAATGCTAGAGGGAATGGCCAGTCTACCCTGGGCATCGTGCCCAAAATCCCTGCAGTTAGAAGACCTCCTCCACTGTGTGTCTGCACCAGGACAAAGTCACAGCGACCTTTGCAATTCCCTCTTCTCAACCTTAGTCTTTTTTCTGCACATTAACAGTGATGTGTGAGTCAGTTGCTTAATGCCCGAAAAAGAAAAAGAAAAAAAAATCTGACTCTGGGAAACCCACACACGCTTAAATTCTAGGACTGGAATTCTGTTCAGAGCCCTAAATGAATGGCATCCTCACGTCGCCTTCGATTTGTCCTCTCCATCTGGAATCATTGTAATAATGGGTCACGGCTCATGTGTGTAATGCGTGAACTGTGGGAAACAATCTATATGCGCCCATCATTTAATCCACACAAAATCCTCAGTCTCTGTTTTTTAAAAGAGGAAGACCAGAGATGTTAATTTACCTAAGGCTACCCAGCTAGGAGGTGGCAGAGTCGGGGCTCCACCCCAGGTCAGGCTAACTCCCGCATCCTTCATCCTAAGCCTCTGACCTCTGCCAGGATTTGCCTAGCATTTCTGGAGGCAAGCTCTCCTCCTTTCTACTTTAGAAAAATGCCATCAAGGGGGGAGTTACTTATCACCTGACACAGCCCACTCACTACCCTCACATTCTCTCTATTTGCATCAGCTACTCAGGAAATTAGAGCAAATCCTATTTTTAGATGCTGGGGTTCAAATGACAGTGATGTATGGGTTAGTGGCTCATTTTTATGAAAGTGGCTCAGAGGTGTTACCTGATCTGATGTTTGGAAACTCTCTTACATCACCGTTTTGATCTTTAATAGAGTTTATTTCAAAGATCGCTTTGTTTCTTGCGGCTCCTCTGTGAGTCCTACAACAGACTTTGGCCAGAAACAATAATACTTGGAGCTGGAATAGATGGCACGGAGAGAGGGTGAGACTTTTCTCAGAAACTTGAAACACAAAGGATGGCGGGGATGAGCGGAGAGCGGGGCAGGGCCTCAAAGTAGAGTTTGCCCGGTGGCTGAGCAGCAGGCAGGCCCTTCCTGCCGAAACTGACTGTGTGTGTATGTTAGACAAAAGCTCTACAACTTTACTACTCACTCTTCATAGCTAATCGCAGTCTCTTAGTTTTGAAGGTTCCACCAGCAGGGGGGCCACACGATGTCTGTGGGGCGCTCAGGCAACCCTAAGACTTAGGCAAGAAAAGAAAAGAGCAGAAAAAGAGGGATGGAGATGATAGAGGGAAAGGAACAAATACAGAGCGGTTGATGCGCCCTGGCAGAAAATCTGATTTAATCAGTTTCACCCTCTTGTCAGTACTGGAAAAGACCTTTATTCCCATTTAAAAGATTAGGCAACCGAGGCCAGAGTGGTCAAGCAACTTATTACTGCAGCGCACATGGCTAATGACTGTGAAATTAGGATGGCAAGATTTGGAAAACAAAACTACAGGACACCCAGTTGAATTTGAATTCCAGATAAACGATTTTAAAACATTTAGTTTAAGTTTGTCTCATGTAAAATTACAGACTTATCCTAAAAATTTAACTGGACATCCTGTCTTTTATTAATACCTGGCAACCGTCACTGAGATTCAAACAGTTCTGTCCATTATTTCTCAGATACTCGTTTGCTTTATATATAATACTTCATTTATATTATACTTTTATATATAATACAGCAGAATATAATTGATGATGATCATCAGCCAATATTGGTTGAGGGCAGTGCTTTGCCTCTCCTGTTTCACTTGAAACCCTGTCATCCTCACACCACCCCATCCAATGGGTACAATTATTATTTCCATATTCTGGATTAGGAAACTAAGTCTCAGTGAGATGCAATAACTTGGCCACAGTCCACAGCCAGAAAGTACCAGAGCTCAGATTTGAAATTGTTACTGTCTTGCCTAAGCATGGTCACTTAAGAAACAGCCTTTTCAAAAGTTGAGTTAACACACATGTAGAAAAGTGCTCAATATCTAAACAGAAGGTTCAATGACACGCTGTGAACACCTGTGTAGGTACCAACCAGGTCCAGGAAGAAGGCGTCCAGCACTCGAGGAGTCCCACGCGCTCCCTCCCAGTTGCAATGCTCATCCTCCTCCTTGGAGATTCCGTCACTCTGGCCTCCAACCTCCAGCTGAGTTTGCCTGCCTCCAAACGTTATGTAAGTGAAATCTTTACAGGAAGTACCCGCTGGTGTTTCATTTCTATCCCTCAACACTGTGCTTGTTGGATTCACCCTGTGGTGGTGTGTACCTGGAATCTGGTCCTTTTCATTGCTGTATAGTGTTCCACCAGCTGATTATACATAATGAACCCATCCTATTGTTGGTGAACATTTATGTTGTTTGCGATTAGTTTAAAATGTGATATTTTTTTTGTATTGAAGTACAGTCCATTTACAATGCTGTTATTTTCTGATGTACAACAAAGTGATTCAGTTATACATATTATATATATATATATATTCTTTTCATGTTTTTCCATTATAATTTATCACGGATATTGAACATAGTTCTCTGTGCTGTCCAATAGGACCTTGTTGTTTATCCATCCTATTTACAATAGTTTGCATCTGCTAATCCCAAACTCTCAATCCTTCCCTCCCCCCACCTGCCTTGGCAACTACAAGTCTGTTCTCTATGTCTGTGAGTCTGTTTGTGTTTTGTACATACATTCATTTGTGTGGTTAAAATGTGCTCTTATAAGCAACAAGCACGACTGCTGTGAACATTCTCCTGTACGTCTCTTGGCGGACACAAGCATTCATTTCTGTTGGGTATATACCTAAAAGGGGAAATGCTAGCCAGAAAGGGGTGTATATTCAGAGTGTGTAGATATACCACACAGTTTTTCAAAATGTTTGTACCAATTTACACTCCTAACAGCAGCACATTCAATTTCCAGTTGCTCCACATTCTCACCAGCACTTGGGGTTGTCAATTTTTGTAATTTTCGTGTAATGGTCTCCCCTTGCAGTTTTAATAGGCGTGCCCCTGATTTCTAATTAGGTTGAACACCTTTTAATGAGTTTATTGGCTCTCTGAACATTTTCTTTTGTGAAGCCTCTGTCCCAGTTTCTTGAGCATTTGATTTGGCTGTCTGTCTTTTACTTATTGATTTGTGGGAAGATTTTTAATAAGTTCTGAATAGGAGCCCATAGTTCTGGGTATTGGAAATATCTGCTCCCATTCTATGCCTTGACTCATGCACTTAAATGGTGTTTATTAGTGGAGGTCTTATGATTTTAATATATGAAATATACCAGTATTTTCCTTTTTGAATGGTGCTTCTTAAACAAGAAGTCTTCTCCTACCCCCAAGATTATAAAGGTTGCCTCTGCTCTAGGCTTCTGGAAGCTTTGTTCTTTTGCCTTTCACATTTAGATCTACAGCTCAATTGGCATTTATTTCTGCATATGGTGTGACATAGAGAGATTGGAAAACTCAATACTGTAATGATGGCAAATGTCTTCAAAATTGATCCGTAGACTATGTCATCTCAATTCAAATCCAGCAAGTATTTGTCATTGTCGTATGAGAAACCTGATAAACTAATTCTAAAATTGATAAATAAATTCAAAAAAAGAATATCCAAGATAATATTGTAGAGAGAATGCTAAAAGAATGTGTTTTATTGATATCAAGACTATTATAAAGCTATAGTAATTGAGACCATGTGATACTGACATAAACATAACCAAATCGACCGGTGGAACCGAATGAAAAGCCCTGAACCAGCCTACACGCATGTGCGGAACATATGTTTTGTGATACAAGTGGACCCACAGGGCAGTGGGGGAAAGATAATTCTTTCAATGCATTGTGAGGGGTCATCCATATGGAGAAAAACAAACTCGTCTCCAGGGCTCCCACTTTTCAGCACTGCGCAAGGCCAGGGTACTCTGTTCTTAAATGCTTGTATGATGATGGCAGTGATGGTTATAACATCACCATTATTTACTACAATTCTGCCACTCTCAAAGTGCTTTCCAGTCTGTTATTTTCCCCAAACCCTAAGAAGCAGGCAGGGAAGACATTATCAGTCCTTTCATGGATAATGAAGCGGTGGCTCCAAGGGGTGAGTGACCAACCCAAGGACACTTGCCTAGCCCTTGAG
Organism: Bos javanicus; assembly: GCF_032452875.1. Taxonomy (NCBI): domain Eukaryota; kingdom Metazoa; phylum Chordata; class Mammalia; order Artiodactyla; family Bovidae; genus Bos; species Bos javanicus. The sequence continues at coordinate 65,304,062 of NC_083884.1, read as the reverse complement.
CTTCACCCGTGGCTTCTTCCACTTTGTGAGAAGCCCAGTGCTCCTTCCTGAGGGGCATGACAGAGGGGCAGGCAGAAGTGGGCTTTGGGGAGGTGGACTGGAAATGGCTAGAGGTCAGTCGTACACTTTTCAGACCCTGCGATGGGCTCCTTGACCAGGTGTCAGTCTCTGGATCACTCCCTGGAGGAGAGTTGTCCCCGGGATAGAGCAAGAGGGCTGTGAGTTGCGGTGGGAAGAGGATGGCGTGGGAAAGAAACAGAGGATCTGCCATTTGTAATCATGCTGGAGACTGGGGTGGGGTGTGAAGATGAGCTGGGGTTCTAATTCCAGCTCTGCCATGAATTTGCTGTGTGCCTTTGAACAACTGACCTCACCTTTCTGGGCCTCAGTTTTCTGAGTCTTCATTGTTAAATTAACCATCTTTCCAGTCTTTCATCTTTAAATGAACCAACTCCAAGGTGTATCCCTTAAAGTGTTTGTAAAGAATTAACAGAAATGGTGCCTATTGCTTAGTAAGGACTCAGCAATTCTCAGCAATTGGTGTTAGTATTATTCAGATCACTTCTTTCTAATAAAAAGTAGCAGCTGCCATTGATCGAGCATTTATATGTCTTTTTCTCTTGTGAAACTGGGGGCTCAGCCTTCACAAAGGATTTATGAGCTGCATTTGCCAAGCCCTACCCATCTCCTGATACAGAATGGATGATTCTACATGCTTTTATATATAGGTATAGAAAAAAGACTGGAAGGAACTACACCAAGATGTTAAAAATCATCATCTCTGGGTGATAAGAATGGAGTTGATTTGCTCTTCTTCTTTTTATTTACTATTTTCTGAATTATGTACATTAGATGAGAATTAATTTTATAGTTGGGAAAATGATTGCTCTGATAAAGAAGATGCAGGTATGAATTCTTCTTGTTAGTTTAAATGAAGAAGAGTCTGCAAAGGGCCACGTTAAAGCCTCTCCTTGAGTTCCAAGCTTAAACAGACAATGGTTTTGGAGTCAGAAATTCCAGAGTATCAATCCCAGCTCTGCTCCTTTCTAGCTGTGCTAAGCTAGCTGAGTCTCTTAACCTCTGTTGGCCCCAGTTCTCTCATCTGAAAAATGAAAATGGAACTAGCAGCCTTCGAGGCTTGTTTTCAAGGGCTTGATATGTGCGAAAGTACACGGCCATGTTTCTGGCACTTAGGAGGCACTCACCCAGCAGTGACCCTTCCTTTAGGTGGGCTCCTTTCCCAGAGTTTCAATGGAGATCCTTTGACGGTGGCCATTACCTACCATCTCACTTTACAGAGGAGGATACAGGGATTCAGGGTGGAAACTTGTCCAAGGTCACAGAGCTCCGAAGGGAAATTCTGAAACAGGCTCAGAGAGGGTGAGTGATCAGACAGAGGTCACACAGCTTAAATTTACTGCCTGTGTAGCTTGTAAAACAACAAACTAAACACCCTCCCCCACTCCCCCAAAACCCGAGTGCCCTTTATTGGGGGGTTACCATTAATGAGGCACCGTGGCAAGCCTCCTGAACAAAACCAGCAGCAGCAACAACAAATCCGCTGCCATTTATCAGTGCTTACGCAATGCCAGGGATCTTGGCACGTCCCACAATCGTCTCAGTTAATTCTCCAGACAATTCTAGGACGTGCGTCTTTCGAGCCCATTTTACGGATGGGGAAACTGAGGCTTAGAGGCTGAGGCCCTTCCCCAGAGCCGCAGCAGGCCTGGCACCGGGTCTGCCCAGCTCCCCGGGAGGCTGCGGGAGGGCCAGGTGGCATGCAAGGAGTTAAGCGGTAGGCAGTGCCGTGGCTCCGCGCGAGGAGCGCGCCGGGCTGAGGCGTGCTGGCGGCGGCGGCGGCGCTGGGAGCTCGGGCTCCAGAGACGTGAAGTCCGGGGGAGCGAGCGAGGCAGGAAGGGAGGCAGAGAGAGAGAGGGAGGCGAGGCGGCCGGAGCCCCGCGCCCAGCCGCAGCCCGCGCCCAGCGCGCAGCGGGCCCGGGCATCCCCGGGCGGGTGCCTGCGCGGGGCCTCGCCTTGGCGCGGGGCACCCGCAGTGCCGCCCGCCCGCCAGCCCGCCCGAGCGCTAGGCTCGCAGGAGCCCGGTTTGCACTTCCTCTCGCCTCCGCCCGCCTCCCCGGCTCACCAGCTGGCGTCGCCACCGCCTCCTCGTCCTCGGCCACCGCTGTCGCCGCTGCTGCAATCCAGGACGCACACTCTTCCACTTTCCCGCTGGAGGCGCGGAGGATGCCCCTTGCACCAGACCCGGAGAAATAGCCCCCCGGGCCGCCGGGAGGAGACTAGGCGGCGAGAAAGAAAATCCAGTCTCCCTTTCCTGGATGCCACTGCAGCAGCTGGCAGCTGGGAAGGCACCCACAGAGCGGGTGCGCCAAGCGGGACGCGGGAGTCGCAGAGAGAGAGACCCCGGGCGCTGGCTGGGCTCCGTTGGCAGAGTTTGCAAGTGACTGAGACCCTCAGGTAAGGGCTAAGGGGCCTGGTCCTGCTAGCAGGGGGGCCTTAGGGAGAGGGCATAGAGCTGCTGCAAAGGATATCTGTCCCCCAGCTGGGCTGCCGATTCCAGATGCTGCCTGGAGCCTGGGGTCAGTGTCCAGAGCCAGGTGAGTAAAGAACCCCGAGTGGTGACAGCCGGCTCTGGGTGGATGACAAACTTTCTCTCCTCCCGCAGAGGGTTGGACGTGCCGGCTTATCCTGCGTCCTTCCTCCAGGCATCCCCTCGGGTTCCTGAGATAGGACGTGCAGGGCTTCTCAGCTGACCTGGGCCGGGGGGAAGGCAGTGGGCCCCTTTCATTTGACTCATGAATCACCCCCTTCTTGGCCAGTTAGAGTTCTGAGGGAGAAGGAGCTGGACCTATTTTCAAGTTGACTTTACAGGGTCCTTGTGGGGGTAATACTCTGGTAAACGAGATTCCCCATCATCTGGAGAAGCCAGGACTGCCTGGGTGATGAATTCTGTGTAGAGTGCTTTGCAGTCTTGCTTATGTCCATTCTGGTGCGTGCGTGCATATGTGTGTGTATATGTATGTGTAGAGGGAATCAGGGGGACCCGTCCAGACAGATCGCCCCCATCCAAGCCCTTCCAGCAGCCCCAAGCGTCATCGCCGGAGCCGAATCACCTCGCTGGCAGACGCTAGAAACAGTGGGGATCAGCTCCGATCCCTTGCAGCTCCTTAGATGAGCTAAAAATTTGGGAGAAGTTTCCTGAGCTGCTCAATGAGACCATTCAGATTGGAGCCTGGCGAGGTGCAAACTTCAGCAGAAAAGAGGTTGGAATGGACATTTGGATGGGGACTCCTGGCACTATCATCCTCAACTCTGAGGCTGTGGGTGGTCTGTCACACCCCAGGCCCTTCGAGGCTCTGCAAAGCCCAGCACGTAGCTCATGAGTCTGGCCAGATCGTTTTTTTCCTCTTAAGGAAAAACATGCTCCAAAGAGGCCACCTGGTCTCCAGGGGTCATTTTTGGAGCCATCCCTGTTGTCACAGCCCCCGAGATGAAGTCTTGCTTCACTTCCTAGGGTTCCAGCCTAGGGCCGGGGTCATCTCCATGAACTAGTTGGTCCATGAGGCAGGCAGTGGAGGTGCTTCTGTTCCTGACCTAACAGATGTATTCCCCTGGCCCTGTGGTCAGACCTGGTGTCTGCCTCTAGGAAACAACATTGCTGCGTGGTTCCTGGACAGTGCTTGAGGCATGAGGTGGGAGTCTGAGGACCTCCCGCCAGTGCTTGGGGTTCTGACCTGGGGCCAGGCAGGCTACGAGCTGCTTCTCTAGGCTGCCAGGACCCAGGAATGCTTCGAGGGTGTCAGAGGCTGGTATTTAATGTCCTGGGGAAACCCCGTCTTCGGGTCAAGAGGTTGAACGTCAAGTCGGCCATCAATTTGCTATGTGAGTTTGGGCAAATCACTCAACCTCTCTGAGCTCCAGTTGCTGCTTCTGTAAAAAGGAAGAGATTTCCTGTATCCTCAGAGGTCCAGACATTCTTACAGCCCTGAGTGACTGTCAGAGATGAAATCCTCCAAATCCCAGGAGGTGGTATAACACAGTGTGTGAATGGTCTGGGACTGAGACACGTCTGAGTCTGACCAATCACTTCGCCTTCTGAACCTCGGTCCCTCCACAGTACAATGAGGAGCTGATAACTGAGACGGTGCGTGGGAAGTGCTTGGTGCGCCTGGTGAGACTGGGGCTGCACGAATGCAGCAGCAAGGCTGTCTGTTTTGAGTCTTGCGCACGGGCATCTGGGTGCTGTTGTCCCCAGGGAGGCTGGCCCTGAGCACCAGGTGCCTAATCCTTGGCTGGGGACCCGGCCCTTGTTCTCTCGGATCATCTGACACCTGCAGTTCCCTCCCCCGCCCCGACCCCGCTACCCGCTCCTTCCTCATAAAAGCACTTCTGGACCAGCAGCTCCTAGTGGGGAGCCCCAGGCGGTCTGGGAGCGCTGGATGCATCCAGCTGCTGCGTCGCCATGACAACAGGAGGTAGAGGTAAGCTGTCTCCATGGCTTCAACTTTGCAGCTGTGGAGGGATCCAGGGCAGAGAAGTTCAGTATGTCTGGGCAGCCCTCCATCTGCTTAGGCTGTCTGATCAGGCGAGGCTGCTGTTCCCTGCAGGAACAGCCACGCCGGGAAAGTGTCTTGCGTGTGTGTGTGTGGGCAGGTGGCTGAGATTGTGGAGGAAGGCTGTCAATTAGTCAGTCTTATTTCTTTCTGGATGGTTCTGAGGCTTGGGATATCTACATCCCTCCCTGTATGAGGTAACCCCTGTGCTGTGCTTAGTCGCTCATTCGTGTCCGACTCTTTGTGACCCCCTGGACTGTAGCCCTCCAGGCTTCTCTGTCCATGGGGATTCTCCAGGCAAGTATACTGGAATGGGTTGCCATGCCTTCCTCCAGAGGATCTTCCCAACCTAGGGGTCAAACCCAGGTCTCCCGCATTGCAGGCTGAGCCACCAGGGAAGCCCTGGGTCCATGCTAAAACCTCCATGGGGAAGACAGACCTCATCTTGGCCAACACGGAGTGAGTTAACAGGCATGCAGCCTGGCCTGGAGTGGGAGCAGCTCCACCGTGTGTTAGCTCTTATCTACGGGCTCGACTTTCAGGATTCAGAAAACGAAGTTTGCTTTCCTGGCGGAATAGGACGTGTGTGTCTGTGCAGACACCTGTGTGTGAACATGTGTCTGTGCATACGTTCTCATGTAGTATGCGTATGTGTGCTCGTGTGAGTAGAGTTACATAAAACCCTGAAGCGTGTGTGGGCACATGTGAGACTAGTGTCAGTATTAGTGTGTACTCATGAGATTGCCTGTCCATGGACTTAGTCATATGTGTGTGTGCACGTGCCTGAGTGAGGCAGTGTGAGTGTGGGTATGCATAAGCAATTGTGAGTGTTAAGCAGTTGTGTGTGTGTGGTCAGGTGCACACATGTGTCGCGAGGGTCTGTGTGCCAGTCTCTGTTTGAGGGGCTGTGTGGGGTGGCCAGGGCACATGTACATGTTGTCTGTGTGGGCATCTGTGAGCACTGCGTGTGTGCACGTGTGCACCTGTGTGCAGTGATACGAGTGTAAGCTTATGGCTGTGTCTATCCCCGTGCTTTTCACGGTGTCTTTGTGCCTCTGTGTGCATGTGTGTGTACAGCCCTGCACGCTTCTTGTCCTCTGTGTGCCTGTTTGCTGTGATGCAGCCTCTGTGAGTGTCTCTATGTGTGCGTGTGGGGTTCTGAACACGTGTGTCTGTGAGTGAGAGAGGGTGCACTTGACTATGTCTCTATGTACGTGTGTGTTTCTATGGATGTGCACCTGTGTGCTTTGCAGTGTAAACTTAGTCATCTGTGTGTGTACACATGTGTTTCTGAGTGTGTGCACCTGTGAAGCACAGTACGCTTGGCTGTGTCTCTGTGTATATGTATGTGTTTCTTAGTGTTGCTATTGGGCTTGTTGGTCACTGTGTCCATTCGAGTGTGTCTCGGTGTGCACGTGAGGTGTCTCCGAATGTGCTTCTGGATGTTGCAGTGTGACGTTTGTGCATGGCTCCTGTGTGTGCGTGAGTTCCCGAATGTGTGTACCTAGAGTGGGGCCTTGTATCTTTTCACATGTCCCTGGGTGTATGATGTGTGTTTCGTGTGCTTGCCTGTCTGTGGGGCAAAGCAACTTCTGTGTGTGTCGCGTGTGTATATGTGTGTTTCTGAACACATGCGTCTGTGCAGGTGTGACTCGGTGTCCGCAGGGCTGATAAGGTGCTGGGCGGGGGGGGCGGCTGTAAACACTGCTGAGAGCGTCCAGACAGAACGCATCTCTGAACCTTTAAACGCTGCTCTTCCGTGTGCTCTGCACGTCTGCACTGTGCTCGCGTGTGTGCCCGCCGAGTGTTGATTCAGCGATCGGTGGCGCCAGCTCTGAGCAGAGTGTTGGGGTGTCGGATGTTCATTTTCTCAGGCGCCTTTGCTCTGAAGCTGTGTCTTCCTCTGCCCCCCAGCTCCCTCAGCCCCCAGGACAACCCATGTCTCCCCCGCCAGAAGCCTGTACTTAGGCCAGTCACTGAACAGACTCGCAGATGTTCAGAGCACAGGTATAATTTTAGGCAGAAGGTCTGAACATAGGCAGCCTAGAATGCACTGAACATTTCAACAGCAGTGTTCCTAATTAAGAGCAACTTGTTTTCCTTAAATAAACAAATCAAGTGAGAAAAGAGATTGCCCGAGATTAATGGCTCCCTGGAGCAGGTCCAGATGTTGGGAAGGTGAGGATGGGGATCCCCACAGACTGCCAATGTTGCTGCTGGGGTCTTCCAGATTTTGACCAGGAGTTGATGTCACAGGGGCTGCAGAAGCTGGTGAGGCGAGCAGGCCGGGGCAGTGTGAGAACCCTTTCTGAGGTTTGCCTAGTGTTTGGTTGTTGGGGGAAACACATCCCTGGCCCCAATTCCTCCCCCATCCCTGTATCCATGCTCTTAGCCATGAGATGTGGCTGTTCTTCCCACTCAAGAGGCAGGCAGGGTCTGTGCTTCTCATCTTTCACTTTCGGTTTGGCCTTGTGTCTTCCTCTGGCCCGAAGTGATAGAGTGTCCTTTCCAAGCTTAGATGTCCAGGGGCCTTGCATGTTTCTGCCATGGCTGGGAGAAGGGCTGCACCAAGGTAGCTGCCCTCCTCCCCCTAGCCTGGCCCCAGAATGAACACATGTTGAACTACCCTTAGCCCAAACCTCAGTGAAGAGTCTAGCTCAGCCATGCTCCAGTTGGCCACTAACAGATCAACTAATTAAATCCTTATATTACTGGGGCTTTGTGGTTGTTCGTTACACACCATTATTGTGATTGTAGCTAACTGATGCAGTTACCAGTGCTCTGTATTTCCTGCTCCTGTGGGACCCCTGGTACTCATTCAGAGATGCACCATGTACTTCTCACCATGGATACCCCATTCCTACCTGGATCTCTGCTCATCCCAACATCAGCAGTGTTAATAATAATAATAACAGCTAATGCTTATGGAGTGCTTACCAGATACCAGATACCATGCCAGAGGTTTCATACAACTACTCTCTGAGATATTTCTGTTATGACTTCTGTTATAACCTGTGAGGCTCAGAGAGATGATTTGACAACTCAGGAGAGGCACCGCTGGAATTTGCACTCAGATCACCAGATGTCAGAGACCATGCCTTTAACCACGACGTCGTCTTGCCTCCCCAATGCTAGCAGGCATGCTTGCCATTCTTGGGAAGCAAGCACATACTTGACCTTCGAGTTGGCTCACCTGGAGGTTAGGTAGGCAGGAATGAATTAGATCACAGACATGAGAAGCGTCTCTTTGGTTGAGGGGAGATTTGTTCAATCTCTCATTCACGTATTCGTTCTGTATTGAATGTCAGGATTTGCTGATGCTCAGCATTTGCTCCGAGTCTTCTAAGAGTCATACTTTGTCCCGGGCCTTGAAGATACAGAAGTGGCAGACCCCAATCCTGTCCTTGAGGACCTTACAGTTTGGGGAGGAAGCAGGAGGCCCTGGTTCTGGAGGCAGATTAGACTGGAGTCCAGCCCAGCTTCCCGATTACTATCTGAGCCCCACATTCCTTGAGTCTTGGGTTGAGGACAGAAGCTTCAGTTTACCACCTTGCTGCTGCTGCTGCTAAGTCGCTTCAGTCGTGTCCGACTGTGTGACCCCATAGACGGCAGTCCATCAGGCTCCCCCATCCCTGGGATTCTCCAGGCAAGAACACCGGAGTGGGTTGCCATTTCCTTCTCCAGTGCATGAAAGTGAAAAGTGAAAGTGAAGCTGCTCAGTCTTGTCCGACTCTGTGCGACCCCACGGACTTAGGAAATACCATAAGGAAGGCACGTGCCTCGGTTTGCTCGTCTGTAACATGGCGATGATAGTGACAGCGCCTCCTCCCAGAGGTGTTATGAGTATTTACTACGTAAGCTCAGCCCGTCAGCCCTGGGCATTGTGAAAGGGGGCTTTGGCTGAGGTGGCACAGGTTGGTGACAGAGCTGAGGTCAGGAGCTGGGCCTTCTGCACCCTGACCTGTGACAGGGGCCTCAGATCCCACGCTGCTTCACACGTGGCCGTATTCGTCTCTTACTGCTGCTGTGACAAGTGACCACAAGTACAGGGACTTAAAACAGTGTGAACTTATTCTCATTGCTAGAGATTAGAAGTCTAGAATGGGTCAGCAGGGCTCCGTTCCTACTGGACTCTCAAGGGGAGGAACATTTCCATGCCTTTTCTATGGCCTGGAGGCTGCCCACATTCCGAGGCTGGTAGCCCCACGTCGCTCTGACCTCTGCCTCCACGGTCATATCTCCATCTCTGACTTCTGAATTCCCTGCCTCCCTTATTAGATGGGCTTCTCTCATAGCTCAGTCGATAAAGAATCTGCCTGCAATGCAGGAGACCTGGGTTCGAGTCCTGGGTCAGGAAGTTCCCCTGGAGAAGGAAATGGCAATCCACTCCAGTGTTCTTGCCTGGAAAATCCCATGGACAGGGGAGCCTGGCAGGCTACAGTCCATGGGGTCACAAGAGTTGGACACGACTTAGCAGCTAAACCACCGCCACCACCTTATTAGATGGCACTGGGCCCCCTCAGATAATCCAAGATAATCTCCCCATCTCAAGATCTTTAACTTACTCGTATCTGCAAAGCCCTTTTTGCTATGTAGGGTAACATCACCATAGGTTCAAGGAATTAGGGCATGGATATCTTTGGAGAGTAGTTATTTGGCTACCAGGCTTCCCTGATGGCTCAGATGGTAAAGAATCTGCATGATTTGATCCCTGACTCAGGAAGATCCTGACCCAGGGAGCATGGCAACCCACTCCAGCATTCTTGCCTGGAGAATCCCATGGACAGAGGAACCTGATAGGCTACAGTCCATGGGGTCAAAGAGTCAGCCACAACTGAGCAACTAACATTTTCACTTCTTTTTCTTTATTTGGCTACCACGATGGAAAAAAACAAATGAATCATTCCACATTCATTGATTCAACACATATTTATTGAGTGCTTAGGTGCACCAGGCTTGAGTATTTCCTGGGCATCGACCATGTACCTAGGTCTATCTAGGTCCTGAAGATGAAGTGTTGAGCAAACAGACAGAGGCCCTGCTGTCCTGGGGGGTGATTCCAGGAATCGGAATCAGAACAGAAATGCATAAATAAATAACTGAACAGCTTAAATTTAAATAGTGATGAGTTCAGTGAGGAAAACACAGCAGGTGATGGAGGTGGTGTCTTCTAACAGCCCCTGTCGGGGTCCTCTGCATCGAGGAACCCTCCTCCCCTACCCCTTCTGGTCTGGGGGCGGGCATGGTCCTCCTCTGCGGCCAGGCCCTGGGTGCTGCACTTCCCACCCCTCGTGGCTTCTCTACACTCTGCCCGCCATCGTAACTGCCCTTGGTCACCCCACTGGGGTGAGCCGTCTGTTGCCCACCGGCCCCTGATCAACACGGGCGCTTGATGTGCCAGGAAATGTGCCCTGCTCTTTTTGTGTTTTCACTCATTGATCCTCACAACATCCCTCCAAGGCAAATGCTCTTTTACCCTCTTTCTCAGGTAAGGCATATAGGCACGTTCACAGCATCTTTATTCACAATGGCGGACAAGTGGAAGCAACCCAAGTGTCCGTCGACATGGGATAAAGTGTGCTCCATCCATGCCGTGGAAGATTATTTAGCCTTAAAGAGGAGCAAAATTCTAACACACACTAAAACAAGGATGAACTCAAAGATGTTCACGCTGTGAAATAAGCCCGACGCAACAGGACAAACACTGTATCGTTCCACTTTGACTTTCTTAAAATAGTCGGGTTCAGAGAGACAGGAAGTAGAATGGTGGTCTCCGGGGGCAGGTTGCGGGGAGAAATGGGGAGTTGGTGTTCAATGGGATCGAGTTTCCATTTGGGAACATGACTGTTCTAGAGATGGATGTTGGTGATGGTCGCACGACGCTGTGAATGTACTTAACACCACTGAACTGTACACTTAGAAGTGGTTAATGTAGGAAATTTTATGTTGTGTATGACATCACTGACTTAACGGATATGAGTCTGAGCAAACTCCGGGAGACAGTGAAGGAGAGGGGAGCCTGGCGTGTTGCAGGCTATGGGGTGGCGAAGAGTCAGACACGACTGAGCAACTGAACAGCAACAACAATAGATTTTGGCAGGATGAAAACAAAGTAAATAAGTAAGTTAAAAGTCTAGAGAGGACTTCCCTGGGGTCCAATGGATAGGAATCCACCTGCCATGCAGGGGACACGGGTTCAGTCCCTGGTCTGGAAAGATTCCTCATGCTGCAGGGCAGTTAAGCCCGTGGGCCACAGCTACTGAGTCCATGCACTCTAAAGCCCATGCTTCACAAGAGGAGAAGCTACTGCAAGGAGAAGCCTATGCCCCGAGACTAGAGAAAGCCTGTGCATAGGAATGAAGACCCAGTGCAGCCAAAATTGAATAAATAAATTAAAAAAAAATTTTTTTTTCTAAAGTCTGGAGAGGCTAAGATTGGAACTAAGATCTGACCCTGGAGGCCATGTTCTCTTCCCCATACAACATGGTCTCACCCTCAGAGCACTATGCACACCCAAAAGTGGGTGTGCAAGGAGAGTGTGAAAACACGCTGGGAGAATGTGGACTGGGGCTTTGCACGCAGCAAAGGGAAGACCTGAGGTGTTGAGGAACCCATGGCACGCTGGCACCATGCACTCCCTTTCATCAAGGTTCACCCACTGGTCTAATCAACAGATTTTTATTGAGCACCTACTGTATGCCAGACCCTGTGGCGAAAGTGAGGAGAAAAACAAGACCCCAACCTGCATATAATTACAACTTGAAGTAACTGCCAGAATTTAGGGCCTCTGAAATGAAGAATTCCTTGAGAGAGAGAAAAAAACAGCCCGGCTCTGAAGGATGAAGAGGATTGAGCAGGTGAAAAAGGCTGGGAAGATAGCAGAAGCAGCATGTGCAAAGGCCCTGAGGTGAGGAGAGTGGCATGAATCAAAGACACGGACACATTTCCAGACCAGGGAAGAGCTGGCACACAGCCAGTGGACAATCCTCAGGGCCTCGCCAGCCCCTCGAGTGCTTTGCTCTTTATCCTTCCAGCAGTGGGAGGCCTTGGACAGATTTTAAGTACAGGGAGTGAATGATTCTATTAAACCCCGACCAGAGCAATAAGAAGAAACTGCACCCCCACGTGAGGTGGGAGCCCATTGAAATGCCTACAAAGAGGGAGCTAGGCGGACTTCAGTGATTTCAGGATTTCAGCTTCATTATGCAAAACACACAGCTTTCCAGGGGAGAGGTAGGCTTGGCAAAAGAGAGTCAACAAATTAGTTTTTTAATCTGCTTTAAGTTGCTAAAACGCCCTGTCTCCCTTCCATTGTCACCTGACGGCCTGTGGGCTATTTTCACTTTTATCAGAGAATTTTTTTTTTTTTAATTAAAGGAGTTTTTCCTTTTGAAAAACAAATCCCAGCTGTGTTCTGATAAGATAGAATTAAAAACGGCATGGGGGGGGAAATGCCACAGAAAGCTCTGACTTTTCTCCTTCTGTATCTGAACTGATTTAAATAATAATTATATGTTTCATTTTGATGCAGCCTCTCCTCAGCCCTTCCTGGCCTCCCCCAAATCACCAGAGTGTACCAGCAGCTCCAAACATAGGATGCTTCTAAAACTCCCAACTCTTGGCCCCTAGAGAGAGAGAGATTGAGAGACAGCCCTATAAAAGACTGAGCTGCTGCTGCTGCTAAGTCGCTTCAGTCGTGTCCGACTCTGTGCGACCCCATAGACGGCAGCCCACCAGGCTCCCCCTTCCCTGAGATTCTCCAGGCAAGAACACTGGAGTGGGTTGCCATTTCCTTCTCCAATGCATGAAAGTGAAAAGGGAAAGTGAAGTCGCTCCGTCGTGTCCAACTCTTAGCGACCCCATGGACTTCAGCCTACCAGGCTCCTCCGTCCATGGGATTTTCCAGGCAAGAGTACTGGAGTGGGGTGCCATTGCCTTCTCTGGATAAAAGACCAAGAGTTCTGACCTAACAGCTTCAGGTTCAAGGCAAAAGTTGCTCGAATCCAAGTGCTGCCAATTCACAACAGTGTGACCTCAGGTAATTTATTTCAATCCCCTTAGCTTCTAACTGCGTGTGTGCATCCTGTGACCCCTTGGACTGTAGCCCACCAGGCTCCTCTGTCCATAGGATTCTCCAAGCAAGAATACTGGAGTGGGTCGCCATGCCCTCCTCCAGGGGATCTTCCTGGCCCAGGGATTGAACCTGGGTCTCTTATGTCTACTGCATTGGAAGGTGAGTTCTTTACCATTAGCACCACCTGGGAAGCCCTGGCTTCCCACTGCTGCTGCTGCTGCTGCGTCACTTCAGTCGATTCTCCAGGCAAGAACACCAGAGTGGGTTGCCATTTCCTTCTCCAGTGCATGAAAGGGAAAAGTGAAAGTGAAGTCGCTCAGTCGTGTCCGACTCTTACTACTCATACGTAAAATGGAAATAATGATAGGATTTATATTCGTTGGATCCTTCTGGTTGTAACTGACAGAAAGTCCAACTTAAATATCATGACACTCTTTTATTCTCAGGCAAATAAGGACGGTATAGGTTCATGTAACTGGCAACTAGCTTCAGGTTTGGCTTGATCCAGGAGTTTAATGGCGTCACAGGACATTCCCTCACTTTCTCTCTCTCCCTCCCTCCCAGTGTGTCTCTTTTTTTCCCCGTCCCAATCTCTTGACTCCTTTTCCTCAGTGGTGGGCTTTCCTTCTCCAGTGGGCTCTGACTATCTTCATCTCTGCACAAATGCCTACCAGTAACTCCATGATTACATAGTGTCAGCCCCAAGCCCTCCTCCCACCAGGTTTCCTGAAATCAGAGAAAATGACTATACTGTTCAGTCAGATTGAGGTCATATGGCCACCTTGGACCCTCCTCGGGTGGGGAGGGTGTGAATCAGCTCTTGTGGTTTCCCGAATCACAAAGACCAATAGCAGAAGCGGGATGGGTCCCCAAAGGATAATCAGGACCCAGTTAACCTGAGCAAAGGAAGTAAATGCTGGTCACACTAAAATGACCTTTCTACTGCTGTCACCTCAGAGGGTTGTTGTGAGGTGAAGATTAAATGATATTGATCATGCAAGGTGCTTGGTGCTGAGCCCGGCATGCAGTGTACACAGTAAACACTGTTCCTACTGCTGCTAAGCTGTTGTTGACACGTGATTGACATGTGATATCACATGTTATTGACATGTGATAATATAGGCCAGGGAGGGGCTCTGTGAGTACTGAGGGTGATGGGGGACGCCCATGACCAGATGACTCAGCCTCGGCACCCCACTGGCCCCTGGGAGTCTTGGGCCTGTCAATTCCCCTCCAGTTTTGGTTGCCAAAAGCCATCATTCCCTAACAAACCACATCTCACGGATCGCTTCACCAGCTAAAAGCTGGTGATGACTCAAAGGACGCAGGGAGGGGTGACAGATGCTGCTGGGGGCAGGCAGGTCCCCTAGGAGGGGCAGTGATGAGCCAGAAACCTGGGGGACCAGCTACAGGGAGCACCCACTCCCACCCAGCTGTCTCCCCACATCTCTCAATGGTCTTTAAGGTGTTATGCACAACCTCTACCTGCTTGTAAATGTTGGTCACCCAATTCAGGCAATTTTGAAACACCGGACAGAGCAAACAGGCATGCCTGTGGGCTCAGCTGGACCTCTGTTGTAAAGCCAGGTCTCCCCAACACGGGGGACACGGAGCCTGTTCTGTCTGAACCACAGAGAACTGGTGTTGGGGATGCCCTCGGAAGACGAGCCAGCCCTTTGCTCTAGAATCGGGTTGTGTGCCGCCTGCCTTCAGCGTCCCCCTGGATGTCCCCACAGGAGTTCCTTTTCATTCTGAGCCACACCATTCGTAACAGGCTCCGTGGATGGCTTCAGTGCGAACGACCGCTTAGAAGCAGTTCATTTTGCTGCCTGAGATTATTAATGTTCACTCTGATTTCCTGCTTTACTCTATTGATTTCCTGGGATAAACCTTTCTCTGCAGAGGCTGTGAAGGTAATTCAGCTGCCATCCCTCCATGTGAGGGAGGGTTGGATCCTGGCTCTCCCATCCCACTTCCTGCTGTGTGACAGAGGGCAAATCACCCCACCTCTCTGAGCCTTGATTTTCTCTTCTACGACCTGGAAGGGGGGTCCTCAGAGCTCCTGCCTCCTAAGGAGCTGTTGGTCACACGGGAGCCACTCACCAACCTCGGCTCCTCCTGTGCAACTCCAGCCCCGGTGACCTGGGGAAAGTGAGAGACACGCTCATGCTTCTTGTCTGTGTTTAACACCCACTCTATGGAAGGTTCTTTCCAAGCATCGGTTGCTGTTCAGTCACTCAGTCGTGTCACTCTTTGTGACCCCATGGACTTCAGCACATCAGGCTTCCCTGTCCTTCACCATCTCCCTGAACTTGCTCAAACTCATGTCCGTTGAGTCGGTGATGCCATCCAACCCTCTCATTCTCGGTCGCCCCCTTCTCCTCCTGTCATCTTTCCCAGCATCAGGGTCTTTTCCAATGAGTCGGCTTCTTTGCATCATGTGGCCAATGTATTGGAGCTTCAGCTGCAGCATCAGTCCTTCTGATGAATATTCAGGGTTGATTTTCTTTAGAATTGACTGGTTTGATCTCCTTGCTGTGTCCAAGGGACTCTCAAGAGTCTTCTCCAGCACCACAGTCTGAAAGCATCAGTTCTTTGGCACTCAGCCTTCTTTCTTGTCCAACTCTTACATTCGTACATGACTACTGGAAAAATGATAGCTTTGACTATATGGACCTTTTTGGCTCACAGCAGCCCTGAAGTTTGTGGCCTTATATCATTCTCCTTATTTACAAATGAGGAAACTGAGGCTCTGAGAGGAGAAGGGATCTGCCCAAGGTCACACAGTTAGGGGATGCCAGAGCTCAGATTTGAACTCTAGCGTGCCTGCATCTCGCACCCCTGGCTCTTGAGAGGGGCGCTACCTTCTATTGGAACCAGCTGCATTCACAGAAACTCATGGGCACCAAGGACCCCTTAGCAATGGGCTCTAGACCCAGCTCTGCTGCTAACTTGCTGCGTCACTTCAGGAGACTTTCTGGACCTCTCTGGGCCTTTGTTTTCTCAGCTCCTTAGACTCACATTGCTCCCTTCCAACCTCAGGGCCTTTGCACATGCTGTGCTCTCTGCCCGGCATGGGCCCCTCTCTGCCTCCAACCTTCTTTACCTGGTTAATTGCACCTCCACCTTCGGGTCTTGGGTGAAGCATGATTTCTGAGAATTCCTATGGAGTTCCCCTGGACCAGATCAGATCTCCCCCACTGTATGCTTTCCCAGATCCATCCCTGTCCTTCAGGGTTTGTGATTCCAGTGCTCCGTGATGATTTAACTAACCTATGTCGCCTCTGCCAGAATTGCCCACTTGAGGGGGATTGGGGAGTCAGTTAGATCTCTTCCCACACCCACACTCCAAGCCTGCCATATATTTACAGCAAAAGGTTGTGGTTATTAACTGAAACTTAAAAAGAACCCTTAGGACCCTCAGATACTGGTAGGAGTATGAATTAGTACAACTGCTTTGAAAAACTGCTGTGCTATATTTTCTTACATGGCATGATACATCCTCTAATCTGCTATTCTACTTTGAGATATAGACTCAATAGAAATGAGGATATATGTTCTTTTTATACATGTAGTAGTCGTAAGCATGAGAAGCCAGAAACTACCCAAGTGTCCATTATAGTAGAATAGACAAATAAAATGAGGTCCCGTCATAACATGGAGTAGTACACAGCAGTGAAAATGAACTGGCTACAGCTTCGTGCCACAAATAATGCCCAGCAAAAAAATCCAGACACAAAAGGGCAGGTGTGTGTGCATGCCTGCTAAGTCACTCGGTTGTGTCCAGCTGTTTGTGACCCCTATGAACGGTAGCCTGCCAGGCTCCTCTGTCCATGGGCAAGAACACTGGAGTGGGTTGCCATGCCCTCCTCCAGGGAATCTTCCCAACCCAGGGATCAAACTCGCTTCTCTTACGTCTCCTGCATTGGCAGGCAGATTCTTTACCACTTGCACAGCCTGGGAAGCCTGTGGGCATATACTATACAATATGAATTACACAAAGCTCAAAACAGAAGCTAAGCTATAGCGTTTAGGTGAAAATATGATAAAGTAAAGCAAGGAAGAAGTCATCAGGACGGTCACGACCTTGGGTGAGGAAGGAGGGAGAGGTGATTAGGAAGGAGCACAGAGGGGGCTTTGAGAAGCTGGCTTTTGTTTCTGGCCCTGGAAAGTGGTTACCTGGGTGTGTGTTCACTTTGCAATAACTCATCAAATTGTACATCTTCATTTTGTGTTTTCTTTTGTCTGTGGGTCACGGGTCTCATGGAAAGACCCCCTGTACCCACCGCAGATAATTACCTCTCGGGGGGAAGTGCCGCCTAGACCACGCTGCCTTGGTTTACGCACAGGGAACATTTCTGTCATCCTGTTTAAGCAAAGGTTTCTCTACTCTCCGCGGCATGGGGTGTGTCTCTCTATCCTGCAAGCCCCCAGGACTCCAAGTTTACATGTGTGGAAACAACCCAGTAGCTTTCTGTTTTGGCATGGAGGCCACCTGGCCAGAGAACACAATTATCCCCTTTTTCTCAGACCTTGATAAGCATGGGGTGAGGGTTGATGGCCCCAGAAGAAAAAAAAAAAAAGAAAGAAACTAGGAAAGAAAGAGAAAAACAAAACCTGAGAAGCGTTTTCAAGTTTCTAGTTTTGCCGGCTACCAAAAGACAGGGCATCAGCTGTCCTGGGTGGAGGGTCAGATAACACAGCTGGGGCAGGGCTCAGAATGAGGACCAGGGCTCCGAGGTGGGGCAGCCGAGTGCCCGGCCCTGGGGAGGGGCTGGCCCCCCGTCCAGGAGAGCTAGGTCAGCAGACTGACTGCCCCAGATCTTTTCCAGCCACCCTGACCTCCGTTTCCGTGCAGATAGGAGGGTGGTCCTGGGCCCTCCTCTTGAACCTGAACCTTAGCTAGAGAGCAGAAATACCGTGATTTGTGTTTGTCCTTGGAGCTTGAGAGGGCTCCCCTGGTGGCTGAGATGGTCAAGATCCCACCTGCAATGCAGGAAACTCCGGTTCAATCTCTGCGTTGGGAAGATCCTTTAGAGAAGGGAATGGCAACCCACTCCAGTACTCTTGTCTGGAAAATTCCATGGACAGAGGAGTCTGGATGGGCTAAGTCCATGCAGTCATAAAGACTCGGACATGAGGGAGTGACTTCCCCTTTTAGAGCTCAACACGGGATATATCAGGTCTTCCGCATGCTTCCAGAAGCCTGGCTGATGGTTTTGGGTTATTAACTCCCTTGATGATGAGCTTCATCCATTCATTTAGGAAATATTCATAAATCTCCTACTTACCATTCATTCAATAAACATGGATTGTGCTTACCTTTTTCTGGACTCTGCTAAGCATCAGGGATATGATGAGAGTGAGTAGCTGGTTTTGGTTTGCCAGGGATTTTCCCAGTTTAAGCACTTAACGTCTAAGTGTCCCAGGAACCCCTCAGTCCCCCGCAAACCTGGACGGTTGGCCCATGTGAGCAGGATGCTTCTGATGACCAACCTCGTAGAGCTCTCAGTCCAGTGGAGGAGGTAGGCAATTACAAACCAGTGCATCAGGAGGCCTGGGCTCCAAAGGAGATCTCTCATCCCAGTAGAGGGTTTCCAGGAAGGCTTCCTGCAGGAGGTGGCATCTGAACCAAGCCCTTCGAGAGGAGTAGGGCCAGGCAGAGCTGGAGAGTGGGTGAGGGAGAAAGACAGTATTCCTGATGGGAAAGAGAGCTAGAGGCTTGTTTTCAGAGGTGAATCAGGTGAACTGTGGCTGGTGGTAGAGAAGAGTAGGGTTGGGGAGAGGACCAAGGGAGAGGTAGGTCATGGATGACCTTTTGAGTTAGGGGGGCAATCACCTGGCATTTGGGAAACCTGGGTGGGAAGGGAAGGGAGAAGGGAAGTGAAAGCTCCAAATTTCTATCTAAAGATTGGCTGGGCTGCTGTGTAAAGCATGAAGGAGGAATTGACAGTGGAGGTGGGGGTGGGAAAGGGTTGAGAATGGCTGGAAAGAGGCTGTTGGGCAGGGCTCTTCACTGAAGCTTCCACATGCTCAGGCCAAGAGCCTCAGAGGCATCTTTGACTCTCATGCTTCATCGGCTGCCCCACAAGTGACTCTGAGTAAATCCAGCCCCTCCTCGCCATGGCCACCCCGTTCCTGGCATCCCATGCCCTTTTCCTCCACGGATCTTATCTTCTAATCTACCATGTGATTGGCACGTTGATTTTGTTTACTCTCTGCTTCTTCCCTCAAGAACAAGGTGTCCTCAGCCTCGAATCTATTGACATTTTGGACCACGTGATTGTTTGTTGTTGGGAGCTGTCCTGGGCAGCCTGGGATGTTTCAGCAGCATCCCTGGCCTCTGCACCCACTGGATGCCAGTAGTACCCCCCTTCCTGGGAGGTGACAACCTAAAAAAAAAACCTCTCCAGACTTTGACCAACGTCCCTGGCAGGGCAAGGGGGCAACATCGCCCCCGAGTCAAGACCTATCGCACAAGAATTTACGTTCCGTGAGGACTGAGATTTTTGTGCCCTTAACCGTGTTTCCCCGGCGCCCAGAATGTGAAGCCTGGCTCACTCATAGTAGTGCTCACTGAATGTTTGTTGAATGAATGAGCGTGAGATGATAGGGTCGGGGATGGGCTTGGAAAACTGTGAAGGGCTTGGGAGACGGTAAAGTGACTAGATCAATAAATAGAGCTACCTTTGTATTTATTATGGTGGTGATTCCAGCCCTCTTCATTATCCTTTCTGGGACTCATGGTCCATTCATCATATGACAGAGGAGGGGTCAGAGAGGTTAAGTGATGTGAGGAGGAAAAAAAAAAAAGTAGGAAATGAGTGGTGGAATCAAGCTTGAACCCAGATCTTTAGGAATCAAGCTTGAACCCAGATCTGTAGAAACCAAGTTCAGGGTCTTTTCAGGTGTCAGATACCGTCATATAATAACAACTGTTTATTGAGCGGTTGTTACATGCCAGGCTCTGGGCTTTGGATAGATCGCCTCGTTAAAGCCTCTGACAACATCGTGAGATTACTACTGTCATCCCGTTTTTACAAGTGGAGACTGTGAGGATCAGAGAGGTGGAGTGAGTTGCCCAGAGCCACACAGCCAGGAATGGAACAGAGCTACCTGCCTGGGAATCTGAGGCTGACTCCCCTTTCCCCTCTTAGTAATGGCTTCACCCCAAAGTGCTTTTCCTTTCCCTCTAGTCTGCAAAGGAGAAATGATCAAAGGATTCCCACTGACATGTTAATTTTCAAGGCTGCATTTTGAAGTGCCCTGCAAGGAGATTCTGTACATTTCACAAAGCCCCCTAGCCTCTTCCTGCTTAACCTCATCTCCCTGGCCCCAGTGCCTCTGTCTGATGCAGAAGGCTGTTGCTCTTAACCACTCTGCTCTCCTTCCCCTCCGATCGGATAGATTTTAAATAAATAATTTCAGGGATGTGTCATGAGCTTATCCAAGGGGAAAGACTGGCACATTGTAGGAACCTACAGGAAGGAGACTCAACTTATTTCACAGGGTCTCCAAGGAAGAGATGTGGAGACGGGGATGAGAAGGATGGGTGGGAATTAACCGAGCAAAGGAAGAGGGTGGAGAATATTTGTGGGTCAGGGGGAGCTCAGCTCGGGGAGATGGCGTGTTGCAGAGGTGCATCGTGCATTTGTCCAGCTGCAGTTCAGAAGCAGCAGAGGGAGGAGGTGCTGCAGAGAGAGATGGGCGGACTCGGATGCCATAGTGCATGCTTGGGAGTGGATCCCGGTCCTCTCTTTGGCCTTCCCTTTGGCAGGCTCTCTGCTAATCCTGTCCTGACCCTGGATCCAGAAGCAACACAGACTGCCCCCTCTCAGAGGCAGGCCCGAAGCCTGTTGTGGCTCGCCGTGGCCAGGTTGAGCAGACACGCTGGGCAGACCTCCGTGAGAGGCTCTTAAAAAAGAAGAGCCTGTTGTTGGAGCCGTGGACCAGCCTCCCTCTGCAGCCACTGGTCTGGCCCTGGGTCCTTGCCTCATAAACCCTCCTCTGATCTGAGTCTGTCTCCCGAGATGGGGCTCCTGGCCCCTCTGTGGCTGCCTCTCCTCCCCACCCTGTCCCCAGGGCTCAGCCTCTGCTGTGGGGGCCCAGCGTGGTCATGCTTCAAGGCTCCTCAGACTGTTCCTCACCGTATCACATGCTGTCTCCTAGGATTCTTGCTCAGCTGAGGTCCTGCTGATTGGTTTACTGGTCTAGCTACTGACATCCCATCTGCAGCAGGAGCGTTTGGGGCTGGATAACTCCCGGTTGTAGGGGGCTGTCTTGTGTGCCTGGTAGGATGTTGAGCAGCGTCCAATGCCAGGAACACCACCCCCTTCAATTGTGACAACCAAAAATGTCTCCGGGCATTGCCACGTGCCCCCTAGGGGACAAAATTGCCTCTAGTTAAGACCACTGGTTTAGATCAATCATAACACATTCCTTGGGAATTGGCAAATCGCTGCCTCCTTCCAAAGATAGGGGTTCTGTTATCCAAGTAGAGGGAAGGAGATATATATATACACAAGATATGTAATAGTGCATGCCATGCTTATTGCAGTAGAGAGTTTTTCCTTTTCCTTCCTCCCTCCCTCTGCCCCTCTGTCCCTCCCTTCCTCTGTCTTTTTCTTCCTTCTTTCTTCCTCCTTCCTTCTTCCTTATTCCAACAAAACTTTCTGTGCATTATTTATAAACACAGGCAGCCGAATCTGGCATGTGACCCTTTGGATACAGTTTACAGACTCTTGGAATTTATTTTAAAATGGCAACCACAAAAGAAAACCAAAAGCCTCTCTTCCTTGAGGTAAAATGGCCCCTTGTAAGGCAGGCACTGCCGTATTCACCGCCTTCTTTGTATAGTGTTATCCATGCAATAGATAGTAAATCCATTCTTTAAAAATTTTTTACCCTTTCCTCCCAATTTTTAAATCGCAGTAGAATACACATAAGATTTGCCGTCTTAACCACTTCTAAGTGTACAGTTCAGTGTATTCAGTACACTCATACTTTTGGGCTACCCCACTGTCGTCCAGCTTCAGCATCTTTGGAGAAATTCTCAAGTTGCTTGGCCAGAGGTGGATGAGCCAGGATCGCCTGGACACGCCCTCTCAGTTTATATCTGGGGACACTGATACCCAGAGCAGGGAAGGGACTTGCCAGGAGACATCACCAGTTAGAATCAAAGTCAAGATTAGAACCTAGGGCTCACTCTGCCCAGGCCCCCTTCTTTGTGGCTGCCTCCACCCTCCCCCCAAGGAATGGGGGTCCAGAATACCTTGCACACAAAGACGCCACATAAATATTTAGTGACCATGCTGGCCAGGGACTCCACCGAGGTGCTCCCTGGGGTAATTCGGTTCCCTCTCTAATCTCTGAGAGGTTGGGAGATGAAAACCTACTCCAGAGGCTAATGGCCAATTAATTACTTTATTTGGCCAGATAACACATCTCATCTTTTTTTTCTAGAAATTCCTTCCCCCCTCCCTGCTCCCACCACCACCACCACCAAGGTCTGATCCCTTCTTTGCAACAGCTCTCCTTACTCTCTCCGCACCCTCCCCTGCCCACCACGGGACACCAGACAGCGGGACGGCTGCTCTGCGATAAGCGGGCCATCGATCCCCTTTCCGCCCTCCTGTACCCGTCTCAGGGTGTCTGGGGAGCCTCAGTTACCCTCACAATAACAGCATTTAGCCAGACCCTCCTCCTCCGGGATGCACAGAGGCATTAATTGCAGGGAGAGTAAGAGAAAGAGGGGAAACAAAACCCAGCAAGACTGCCCATTCCGAAGGTGACGCAGTGGGAGAAGGACCCCTGGCCAGCTCTGATTTCTGAGTTGTGTTTTTTTTTTTGAAAGTGCCTCTGCATGGCTTGTTTTCTCCACTGGCGGGCTGATAGGGGACGGCGCCCAAGGCAGGACCAAGTTAGAGGCTCTGTTCAGACAAGCGAGGCAAGGGTCCACCCTGTGCTGGGAAGGGCAAGGGCCAGGAGAACAAGGGCTCTGTGTATTCATGGGCACCGGGATGGGAACCACAGGCTCCAGCCAGGTGCCAGATGCCCTCAGAAATCCACGAGGCTGGAGAAATACTGGGTCGGGTGGCATCGGTGCTGGGTAATCGAGATAGCCGTGAGCAGAGATTTTTTAAAGTGAGCTGCATTTGGGATGATGACAAATTCCCCCTCTTGGTGGCCAAGTCTGCTGGGGATGAAGGTGGGACTCCCAGGAATGAACCAAGCCCACCCAGGAGGCTGAGGGGAGGGCTGGATGTTCCTGCCCTGGAAACATGAAAGAGCCTAGGGAAGGAGTGGCAAGCTCAGATGTCCTTGGGGGCCAGGCAGGTGACCTGATGCAGGCCCCATGGGACTCAGTTTGCCATGGTTGATCACTGAGATAGGTTCAGCTCCCAGCTCTTCAGCTTGCTTAGCTGAGTCACCTCGGACCAGTGGTTTTAATCTTCATGCCTCAGTTTACCCATATAGGAAACTGAGTCAGTGCTAGTACTTACCTCATTGAGGCCATTGCAAGGGTGACATAACACACACTTAGAAGCAGCAATGCTGGTTTATCTTTCAGAAGCAGGACCTCTGGGTTTGCATTCCAAAGCACCAAATCACTAATGGTTGGCCGTGAACTCAAATTGGAAAATGAACAAGAACAGCCTGTCCCCTGGCTCTCTGCAGCCCACAGCCCACGGGCTGCCCTGGCACCACCCTCTAGCCAGGGGTTTTGGACAGACCTGGGCTGTCTCTCCCGCTGCCTGGTTCTTGACCCTGGACAAGTGGCTTCCCTTGTCTGTATTGTGTTTGAAACATCTATGGTATCAGTAGGAGCCTGGAGAAAGCGATGACTCACTCAGATTGGGCAGCAGACGAGAGTCTATGAAGGCGGACGGTGTGCAAAGTGGGGGAATCACAGCGGATGGTGCCGCACTCCAGGGTTAGTGCCCGAGGGGAGCTGTTACCACCTCTAGTCCTGAAAAGGCAAAGTGCAAGAGAGGTGGCAGAAGCCCAGAGCAAAGCGTGTGGAGAGGGATCGGGTCTTTGGTGGAGGGGCTCAGCCGACCCTGGCGACTCCACAGAGAGAGAGGGACTGGGGGAAGGAATGCCCTGCCCATTTTATACCTACTTTCTCCTTGCCTGCCCTCACATTGGCCTAACTCAAGTGGAAGTCAGACAGCCTGTGGGTGTGGTTCATGAAGACCACCCTAACTAAGGCAGAGTGCGGGGTGGAGAAGGGGAGGAGTCGACGTGGGGGCAAATGAATGACAGGTGATGCCACCACCCTCCTGGATTCTGGAAGGTTTTCCTTAGCCAGCTAACAGGTGATGCTAACACACAGTTGGAGCGACAGGCTGAAGGTATTCTCATTGTTTTCGCAGGAGGGAAGGCAGGGGCGCTGGAAGGGAGAGTGGAGAGTCCCTCTGTGTGTCCT
This sequence comes from Bos javanicus, assembly GCF_032452875.1. NCBI lineage: Eukaryota > Metazoa > Chordata > Mammalia > Artiodactyla > Bovidae > Bos > Bos javanicus. Next base: position 65,279,989 of record NC_083884.1, on the reverse strand, counting down.
CAGAGTATGTGATCGGCCCCTTAGAGATGATAAAGGGTGTGTGTGCTTCCTATTGCTGCTGTAACAACATCAACTCAATGGCTTAAAACAACACACATTTATTCTCTTATAGTTCTGAAGCTCAGATGTCCAAAATGGGTCTCCTTAGGATAAAATCAAGATAGGGTCAGGGCTGTGTTCCTTCTGGGGGTGCTAGAAGAAATTGTTTCCTTGCCTTTTCCAGCTTCTAGAGGTTGCCCACATTCCTTGGCTCATGACCCCTTTCTGTTGTCAAAGTCAGCAACCATATCACTCTGGTCTCAACTTCTGATGTTGCATTTCCTGGTTTGACCTCTCACCTCTTGCCTCCCTCTACTAAAGACGCATGTGATGGTGTTGTGCCCACTGGATAATCCCCATCTCACGACCCTTAACTGCCAGGTTTCTTTTGCATGTAGAGTAAGAGTCGTAGGTTCCGGCGATTAGGACATGGTCATCTTTTTGGGGGGTCTTCACTGTGCCCACGACAAAAGGGTTCTAGGAAGCTTCTCAGAGGGGAGGTGTGTTCCCACCCCCATGCCCAGGAATTCAAAATCCCCTCCATTAATGTATCTTTTTTAGAGGAATGATCTCCCCAAACTCCAGCATTTCTTGATCTACCTTCAGAGAACTCCCCAGAGCTGCATGTTCCTCTTAAAGTGGCTCTTCTATCAACTCACTATTTTATTCAGCTTCATCCTAAGTGATAATATATGTAAAATCAAGGTTTGATGTTCACTTATAAATTTTCTAAGTATTCCCATTTAAATAATTACGTAACTATTGACATTTTAGGGGAGGTTGATGTGTGAAGCACCTACGAGTGCCTCGTGGAATACTACGAGCATGTGAACACCCCACGGCAGAGAATTCCGGATTGCCACAGGGAAAGGCGACTAGGCTTCCTAGATGGCAAATTTGCCCCGATTCCCAGCCTGCTGCCTGCATTAGTCAAGGTTCTCCAGAGAAACAGAACCGAAGAGAGAGACAGACGTGTTATAAGGGATCGACTTAATTTCAGAAGCTTTGAATCTCAAGGTCTGCAGTTAGAGAGCTGGACACCCAGGAGAGCTGATGGTATAAGGTCCAGTCTGAGGCTGAAGGCAGAAGACAGACATGGTGTCCTAGCTGGAAGACACTCAGGCAGAGAGTGACTTCTCCCTTAGGCCACCTTCTCATGTCGTATCTCCTTCTCTGACGCTGACCCTCCCACCTCCCTCTTCTAAGGACCCTTGTGATAAAGTTGTGCCCACTGGATAACCCCAGGTAATCTCCCCATCCCAAGACCTTTAACTTAATCGTATCTGCACAGTCCCTTTTGCCTGTAAGGTAACAGAGTCAATGGTTTTAGGGATTAGAACATGGGCATCTTTGGGGGAGGGGGTCTTCATTCTGCCCACGACAAAATGGTTCTAGAAAGCTTCTCAGAAGGAAAATATCTTCCCGTTGCCATGCCCAAGAATGAGGGCCACATGTATTGGGGAGCGCAACCTGCTTTCCTCAGCTATGGATTCATATGTTAATCTCATCCAGAGACACCCTTTCAGGTACACCCAGAATCGTGTTTGACCAAATGTGTGGGCACCCAGGCACCGTCAAGTGGACACATAAAATCAACCATCGCAGTGATGTTGTGAAAAGAAGGCTGAGAGGGGAGTGAAGAGACCTAGGTGTGGGTTCTGGATCTGCTGTGTGATGTTAGCCAAGACTCATTCTTTCCTGGGGCCTCAGTTTCCAAATCTGTACGATGCGGATGACCCCTAAGGTTCCCTCTTGCTCAGACATGATGTGGTTTTGCTCTTAGCCCACTGTATGTTAATAATCAAACACTGGAAGATGAGACAGGCTAGTTTTGACAGGGATGCCTAGAGTATGCGGTGCAGTTGGAGGCACCAAAGGACTCTATCCAACCCCAGAGCCAGCATGACTCATTCTTCCTGGACCTCACCTGGCACCATATGCGCACATAGGTCATGGCTGTTAGTGGGGAGATTGTTTTATTCGGTCTTGTAGCCATCTCACCAGGCCTAGAATAAGGACTCGGTATATTATCTGGTTGCTGAAGACTAATTGAATGATAGAAGAAAGGTCAGCATGATGTGTGAGATAATGCCAAGATGTCAACACACACCGAAAGGCCCCTCATAGGACTGGAAACCCTCATAAATGAGTGGTGAGTGTACCGACCTGGGTAAATCCTAGAGCCACTGCTTAGGAGGAGCTACATGACCTTGAGCAAGGTACTTCAGCTGTCTGAGCCTCAGCATTCTCATGCATACAGTGGGGATAATAGTAGAACTGAATCATAAGTTTGAAAGGTGTCTCAAACTTTGAGACACCTTTGACTGGTGTCTCAGTGGTAAAGAGTCCACCTGCCCCTGCAGGGGTTGCAGGAGATGCGGGTTCAATCCCTGGGTCAGGAAATCCCCTGGAGAAGGAAATGGCAACCCGCTCCACTGTCCTTGCCTGAGAAATCCCATGGACAGAGGAGCCCAGGGATTGCAATTCACTGGATCACAAGAGCTGGACATCACTTAGTGGCTGAACAACAACAACAACCTATGCAAAAGGCACAGCCCAGTTGGAGAAGGCAATGGCACCCCACTCCAGTACTCCTGCCTGGAAAATCCCGTGGACGGAGGAGCCTGGAAGGCTGCAGTCCATGGGGTCGCTGAGGGTCGGACACGACTGAGCAACTTCACTTTCACTTTTCACTTTCATGCATTGGAGAAGGAAATGGCAACCCACTCCAGTGTTCTTGCCTGGAGAATCCCAGGGACGGGGGAGCCTGGTGGGCTGCCGTCTATGGGGTCGCACAGAGTCGGACACGACCGAAGCGACTTAGCAGCAGCAGCAGTGCCTCACACTACTTCAGTTCAGTTCAGTCGGTCAGTCGTGTCCGACTCTTTGCAACCCCATGAATTGCAGCACACCAGGCCTCCCCGTCCATCACCAACTCCCAGAGTTCACCCAAACTCATGTCCATCGAGTCGGTGATGCCATCCAGCCATCTCATCTTCTGTCGTCCCCTTCTCCTCCTGCCCCCAATCCCTCCCAGCATCAGAGTCTTTTCCAATGAGTCAACTCTTCTCATGAGGTGGCCGAAGTATCACACTTAGTTAGTGCTCCATAAATATCAGCAACAACAACGTGGTTTTTTTTTTATCTTTTTATTTTGTATTTAAGTCTAGCTGATTAACAATGTTATGAGAGTTTCAGGTGAACAGAAGGGACTCAGCCATACATATACATGAATACATTCTCCCCCAAACCCTGCCTCCCACCCAGGCTGCCACATAACATTAAGAGTTCCATGTGCTATGCAATAGATCCTTGTTGGTTATCCATTTTAAATATAGTAGTGTGTCTAAATAGAAATGATACAAATGAATTTACAAAACAGAAAGAGACTCACAGACATATAAAATGAACTTAGGATTGCCGAGGGAAGGGCTAGTCAGGGAGTTTGGGATGGTCATATACCGCTGTTCTTACTGTTCCCATTCTGCCTCCCATGCTAGTTGTCTGGGGAAGATGTAGATGATCCAGTCAAAGCCCATGCCTTTCCTGGGCCATTCAGGGGATGTAGGGAACTGTTGTTGACCCCGTGTACGAGGAGGCATGTTAGGTTCTTTGAAATCGACATTGAGCACCCTCCCCGATGCAGCACTCCCTTCCCCATCATTCTGCATCAGCAAGCCATCTGTGCCGTTCAAATATTGTTCAAATGTAATATTTCTGAAACTATTTTTAAGATGCTTCCTAAATGCTTGCCAAAACTCTTAACGGTCCCACGTGAACAAAAAATAAAATCGTTCGTCAGCTTTGCATTGTGGAAATAGACTGTCAGATGGAGAGAAAATGAAGTCAGTTGATTCAGTGCACCCCAAAGAGGAGGTGGAGGTGCTGGGTGCATATCTGACTGTGCCCTGGTCGCCCAGGTAGCCTCAGAATGGTCATGCAGCATCCCAGAGATGCTTCCTCCCCTGAATGATGCGTTATTCACAGGGTAACCAATCGGGACAGCTCAGCACCCATGAATGGTAGCTGTTAAAACTGTCTAAAAAGATACTTGTGAAATGGCCTTCCCAGATGTTAGTTTTCCCGTAAGCTGGACTCGGAGAAGGCAATGGCACCCCACTCCAGTACTCCTGCCTGGAAAATCCCATGGATGGAGGAGCCTGGTGGGCTGCAGTCCATGGGGTAGCTAGAGTCGGACACGACTGAGCGACTTCACTTTCACTTCTCACTTTCATGCATTGGAGAAGGAAATGGCAACCCACTCCAGTGTTCTTGGCCTGGAGAATCCCAGGGACAGGTAAGCCTGGTGGGCTGCTGTCTATGGGGTTGCACAGAGTTGGACAGGACTGAAGCGACTTAGCAGCAAGCTGGACTCAGTAGTAGAGGGATCAGGGGATGAATTTTGGGTGGATTTGAGCAGAGCCTTTCTAAGAATGGGTTGCAATCCAGCCCTGTCTGTCTACTTGAGGAGCCAGCACATTTAAGAATCTGGCTCGACAGATTGCTGAATTCCTTTGAAGCGGGCAGCTGTGGGTGGTGGGTATCAAGGAATCTATTTAAGGCCACAAATTCAGGTGCACCGGAAGCATCCATTTTCTTCTATCTCTTTGAGTGAATTCAGATTAGACTTGGAGTCTCTACTGGGTTGCAGGAGACTTAATTTTCATCATCACTGGGTCCACCTAGTCACCATCAAAATCCATTCATCGATCTGGTCTGTCTCCTCCAAGTCTGCAAACATGCTGCTTCTGGGCCAGGCTAGCAATCTGTGCCTAGGTCGGTATTTCTGGCATTAAGAGTCCACCCACTCCCCTTGGGCCTCTGCCAGGACCTGTTTTCCACTTCTGGTCTGGTTCCCTGTCACAGAAAAATTGTTTCCGCCCACCCAACCTCCTCTCCAAGACCCCCCTGCAGGCCCATCAATGAGCTTTCAACCGGGTTTGCTAATAAACAGTTTTAAGATTGAACGAGGCTCCCAGATGTTTCACTCTGGCTTGCTATATTTATTTAATTAATAGGCTTTATTTGAGGAACATTTTTATTTGGCTGTGCTGGGTCTTAGTTGCAGTATGTGGGATCCTTAGCTGGGGCAGGTGGGATCAAGTTCCCTGACCAGGGGTGGAACCTGGGCCCCCTGCACCTTGGAGCGTGGAGTCCCAGCCACTGAACCCCCAGGAAAGTCTCTGGGGGAGGGAGCATTTTTAAACTTACAGAAAGATTGAACAGAAAGTACAAACAGTTTCTATACACCCTTTCAACACACCCCCACCCGCCTCTGCCCAGTTCCCCTGGAAATTAACATCTTGTGTTAGTGTGGTCTATTTGTACAACTGGTGAGCCCGTACTGGTACATTATTATTCCCTAAAATCCATAGCTTATGCCAGAGTTCACTCTGTGCTGTGCATCCTGCGGCTTTTGACAAATGTATAATGACACATAGTCACCATTACGGAATCAGGCCGAATCATGTCACTGCCCTAGAAAAACCCTCTGCTCCATCCCTCTCTTCCTCCAACCCCTGGCTAACCACTGACCTTTTTACTGTCTCCATAATTTTGATTTTTCTGTGTTTTTCAAATCTTTAGCTTCCAAGATTTAAAAAGTGGAATATTTTGTATAAAAATCCAGATGTCCGATGCATGCTTAGTCACTCGGTCGTGTCTGACTCTTTAAGACCTCATGGACTGTAGCCCACCAGGCTTCTCTGTCCATGAGATTTTTCAGGTGAGAATACTGGAACAGTTGGACTTCCCTATAGCTCAAACGGTTAAGAATCCACCTGCAATGAAGGAGATCAGGGTTCGATCCCTGGGTCAGGAAGATCCTCTGGAGAAGGGGATGGCAACCCACTCCAGTATTCTTACCTGGAGAATCCCATGGACAGAGAAGCCTGGCGGGCTACGGTCCATGGGGTCGCAAAGAATCGGAGATGACTGAGTGACTAACACACCCATACTGGAACAGGTCGCCATTTCCTCCTCCAGGGGATCTTCCTGACCAAGGGATGGAACCCACGTCTCCTGTGTCTTCTGCATTGCAGGTGGATTCTTTACCCATTGAGCCATTGGGGAAGCCCCTAGATGTCCAGTATCTCTGAGAAAATTGATAATGTCCAAATGCAGATTCAGTCCCTAAGTCAGAAAGATCTCCTGGAGAAGGAAATGATAACCCACTCCAGTGTTCTGGCCTGGAAAACCCCATGGACAGAGGAGCCCGGTGGGCTACAGTCTAAAAGGTGGCAGAGTCGACATGGCTGAGTGACTAAGCACACAAACAAAAACAGGTGGCCGTGGCCTGGAGCTGGGTACCCAGTGCTGCCCCCTCCGAGGCATGTGGGGTCTCTCGTTGTTGTTTCTACATTAAATTACATGTGGCCCCCAACTCCCTTCCTTGGCCCCTGTGGGCATTTGAGTTTGCAGCCCCGCTCTGGCCTCCTACAAACACCAGAACAGCCTTTGACTCGTGGGCTGCTTCTATTTCCTGCCCTGCAAATGCATCCCTGAGACCAGGTGTCACAACAAGACCAGATACCTGCTTGAGGTGGGGAGGAGAGAACCATGTTAGGGAAATCACGCCCAAATTAAATCCTCTGAAAACTGTCCTGTCACCTGTGGGAGGCTCATCCAAGACCCGCAGACAGCCAGCGGGAGGGATGTCTGAGGCGGGAACGGGGTCAGCCAACCTCCTACACTTGGTAGGTTTCTTCTGCCTTCTCTGCACAGCCTGAACTTACCAGTGATCTGAGGCTGGGGGCCCCGGCGTGGGTTACGCACAATGTCCTTCAGTGGCCGCCACGGCACTGGGTCAATAATTTATGCTAATGCTGCAATTCACCCTACTGACCTCCTTCCTGGAGAGTGTCAGGGAACTGGACACCCAGAGATTAAATTGCCCCTGGAGGCGGAGGGGTGGGGGTGGGGGCGGAGGGAGTAGGTGGTGACAAGTGCAGAGAGAGGAGGAGGTTCAAGGCCAGAGCATCACTTGCCAAGACACAGGCAGAAATGAAGACAGCCTTTTAACTTGGCTTCAGGGTTTCACTTTAGGGAAGAACCTGAATCTCCAAGCCGTGAAATGAGAACCAGATTGATGTGAGAGTGCCTCTTCCCTCCTGCCTACAGCAAGCCCCTGAACAGTTTCCAATCAGAGTGTCTGGGACAGACTGAGGAGTGGTCAAGAGAGCACTGGAAGCAGAGTCCAGTTGCTCCCCTTCCATGCTGAGCGATCTTGGGCAAGTTGCTCTAGCTTCTGAGTCTTCATTTCCATCTCTGGCATGGAGACACTCACACACACCCACACACTCAATGAAGGCAGTAATAATGCTTATCTGTCGGGAGAATAAATGGGCCTGTCATGTCCCACGGGGTCCTCTGTATCTCCTCCCCACAGCACCAATGTCTTGTCATCTGCCCGAGTCATCATACACGAGCCCTTCCTCTTTCTCACTCTCTCTATGTTTATTCAGTCCACAGCAGTTCGTTTCCTTTTGTTTCATTTTCACCCACTGTCGTGTTGAAGGACACGTGAGTTGTTTCTCCAGCTTGGGGCCATAGGAAACAGAGCTGCTAGGAACATTCTCGTGCAAGTCTCTCAGTAGACAGAACACTCACTGCTTTTAGGCTTGTGCCTGGGAGTGGAATTGCAGGGTCATGGGCGAGGTGGATGCTTAGCTTTAACAGACCCTGCTGGTCCTCCCACCTGGAGCTCATCTTAGAAACACCTTCCCTGCCCACTTCAGCTTTCTCTCCAGAAGATCCATCTTCCAGCTCCACACTGAGCTGGTAACAGGAATTAGGAGACAGCCTAGCTCAGGACACCTAACCTTCTGACTCAGAGGTTTGGGGCAGGAGGGACATGGAGAGGATGGAGAGGGAAGAGGACCCACTCTCCTTTTCACTCAGCCTCTTTCTTTATCTCTTGGATTCTCCCATTTGCTAAGTTACTGAGACAAAAGTTTGGGGTTCATTTGAGGGGGTGGGGGAGACGTCTCCCAGACTTAACTCATCAGCATACCACCTTTGTGATTTTTGCCACATTTGTTACTTTTTCTTTGAATTGAATTGCTTTTTTTTTTTTTCTTTTAAATGAAAACTATTTACTTAAGAAGGTAACTTACCTGAGACTGTAAGTCAATATATGCCATGTGCTCAGTCGTGTCCCACTTTGCAACCCCATGGACTATGGCCCATCAGACTCCTCTTTCCATGGGATTCTCCAGGCAAGAATACTGGAATGGGTTGCCATTTCCTCCTCCAGGGGATCTTCCCTACCCAACCTGAATCTCTTGTGTCCCCTGCACTGACCGGCAGGCGGATTCTTTACCCTCTGAACCACTGTATGCCTCTGAAATCAATACAACTCTCCCTAAAGAGAGGCTGATGATTATAAACACTAAAAATAAAACAACCCAAAGTTGATCAGTTCCAGCCAGATACAGTTAATGTCCAGGGACTATGAGCCTGAGCCTCTCTCCGTACCTGTAAGGTACCGATTCCACGCATCTGGTCTTGGTATGATGGCGATGGGGACATCTCATGAATCTTATGGGTGGTCCCCACAAGGACATTCCTGCATTGTGATTCTGCTGGAGCTTCCACTCCTAAGCGAAGTCGTCTGTTAGGTTCAGCAAAGCCCTCAGACTTTCCGGGGAAGTGTTTGTAGCCCTTGGGGCCCTGCCAAGGTTAAGCGGAGAGAATGGTCCTGGAGAAATTCACTCGCCGTGTCATCTGCTTCCAGGCACTGACGCGAAGCCCTGTCTCACGGAGGGTAAGCAGGCTCTCCCCAGGGCGGCTGCTGTTAGGGAGGTGGTGATGTGCCGGGATCAGGGGTTTCCCCGGCAGACCCACCTGGGTTCCAAGCTCAGCTCTCCGCTCACTGTGTGTCTCGAGTGTCCGACTTCTCCTCTTTGGGTCTCAATTTGCTCTACTATAAATGGGAGTCCTCACTCCAATCTCCTCAGGTGGTGAGACTGATCAGAATAGATAATGCACAAAATACAACAGGCAGATATTTGATAGACAAAAAGCATTATTGTGGTTCTTCTTTCTTAAGGAACCCATGGGCTGCGTTTAAACTTCTGCAGAGCTGATTGTTCCTCTCAGAGACTCATAATCATCCCAAATCTTCGACTCAGAAAGCCCTTCACCGTCCAACCTCAGTTCCATCCCAGATATCTGCTTTCCCACAGCCCAGGCCACAGATGTTCACAAACCTGGGTGAGAATCCGGCAATAGCTCTAACACAGGTAAAACTTTTTTAAATTGAAAGTTGTTGTTGTTTAGTTGCTAAGTCATGTCCTATTCCTTGCGACCCCACGGACCGTAGCCCACCAGGCTCGTCTGTTCGAGGGATTTCCCAGGCAAGAATACTGGAGTGGGTTGCCATTTCCTTCTCCAGCAGATCTTCCAGACCTCAGGATCAAACCTGCATCCCCTGCTTGGCAGGAGGATTCTCTACCACTGAGCCGTCTGGGGGATTGAAAATGGCAACAACATAACTCAAACAGACTTCCTAAAGAGAATCTTTTCTCTTGGCTCACAGCCATCTAAATCTGTAAGCGCTTGCTTCAGGTGCGGTTTGATCCAGGCTGAAACAAAAAGCATCAGATCTTAGTTTCTCTGCGTCTCTACCTTAACTGGTCTTTGGCTGCCTGACGTTAACAAGACATCCCCAAGAGCCCAGTCTCATTTCTCCTACTTGTCCCAATCCACAAGAAACCAGAACCTCCCTCTCCCAGCCAGTCTCGTTGACTCTAATTAGATTATCTGCCTGCTCCCGAACCAGTCACTGTGGTAGGAGAGGGAGACAGCTATGCTGATCGGCTTAGTCTAGTCGAGACTCGTCTTTGGAGCTGAATGTGGGGTTAACCCTACTCAGACCACATTGGCTAGAGGAGATGTGGGTTCTGCAGGGTGTTGAAGCCAGAGGAAGCGGGCAGGGGTCAAAGGATGCTGCAGTTGCATTAACCAATGTCTTAAAAACTTTCTTCAAGAAACAACAGATTTTCCATTAGAAACCTGGTAATATAACAGAATTGAAGGAGTCTCCTTCTCTCCCTCTCTCCTCTCTAACTTGTTCCCAGTGCCGTGTTGCCTGAAAATAACAAGGTTGGAGTCAGAGTGATGAATGGGGCAGGATTGACTCGGCACTAATTTTGCCTGGAAGCCATAGCTATTTTGGGCTCCTGCTGAGCCCTGGTTTAGCTTAGCTGGTTAGAGAGCAGGGCTCATGAGGTCAAGGGTATAAAAAGGAATAGAAACGTGGGCCTGGAGGCAGGAGTCCTGGGGCCAGATCTTCAAACAGGTCACTCACCTCGCCCCAGGCTACTGCCTCCCCATCCCCCATGAGGGGTCCTGTCCTCCTGCGCCCACCTTCTTCACCAGGCACTCCTACACATCTCTCAGGTCACAGCCTGATTTCTCACTTCAAAACTAGGTTGTAAGTCCCTCCATGTACTTCGGTAGCCCTGGGGTTCTGGGTTCAAGGCGCAGTTCTTGCAGTTTCTCAGTGAACAGCTTGGGCCAAGTTTTTCAGCCTCACTGCACCTCAGTTTTGTCATCAGTCAAATGGGGAGGATGTGAATAGTGCCTGCCTCATGGGGTTGTTGTGGTAATTACCTGGGGTGATTTTTGCAAGAGGTTTCCCTGATGACTCAGTGGTAAAGAATCCACCTGGTCAATGCAGGAAACACAGGTTTGATCCTTGATCCAGGAAGATCCTCTGGAGAAAGAAATGGTGACCCACTCCAGTATTCTTGCCTGGAAATCCCCATGGACAGAGGAGCCTGGTGTGCTACAGTTCATGGGGTCACAGAGTCGGGTATAACTTGGCAACTGAGCAACGATTTTTGTAAGCATTTAACACATGGCCAGCCTCAGTAAACGCTAGCTTAAATGAATGATGGTTCTGAAAATCACACAGAATATCAAGCTAGCAAAATCAAGCTTCTGCTCCCTATCGTTTAAAATACACAGAACCAGAGTTTCATTTCATTCTCTCCTCTACCTCACCATCTAGAACTGTGCCTGGCTTAAGTCAGATGCTCAATAGACTATGTTGAACAAATGTCCCAGTTCAGTGTGTTCTGGGGAATTCCCCTAGTTCTGTTGAGAGCCCAGAATTGCACAATTAAGTTATCCACAGGTCTCAAGAGCAACGTCAAGTTTGCAAGGCCAGCGTGAACTGGGGGTGGGAGGCTTCCTTGTGCAACAGTTTGAGCTGCTAAAAATTACTTCCCTTCTTTGAAATTCCATTTTCTACTCTCTCGGGTTCCCATCCACCCAGAGCCTTGAAATTCTGGAAGACCCCCCACTAACATGCAAATATCTGTGCATAAATTCATTATCGCCCTGGTGTCACTGGCTTTGAAGAATTAATTAGAAGAGCAGCCTGGGGAGGGGAGCAAGACAGTGGGCTGATGGACTTTGTGGAGTCGGGGATGAAGGAATGGAAAAGCTGTCAAGAGGCAACCTCCCTGGGTGAGAGGAGAGGCAGCCCAGACCTTAGGTTCTGCCCAGACCTTGACCTGTAGCAACTCTGTATAAACTTGGTTGGCAGCAGTGCTAGCAGTAAATAAATAAAATGCCCCAAACAAGACCCTTCTGTTTGAGTGGCCCATCAAAGATCCGAGGGAGGTTATTTCACTTGGCAGCTTCCCCCGTGGGTGGCCAAGGAGCCGAACATGGAGGCTGTTCTCCTTGGGCCTTCTTGTGCTAGGAAGAGAGAATAAATTCCACAGGACCTGCGGTGGATGACTTACTTTTCTCTCCCTAAAGACATTCTCAAAGTTGTGTGGTAGAGCGTTCTTTGGCCAAAGAAAATGTCCTAGGAGTAAGGGTGTGTGTGTGTGTATGTGTATGCTTAACCTGGTTAAGAAACTTGCTCAGGATCAGGGTAGGCTCGGCAGCTCTGAGCCCAACACTGTGCTTTGTGCTCACAACACACCGGGGAGGCAGAAGATGAGGCTGACAGTGATAACACAGGTGATGTGATAATGACAGAGATGATGGCAGCCAAGATGCTGATGACGACAACCATGACGGTGAGGATGGTGATGATGGCGGTGATGGTTCTGATGGTGGTGGGAGCAAAAAGTCTACTGAGCACATACCGTGAACCCAGCCCTCTTTGAAGTGCTTCCATTTATTTTACTAATTCATTGCATCCTCACAGCCTCCTTGTGAGAAAGGGTCTATAATCGAATCCATCGTTGGCTAGTTGTGTGATTGATACTAGGCAAGGTAGTTCATCTTTCAGAGCCTCAGTTTCTGCATCTGTACAATGGGGAGAAAAATAGCATTTCTCTGTAATGTAGTCAATGCAGTTTGACATAAGTGGATAGGAGATAAAAGTGACTTTTATAGTTCCTCATTTTGAAACCACTGGGTGTCATTTTGGGGGACTCTGAAGAACTCTGGTACCACAGTCCTTCATGTCCCGGTGCAGAAAGAATTCAGTGAGAGGCAAAGTGATAGATAAGAAGTGATTTATTAGAATAGGACATTTGTGAGGCTTACAAGCAGGTGGGTGACGGGGCACCGTGCCCCAAGAACTTACTGGGCTAAGGTTTTGTTATCAAAGGAAAAGTGGGGAGGGGGAGAAGAGCTTCTTTATCTTTCTTGAGTAGACGTCATGCTTCCACCATTGGTTCCTCCTCCAGGTTGAGGAGGTGAGTTTCCTTGTCCCTACAATGGCAATCTAATTATTGTTTTTTATGTGTGCAGAGGGGCTTCCCAGGTGGTACAGTGGTAAAGAATCGGCCTGCCAGTGCAGGAGGTGCCAGAGACATGGATCGATCCCTGGGTTGGGAAGATCCCCTGGAGGAGGAAATGGCAACCCACTCCAGTATTCTTGCCTGGAAAATCCAATGGACAGAGAGACTGGCAGGCTGTAGTCCACGGGGTCGCAAGAGTCAGACACAACTTAGCAACTCAGCAATAGCTAATCTGTGCAGAGAGCTTGTCCTAACTCACTGAGCTCGCTGGGCAGGATGTGCGTCTCACGCCGCCGTCTTTTTGTCGTTTGGGGGCATGTCTCGTGCTTCTTGTGGTTTTGTTGCTCAGCAAGCCTGCTTGGCTTTGCAGTTAAGCAAACCTGCTTTCCTGAGCGATCATTAACTTACAGGGGTCTCCCATGTTTTTTTCTACTTACAATCCCCTAGTGAGATTAACTATTTAATCACCTATTTTGTCCCTTTACTCTCTCTGCATCAATTTGACTCTCCTGCCAACTCTGTGAAGAAGGAGCTACTATGATGACACCAGTGTTACAGTAGGCAACTTCTCCCAGTTAGGAGTGGCTAAGCTGGGGTTCAAAGCCAGGCATAGACTCTCAGTCCCATTGGCCTGCAGAAGCTGTCTTACTTGTTTCTGCAGGGCTGTTTCTGATCCACCAGATTCCTGGGCTGAGGCTGGGCTCGGGGGCCCACAGGAGCCCAGATTGGCTCCAGAACAAGCTGGGCTCGGTCAGCTCCCAGCGAGGTCACACTTGGGGTGGCCTGGAGCTGCCCACAGGGTGGGGTTCGGACAAAGAGGCTGGAGCTCTTGGGTTCATGGCATGAGTCATCTGTTACCCACATTAGTCTGGATGCCAGAGAAACAAACTGTTCACCTCTCTTCCCTCCCACATGAGGAGGCCACCGAGCTGCAGCGGTGATGCTTCTTGGCTGGAAATTGATGAATCTACAGAGTTTCTCCAGCTCTGCAAACCCCCAGAGATATTCAGCTCTCCTGAGCCTCACCGTCCGCTATGGCGGCCACTGAACCAAGATGTGCTGTACGGGTGAAATGCACGCCGGAGTTTGAAGTCTTAGTGTTAAAAAACAAAGACAAAACCCGGAATATAAAATATCTCATTGATAAATTATGTTATATTTATGTTGAGAGGACTATATTTTAGACATATTGGTTGAACTAATTTCACCTGTTTCTTTTTACCTTTTTTAATTGTGGTTTCTAGAACATTTTAAGCTATGCATACAGCTCACATTATATTTCTCTGCTCGAGAGCGTGTAGTCAACCGGGGCCACTTAACAGCTTGGTTAAGAGTTTCAGCCCTCGAGTCAAAGAGACCTGATTTCAAACCCCCACTTGGCCCCTGAGCACCTGTGTGACCTTGAGTGAGTCACTGCCCCTCTCTGGGCCTCAGTTTCCTCACCTGTAAAGTTAATAAGAGTCCCTGCCTCGTAGGGTTGTTTCGTGGGTAAATGAGAGGTGTTGTGGACAACGGTGAGTAAAATGCCTGCTATGAAGTGAGTATTTCATAGCTAAGAGCTGTTAACATTGTTCGTTGTAGCTGATGTCAGCTAACCCCGTTTAGCCCAAACCTCTCCAGACCCAGAGGTCTGTCTTCTTATTTGTGTCTGTATTTTGTTTCTTGAACAAGCTTCATGATTTTAAATAATTTTTTCACTGAATTAAAAGTAAGTATTAGAGCAATAATTGTTGATGAAAAATTCTTCTTGTCTTGAGAATGAATGGACTCTGACATTGAGTCAATCCAATTCCGGCCCCAAAAAAGAAAAAGCACAGAGTTGTACCATTTTTTGTGGATTAAAGTATAATTTGGGGGCTGTGGAAATCCCAAGAGATCCCATGGACTCCCTGTAGTGCCTTTGGGGAGCTTTAAGAACTATGAGGGCGAGAAGGGCCATAGTATCTTTCAATCTCCTCACTAGAGAGTTTAGGCAACCTTCTCAGTGTCACACAGCAAGTAGGTAGCAGGTCATCCGGCTCCAGGGTCTGTGCCTGGAGCTGCTTGCTTTACTGCAGCAGCAGATCCAGTCGTCACAATAATCTTATCATTATTCCTTTTTAAAGATGAGGAAAGAGGACCAGAGAGGTTAAGTCACACGTCTACCATCACACAGCTGCAAGTGGCAGGAGTGAAATTCAATACCTGCTATGTCAACAGCGTCCTCCCCCAAAGTCACCTCCACCTGGAACCTCAGGGCCTCATTTGGAAATGTGTCACTGGTTAAGATGAGGCCACATGGGATTCAAGTGAGGCCCTAATTCGATGACCGAAGAGAAAACTGGGCTTCCCTGATGGCTCAGTGGTAAAGAATCTGCCTGCCAATGCAAGAGACGTGGGTTTGATCCCTGATCCAGGAAGATCCCACATGCCATGGAGCAACTAAGCCTGTGCCCCACAATGGTGCACGTACAGATCTGAGTCTGTGCTCTAGATCTCAGGAGCTGCAGCTATGGAGCCCCTGTGCCTAGAGCCTACCACGCTCAGCAACAAAGAAGCCACCACAGTGAGAAGCTCCCACACCGCAACTGGAGAGTAGTCCCCGTTTGCCCCAACTAGAGAAAAACTCATACAGCAACAAAGACCCAGCACAGCCAGAAATAAAAATAAATAATAATAATAAATAATTTTAAAAAAAAGAAGAAAAAACAGACAAACACAGAGAGAATGAATGCATTTGAAGATGGCAACAGAGATTGGAGTATTGCCTCTATCATATAAAGAATGCCAGAGAGGGCCAGCAACCACCAGGAGCTAGGACAGAGGCATGGAACGGATTCTTCCTCAGAACCTCCACAAGGAACTAATCTTGCCTCCTGCTGACTCCTTGATTTGGAATGTCTGGTCTCCAGAACTCCGAGAGCCTAAATTCCTATTGTTTAAGCATCTCCCACTCCAGTTTTGGCAATTTGTTATAGCCGCCGTAGGAAACAAACGCACCAGGCATGACATGCTTGCTGCCCTTTTGCTGTGAAAGCCCTGGCTTGTTCTGGGGAGCCGTGGAGATGGGCCCTCCTCCGTGTCCCCAGACCCTCCCACCAGCCCGCGGCAGCTGCTGTTCCTCCAAGTGGCTCCACAGGCTCTGGGCTGTGAGAAAGGCTGGCTGTGGTGCAACTGTGCCATTCCGTCTGCTCCTTGCATCGTGAGCTCTTGCAAATGACTGTTTTCACTCGAAAAGAGGCTCCAGAGAGCTCTTCAGCCGCTCAGCAGGAGCTGTGGATGCTCTTGAATTAACACGGAGGAGCAGAACCTTCTATGGCTGATGGCCCAGAGGCTCCCCTTTGTCCTGTCCCTTGGTCAGACCTGGGAGGGATCACGGTGCCTCTCGGTAGCTCCCACAAGGGCAGTCACAGTTGAGGTCAGGTCAGAGTTGCCTGCGTTCAGCACATCTGCTGAGAAGGGGGTCAAGGGATGCTGAATTAGGCTCCACAGTTTCCAGGGGTCAGCAGCCTTCTGACTCCTGTGGTACAGGGACCTGCAGGGGCCTCTTACCCAACCAGGCAGCCTGTCAACGGCCAGCACATGCACAGTGGACCTCTGTTCAGTCCAATCAGAAGGGCAGGAGGCCACTGAGGAGTAACCAGCTCTGTCTCACTCGTGTGTGTGTGTGTGTGTGTGTGTGTGTGTGTGTGTGTGTGGTGGGGACTCTTTGGGATTCAAACACCCTTGCCTTGCTGGGTGGTTTGATGTAAAGTCACCTCTCCTTCTGATTTCCACCTTATCTGGGACTATTGTCCCCAAAGCCTATTGAATGTATCTATCCAACCAATCAGAGAAGGCAATGGCACCCCACTCCAGTACTCTTGCTTGGAAAATCCCATGGATGGAGGAGCCTGGTAGGCTGCAGTCCATGGGGTCACTAGGAGTCAGACATGACTGAGCAACTTCACTTTCACTTTTCACTTTCATGCAGTGGAGAAGGAAATGGCAACCCACTCCAGTGTTCTTGCCTGGAGAATCCCAGGGATGGGGAAGCCTGGTGGGCTGCCGTCTATGGGGTCGAACAGAGTCAGACACCACTGAAGCGACTTAGCAGCAGCAGCAGCAGCATCCAACCAATATTTATTGAGCTCAGGCTCTTTCTACAGAATTCCCAGGTGAAGCTGGTGATAAAGAATCTGCCTGCCAATGCAGGAGGTGGAGGACACTTGGATTCGATCCCTGGGTCTGGAAGATGCCCTGGAGGGATCTGAAATGGCAACCCACTCCAGTACTCTTGCCTGGAAAATCCCATGGACAGAGAAGCCTGGCGGACTGCAGTCCATGGAGTCCTCAGGCTGGATATGACTGAGCCCACGCAGGACAGCAAGCACTTTACAGCATTACCTCATTTAACCTTTACAAAAATCGTGTCCTGTATTACTGTCATGGTCCCCATTTACAAATGGCAAAATGAACCCCAGCCACTTGCCTGAGTTCACAGAGCTGGTAAGTGGCCAAGAGGGATCTGGATGCTGGTAGGTCCTGCACCTAAATCCACACTCCTTACCATGTTAATCTTGGCTGACTTTCTGCTTTTCAACCACATTCCCTCCCCCATGTGTGTAGATCTGGATCTATTGTTAAAGAAAAATCAGAGCTGGAGAGTAGCTGAAGTGGAAAAAGTAGATTTTATTCAGGACTATTGCAACAGGAGAAGAGAGACCTCTGGAGAGAACTAGCTCAACTCCGAATACAGCATGGGCAAGTGGGCGTATACAACCAAGCAATAAGGTTGGCCAGACATAGGGGGGTGATCAATGGATGGAAAATTACAAAATTACAGAAAGGAAAAGAACTGGGGAGGATTCTGACTGAACCAACCTAACAGGATTGAAGGCAGTGCTGGAGGCAGGTCAGGTGATCTGACATTACCTGGGGAATGGTGGAGGGTGAGAAACCCAATTAGAGCAGATATCAGATCAGATCAGATCAGTCGCTCAGTCATGTCTGACTCTTTGCGACCCCATGAATCGCAGCACGCCAGGCCTCCCTGTCCATCACCAACTCCTGGAGTTCACCCAGACTCACGTCCATTGAGTCAGTGATGCCATCCAGCCATCTCATTCTCTGTCGTCCCCTTCTCCTCCTGCCCCCAATCCCTCCCAGCATCAGAGTCTTTTCCAATGAGTCAACTCTTTGCATGAGGTGGCCAAAGTACTGGAGTTTCAGCTTTAGCATCATTCCTTCCAAAGAAATCCCAGAACTGATCTCCTTTAGAATGGACTGGTTGGATCTCCTTGCAGTCCAAGGGATTCTCAAGAGTCTTCTCCAACACCACAGTTCAAAAGCATCAATGGAGGATGGGAACTCTGCTAAACTGACTTCGAAGGAGCCTCACTAAAATTGGTCAGTACAAAGATACCTCCCCTTCATGGATCACAGGGTGATCAGCCTCCATGAATCAAATGTGGTCTCCTGGAGAAGGAAATAGCAACCCACTCCAGTACTCTTGCCTGGAGAACCCCATGGACAGTATGAAAAGGCAAAAAGATATGACAAGGGAAGATGAGCACCCCCTGGATGTCCAGTGTGCTACTGGGGAAGAGCAGAGGGCAACTGCTAGTAGCTCGTGTAAGAATGAAATAGCTGGGCCAAAGCAGAAGTGACGTTCAGCTGTGGATGTGTCTGGTGGTAAAAGGAAAGTCCGATGCTGTAAAGAACAATATTGCTTAGGAATCTGGAATGTTTGGTCCATAAATCAAGGTAAATTGGATGGATGTGAGAGTTGGTCTATAGAGAAGACTGAACACCAAAGAACTGATGTTTTTGAACTGTGGTGCTGGAGAAGACTCTTGAGCATCCCTTGTGCTACAAGAAGATCAAACCAGTCAATCCTAAGGGAAATCAACCCTGAACAGTCATTGGAAGAACTGTTGCTGAAGCTGAAGCTCCAATACTTTGGCCCCCTGATGCAAAGAGCCAACTCATTGGAAAAGACCCTGACACTGGGGAAAGACTGAAGGCAAAAGGAGAAGGGGGTGGCAGAGGATGAGATGGTTAGATAGCATCACCATCTCAATGGATATGAATTTGAGCAAATTCCTGGAGATAGCAGAGAACAGAGGAGCCTGGCGTGCTGCAGTCCACAGTCACAAAGAGTCAGACACGAATTAGTGATTAAACAACAACAATAAGAGACATCTGTCTGGGGAGGCCTTACAAATAGCTGTGAAAAGAAGAGAAGCGAAAAGCAAAGGAGAAAAGAAAAGATATAAACATCTGAATGCAGAGTTCCAAAAAATAGCAAGAAGAGATAAGAAAGCCTTCTTCAGCGATCAACGCAAAGAAATACAGGAAAACAACAAAATGGGAAAGACTAGAGATCTCTTCAAGAAAATCAGAGATACCAAAGGAACATTTCATGCAAAGATGGGCTCGATAAAGGACAGAAATGGTATGGACCTAACAGAAGCAGAAGATATTAAGAAGAGATGGCAAGAATACACAGAAGAACTGTACAAAAAAGAGCTTCATGACCCAGATAATCACGATGGTGCGATCACTGACCTAGAACCAGACATCCTGGAATGTGAAGTCAAGTGGGCCTTAGAAAGCATCACTACGAACAAAGCTAGTGGAGGTGATAGAATTCCAGTTGAGCTATTCCTAATCCTGAAAGATGATGCTGTGAAAGTGCTGCACTCAATATGCCAGCAAATTTGGAAAACTCAGCAGTGGCCACAGGACTGGAAAAGGTCAGTTTTCATTCCAATCCCAAAGAAAGGCAATGCCAAAGAACGCTCAAACTACCGCACAATTGCACTCATCTCACACGCTAGTAAAGTAATGCTCAAAATTCTCCAAGCCAGGCTTCAGCAATATGTGAACCGTGAACTTCCTGATGTTCAAGCTGGTTTTAGAAAAGGTAGAGGAACCAGAGATCAAATTGCCAACATCTGCTGGATCATGGAAAAAGCAAGAGAGTTCCAGAAAAACATCTATGTCTGCTTTATTGACTATGCCAAAGCCTTTGACTGTGTGGATCACAATAAACTGTGGAAAATTCTGAAAGAGATGGGAATATCAGACCACCTGACCTGCCTCTTGAGAAATTTGTATGCAGGTCAGGAAGCAACAGTTAGAACCGGACATGGAACAACAGACTGGTTCCAAATAGGAAAAGGAGTACGTCAAGGCTGTATATTGTCACCCTCTTATTTAACTTATATGCAGAGTACATCATGAGAAACACTGGGCTGGAAGAAACACAAGCTGGAGTCAGGATTGCAGGGAGAAATATCAATAACCTCAGATATGCAGATGACACCACCCTTATGGCAGAAAGTGAAGAGGAACTAAAAAGCCTCTTGATAAAGGTGAAAGTGTAGAGTGAAAAAGTGGGCTTAAAGCTCAACATTCAGAAAACGAAGATCATGGCATCCGGTCCCATCACTTCATGGGAAATAGATGGGGAAACAGTGGAAACAGTGTCAGACTTTATTTTTCTGGACTCCAAAATCACTGCAGATGGTGACTGCAGCCATGAAATTAAAAGACGCTTACTCCTTGGAAGGAAAGTTATGACCAACCTAGATAGCATATTCAAAAGCAGAGACATTACTTTGCCAACAAAGTTTCGTCTAGTCAAGGCTATGGTTCTTCCTGTGGTCATGTATGGATGTGAGAGTTGGACTGTGAAGAAGGCTGAGTGCTGAAGAATTGATGCTTTTGAACTGTGGTGTTGGAGAAGACTCTTGAGAGTCCCTTGGACTGCGAGGAGATCCAACCAGTCCATTCTGAAGGAGATCAGCCCCGGGATTTCTTTGGAAGGAATGATGCTAAAGCTGAAACTTTAGTACTTTGGCCACCTCATGCGTAGAGTTGACTCATTGGAAAAGACTCTGATGCTGGGAGGGATTGGGGGCAGGAGGAGAAGGGGACGACAGAGGATGAGATGGCTGGATGGCATAACTGACTCAATGGATGTGAGTCTCAGTGAACTCCGGGAGTTGGTGATGACAGGGAGGCCTGGCGTGCTGCGATTCATGGGGTTGCAAAGAGTCGGACATGACTGAGCAACTGATCCGATCTGATGTGAAAAAGAGTTCAGGGGAGTCTGTGCAGAGTTTGGTTAAGGAGGAAATTATTGTCACTATTCCCCATCCCATCCTTAAAGAATATTTAAGGCTGCAAGTGCCTTAAATGGAATGTGATAATTAAGAGAGTGAGCCCTGGCAACAGATATTTCTAGGCTTAAATCCCAGCTCAGCGTGCATGCGTGCTTTGTTGCTCCATAATGTCCTACTCCTTGCAATCCCATGGACTGTAGCCCGCCAGGCTCCTCTGTCCATGGGATTCTCCAGGCTAGAATACTGGAATGGGTAGCCATTCCCTTCTCCAGGGTATCTTCCCGACCCAAGGATCGAACTCGGTTCTCCTGCATTGCAGGCGGATTCTTTACTGACTGAGCCACCAGGGAAGCCCATAAATCCTAGTTCTACCACACGCTAGCTGAGTTTCCTTACATGGAAAATGGAGACAGTCATGGGCCTCAATCTGTGGGAGGTGATGTGGGAACAGCCTAGCACATGGTGCAAACCTGCATGGTGGCCAGAGTCCGAATGCCGGACAGTGCCCTCCAAGCCGCGGAAGCCGGTGGCCGTCGGTATCAGTCGTGCCGCCATGGTCTGCTCATGCCACAGAACGCCTTTGAGCCTCTCAAACGTTGCACGCCAGGCACTGGGGAAAGAGCCAGGGATGCAGAGGTGCGGGAGACAGCGTCAGCGCTTGTTTCAGGTGGGCGTTGAAAGGCGGAGAGTTCCTGAGCTGAGCTTGCGTGTGTGTATCTTCGTGTGTGTGCCAGTGGTTCTCAAGTGGGGGCGATTTTGCCCTGCAGGAGACACTTGGCAAACTCCGGGAGCTGGTGATGGACAGGGAAGCCTGGTGTGCTGCAGTCCGTGGGGTCACAAAGACACGACTGAGCGACTGAAGATGTTTTTGATCATCTCAACTGGTGGAAGGATGCTGGTAGGCAGAAGCCAGGGATGCTTCTGCGGTGTACAGAGCAGCCCCCCTCAACAACAGATCACGCAGCCCCAAATGTCAGTGGGGCTGAGGTTGAGAAATGCCGGGCACATGCACAAGAGAGTTCAGTGAGCCCTTTTATCCCCTCTGCAGAGAGACCCAGGGCTCCCTGGGACTGGGAGGAAATGCAGGCCTAGA
The DNA here is from genome assembly GCF_032452875.1 of Bos javanicus. NCBI lineage: Eukaryota > Metazoa > Chordata > Mammalia > Artiodactyla > Bovidae > Bos > Bos javanicus. The sequence goes on along the minus strand of NC_083884.1, from coordinate 65,258,057 downwards.
GCATCTTCCTTCAGCCTGCCCTCTCCCATCAGCTGCTTCCAGCCAGATCATCAGGCCTCCCCACATTTAATAGACTCCAGGCCTCTGAGGCAAATGTAAAAACAAAACCCTGTGCAAATGTGTTTTTATGTAAACACAGCAGGGGGTGGCGGCTGCCTGCAGAGAAAGTACCCTGTGGCTGGTACTTCTCAGAGCAAAAATAACCCCGAAAGCTCTTGCTCTCGGAGCACGCAATGGGATGAGGGTCACGTGGGAGCCCAGGTGCTCATGGGAGCTGTCCCTGCCCTGGCTGAGCTATCCCTTCCCGCCAGGTGAGCATCCCAGGGGCCCAGGATGAGAAGTGAGCAGGTGTTGATTCTCTGGGAAGCATCTCTTCCCTTCGGAGCTCAGCTGGCATTGCAGGAAAAAGCACAATGGGTTTTTTTTTTTTTATTTAATGTCTCTTATTGAGTATCATTTGCCTACAGTTAACTTCACCCATTATAGTTTATATCTCTGGGACTTTTTAACGAATGCATTCAAGGACTTCTCTGGAGATCCAGGGGTTAAGACTCGGTGCTTCTGCTGCAGGAGGCCAGGGTTCGATCCCTGGTCGGGGAACTAAGAGGTCTCATATGCTGCTCGGTGAGACAAAAAAATAAATAAATAAACCAAACAAAAAAAAAAAACAAACCATACAAACGCATTCCGCCATGCAGCCACCAGCAGAGTCAGGATATACAAGCTTCTGTTACCCTCAAAAATTCCTCTGTGCCCCTTCGCAGTCATTTTCTTCCCTGATTCTAGCCCTTGGCCACCACCAGTATGTTTTCCCTTGGCCTTTTCTAGAATGTCATGTATATGAACCATATATCCTTTTGAGTCTGGCTTCTTGCTCTCAGCATAATGTCTGGGAGAGTCATCAGTACTGTCCCAAACGTCTATCAATAGTTTGTCCTTTTTATGACTGAGTAGTACTCCCTTGTATAAATGTGCCAGACTGGAGTTGGGGGAGAATCCTGGGCTCCTGTGGATCAGAGAAGTGTTGTTTTGAGATGAGGAAGGCGACATTTTTACACCCAGAGATGATGCATTTGTGAAGTTTGTGCAGGATAAACCCTCCCCGTGGATAGATCTGCTAATTCAGGCAGATCTGTATGGCAAACTTTGGTTTGGCAGGGGGTTGGCACTCAGCGAACGTTTGTTGAATGACTGCATGAATGAATGAGTGCATTGCCGTTTGAATGGCCAGGGGAGAGGGTTGGGGGAACACTAAGTGGAGCCAGAGAAAATTTAAGTCAGTTTTTGCTTTTTTGTTTTACAAAGGAGAAACTGAAGGTGCAGAGAGGGTAAGCCACTTGCCCTGGGCCACACAGTCATAGAATGAGCTTGGAAGATGCAGCAGGAAGACGAAGGGAAGGGAGATACCAGGCCTGCGTATCCACCGGTGCCCCGCACTGGACTAGGAATTTCCGTCATGAGTCTCCTTCAACTTTTACAACCACCCCAAATCAGCGACATACTTTGCAGAGAGCCCAGAACAAAATGAAAATGTCCCTTGTTCAAAGATTATTAAGAAATTCAAAACAGTGACAGCAGACAGCTAAAACCTAGTGCAGAGCCCCGCAGGACCACACAGGTCACCTGCCCTTGAAGATGACCCCACAAAAATTTTCATTTATAGATGAGGAAACTCCAGCTCAGAGAGGCTGCACACCTCACCCAGGGCACCCAGCCTGCCTGCAGGGATGTCCAGATTCAAGCCCACAGACCCGAGTGGTTACCTAGCCCACCCCTTCCTTCCCGGGACTGGCCTTGCTGGTGGGCCCCATGAGGTGAGCACCCGAGCACCCTGACCTCCTGTCCAGCACTCGGGGCAGGGAGGAGGGGAACTTCCCTATCCCAAGACCCTGGCTGCTGCAGCCTCCAGCATCAAACTGCCTCCTTCTTCCTCTTGTAATGAGGAAGGTCTGTAATGAGACAGACCTTCCTCTCTCCCACCCTGGCAGATTTATTCCTGGGGGTGTGTGGGTGGATGCGTGTTTGTGTGTGTGGGGGGGGGCGGTGTTCTAAATTTAAAGACATCATGACAGCAGCGACCTATTAATGTTAGGGCTGGTGGGGTGGGAGGGGAGGCTGTGCTGTAGAAGAACCAGAAATAAGTTGAGAGATAAGATGCCGCCTCCAGTTCCAGCTTCTGCCCCAGTCCCACCCTGCCTGGCTCTGTGCCCACCAGCCCTCTGGAATGGGGTAATAATAGCTGGGCATGCCTGTTGGCACCAGATGCCTGTGAGAGACCTTGAGAAGTGGCATGTTTCTGCCCATTTTACACATCAGGAAAAGAGACGTGTAAAGAGGGCTCGGAGAGGGGACGTGCCCTCCCCAGAACACAGCAGAACTACTAACACAGTGCAGAACCCACGTGCCCGCCGCCATGCCATAGCTGCCTGGGTTGGGTCAAAAATGAAGTTAGCAGTCATTGTGACTGTGTTGGGCTTCCCTTGTGGCCCAGATGGTAAAGAATCTGCCTGCAACGTGGGAGACCTGGGTTCGGTCCCCCCGCACGTACGCCTGACTCCCGGCTAAGTGCTCTACATGCATTACGTGAACTAACCCCCTAAACAACTCCAGCAGCGAGTACCGTCATCCTCATCCCATTTTATGAGTGCGGAACCCGCAGCTTAGAAAAGGTAAGTGGCTTCCTCACCTTCTCAATGCTAGTAAGTGATGAAGCCAAGATTCCAGCCCAAGTTGTGTGTGTGTGTGTGAGACTCAGTCATGTCTGATTCTTTGCGATGCCATTGACTGCAGCCAACCAGGCCCCTCTGTCCATGGGATTTACCGACATCAAAGCGCACGCATTCTCCATCTCTTTCTCTGAACCCCAACTGACTGTGGAAAAAGAAAATACAGATAAACAAAACGAAGAAAACAAAACAAAACCACTCCTCCACCTACCCTGCGAGAGGTAACGTCTTTATGTACATTGGTGAGTTTCCACCCAGCTGTTTTCCCTCTGCCAAAGGGGAGGTTCTTGCTCCGGGCACATGACCCTTGGTGGTCTGTAATTGCCAAGCAATTAAGGGATGACAGGAAATATATAATTCATGGGCACATCTTTCATCCTGGTTGCTGGAAGGCAGCGAGGCATGGCCGTCTCCCAGGGAGAGTTTCAACCTTGACACGGGAGGAGACAGGATCTCAGGGGCTTAGAAAAGAATTTCGGAATCAGAGAACCTGCCAACATTGAAACTGACCCTGGAATCCCAGCACAGAATGCTGGAGGTCAGGGATCCTAACATGGGGCCTTCTCATAGAGTCTTATGAAAAAGCATTAGGATAAAATCTAGAATTAAGCTTTAGAAGCGGAGACGACAACTTCGTGAAGCTGGAGTCAGATGGGTCTAAGGGTGGTGTTCTGATACACACCTCTCTTTACTCCCACAAGCAAAATCTAGAACACTGTCTAGAGACATTCTTCATTGTCATAACTTGGGGGGCGGGGTGGAGCTGTTGGGGGGACAACGCTGGCATCTAATGGGCAGAGGCCAGAGACACCAACCCCTACAATACACAGGATGGCCTCCACACCCCTGCCAGCCAGGAATTGTCCAGTATCCACAATGTCGGTAGTGCTGAGCTTGAGAAACTCTGGCCTAGACTTTTGAAGCCATGTGCAGTCCATGGGGTCTCGAGGAGTCGGACACGACTGAGCGACGTCACTTTCACTTTTCACTTTCCTGCATTGGAGAAGGAAATGGCAACCCACTCCAGTGTTCTTGCCTGGAGAATCCCAGGGACGGGGGAGCCTGGTGGGCTGCCATCTATGGGGTCGCACAGAGTCGGACACGACTGAAGCGACTTAGCAGCAGCAGCAGCTGGTTTATGCTCTTGACCATCCCAGGGGTTAAGAAACTATCTTTGGGCCAAACGGGAAGCTTCCGTTTCTTGTTTTACCTGCAACACTGAACCCGTTTCTTGGGTAAGTCACCGAGCACCCTCTGGGCTCACTTGCAAAGTGGATTGAAGGATGCCTGCCCTGTGCTGTCATGGGGATGGACCGACAGACATGGGCACGCGTGTGTACCTGCTCCAGGGGCGAAGGGCGGGGCGGGCGTGGGGAATGCACGTGTTCACGCATGCGCATCTGTATTGGCACTTGCACATGTGTGGTCGTGTGCCACCTTCTTAGAGGTGAGAAGACTTCAAGAGGCTGAAGTATTGGTCAGTTTCAGGCAGTGGTTGTCTGCGTGGGACGCCAGAACTTCTTGGGCCACTGAAGGATGTGGTGAAGATACCCCAGGGGCCTGGGGACACCTGGGCCTTCTAGAAGGGGCTCCCTTCCCTCATTCCCAGCTGAGAAGCCTCAAGAAGCGTTGCCAGATGACTGAGCAGACTCCCTGGAGAAAGGCCCCTGGACCGTGAGGGCTTCCGAATCAAGCCACCCGCCTCTGCCGCTGCAGGAAGTTATGATTGACATGCCAGAGTGGGCGGGCCCAGATTCGAGTCTCACGCTGCCGCTCCCCGGCTCTGCCTTTTGGAGAGTGGGCTGACCCTCCCCACCTCGACTGCCTCATCTGTAAAGTGAGAATAAACCAACCTGCCGAGCAGAGCCCCAGGGGAGAGTCTAGATGCGGTTAGATGGAGGCGCCTGGCACGTAGTAGGTGTGCAATAAATGGTCGTCTACCCACTTTCTTTCCTTCCCAGGGAAGGTGCCAAGGCTTCAGGTCTGGGTGAGTCACTGGATGACTGTGGGTGGTCCCTCCGCTTTCCCCTCTGAGCCTCAGTTTCCCCATCTGTCAGTAAGGAAGCCGGCCTGGGGCTTGTGAAGGGTCCTCCCTCCAGCTCTGATAGGCTCTGAACCCACCTAGTAGACCTGCTCTGAGCCAGCTGCAGGGGCCAGTGGCCCCTCCAAGAGCACTGAGTGCCCCATGGTGGAAGAGAACTTGAACCCATACAGCTGGGCTGTGGGCAGAGACCCCTCCCTCCAACACACACACACACACACACACACACACACACACACACACACACACCTGCGCACTGGCTTAGACAGAACAACTAGGCTTGCTTGATTGGAGAGTGGGGACAGTGGTTCTTGCTGGGGAAACCCCTGGTGGAAAATTCCTCTCTGAGAAGAGCAGCTACTGGGAGCCGTCATTGTTTCTAAATTAGAGCTTAAACCTCCACGGCCAGTGTGGAGCCTGCAAACAGCGAGTCACTAGTCATGGCTGGGCAGGGGGTGATGGGGGCTGGCAGGGAGCGGCGTGGGCACACAGGGAACAAACCTGGAGCCAACACAGCCCTGGCCTGGCCATGTGATCCTGGGCTACCCTTTCAGCCTCCCTGAGCCACAGAGACATGGCCATACCCCGCTGGGGCAGGGAGGGTCCTTTAGGGACTCCTTCAGCTCCATCCCCACATTGTTAACCAGAGGAATCAGGGATGGGTCACTCTGCGTTCAGAAACAGTCCTGAGCAGAATCCATGGCCCCTGCAGGATGGAAGCTCGCTGCCCAGCCTCTGCTCTCTCCACGCTGACCCCACCCCAGTGCAGGTCCCTGGGGTGTTCAGGGTCCCTTCCCACCTCTGTCTGGGAGAGCCTTGCCCCAGATCATCTATGCCTGCCTCCTTCTCATTTTTCAGGTCTCAGCTCAAACACTTTCTGCTTGGTAGGTTCTTCTGCAACCACTGTACCCAAAGAACCTCTCCCTAACTATTCTCCTTCAAATGATTTTTATGAACCTACAGGGAGAAATGCATTTTGCCTTAGGAGCTAGTATACACACACACACACACACACACACACACATCCCGAAGCAAAAGATTCACAAAATCCTTCTCCTTACTGCACCTGAGTCGGTGATAATTCACTCAGTTCACTCCCTTCCATCCCATCCCACCCCTCCCCTCCCTTCTTCCCCACGGTTCTCTGCCACCCCCTGGAGGTCGGCCCCTCTGGGTAAACATTCTGCCCAGAACCGGCAGAGCCATCTATTTTCTCCCCCAGACAATTAGCAGCCTATTAAGGACCTCTATGCAAATACGCACTAATTGACCCACCACACAGCAGCTCCTGGAGGGAGAAGGATGACTCCAGATGGCTTAATGATAGGGATTTGGGGCCTTTCTTTTGAAGTCCCTCTTGGCGAGGAAAGTGATCTGGGCTCAGAGGAGAGTTGCCAGCCGCCTGACAGGGAAGACCAGTGGACTGGGTGACCCTTCATCAAACCACTTGAAAAGGGGAACTGTCATTTCTTATATATATATTTTTTTTTTCTTTACTTATTTATTTATTGACCATGCTGGGCTCAGTAGTTGTGGTGCGTGGGCTTAGTCATCCTGTGGCATGTGGCATCCTTCCAGATCAGGGAGCAAACCTGTGTCTTGCACCGGCAGAGGATTCTTTACCACTGAGCCACCAGAGGCGCCCAGAACTGTCATTTCATCATGACCTTTATCTCCCCACCACACCCTCGTCCCTTCCTGCAACTGTTTCCCTTCTCCCCAGCTCAGAGTTTAGATGATTCACTAAAAAGCTACTCCAATGAGTCCATGCCTTTTCAAGCATGTGATTACCTCCCCTTTAAAAAAAAAAAAATTGACTTTGCTTTTTAGAGAAGTTTTACTCTCACAGCAAAATTGGGCAGAAAGTTGGGAGATTTCCCATGTATCCCCTGCCCCTCACCTCAGATGGCCTCCTGCACCATCGACATCCCCCAGAAGAGTGGGACATTGGTTATAATTGATTAACCTGCATTGACACATCGTTTTTGCCCAAAGTTGATAGTTTACCTTAGGATTCATTACTGGAGTGGTACATTCTGTAGATTTTGGCAAATGTGTAATGTGTATCTACCAGTGCAGTGGGCTTCCCTGGTGGCTCAGATGGTAAAGAATCTGCCTGCAATGCAGGAGACACGAGCTGGATCCCTGGGTTGGAAAGATTCCCTGGAGAAGGGCATGGCAACCCACTCTAGTATTCTTGCCTGGAGTATCCCATGGATAGAGGAGCCTAGCAGGCTATAGTCCATGGAATCTCAAAGAATCAGACACGACTGAGCGACTAACGTTTACTTACTTACACGTACCATTGTAGCATCTTATAGAAGTGTGTCCTCACCCTAAAAATCATCAGGTCACCTATGCATCCGTCCCCTCCTAACCCCTGACACCCACTTATCTTTTTGCTGTCTCCGTAGTCCTGCTTTTCCAGAATGTCATATATTGATAGTTGGAATCACACTGTGTAGCCTTTTCAGATTGGCTTCTTCCACTTAGGAATATACATTGATGTTTCCTTCATGTCTTTTCATGGCTTGACAGCTCATTTCCTTTTAACACTGAATATTATTCCATTGTCTGGATGTACCACAGTTTATTTTAATCATTCACCTACTGAAGGACCTCTTGGTTGCTTACAGGTTTTGTCAGTTACGAGTAACGCTGCTATAAGCCTCCCTGTGCAGGCTGCTGTGTGGGCATAAGTTTTGGACTCCTTTGGGTAAGTACCAAGGAGCATGATTGCTGGATCATCTGGTTAGACTGTGTCTGGGTTTTCTGTAGTGTATCTTTGAAGACTAACTGTAACTAACTCTTACTGAGTCCCCTTGGTTAAGAGTGCATGTTCTGAAGCCAGATCGCCTTTGTTTGAGCCCTGCTCCACCATTCCTTTGGAGAAGGCAATGACATCCCACTCCAGTACTCTTGCCTGGAAAATCCCATGGACAGAGGAGCCTGGTAGGCTGCGGTCCATGGGGTCGCTAAGAGTCGGACACGACTGCGCAACTTCACTTTCCCTTTTCACTTTCATGCACTGGAGAAGGAAATGGCAACCCACTCCAGTGTTCTTGCCTGGAGAATCCCAGGGATGGGGGAGCCTGGTGGGCTGCCGTCTATGGCGTCGCACAGAGCTGGACACGACTGAAGCGACGTAGCAGCAGCAGCAGCAGCCACCATTCCTTAGCTGTGTGACCTTGCGTAGGTGACTTAACTTCTCTGAACCTCAGTTGTCTCATCTGCAAAATGAGGCTAACACGTGAGATCTTTCATATAGGATTGTTGGAAGGATAGAACAAACTGACGTACAGAACAGTGCCTTGCACGTGCGTGCGTGCCTGTGTGCTGAGTCGCTCCAGTCATGTCCGACTCTGACGTGGGAGGTGCTCAACGAATGTTAGCACGTGCGGTTACTAGAGTGCTCTGTATTTTATTTATTTGTTTGTTTTTGGCTGGGTCTTCGGTGCTGCATGCAGGCTTTCTCTGGTTGTGGCGGGCGGGGAGAGTAGGGGCTGCTCTCTAGTTGCGGTGTGCGGGCTTCGCATTGCAATGGCTTCTTTTGCTGCGGAGCACGGGCCCTAGGGCACACAGGCTTCTGTGGTTTTGGCTCTCGGTCTAGAGGGCCGGCTCAGTAGTTGTGGCTCACAGGCTTAGTCGCATCGCGGCACGTTCGATCTTCCTGGACCAGGATCCAACTGGCGTCCCGTGCATTTCAAGGTGGATTCTCAACTACTGAACCTCGGGGAAGCCCTGCTATGTATTTTAAAGACATTAGCTTCTTTCGCCCTTATACTTTCCCAACGAGGCAGAGTGAATTGTTCCTATTTTACAGATGGGGAAACTGAGTCTCACACCACTTGTTGACATCACACAGCCACCCCGTGGCTGAGGCAGATTCAAGCCAGAAATGGCTGACAACTAGATCTTACCCCAGATCTGACACCATTCCTCACATTTCTCACTACGGCTCAGCCTGATTCCCTGTCACAAGTGACGATGGCCGTAAAGTTTGCCTGTGGAGCAAGAGATGCCGGAGTCATTAGCTGGGGAAACAAAATTTTAATATTTATTCATAATGGGCACCATATGTTCCCTCTGATTTTTTTATTTAATTACATCATGGCAGATGGCTGGGTGTTAAAGGCCATTAAGCTAATGGCATTTTGCCTTCTCATTTATTTTCTCGAGTTTTGGGAAAGATGAATGAAAGGGGACATCGATGGTGAGCTGTCAGCTCTGGGCAGTTGTGGGTGAGTCTCTGTCCTGAAAGCGAGGGAGTGGGGAGTCAGGGTTCTGGAGACTCTTCCTGGGAGGTGGGTGAGACGGAAGAGGCAGCGCAACCTGTGTGCACATGGACAAGCTACTGAATCTCCGTGAGCCTTAGCTTGCTCACCTGTAAGATGGGTGTAATCGTGCCCACACTTCACACTCATGAGAGGTCATGTATTGCTTTCCAGGAATCTGGGTGAAGATCTACATTCAGCAGGTTCAGCATAGCACTATTTATGTACAAGGAAGGAAAATGAAATATTTTACATATCTAATGATAAGGAAAAGATTGGATAAGTCAGGGTATGTGCCAAGTAACGGATACCATGGGTAAGTAGTTTATTTAGGTGAAAGGCACACTAATCCTTTTCCTTCCCTGGTGAAAGCTGTTCAGTTGTGCCTGACTCTTTGTGACCCCATGGACTATACAGTCCGTGAAATTCTCCAGGCCAGGACACTGGAGTGGATGGCCGTTCCGTTCTCCAGGGTATCTTTCCAACCCAGGGATCGAACCCAGGTCTCCCACGTTGCAGGCGGATTCTTTACCAGCTGAGCCACACCCTGCGTGGGGAAGAAAAACAGGGAAGGGAAAACATCAAGGCAAGGTGGTGCTGTCAGTCAGCTACCACTGAGGGCCCCTGAGGCTGGGGAAGCTCAGGAGCCTGTGCAAAGACAGCCTGACTTACTCCATCAGTGGGGTGAGGGAGCTGCGCATTTAAACACCGACTCCCATCCGTCGTCGACTGAGTCTGCTTCCAAATGGCATTTGGAAGTCAATTCTATAGGTAGGGCACAGCCCTCCTCTAGTACAGATTTAGCAGACGGGCAGAAACGAAAAGGGTGACAGCATTAAGTGTGGATGGCATTTGCAGCCATAGGCGTGCTCATCATGCGTTACTGGGGGAGGTGGGGGGGGGGATTGTCACTACAGCCATTTTAGAGGACAGATCGTCATTTCCTGGGATAGTCATAAGACGCTCTCACAGTAGGACCCAGGAGTTGCACTCCTAAATATATACACACCCTGTGTTATCTTGGACACATCTATCAGGAAAGAAAGATAATAGTGTTTGCAGAGACTAGGGAGGGGATTCCATTCTGCCCAAGCCATATGAGCTGAGACTTGATGAGGGGGGCCTGTGAAGGAAGATGAGATCCTTGTAACAGGAAAGAGGGGCACTGAGAGGCAAAACCACACATACTCTCTGTAAGTCATAATAAGACGTAACACTGACACTTGCTAATATTTACTCCTTACACCAGTGCTATGAGATAAGTACTGTTATTTCCCCCTTTTTATAGCTGGGGAAACTGAGGTATACAGGGGTTAAACCGTTCCAGGGAGTTAAACTGTTCTAGGGGTTAAACCGTCTAGGGAGGATCAAGTGGTGCAATGGAAATAAGATGCTCAACACAGTGCCTGTGTATTTCAGTTCAGTTCAGTTCAGTTCAGCCACTCAGCCGTGTCCAACTCTTTGCGACCCCATGGACTATAGCATGCCAGGCCTCTCTGTCCATCACCAACTCCTGGAGTTTACTCAAACTCATGTCCATTGAGTCAGTGATGCCATCCAACCATCTCATCCTCTGTTGTCCCCTTCTCCTCCTGCCTTCAATCTTTTCCAGCATCAGGATCTTTTCCAATGAGGCAGCTCTTCGCATCAGGTGGCCAAAGTATTGGAGTTTCAGCTTCAGCATCAGTCCTTCCAATGAATATTCAGGACTGATTTCCTTTAGGATGGACTGGTTTGATCTCCTTGCAGTCCAAGGGACTCTCAAGAGTCTTTTCCAACACCACAGTTCAAAAGCATCAATTCTTCAGTGCTCAGCCTTCTTCACAGTCCAACTCTCACATCCATACATGACCACTGGAAAAACCATAGCCTTGACTAGACACTTTTGTTGGCAAAATAATGTCTCTGCTCTTTAATATGCTGTCTAGATTGGTCATAACTTTCCTTCAAAGGAGTAAGCGTCTTTTAATTTCGTGGCTGCAGTCACCATCTGCAGTGATTTTGGAGCCCAAAAATATAAAGTCTCTCACTGTTTCCACTGTTTCCCCACCTATTTGCTGTAAAGTGATGGGACCAGATCCTATGATCTTAGTTTTCTGAATGTTGAGCTGTAAGTCAACTTTTCCACTCTCTCACTTTCATCAAGAGGCTCTTTAGTTCTTCTTTGCTTTCTGCCATAACGGTGGTGCCATCTGCATATCTGAGATCATTGATATTTCTCCTGGCAATCTTGATTCCAGCTTGTGCTTCTTCCAGTCCAGCGTTTCTCATGATGTATTCTGCATATAAGTTAAATAAGCAGGGTGACAATATACAGCCTAGATGTACTCCTTTTCCTATTTGGAACCAGTCTGCTGTTCCATGTTCAGTTCTAACTGTTGCTTTCTGACCTGCATACGTATTTCTCAAGAGGCAGGTCAGGTGGTCTGGTATTCCCATCTCTTTCATAATTTTCCACAGTTTGTTGCAGTCCACACAGTCAAAGGCTTTGGCATAGTCAATAAAGCAGAAATAGATGTTTTTCTGGAACTCTCTTGCTTTTTCCATGATCCAGCAGATGTTGGCAATTTGATTTCTGGTTCCTCTGACTTTTCTAAAACCAGCTTGAACATCAGGAAGTTCACGGTTCACATATTGCTGAAGCCTGGCTTGGAGAATTTTGAGCATCATTTTACCAACATGTGAGATGAGTGCAATTGTGTGGTAGTTTGAGCATTCTTTGGCATTGCCGTTCTTAGGGATTGGAATGAAAACTGACCTTTTCCAGTACTGTGGCCACTGCTGAGTTTTCCTGGTTGGCATGTTGAGTTTTTTTGCTGGCACATTGAGTGCAACACTTTCACAGCATCATCTTTTATTGAAATAGCTCACTCAACTGGAATTCCTGTGTATTTGGTATTAGCAAATGCCAGTGGTTTCTGACATTGTTACTATTTAGCCAAGACCAAAAGATAACCACTGACCTGGGCTCCCAGTTTCTTGGAGGTCCCCGGGTGGATCTCCTCCCCAGAACCGTGAAGAAGTTGAACTTTCGCAAACCTGATTTCTCAGCATCTTTTTCTTGGCAAGTTTGGATGGTCAGGGAATCAGCTGGTGTCTGGGCTTGTGCCCTGAGGTCAAGTTCAGGGAGTTGTAGAAAGAGAACCAGGCCCCTGCCCAGCCTTATGGGCTTCCAGCCAGACATACCTGCTCCCCAGAATCTGGAGGGGGAAGCGCGACAGCCCCCCGAGGGAGGGAGCTGTGGGACAAGCTGAACCTCTTGTTTTCCGTTCCCTCAGGGCAGCTCTGCCCTGCCCATCATATTCTTGGCAGCTCAGCACCCGAGGTTCATTCTGGTGCTAAAAATAGGCTGTGTTTAGACACTCTGGGGCTCTGGCTGGAAACACGAACTGAAGTAACCAAACACTGTCATTCCCGCAGAGGGGGCCTCTCAGCCTCCCTGTCACGGCAACTCACGCCAACTCACACCAACCAGGGAGGGAGGCAGGGTAGGGGCTTTGTGCCACTTTCAGCAGATGGGGAAACTGACGCCCAGAGCAGGTCTCACGTGAAATGCAAAGGGATGAAGCTGTGAGAGCCAGCTTGTAAGGAACACCATCTCTGCCCCTGTGAGTGATCTCATCAAGTCCTCCCCAAGACCCTGCAAGGGAGACTTCTAGGGGCTACCTGCTTTGCTGAGAGAAAACAGCAGCTCAGAGAGGTGAAGACACCTGTCGAGTCTTATGCGATTCTGGCTTCCAGCTTGTAACGAACAACTGGAAACAGAGGAGAAGGGGCAGCTGGAGGCCAAGGTGTGCCCGCAGCCCAGGGTGGGACACACATCAGCTACGGAGTCACACCTACTTTGCAGGTTGCCGGGAGGGAGGAGCTGGTTAGAGGCTTGTGAAACCTTCAAACACAGTGTTCCGCCAGTGGCAGTTAGTTCCATTCCCCAGTTCTGTCTGGAGAGACACAGAGAGAGCTGGAGAGAGACTTGGAAAGAGAGAGAGAGAAGGGAGAGGAAGGATGATGGGTGGACAGGAGAGACAGACGTTTCCCTGGGGGAAGTGGGATTGGCTCAGCGGCGGCCCCTGTGCCCTAGGACCACCCGAGGCTGAGAAACGCAGGAGGCTGCTGCAGGGGGCCCTGCATTTGCAACTCCCTCAGGCTGTCACTCGGGGATTTGGCACATGGCAGGGACCTGTGGCGGAGGTTCAAGTTCTCTGCTTCTTCTCACTATTTTCTGCACCAGTGTTCCCTGGGGACTTACCGTCTGCCAGAGGATGGGGCTGGCGTAGCGAGAGCACAGACAGGGTCCCACTTACATGGGGCTCGGAGTCCAGGGCGTCCTCCTTCCAGGTGACCTCCCCCACCCCCCCAGCACCGGCAGTCGGGTGTGGGCGACTCGAGTCAGCGCCCGCCTTCCCCGGGAGGAGCCCCCTTCCTCAGAATCCGCGCCCCCCTTTCCCCAACCCCACATCCGACACCACCGCTGCCTCAGTCTCTCTGTTCCCTGCCAGCTCCTAATGAGCTCATTATCTTCTTAAAACCCATTTGGCACCCACTTAGAGAAAAGATGTGTTGAAATATAGAAGAACGGGAAGGGAACAACAAAAAGGAACTAGACCCAGAAATACCCTCAGAGAGACAGAGCCACAGGGACACAACAGCGGAAGTCCTTGCTGTCTCCATACTCGCAGCAGATGCGCTGCTTGCTGTCGGCAAGGGGCTCTGGAGGCAGCTCACGTGTGCTCACGGGAGGGGAGGGGCTGAGGGCTCTTCTTGAGCACCTACTATGTGCCAGATGTACAATTTTTTTTAACTGGGGTATAGTTGCTTTACAATGCTGTGTTAGTTTTCTAGTATACGATAAAGTGAATCAGCTATATGTGTACATATATTCCCTCCCTCTTGGACTTCCCTCCCACCCTACACTCCCATCCCACACATCAAGGTCACCACAGAGCACCAAGCTGAGCCCCCTGTGCTCTTCCTGTAGTTTTCAAAGCAATCCTCCAACCAATATATTTCGGGGGGAGTGTCAAGCTTCTTATGTCCACTTCACAGGTCAGGAGCCTTGGTCGCTGAGAAGAGGTGTCTTGCCCCAGTCACACAGGTGGTGGATGGAAGAGGCGGGATTTGAGCCCAGATCGGTCTGCCTGCAGAGTCCATGCTCTTGCCTGCATGCCTCTGGAAGGGCTGGTGTCCCCCTCACCGCCTATTCCCATGAGGGCTGCTGGTCTTTCTTCATCCTGGCCCAACTGCGGAAATCTCTGCCATGTGCATGATTTACATGGAATACCAGGAGACACCCCTCACTGCCCAGAGGTTTTTAAGCTGATAAGAGGCTGGTCTTTCCAAAGTGTCGGTGTGACCATGAAACTTCAGTTATAGTCCAGATTTCTGAGTTTGGCATTCAAGGCTCCCCAGGGTCTGACCCCAACCCACCGCTTCACTGCCTTCTTACCATGCACTAAGCTCCTCTAGTGGCTCAGAGGGTAAAGCATCTGCCTGCAGTGTGGGAGACCTGGGTTCGATTCCTGAGTCAGGAAGATCCCCTGCAGAAGGACATGGCAACCCATTCCACTATTCCTGCCTGGAGAATCCCATGGACGGAGGAGCCTGGTGGGCTATGTACAGTCCTTGGGGTCGCAAAGAGTCAGACACGACTGAGCAATTTGGCTTCACTCAGTAAGCCCCTCAGCTGCCTCCACCGCAGTGCCCTGCCCTGGGTGTGTGCTGCTCTTCCTCCCTAAAGTGTCCTTCTGCTGTTTCTTCACCCAGAAAGCTGACTCTTCCTGCAAGACCCGCCAGCTTAAAGACCCCTCCCAGAGGGAAGCCCTCTCTGAGTCCCCTCAGGGCAACTTCAGACCCTCACTTCTCGGGGCTCCCACATTCTGGGGCCTCTTACCCGAGGGTGAAGAAACCCCTTGACATTGTAAGCCAATATCTAGGAACTTTTGTGCAAGCGCTCTTCTCTGGGCATATGCCTATAGTTTTTTTTTTTTTTTTTTTTTACCATATTCTCAAAGGAATACAAGACTAGAATAGATGTGTGGTTAGGAGCACAAGCTGTGAAATCAGATGAGCCCAGGTTCACAAGCCAGCTGCCACTTACCAGCTGTGTGGCCCTGGACAAGTTACTTTATCATCCTGGGCTTCATTCCTCTCCTCTTTGAAATGGATCTAGATCTGCCTCATTGTATTGACATGACGATTAAATCAGGGCATTGTGTTTGTAGAGCAGTATCTGGCATATAACAAGTGCTCCATAAACATTAGCTGTTAATATTAATTTCTGTTCTATATCTTATATATACATCTACTATGGGGATTTATCATTGTCTCTCTGTCTGGAAAATCCCATGGACAGAGGAGCCTGGTGGGCTACAGTCCATGGGGTCAAGAAGAGTCGGACACAACTGATTTCGACTTCACTTTCACTTTTCACTTTCATGCATTGGAGAAAGAAATGGCAACCCACTCCAGTGTTCTTGCCTGGAGAATCACAGGGATGGGGGAGGCTGGTGGGCTGCCATCTATGGGGTCGCACAGAGTCGGACATAACTGAAGTGACTTAGCAGCAGCAGCAGCTCTAGTATAGTGATTTGATATGGTGATCGTTTAAATTGCTCTCTCCCTCAGTAAACTCTGAATTCTTTGAAAGCAGCAACTCCGAGTATTTTTTTTTTCAAATTATTTATTTCTGCATTCCAAGCACATGCATGGTAGGCAAGTAACACATGTTGCTAAATGAATGGAGGAATGGGTGGATGAATGGGTGGGTGGAGAGCTGGATGAATGAGTGGGCTGCTCCAATTCAGATGAATAGATAGATGAATGAATGGGTGATGGATGGATGGGTGGATGGATTAATGAACAGATTAATGATGAATGGATGGAGGGGTAGGGGAATTGATGGATAGATTAAAGAATGAATGATGGATGGGTGAATAGATTGTGACTTAATGGATGGATGGATGGGTAGGTGGACTGCTGGATAGATTAAAGAATGATGGATGGATGAACATTTGTTTGATAGTTTGACCCCACAAGAGCATGCATTTGGGGCTGTCTTGTTCATTGAATAGTTCCAAGTGCTTACAACGATAGTGTATGTAGGTGCTCAGTACTTAATTCTTGAATGAATAGGATGGCATATGTAGGAACACTGGACTCTACCTCACACCGCAGTTAAACTCTCATGCTGCTGTCTGGATTTGGTAGGGGCTGTCACCATTCAAATCACCCATTGGCTGGCTGACAGTTGACTCCTTTGCAGTGGCCAAGATTGTCATGAGGCCCCCTGCTGGTGGTGATATGAAACCACATAAGGCAGATGGAGTTCTTTTTTTTTTTTTTTTCCATTTTCTAATTTACAATCTATTTTCTTCCAGACTGCTGATCCTGAGTGTTTACTGAAAAAACCATGGTTGTCAAACCTTTGTGCTCGTGATCATCACCTGAGAGCACCTGGTTACACCTGTAGGCTTCCTCCTCAACCAGAAATTCCAATTGGAGAGATTGGGAATCTTCATGGGTAGCCAGGCTCCCAAGGGATGCTGAATCAGACGCTCCTCAGACCACACTCTGAGGGGCCCTCATACAATGAGCCACCACTGGCCACTGGGAGCAGGTAGAGACGGGCTGCTGCTTCAGGGGCTGTCTCGGAACTCCCAAGTGATGTCCTGACCGTGTGGGAGAAAGAGTCAAAAAGGCGGGGGTTCGGAGCTGTGCTTTTGTGTTCAGACTGTCCTAGGTTCCAATCCCACCTCCACCACTCACCAGCTGTGTATCCTCAGTTTCCTCATTTGTAAAATGGGAAATAGGCACTTCCCATGGGAACATGGGGAAGAGTAATTAATACACATGGAAGGCTCCGTACAAAGCAGAGCATGCTATGCATAATAAATACTGAGTGAATGCGTATGTTGCTAAATAATTCTGCTTTCCTTCCTTCTCCTTTTCTTCCTTGGATAAAAGAGAGGGACTCTGGGTTTGAACTCTTCCATGACAACGTGATCCCGGTGAGAGAAGGAACTGTGTCTCTTGGGTTCACAGCTTTATTCCCAGCACCTAGAACAGAGCCTGGAGGAGGGCATGGCAACCCACTCCAGTATTCCTGCCTGAAAAATCCCATGGACAGAGGAGCCTGGGGGCTACAGTCTACATGGGGCCCCAAAGAGTCGGACAGACTGAAGCGACTTAGCACACATGCAGGACAGTGCCTGCTACACAGTAGGTCTTCTATAAATATGTGTTTGGGGGAAAAAAAATGAACAAATTTGATCTAGTTCAGTATCAGCCATGTCCAGCAGACAGTCTGGCAAAGACCTAGGAAGTACATTTAGACTTAAACTAACCCCCATGAATCAGCATATATTTGACAAATATGCAGACGTATGGGGCTTAGGAAGGGCTTCCCCCATGGCTCAGCAGTAAAGAATCTGCCTGCAATGCAGGAGATGCAAGAGGTGCAGGTTCAATCCCTGGGTTGGGAAGATCCCTTGGAGAAGGGAATGGCAACCCACTCCAGTATTCATGTATGAAAGATCCCATGGACAGAGGAGCCTGGTGGGCTACAGTCCAAAGGGTCGCAAAGAGTCAAACATGACTGAGCACTGAGCAATGGGGCTTAAGGACCTGAGTTTGTCCAAGATAAAGCTTGTCCCAAGACGAGGACCAGCAGGAGTCGCTTTTACCCAGCACGAGTCGCTTTTACCCAGCACTGCTGGGTTCTTTGGGCCACTGGTTTCCTCCCTCTCTGGACTCTGCATTCTCCCCTCCCCTGAGAATGTTCAAGAAAGCTTCACATTCTGGCCTCTGCCAGGAGGTTTCTTATGTCTGTACCTGTGCTCTTTTGCAGGTGGCAGCCCTGAGCCCTAATGCTTCACCAGATGAAAGGCTGCCCGCTTGTGTTTCCACCAGGTGGACAGACTGAGCTTGGTCCCCAGCTGGGAAAGAGGCCCTTCGTGAATTAACCTAGGTCCTATAGGCCTGAGCAACCAAGAACGGGCAAGAAGTGAACTCCAGCTGCCTGTGAACCCTCACAAAATCCTCCTCCGATTGCTATTTTCCAAGTTCTTTGGGAATTCTGCGGCAGAGAACAAGATGTAGGAACATGGGACCAACTCCTGAGTGCCCTGAGCCTCAGAACCCCTTTCATGGCCCAGAGAAGCCCACCCTGACCTCAGGAGGGCTGGGGAAGCCTGTCCTCTCTTCTCTTGGTGTCAGCCAAGCATTGGACTTGCCCTCCTGCCCTGGACTTGGCAGTCACCTTCACAGCGGGATTAAGACTGAAGACCCCCAGGGGCTCCATCCCTAAGGGAAGCTTAAGAAACAAAGCCCCCCTCCCTTCTCTCCTTGGACCACACCCCCCCAAGCCCCAGCTGAGCCCCAGTGATCCAGTCCGGAATGATCCCACTATGGCCAAGCTCTGGTTCAAATTCCAGCGGTACTTCCGCAGGAAGCCTGTGCGTTTCTTTACCTTCCTGGTGCTCTACCTGACAGCTGGGAGCCTTGTCTTCCTTCACTCTGGTTTTGTGGGTCAGCCTGCTGTGTCCCAGAACCAGGCCAACCCCGCTGTGGGGGCCCCAGTGGAGGGCGCTGAGCTGACCTTCCTGGGTGACTTAAATCTGGGCAGAGGCTTCCGGGACACAGGTGAAGTCTCAAGCATCGCCCGCAGGTACGGACCCTGGTTCAAGGG
Organism: Bos javanicus; assembly: GCF_032452875.1. Taxonomy (NCBI): domain Eukaryota; kingdom Metazoa; phylum Chordata; class Mammalia; order Artiodactyla; family Bovidae; genus Bos; species Bos javanicus. The sequence continues at coordinate 65,239,331 of NC_083884.1, read as the reverse complement.
CAAGGACGGGAATGAGAGAGCCAAGCTGGGGGACTACGGGGGAGCCTGGAGCCGGGCCCTCAAGGGGAGGGTCGTCCGGGAGAAGGAGGAGGAGCGAGGTAAGAGGGGTGAGCCTCTGGGCTGGAAGGTGGCTGAGGACAAGGGAAGGGGGATGATGATACTAATAATATTATAGTAACAGCTGCCAGTGTTCAGTGTTTCCTAGGAACCAGCCATTATATATGCAGGAGGTTTCACAGAGGAGAAAATTGAAGCTCAGAGACATTAGGTAGCTTGCCCAGGGTCACACAGCTTATAAACATCCACGCTTAGAGCTGAACCCTGAATCTGTCAGAGTTCAACATCTGACCCTCCCATGCAGCCCTTTATAGCCCTTGTTACATGCACCTGAAAATCAAAACCCCGAGCATCTATTGAGCACTTACTAAGGGCCAGGTACTTTTCCAAGCACTTGACAGGCATCAAATTACAGCCACAACCCCATGTGATAGGTGCTATTATTCCCATTTTAAAGATGAGGAAACTGAGGCCCCGGGAGCCTAAGGTCACACAGCTAGCTAGTGGCAGAGCTTCTGTTCTGCTTAGCCGGATCCCTTGGTGAGGACGCTTAGGGGACTTCGTTTCGTTGCATTTTCATAGCCTGTCACAGTCAAAGTGGGCTTTTCTTCCTAAGTACATCACCTCACTTGATTTTCACTACACTCCATGGACTTAAGGAATGTGATCCTATGCCCAGTTAACACACATGGAAACAGGCTTGGAGAAGTGAAAACTTTCCCCAAGGCCACATAGCTGGTCAGTGACAAGTTCAAAGCAGACACATCTGGCCTGGATGCTGGCTGTATGACTACTTCCCAGGGTCAACTGATGTCCCCTCATTGGAGCAGCGTTCTGGGGAGGACCCCACAACTCCTGCAATTCATGAGATTAACACGAATGGACATTTCCAGAATCACAGCCAGATGGTTTGGGAGGATCTACCACCAATCAGGACAGAAGGAAAACCTCCCCAGCCCTTGTGTTCCCTGCCACATGTCACACTTCCGCTGTCATTCAACTTGTGGAAAAACCCCTTCTCCCACCGTGGAAGGAAGCAGGGCTATTGGAGGGGACTCGTCCTGGGGAGCATGTTTCCCTGCTTCAGTCCCAACCTGCTTCTGGCTCAGGAGCCATCCAGAAGACCCCATCATTTTACCCTCAGGAATTTTCTAGAATTCCACTTCCTTGAAAACTTCACAGGGCAGTGAAGGAGAAGGTGAAAGGTAGCAGAATGGCTTAGGGAACTTGGATTCATAGTCCAACTCCACTCCAACCAGTCATGCAGTCCAAGCAAGTGGCTTGGCCTTTTCATGCCTCAGTTTTGTCATCTGTAAGATGGGAACAATGGCCTCCTTCCTGCCAGGCTTCTCCTGAGAGTTTGATGAGACATGATTATGGAAACATCTAGCATGATGCCTGCACAGAGTCGAGTCTTAGGGGTGATCAGGAAGGTCTGTGGATCCACCTGGGTAAGGGACCCCATCTTGTAGGCATAGCTGAGGTGTGAGGTGCTGCCTTGATGGAGAAATTCTCTCACTGCCTTCTCCAATCACCAAGCTTCATCTCATCCCAGCCACTCCAAACTCCTTCTGCTACTTTGCAAGCCCCATCAAACTTAGGATAAATTCCAGAGCCCCCATCATGGCCCACCATGTTGTAACACTTGGCATTATATGTTGTAACATTAACATGTAACACTTCCCACCCACTTCACCACACATCTTAAACACACCAATCCCGTTCCTACCTCAGGATCTTTTTATAGTTAGTCTCTTCCATCTGGGATGCTCTTTCCCATATCTTTGCATGGCTCCCTTCCTCCCTTCCATCAGGTCTCCAGTCAAACCATGGCATCCTGTAGCGGTCTTCCTGGAATGCCCTAAAGTAGCCCCATTTTGTGCCTGGTCAGGACCACGTTCCCCAATTCTATTTTTGTCACAGTACCTATCACCATCTGAAAGTATCTTGCTTTTATTTGCTTCCTTAGTTTTTTAATTTTTGAAATTTTATTTACTTATTTTATTTTTGGCTGCTCTTGGTCTTGGTTGCTGCATGGGCTTGCTCTAGTTGTGAAAAGCAGGGGCTAGTCTCTAGTTTCAGTGCACAGGCTTCTCAATCCAGTGGCTTCTCTTGTTGTGGAACACAGGCTCTAGGTATGCAGGCTTCCGTAGTTGTAGCAGGCAGACTCAATAGTTGTGGCACGGCATGTGAGATCTTCCTGGACCAGGGATCCGAACCAGTGTCCCCGGCATTGCAAGGTGGATTCTTAACCACTGAACCACCAGGGAAGCACTTTGCTTCCTTGTAGTCTATCTCTACTACTAGACTGTCAGCTCCATGAAGGCAGAAATGGGTACCTGTCCCGATTGCTTCGTTCTATCAGCACCTTGGACAGCACCAGAAACAAAGATGGTACTCAGTACCTACTGGTTGTATAAAAGAGTTATTGGATGCACAAACGAAGGAATGACCAGCCTGCTGCCTGGCCACAGCTCTACTCATCCTCCAGGTCTCAGCTTAGTTCACCTGCAGAAAATTGTCCTGACCCCCCTCTGCTGCTGCTAAGTTGCTTCAGTCGTGTCCAACTCTGTGCGACCCCATAGACGGCAGCCCACCAGGCTCCGCCATCCTTGGGATTCTCCTGGCAAGAACACTGGAGTGGGTTGCCATTTCCTTCTCCAATGCATGAAAGTGAAAAGTGAAAGTGAAGTCGCTCAATCGTGTCCAACCTTCGAGACCCCATGGATTGCAGCCCACCAGGCTCCTCTGTCCAAGGGATTTCCCAGGCAAGAGTACTGGAGTGGGGTGCCATTGCCTTCTCCGACCCCCCTCTAGGCTTGACCAAATGTTCCTTCTCTGTACTCCCTGCCATGGCCCTTATGTGAATGGTAATTTCCTGTGTTCGTTGTGGTCCTCTAATAGAATATGATTCCCTAATGGCACAGTTGATACATCCAACAACAATAGAAACACCCACCCCTGTTTATTATGAGAATGAAATACCACCACCCCTGTTCCAGGTAGTTACTACCATTGCTTGAGCACCTCCTTCATGCCAGCCACTGTTCCATGTGCTTTTCATATGTTATTTGAATGAGATGATATATGTAAAATGCTTTTCAGATCTCTTGGCTTTTAATAATAGGTCACTTAATAGTTTCTGCCACTAGTATTAATAGTAGTAGAAATAGTAGCTAAATATATATTGAATGGTTATTATAGGCTAGACCGTCATTGCCTTATGTAATTATCACAACGACTCAACAAGTTAAAGACTATTATTATCCTATTTTACAAATGAGAAATTTTTAAACTCAGAAGAAGTCACTTACCCCAGGTTACCCACGTGGTGAGTAGAGGAACTGAGGTTTGAAGCAAGATTCATTTAATTCCAAAGCTTGTGAGCCCTCTTCTCTACCATGCTACCCCACCCCTTGCTTCTGGAAATCTTAGATATTTTATAAAGTATAAAGAGAGACAGAAGAGAAAATAAAGAAGCCTGGAGCGCAGAGCTCTCATCAGGCAGCTTTGAAATCAGGCAGTCTTATTAAGAAAACACAAATTCAGACTGTCCTTGATTAACTTATTCAGAGTTCGGCAAGGAAACACAACATATTAGATTAACACTAATAAAAATGAGATGCTTCCTTGACCTGATGCTAAACACATTTGGTTATCTAAAGTTGGCAAGGGCTCTGCTTGATGCAACGATGCAAGACTTAAGCTATAAAGGACTCGGAGCCCATCATGGGACAGGAAGGGAGGGTGGAGCTGCTCCCAGGCTGGGCTGGGGTTGGGCAGGAAGTCTGACTTCCCGGGTGGAGCTGGCACCTGCAACGTGCCAGTCACCTTGCTAGGCTTTCGAGATCCTGTGCTCTGAGCAGCCACATGAGGGTTCAAATTCCAGTTCTGTGGTAGCTTGTGAAGCTCTTTGGGCAGGTCACCTCAGTTTCCTTTGGGAGGTAAAAGGTACTTAACATCAGATGTCTGTTGTGATGATTATATAAGATAAATCCATGGCATGCTCTCTAAATGCCAGGCACTGTTCTAAACACTTTGAAGCTGGTACATCCCATAGTCTTCTTGGCAGCCCAGTTAAGTAGACACTGTCATTAACTCCCCCTTCCAGGGAGGAAATGGAGGCACAGAGAGGTTAGGTAACTTGCCCGAGGTTAACCAGCAGGAGGAGAGGATAAATCAATATTTGAACCCGGGAGGTTTGGATCTTACACTTGAACCCTAAGCACTACATCATCTCAGTTCTCAGTGCACAGACAGTGTTCAGCACAGACCCTGGACCCCAGTAAGCACTTAGTGCGTGCTGGCTATTATTATTAATATTGTAATCCTGTAGGAGAGAACAGAGGTGATGTGACTTGCCTTAGGTGACCCCGTTGCCGGGAGCACAGCCAGGAGCTGACTCCAGTTTGATTTCAAAATCTGTGCTGTTTCTGTTTCCCCCACCCCAGATTACAGAGGGTGTTGGGCTGGGCTTGAAAAAGGACACAGGAGATTTAGTCAGCATTTTTGGAAGCAACCGCAGGGCTCCCACTTCCCACCTCCTCCAGCAGAAGATGCAATCTATGCAGGTTATGGAGGGTCAGCTCTGGGTCAGACTGTGTGCTCATACTCAGCCTTATGTCTGTAGGAAGTATTAAACTCTTTTCCATAGGTGAAGAAACGGAGGCTCAGAGGGGTTAAAGGACTTGTCCCATGTCGCACAGGTGCCAAGTGGCAGAGCAGACTCCAACCCGACTGTTGTTTACATCCAAAGCTCTTCTTTTAAAAAAAAATTTTTTTTTTGTTTGTTCTTGGTTGTGCAGGGTCTTTGTTGCTGCATGTGCTTTGCTCTAGTTGCAGCTAGCAGGAGCTACTCTCTAGTAAGGGTGCCCGGGCTTCTCGTTGCAGAGTATGGCCTCTAGGACGAGCAGGCTTAGCTGCTCTGAGGCGTGTGGGGTCTTCCCAGATCAGGGATCAGACCATGTCTCCTGCATTGGCAGGTGGGTTCTTTACCACTGAGCCACAAGTTCAGTTCAGGTGCTCAGTTGTATTCGACTTTTTGTGATCCCATGGACTGCAGTACACCAGGCCTCCCTGTCTATCACCAACTCCTGGAGTTTACTCAAACTCAGGTCCATAGAGTCGATGATGCCATCCAACCACCTCATCCTCTGTCATCCCCTTCTCCTCATGCCTTCAATCTTTCCCACCATCAAGATCTTTTCAAATGAGTCAGCTCTTCACATCAGATGGCCAAAGTACTGGAGTTTCAGCTTCAGCATCAGCCCTTCCAATGAATATTCAGGACTGATTTCCTTTAGGATGGACTGGTTGGATCTCCTTGCAGTCCAAGGGACTCTCAAGAGTCTTCTCCAACACCACAGTTCAAAAGCATCAATTTTTCAGTTCTCAGCTTTCCATAGTCCAACTCTCACATCCATACATGACCACTGGGAAGACCATAGCCTTGACCAGATGGACCTTTGTTGACAAAGTAATGTCTCTGCTTTTTAATATGCTGTCTAGGTTGGTCATAGCTTTTCTTCCAAGGAGCAAACATCTTTTCATTTCATGGCTGCAGTCACCATCTGCAGTGATTTTGGAGCCCCCCAAAATAAAGTCTCTCACTGTTTCCGTTGTTCCCCATCTATTTGCCATGAAGTGATGGGACCAGATGCCATGATCTTAGTTTTCTGAATATTGAGCTTTAAGCCAACTTTTCCCTCTCCTCTTTCACTTTCATCAAGAGGCTCTTTAGTTCTTCTTTGCTTTCTGCCATAAGTGTGGTATCATCTACATATCTGAAGTTATTGGTATTTCTCCCGGCAATCTTGATTCCAGCTTGTGCTTCATCCAGCCTGGCATTTCACATGATGTACTTTGCATAGAAGTTAAATAAACACAGTGACAATGTACAGCCTTGACATACTCCTTTCCCGATTTGCAACCAGTCTGTTGTTCCATGTCCGGTTCTAACTGTTACTTTAAAAAGATCCAGAGCCACCAGGGAAGCCCCCAAAGCTCTTATTCTTAACCACTGAGCTATATTGTTCATTGCTCAGTCACTCAGTCATGTCCGACTCTTAATAGAATCCCAACTCCATTCATTCATTCATTCATTCTGTATTTATTGCATGTCTGTTTGCCTTGCCTGTGCTGGGAGGTGGAGACACAAGAATGATTCAAGCACACTTTTTCTTTTTTTGGTCTGAGGAATAGTCATACCCTCCAGGAGAAAGAAAGACAAGTAAAAAGATGAATTATATTTTAGAATATAACTTTTTTCTTGATCATCAAAGTCACATATGCTTATTGTAGAAAAATTAGAATACACAGCAAAAAGAGATAAAAGTTAAAATAGCCCAGAGGCCCACCATCCAACAACAGTCATGATCAACCCTGTTGAGGTATCACCTTTTTGGTCTTGTTTCCTCCCTTGTGGGTTTATTTCTAAAGAATTGTTGTTCGGTCACTAAGTCCTGCCTGACTCTTTGCAATCTTATGGACTGCAGGCTCGAGGCTCCCCTGTCCGTCACCATCTCACAGAGTTGAGTCGGTGATTTCTAAACAATGGAACACTGTATATTTATATTTATATTTATATATATATATATATATAGCATCATGTCATGCTTTCCCCCACTATAGCACTTTTTCATTTTGTTAAAAATTCTTCCACAGTGGGCCTAAATTCTTCATACTCTGAAAAAATAATGCCCAGTACTTGGAAAATTGTTTAGAAAGTGCTAAGGTGGGGTAAACCAGGGGACTCTGGGATCCCAAGGGAGGGATCCGGTTGGGTCATGGGGCTGTATCGTGCCTTCCTGAGGGGAGGAGATAGTTGAGCTGAGCCTGTTAGGATCCTTGGGCCCTGACCAAAGTGAAAGATGCGTCCCTTCTACCCCTAGGGAACCTAGACATGAGCAGGAATTCCAGGAATGCAATTTCCTGCACAAGGAAGCCCAGATAGCCCTAGAGTGATCCTCCTGAGGGGCAACTTTCCAAGACAGTGAAGAGTCCCCAGCAGGAAAGTAACTGTTTCTCTTTTCCACAAAGAGCTCAACCTTCTGGTCAATTTTTTTTTCTTACAGTCAATTTTAAAAATACCCCTGTAGGGACTTCCCTGGTGGTCCAGTGGCTAAAACTCCATGCTCCCAATGATCGGCCAGGTCCGATCCCTGGTGGGAGAACTAGATCCTGCTGCAACTAAGAGTTAACCTGCCTCAGCTTAAAGATGGGCTTCCCTGGTGGCTCAGTGGTAAAGAATCTGCCTGCCAATGCAGAAGACACGGGGTCAATCCCTGGTCCGGGAAGACCCCACATGCCATGGAGTAACTAAGCCCATGTGCCACAGCTGCTGAGCCTGTGCTCTACAGCCCGGGAGCCACAACTACAGAGCCCACGTGCCGCGACAACTGAAGCCCAAGCACCCTGGAGACCATGCGTGACAACAAGAGAAGCTACCACGATGCGAAGCCAGAGTACCGCAACCAGAAAGAAAGCCTGCACAACAGCAAAGACCAAGCACAGCCAAAAATAAAATAAATAAATAAATTTCTTTCCAAAAGAAGAAAAAGGTCTCATGTGCTGCAACTAAAGACCCAGAGCAGCCAAATAAATAAATAGTTTTTAAAAATATCCCCATATTGGTGTTCAAGGGCTGCTATAGCAAAGTACCATGAACTGGGTGGCTTGAAACAACAGAGATGTATTACCTTGCAGTTCAGGAGGCTAAAAGTCCAACATCAAGACGGGCTCTCAAAGCCCCTAAGAGGGAATCTCTTGCAAGCCTTTTCCCCAGATTCTGGCATCAGTGGGAACTCTTGGCCTTCCTTGCAGCTGTAAAACACCAGTTGTTGCCTCTGTTTTCACACGGTCTTCTCCTTGTGTCTCTGGGACTTCAGAGAGCTGCTTGCCACTTTCTTATAAGGACACCAGTCATGTTGGATGGGGACCCACCTACTCCAGTATCACCTCATAATTAATTACATCAGAAGTGACCCTATTTCCAAAGAAGGTCACATTCTGAGGTACTGGGCTTAGGACTTCAACTGATCTTTTTTTATGAGGGGCACAGTTCAACCCAAAATACCTTTATGTTGGTTTTCTTTTTTTTTAATTTTCATTTCATTTCTTTGGCTGTGTCCGGTCTTGGCTGTGGCACGTGGGATCTTCATTACATCATGTGGGATCTTTGGTCACGGCGCACTGACTCTCTAGTTGTGGCATGGGCTCAGTGGTCGCAGCAAGCAGGTACTTGGTTGCCCCAAGGCACGTGATCTTATTTCCCCAACCAGAGATTGAACTTGCATCCCCTGCACTGCAAGGAGAATTCTTAACCCCTGGACCACCAGGGAAATCCTACACGCTTATGTTTTATTTCCACTTTTTAGGCTGGACCTTGAGTACTACAGCCAGCCTACTTGCAATGGCAGGATTAGAACCCAGATCTGGTAGACTCTGAAACTGGTCCTTGAGGACACTGTAATACCTCCTGTCTGCAAATCTACTCACAAACAATAAATAAGAGGAATACAAATTAGCACATGTTTAGCTATCCTCTTAACAAATTACCTTTATTGAAGAGAACAACGTTGCTTGAAAAGGAAGATTAATTGAAGCAAAAGAGGGGGAAAAAAGGACAGGAAAGGGGGAAAAATAGTCAGGAAAGCTCTTTTCCAGATGCTTGTGTTCTCCTGGGCTTACCCCTCACTGGTTTCCGCGCTTGAGATAAATAGCAAGGCTGGGATGGGACTTTGCCATTTCAGCGATATTCGGATGGCTGCTCCGACGAGCTGATAGATTGTATGAACTCAGCCATTAATTCACCCTCGAGTGGCCTGTGAATTTTGTCCCTGTTTTACATACCCGACCTCCCCCTCATCTCCGGGAGATTCTGCCACTGCAGCAGAACTTGAGGAAAATCGGAAGTGGGTTGGATGGTAGCCCACCCCCTCCCACCCCGTCACCCCACCATGAGCTTATCTCTAACTGGGCGATAGAGCTCCGGCGACAGGGTTGCCGGTCGTGTTGGCCACAGCCTGCACTGAGGGTCAGGAGGGAAAGAGTCACCAGCCCTTCCTTGCCCGGGGCAAGGAGGAAACAGATTCAGTATCCGTTTCCTGACCCAAAGAGCTCAGCCCATCCGTCAGGTCACAGTATATAGCATGCCCAGGCTTCTCCAGAGCAGCCGTGAAGGGGACCGCAAGTCCCTTTTTCCCTCCTGTGGACAGAGGAAGAAGAGGAGGTTCATCTGTTCCCACATCAAGTCTTTGAACGGCTGTTGTGTGGGTCATCTCAGCCTGTTGCCTGGTCTGGTGGGAGGGTTAGGGAAGGGATGGTACAGCATTTAAAAGCCCAGGCTTTGGGGCAGATGGACCTATGGTCAAGTATTAACTCCTCTTCCAAAAGACCCTCCGTCTCCCATCATCCCTCCAGGAAGGTCTCTCTGGCGGGATGGAGAAGCCTTTCTCCCAAGCCGAGACTAAGTGTGGTACACAAGAAAGGGCAGCCTAAATAGGGACATAGTCTGGGCTCCCCCAGCTGGGCGGACTCGAGCAACTTAGCTTGGCAGTCAGCATACTAGTCAGTGCTCCTGTGATGGCAGGTGACAAAAAACCCACCTTCAATCAGCTTCAGCCAAAGAAGAAAATGTAGTGTGTCTTGTCCCCAAACTACCGAAGAGCCTAGGTTGTCAAATGAATGAATTGTGCCATTCTCTTCCTAACTCTCATCTCTGCTTGCTTCTGACTTAGCTTGGTTCTCCTGCACAGACTGACTTTGTGCCAGGGATCTTGGCTGTTGGTAATTCTGGGCTTAGAAAATACCAGTATCACAACTCAAGGGAGACAGGCTTCTTTCTCCCAGCTTTAATCTATAAGAATCCAAAGGGTAGGTCCTGTGTCCTTCCCCAGAGCCATCAATCACTGGCTGGTGGCAGGTGCAATATGATCGGCTCTTCCAAGGTCAGCGTCTCCCCAAGATGAGAGCAGGTAGGGGCTCCCCAGGTGGCACTAGTGGTACAAATCCGCCTGCCAGGGACAGAGGCGCAGGTTCCATCCCTGGCTCGGGAAGGTCCCCTGGACAAGGCAATGGCGACCCACTCCAGTAGTCTTGCCTGGAAAATCCCGTGGACAGAGGAGCCTGGCAGGCGGGCTACAGTCCATGGGGGTTGCAAAGAGTGGGACGTGACTGAGCATGCACACGTGTGTGCAACAGAAAAACACGAGGATAGGGTGCTTTGAAGGCACAAAGAGTACCATGACAGCCCACCCATTCACCCGTGTGTACATATGCTCACACACCTATTAATTTGATTATAAAACTCTCATCTAACACAATCCAAAATCCCACCTATAGTCAAATGCACCCACCCTCACCCTCTGGCGAGACCACCCATGGTCATAGTACTTCCAGCTCCAACCCAGCATTTCTGGGTTGTGAGCACTCATCTCCCTCAGGACTCAGTGTGGCACCTTATGATCCTGAGGCCTGTGGATCAAATGGAAGTGAAGCCTCCTCAAATGTACAATGGCTGGAGGACAGATCTGGCTTAAATTTGAAGCGAGATGCTTCCAAGCCATAGGCACACAGACAGACTGCATCATTTCGAATTCTACTTAGAAACAAGTAAGATGGAGTAACATGAGTGGGGACCAGCCAGAAAGCATATATGTATGCCAGATACAAAGATTCACTTCTAAGACAGGGAGATGGGACAGTCATTAGGATCAGTCTCTTCATCTATAAGATGGATTAATAAGAAGGGTGTGAGGACCAAATCTTTTTAAATGAGGAATGGCACATAGTAGACAGCACATAGTAGGTACTCGATGCATATTCTCCCTCTCACACACACACAGCTTTTGACCTGATGACAATGACCTCATTCTGGCAAAATAAACAATGGCTCCCTCCCTTTCCCTTTCCCTTCCTCTCCTTCCTCCTTTTTCTTTCTCCTCCTGCCCATCCTTGGACACTCTGTCCTCTAGTGAACTATTGAACTAAGGTTACTTGCCAACCATGGCCCATGGAAGTTCTCTCTCCCAGCCCAGATGCAAACTTCACACACACACACACACACACACACACACACACACACACCCCTCCCCGGGCCATGCTTCCCTCTGTGACACAGGAGAGTCATCCATTGTTGAACAAGCACAGGGACAAGATGTCGGCTTTTCCAGAGCTGTCACCGTCTGACGTCCCTGCTCCAGGGAGGCAATGTTTCTTTTAAAGATGGACTGTTTTTAGTTGACCAAATCACCTCTGTCTTATGAAAGAAATTCAAGGTGATCAGGGTTGAGACACATCTCCAGCGAGGCTGACAAATTCTGCACCTCCTAGGACGGCGTTGAGGGGACACAATTTCTCCTTAACGAGCCTGTATCCTCTGCTAGACCCTTTCTCCATCACGAGTTGGGGCAGGGGAGTGGCGAGGAGCCCACAGTTTAAATAGACAGCAGCCTAGGCCTGAACAAGATCAAGTGGCATGTAGCATTTTCCTCAATCATTCTCCAGGAGGGCCATTTAATTCCAAGGGCTGGCTGGGTCCTCAGGCTCACCTTCAGTGACTCCCAAATGCAAGAGCACTGGGTTGGGGTCCGATAGACCTAAACTTAAATCTTTATTCTACCGTCAGTTAGTTTCAGGTCTGGGACAGCTCACTTCACCTTTCTGGGCCCTTGTTCAATCATCTAACAACAGAGTCTAAGCATGCCAGGAGCCACTGCACCTGGGTCATTGCAAAGGTCCCCGGATCCAAAGGGAAACCAGAGGGACTTTCCTGGTGGTCCAGTGGCTAAGACTTCGCCTTCCAGCACAGGGGACGCAGGTTTGATCCCCAGTCGGGGACAGGAGCTCTAAGATCCCACATGCCTTCCGGTGAGAAACCAAAACATAAAACAGAAACAATATTGTCACACATTCAATAAAGACTTTAAAATGGTCCACAGCAGGAAAAAAAAAGAGTCTTTAAAAAAAGGAAAAGCAGAGAGAAACAAGGAGGGCAGTAATTCAGAACATGGGCTCTGCGGCCAGGTTGCCTGAGTCCAAACCCAGCCCCATGGGTATAAGCTGTTTCCTTGGGCTGCTGACTTAGCCTCTCGGGGCCTCAGTTTCCTCTTCTATATTGATAGGGGATATTAATAATTCCCTCACAGGCTCATTCTAAGGATCCACGGAGACAGTATGAGTAAAGCACTTAGCAAAGTGCATGTCCAAATTAATAATGATTGTAAGAACCCACGGGAAAAGCCTTGATAGACTGTAAAGTACCGTCTTCGTGTACTATTTACCATGACGTGTAAGAACACACATACTAATCTAAGAAAACTAAGTGAATGGTGTATCATTGGATGGTTGTTTAACATAAGTCAAGATTTTCCTCTGAGGGACTCCCAGGGTGGTCCAGAGTTTAAGACTTTCCTCTTGCAGTGCAGCGGGTGTGAGTTCGGTCCCTGGTTGAGAAGCTAAGATCCCACGTGCCTCACGGCCAAAAACCCAAAACAGAAAACAGAAGCCATATTGTAGCAAATTCAATAAAGACTTTATAAAAATGATCCACATCAAACAGAATCTTTAAAAAAAATTTTTCCTTCTGGATGAAAGCCTTTACCTTGGCTCACAAGGTGGGAAAAGTGGGAAGAACTTCAAACAGCGCCGTGAATGGCTGGTTTCTTATCCCACTCACCTTAAGGATGTGCCTATTATATGCAAGACCCTGTGGAGGACATGTTTATGCAGATAAGTCCATTTTAACCTCACTGACCCGATATTTTCATCCCCACAGTGAAGGAAACTGGGCCTCAGAGAGATTAAGCGGCCCAAATGCTCTGGAATGTCCCCAAAGTGAGACAGTGATCTGGATATTGAGGTGTCCAAGTCCAGTGTTCCTTCCAAGAAAAAAAATAACCTTAAGTCATCTTATAGAAATGACGGCAGGCTGTCAACAGATCAAGCTCTTCAGAGCTGTCATAATAAGAGTCCCGTGTGCTTGGTGCTTAGGGAATGAGGCTAGCTTGGGTTGCTGGGTGCCCAGTTGCCATCAGTAGAGCCCAGGGGTGTGCCCTTAACCCTGGCTATGCAAGGTCCCTTCCTCCCCTCTGTTGGCCTCCAGGGCCCACAGCCTTACCTACGGGACTCCACTGCCCCCGTAGACCAAGCTCTGCCAGTGCACACGAGTTTCAGGCTCTCTTGTTTCCACTTTACTGCTCAGAGGAAGGAACTGGTACCAAGAGGTCAACAAAGCCACATAGCCAGAGGCATACTCGTCACTTCTGAAACGCGTTCAGCTTTGTCTCCTTCCCCCACCACCCCAGATCTTACTTTTCTCATCTTCCCAAAGCTAAGTACATCGGCTGCTACCTGGATGACACCCAGAGCCGGGCCCTTCGAGGTGTGTCCTTTTTCGACTACAAAAAGATGACCGTCTTCCGTTGCCAGGACAACTGTGCAGAACGGTAGGGTCCCAGGCTCCCTGCATTCAGACCTCTTCTTTCGCAGCTTCCTACCTGTGGTGGTCTTTCTTTTTTTCCGTGGGAGGGCATATGAAGGATGGACAATGTGACTTTAAGGGAAGGGTGAGGCAACGGTGTGTGTGTGTGTGGGCATGCGTGTGCACATTCTCTTGCCTGAAAAATCCCATGGACGGAGGAGCCTGTCTCATGGACACTGGAGATCAAGAGTAGGAAGTTGGTCTGTAGGAATCTGTGTGCAGTTATGTGAGGCTGTGCCTAGGTGTGAGTTTACAGTGTACACTCTGCAGAGTGATACGTTTGTGAGCTTAATGCCAACATCGAATTGCCTTTAAATAATAGTGGCTGTGAGTGCTGGAGTCTCTGTGGATATGCTGGCAAGGGTCCAGAATTGTGGGGAAAGCACAAGTGTTTACGTGCTGGCGAGTGTGAGTCTGTGGGCGTGAGGCTTGTGAGATGCCTGTGGGAAAGCTGAGGTGGGAGCCTGCAATCAGGGATATTTCGTGGTTCCCCAGTCAAGAGACTGTTCGTTCCTGCCCCAGGGAGAAACACTCACCTGTCCAGGCAATGTTTTCCAATCTAAGGAGAAAACAATGTTCTCGATGAGAACAGGCCCTACGGGGAGGGAGCTGATGTTTAGAGAGTAGGCAGACCCCAGGGGACGGCGAGGGGGGACCCTGGGGCCAGGCCTGGGAACAGCCCTGCTGTCCGGGAGGCACTGAGCAGTGAGCAGACCTGCCCTCCCCCATGCCCTGGGACCCCGGCCCGTGGCGGTTTGCGGGAGGCCTCTAACATGCTGACCTTCAGACTCGAGCCTGATGCCTCTGGAGGTCACAAGCTCTGGAAGAGCTTGGCTGCATGGCTGGAGAGGAAATGGGCAAGTGGGTGGCCAAGGGACCCTTCCCTCTCTCCCTGATTGGGAAACACTGTCCACTTTATAATCAGCTTCCAGAACAGTCCACCATCAAAATCCTGAACACAGGACCACCTTCAGCTTAGGAGAGACTCCCAGCTCTCTAGGATATTGATTGATTAATTTATTTATTGGACTGTGGGGAGACGGAGGTAAATGGCAGGGCATGGCCTCAGAGGGGTCTTGTGGGGGCTGAAGAGTTAGTATTTGCCAAGCAAATGTTTGAGAAGAGCGCCTGGCAGACGGCACGTGTAAGCTCTTGCTGTTCTGCAGCCCAAGCCTGCTCATGCTTCTGTCCCCCGACTAGCTGGGGAGCCCCTTGGAGGCAGGGCCTTGGCTGACTCACTCTGGCTCTATCTGGAAGCACGTGTGGGCTGCCAACAAGCATGTGCGGAACCAAACTGAACTACGCAAGTTGATCTGACTCATGTTCTGAAGCTCAGTCTTGGCTGTCGCCTCCTGAGAAGTCTCTCCTGACACCCCAGGCATGTTGGGCGCCTCCTGCATTTCCACCATCGGCGATATATCCCATCTCACGCTCATCTCACTGTGCAGCCCTGCATTTCCACCATCAGCAATATATTCCATCTCACCCTCACCTCACTGTGCAGCCCTTTTCTAGTTATGTGCTTGTCTCTGCATCCAAGCTGTGAGCTCCAGGATGCGCGTGTCAGCATCAGCCGGGACGTGAAAGTCGCTGTCGTGTCTGACTTTTGCAACCCCATGGACTATACAGTTCATGGGATTCTCCAGGTCAGAATACTGGGGTGGGTAGCCTTTCCTTTGTCCAGGGGATCTTCCAAACCCAGGGATTGAACCCAGGTCTCTGGCATTGCAGGCAGGTTCTTTACCAGCTGAGCCACAAGGGAAGCCCAAGAATACTGGAGTGGGTAGCCTATCCCTTCTCCAGCAGATCTTCCGGACCCTTGAATCGAACCGGGTCTCTTGCATTGCAGGCAGATTCTTTACCAACTGAGCTATCAGGGAAGCTCACCTGAGATCTTTCAAAACAAACTGCTGGGCCCCACCCCATCCCCAATTTTCGATTTGCTGGGTTTGAGGTGGAGTCCAAGAATTTGCATTTTTAACAAGTTCCCAGATGATACTGGATGCTGTTGGTCCCGGGACCATGGTTGGAGCCCCGCTGCTCTGACTTTCACATCCAGCTGGGAAACTTTCAAAGCTCCTGCTGTCCAGTAGTGGTCCTTCCATCAGTGCGTCCAGTTATACGTGACGGGCCCAGGGACACCTGAGAACCAAGGCTTCGGAGAGACAGAGAAGTGGAAGAAGGAGGCTGACCCAGCCCCAGGATGCCCAGATAGTTTAAGATGCTCCTGCTGCATCTGCAATTTGTTTTGGGGGCTCCAAAGTCACTGCAGATGGTGACTACAGCCATGAAATTAAGATGCTTGCTTCTTGGAAGAAAAGCTATGACCAACCTAGATAGCATATTCAAAAGCAAAGACATTACTTTGCCAACAAAGGTCCATCTAGTCAAAGCTGTGGTTTTTCCAGTAGTCATCTACGGATGTGAGAGTTGGACTATGGAAAGCTGAGAACCGAAGAGTTGATGCTTTTGAACTGGTGCTGGAGAAGACTCTTGAGAGTCCCTTGGACTGCAAGGAGATCCAACCAGTCCATCCTAAAGATCAGTCCTGAATATTCATTGGAAGGACTGATGTTGAAGCTGAAACTCCAATACTTTGGCCACCTGATGGGAAGAACTGACTCATAGGAAAAGATCCTGATGGTGGGAAAGATTGAAAGCATGAGGAGAAGGGGATGACAGAGGATGAAATGGTTGGATGGCATCACTGACTTGATGGACATGAATTTGAGCAAGCTCCAGGAGTTGGTGAAGGACAGGGAAGCCTGGCGTGTTGCAGTCCATGGGATTGCAAAGAGTCGGACACGACTAAGTGACTGAACTGAACTGAACTGCATTTGCAAGGAGATCAAACCGGTCAGTCCTAAAGGAAATCAACCCTGAGTATTCATTGGGACGACTAATGCTGAAGCTGAAGCTCCAATAGTTTGGCCACCTGATGTGAAGAGCTGACTCAATGGACATGAGTTTGAGCAAACTCCAGGAGACAGTGAAGGACAGGGAAGCCTGGCGTGCTGCAGTCCATGGGGTTGCAAAGAGTCAGACACAACTGAGCAACTGAACAACAATTGCATCTGCCCAGGTGACCCTGTGGTTGCATGCCACCCTGAGTAGTTGAGATGTTCAGAGACATGAGTCTGGGTGGGTCTGTATCTCCAGCTAGCCCCCGGAAGGCATGAGGTGACACCTCCTATAAGTCCAGTCTTGCAGGACCAGTAATTTGCAGGCTGCCCCCCGCCCCCTGGAACCTTTCTCAATTCTGGAACATGCCTCAGAGAATGCAGTGGGCAAGAGGGCTGAGCAGAGGTTGTCCTACTCCCCTCCCTGCCACCACTTCATACCCACCCCTGGAGCCAGAACAAGCAATTCCCTTCTCATCTGTTTACAGACGGATCCTTACCAAGAGTCCTTTTTAGGAAATGATTCCATAGCTGTGAAAAAAAAAAAGGAAAATGTTGCAGTGCCTGGATTTCTTTTTTGTTTTAAGGAAAGGAGTTTTTTTACTTGGCTGGATATGTGACCTTGGTTTTCCAGAGAGATGTGAGAGTCCCCTGCCCCCTCTCCTGGGCCGGACTTCTCTCAGGGGACATAGAGGTATCACCCCTGGGTGGTGTTTCCCGGAACAAAGGGGTTAGACTCTGCACCCGTGCTTGGCTCCTGGCTGTGGACAGGGAGACCAGAGAGTAGGGAGGGCAGAGGGACCACAGGACCGACCCATGCTTGGCTCCTGGCTGTGGACAGGGAGACCGGAGAGTAGGGAGGACAGAGGGACCACAGGACCGACCCATGCTTGGCTCCTGGCTGTGGACAGGGAAGACCGGAGAGTAGGGAGGACAGAGGGACCACAGGACCGACCCATGCTTGGCTCCTGGCTGTGGACAGGGAGACCGGAGAGTAGGGAGGACAGAGGGACCACAGGACCGACCCATGCTTGGCTCCTGGCTGTGGACAGGGAAGACCGGAGAGTAGGGAGGGCAGAGGGACCACAGGACCGGAAGGGTGTGGTGTGTGTCGAGGGTGCTGAAGGTGTATGTGGGGGGGTGCGACTGTGACGTGCTGTGTCTGTGTGGCGAGGTGTAGAGGGGGTGTGAGGCCTCAGGCAGGGAGGGAAGCCAGTGGTCTCCCTGGGGTCTCGTCCCCTCCTTGAGTCTCCCTGCCTGCCCCGCCCCAACCCAGGACCTCGATGTAATCCTTCTTGGCTTCTTCCCCATTGCACCTGCAAGACTTTCAGACTCCTCAGCCTCCAAGACTTTCTCAGGGTCTCCTAATTCTCGATCTTGATGTCCCTTGGAGCATCCCTGTCCCCTAGATCTCTTTAGGTCTCCCTGACCCCCACAGCCTTCCTTGTTTTCCCCCCTCCTGCTTCCAGGAAAATAAGGAGAGCCCCCCACCCCAGTCTCCTCCTTTCCCCGGGGTCTCCCCATCTCCTGAAGCCTCTTGTCTACCCGCTGTCCACTGTGGATGGGTCTCCTGTCCCCTGAGGTCCCCTCTTTCCTCCCCCAGGGGGTCTCTCTGTCATCCCACCTTCAGCATCTGTAGCCCCATCTCCCCCAGGACCTCTGAGTCCCCAGAGCCGACCCATCCCCTGGGACCTCCTCCCTGGCCACGACTCCCTGCCCTCCCCGGGGGTCTCCATGGGGGCAGGCACCCTGGCCTGACAGCAGCCTCCCCCAGGGGTTACCTATACGCTGGGCTGGAGTTCGGCGCCGAGTGCTACTGCGGCCACAAGATCCAGGCGGCAAACGTGAGCGAAACGGAGTGTGACATGGACTGCAAGGGCGAGCGGGGCAGCGTGTGCGGCGGAGCCAACCGCCTGTCCGTCTACCGGCTGCAGCTGGCCCAAGAGTCAGCCCGCAGGTGTACGTGAGTCAGCCCCTCCCCTCGCCGCCCCTCGCCCACCCGCGCCCCCCACCCCTCCTGAGCCCTCGGGCGCCCCCCGCCACCAGACACCACCACCCTGCCCCAGCCTCGCCTCCAGCCAAACCCCTCTTCCCCCTCCACAGACACCGAAAGCCTGACCTGGCCTGTCCTTCCTGACTGGCTGAGAGCAGGTTGTCCCTAACGATGGTGATGATGATACTGACAACAGCAAATGCTCCATCGTTTCCGAAGTGCCTTCTTTGCAAGAGCACATGTGGTCCTCACGATGGGCCTCCAAACTGCAGTTATTCACCCACTTTACAGATGAGGAGACTGAGGCTCGCTGTCACACAAGCAGCAGAGGATTTAAACCAACTCCAGAGCTTCTCTCTTAATTTTTCTCTTTTGGCCGTGCCATGTAGCATGTGGGATTTTCGTTCCCTGACGGGGGATTGAACCCAGGCCGCCTGTACTGAAGCATGGAGTTAACCACTGGACCGCCAGGGAAGTCCCATAGCTTATGCCTTTAATGCTCCCATAGAGACAATTTCCAGATGGCGCTAGTGGTAAAGAACCGGCCTGCCAATGCAGGAAATGTAAGAGGCAAGGGTTTGATCCCTGGGTTGGGAAGATGCCCTGGAGGAGGGCATGGCAACCCTCTCCAGTGTTCTTGCCTGGAGAATCCCGTGGACTGAGGAGCCTGGCAGGCTACAGTCCACAGGGTCAAGAAGAGTTGGACACAACCGAAGTGACTTAGCACTCATGCATGCAGAGGCAATTTATCCCTCACTTGCCAATGTTTTGGTCTTATGAGAAAAACTCTCCAGTTTTCAGACTGAGGGAGGGAAGGGTGTGGTTAGGCGAGGACAGGAGCCACCCGTCCTCTGTGGATATTGTCGCATTGTTCCTTCTCTGGCTGTTTAGTAGCAGTTAATGTTTGTTTCTCAAGCATCTGCTGTGCGCCAGGCACTGTACTAAGCCCATTGCAAGCCTGATTTTGTTTCCCTTCCTTACAGACTTTTCAGGCAGTTGCCATGGTTAATCATCTCCATTTTACAGTGAGGAAACTGAGGCTTAATGAATTTAAGTAAGCCTGCCCAAGGTCACACAGCCTTGTGACCTCAGAGCTGACGTTCAGACCGACAAGCAGAGCTAATGGCCTTGACAAAACAGAGGGCTGAGGTTTGTCCTGGGTACTCTTCTGATGCGGTCCTGAGGTGGAAACAGGAATCCAGAACTACAAATCTCGAATTTGAACATGCTGGGGAATCCCAGGGAGATCTTGTTAAAATGCAGACTCTGATTCAGCTTTCCAAGGAGGTCCTAGGTGATGCTAGGCTGCTGGTCCATGGACCACACCTTGAATAATAAGGCCTTAGACCTCAGTGGAGCTGACAAGGTCCGCCCAGAATGTAGGCCTTCCCACTCAGGTGGACTTGGCAGAACCCTAACGCCCGTGTGCATGCAGAGAAAGGCCTCTTCCATGTGAATATCATCATTGATAAAAATTCATTGCTGGTTTCCTTGATAATGTGTTGTTTTCCAAGCCCTATGCTTTTGAAGCTCTGCTCACGCTTTGCTCTGCAGCAGGGTCAAGGGTGCCGCCAATTTGCAAAACAGCTGATTTCTAGAAACGGAGGTACCGTCTCCCTGTCCATCATGGCCTCAGTTCCCCCAGGTCTGAGGGCCCGGCTGGCAGAGGACACAGTGGGTATGTGAAATCCGGGCTGGAAAATGTCCGCGCAGCGAGTTTCTGGTTTGGCCATTAGGGTAGTGAGGTTTTGATTTGACGGCAGAGTCATCGTCCCCAGTACTGATCTCTTTACTTTTATCTGTTTATTTTCGGCTGTGCTGAGTCTCCCTTGCCACACGTGGGTTTTCTTTACTTGTGGTGAGCGGCGGCTGCTTTTTGTTGCAATGCATGGATTTCTCATTGCCGAGGCCACTCTGGTTCGGAGCATGGACTCTAGGTAGTTGTGGCTCGTAGGCTCCAGAACGAGGGCTCAGGAGTTGTGACACACGGGCTTAGTTGCTCTGTGGCATGTGGCCAAGGATCGAACCTGTGTCCTCTACATTGGCAGGCAGATTCTTTACCACTGGATCGCCAGGGAGGCCCACTACTGATCCTCTTTATGCCAGTATTCACATTATTTGGATGTCAACTTTGACCATAAGAAGAGATGACCTTAGAGTTATGTGTATTTAGAGGGAAAGCTGCAGCCACTAGAACATTCTGGTGAATGATGCTGAGCTAGATAACAAGAATTGGGCGGTGTATGTCATCAGCCGCTCTCAGCCAGACCTCCTTTTGCTTAATGTTCAGAGTGGCTGGGTAATATGAACATTCTCCTGTCTGTCTTCTCTCTGTCTCTCTGTCTCTGTTTCTGTCTCCTGCTCTCCTCCCCACCACACACGCACATCCTCAGATACACACACTATTAAGATCACCAGGTATAATAACAGTCTCATGCTATAGCCTACCAGGTTCCTCTGTCCATGAAATTCTCCAGGCAAGAATACTGGAGTGGGTTTCCATTTCCTCCTCCAGGGGATCTTCCCAACCCATGGATCAAACCCGGGTCTCCTGCATTGGCAGGCAGATTCTCTAACCACTGAGCCACTTAAGAAGCCCAAGCAATATAGTCTCATGGACCATCAAAGATTTTTTTTTTCAATTACCTGAAATGTAAAAGCCTCAACACACATAAACCATGAGATCCTCTTACAGTCAGATGTGTTTTGCCCTGGTAGCAGTGAGGGGGTGGGCCGATTGGGTGGTTGCTGGTAAGAGACCCCTGAGGCTGCTGGGAATGCTGCTGTGCCCCTCAGCTCACCCACCTCTGCAGTGGTATTCTGTTCCATCTGAGAAAGGAACGTTCCATCCATACATTCAATATGGGGAACCCATTCACTTCTACCAAGAGAGGAGACCCGGAGTCTAAGCCCACCCCAGTTGTTCTGAATTGTCACTGTGCAAGGTTGGAAGCTTGGGCACCTCCAGCAGGAGACTACAGAAAGGAATCTAAGCCTTGCTAACCTTAAGGCTGCTGTGGCTGAGATGAGAATGGAAGTGGTCTGGATAAGGAGACAGATGGTTGGTCAAGTTGGAACTCCTCGTGGGCTCCCAGTTGGCAACATGGTATTGGGAGAGAGCATGAGGACTGTTCATTGAACCAAAACACTTGGTGAGCTCCCGTGGCTTAGGCTTGGAGAGGAGAATGGGTAATAAAAAAATAAAGCATAGTCCCTGCTCTCAAGGAGGTCACCGTCTAGGGGACAGGCAGACCCAAGACCAGTCGGGTCTGTTCAAGTGGGCAAGGGGGTGGTGACGTACATATAGGAGCCAAGAAAGCAACATTTGAGCCAAATCTCATTCTAAGATTTCCAGGTGAAAGGAAGAGTCACATATCCAGCTGAGAGCAAAAATCCAGGATCAGCAAAGGTTACGTTTTGATGACCTATTAGAAGCACCTTCCTTGCTTGTGTTCTATTTTGCAGCTTTAGAAACTGAGGCCTAAAAAGCACAAGTGCCCAGACTGAACAGCCCTGGGGATGGCTCTACAGAAGAAGGCTGACTGCTTAGGGCCTTGAAAGACACACAGGATTTTGCCTGGTGTGAAGAGGAGGATATTCAGACTCGAGACACATTGCCAGAGGGCAGGGGACAAATCAGGGCAGAAGGAGCAGAGTGTGCCAACGCCAAGAGTTACTTTTAGTGGGCAATGGGCAGGCCTGACACTCTCAGGGCCACAGAGCTTGTCAGGGACTGAACTTAGGCTGGGACCCAGTTCTCTGACTCCCGCTATGGGTTCTAATGCGATATAGCGCTGCAAACACCCTGGCCTTGTGTTGAGTTCCAGACCCCATGCCTCTCCCTTGGAAATGCTGCTTGGTCTGACCTACCTCCTTTCTTCCCTGACCCCTGATCTCTCCTTCTGCCCTGTCCTGTCTCTACACAACACAGACTATCTGGAGTCTTTGCTATGGCTCAGTGACATGCTTGGTTTCCCATTCCTGAGATCTGATTTATACACAAATAAGTTAGAAAGGGAGGTCTTCCACCACGTGACACTGGCGTGTATTCCTTTAGGCAGGGCAATGAGCAAGTGCTCCAGGAAACAGGGGTGGTAGAAACCAGGTTCCATTTGTAGAGTCATTAGTTTGTATTAACACTGTGCCCTAATTGTGTTTCCCAGGGCAGTGGCACAGAACTCTTAATGATTGTGAAGATCCAAAGGAGGCTTACTGTCTCTTAAGCACCCCTCTGGTGGGGTGTTGGCCTTGCATGGGGTGTCAGCCTTGTGTGGGGAGGCAGCCTCGTGTGGCGAGCCGGCCTCTGTGTCTCTGAGGTGATGGAATGCTCCTACAGTAGTGAGAGCATTAAAAGACTGGCAGAGCAAATGTCTGCAGGAACCCTGCTATTCTCCCTTGACACAGACTCTGGGGCACAGGGACTCTTTGCCCTTGTTACAAAAGGACCGAGAAATGGACTTCCTTCTTGGTTGGATTACATTTTTCACAGCGGTTTGCTAAATGTGTCAGCAAGTACGGCTTCTCCTCCCAGGGGCAGAGACCTGCTGGTGATTTGAGAATATTATGGCTTTATAGGATGTTGCAAGAAATTCCATTTGCCTGAAAGATTCTTGCAAGATTTCCTTTGCAAGGTTCACTAGAATTACACGGAATACATAAATATGTGGTGCCCATGGGTGGCTGTCCATGGTGCTGACCATCCTTCAGTGCTGCCTAAAACCCCCATGGGCTTTATGGGGGCTCAGTGGTAAAGAATCCACCTGCCAATGCAGGTTTGATCCCTGGGGAGGGAAGATCCCCTGGAGAAGGAAATGGCAACCCTCTTGAGCATACTTGCCTGAGGAATCTCATGAACAGAGGAGATCTCATGAACAGAGGCTACAGTCCATGGGGTCACAAAAGATTCAGACACGATTTACTGACTAAACAACAACAAAACCCCCATGACTGCAGACCAGCCTCTCCCAGGACTCAGCCCTTTTCTCTCTCTTTTTTTTTCTCTTTGATGAAAGTATTATGAAGCTTACATTGTGTGTGCACGCTAAGTTGCTTCAATCACGTCCGACTCTTTGTGACTCCATGGACTGTAGCCTGCCAGGCCCCTCTGTCCATGGAATTCTCCAGGCAAGAATACTGAAATGGGTTGCCGTGCCCTCCTCCAGGGAATCTTCCCGACCCAGGGATCGAACCCGCATCTCCTGTGGCTCCTGCATTGCAGGCGGATTCGTTACCACTGAGCCACGAGGAAAGCTCTATGAAGCTTATGTTATCACTGAAAAAATAGATCTTGACTTATGGTTCACAACTTACATAGTGTAATTTATATACTGTTCTTGTTGTGTACTGCTCTTAGTTCTAGCAATTTTTTGTCTCTTGAAGGTTAGAAGAGAAACTTGGCACAATGCTTGTCCTTTATGCTCACTATACTCTTTTTAACCACCTCACCATCTAGCCTCAGATGACCATGGAAAGTCACACTGGGTGGAGGGAGGGACCATGTCTAGCTCCTTCTTTGCCAGGGCTGGAGGCCTTTCCTTCCCCTTGATA
This sequence comes from Bos javanicus, assembly GCF_032452875.1. Lineage (NCBI taxonomy): Eukaryota > Metazoa > Chordata > Mammalia > Artiodactyla > Bovidae > Bos > Bos javanicus. Next base: position 65,215,354 of record NC_083884.1, on the reverse strand, counting down.
TATATGCCTGGGGTCCCTGAATTTTATAATTCAGATGGATCTCCATGAGTTCTGCTGTGTACGGTTGAGGCATGATAGCCAGAGAATTGTTCTCCTTCTGCATCGTGGTGGAGGGGAAGTAGTTTACACTTCTCCCTAAACCAAACTCCAGGGAGGCTATGGGAGCAACGGATACAGGGTATTTTGCATTTCTCTATTTGGCTGTGCCAGGCCTTAGTTGCAGCATGAGGGATCTAGTTCCCCGTCCAGGGATTGAACCCGGGCCCCCTGCATTGGGAGCATGGAGTTTTAGCCCCTGGACCACCAGGGAAGACTCTGGATGTAGGTTTCAGGATCAGGCACACATTGTTTCTATCCCAGCTCTTTCACTGACTTGCTGTTTTGACTTTGACCATGCCATTATTCTCTCTGAGCCCCAAGTGCCTCATCTGTAACATGGGGACAGTTCCAACCCTGAAAGATTGCTCTGACAGCCATGTGAGATAAAATCCAGAAAGCACAGTGCCTGTTTGGAGTAATGGTAATGCATCTTCCTTCCTAAAATGAAAACTCCTCAATTCACTCCGAGCAGCACCCAGCTCAAGTTATTTGAATTTCCAACAGCTCACAGGAGCCTTTGGTGATGCCTAAAAATAGCTGGTTTTGAATTCTCCTCGGACAGTTAGGCTCTTTGTGTAATTCAATCTCCCTCTGATTATAGGTAGCCATTAACAGCTCCCAGCTCACTGCCTTTCCTCCTCACCGGCATCTTTAATGCAGTAGAGCTTGGCCTAATTACCCTGGGGGGTGGTGGCCTCTTTCAAACCAAGGAGAACTCTTCCTCGCCTGCCTTTAAGCTGATGCCTGGTGGCATTTCCCTCATCTTTGTGAAGCCCCAGAACAAAGAGACGATGGACTTCAGAGGGACTTGCGCTGCCCCCAGTCAAGAGAGCTGATGAACAGTTGCTCTGCTCGCCTCTTGCTAGTAAAAAAACCCCAAGCTGCCGAGGTCATGCACCATCCCAGCTGGCCTGGCAATGAAGAGCTGACATTATCAGAATGTGGGGCACGGGCTTCTGTGATCCTTGGACCCCTCCTGTGGAGCCTGAGAGGGTTTCTGGGAAATTCAGGTGGCTGACACAGGGTCTCCGGAGCCCAACCAGGTTGGAATTTGATAGGCCTCCTGCAGAATAGCAGAGAGGTGGGAACCTAGGATGTGACGTCAAATAAGACTGGAGCCAGATCCCACCTCTGTGCCCCACTAGCTGTGTGAGCTGTAATACCGATCAAATCTTGTTATATCTCAGGATCTCCCCCTGCAAAACAGGATAATAGCATCATCTACTGCTTAGGTTGTTTTGAGGATTAACTGAGGTAACATGTGTAACATTGGGGCTTCCCTGGTGGCTCAGATGGTAAAGAATCTGCCTGCAATGCAGGAGACCTCGGTTCAATCCCTGCATCAGGAAGATTCCCTGGAGAAGAGAATAACTACCCACTCCAGTATTCTTGCCTGGAGAATCTCACAGACAGAGGAGCCTATCCATGGGGTTGCAAACAGTCGGACATGACTGAGCGATAAACACACACACACACACATGTGTAACATACTTGGCATCAACGACATAGAGTTAACGGCTGTTATTATTTTCCTTTGTTGCTCTCCTTCAGCAAGGGTTGCTCATTAGGAAGACATTACTCAGGGTTACTGCTACTGTCCAGGAACTCTATACTGCACAACTCCAGGGGGCGCCATTCTCACAGACTGCAGACTGTGAAGAGCAGCAGCTCTGAACTTCATGCAAGATTCCCCTTGGGAATTAAGAATGCACAAAGAATCCATGTTGGATTCCCCCAGAGACAAGGCTGTGAGCTTTGGTTTACTTGAACGATGACCCCACGATGGACCTCCAGGGGAGTGAAGACATGAGACCAGGGAAGGGAAAGAGTCAACACAGACCCTTTACAAAGCAGGTCACTACTGAGGAAGCTTAATCCCATTGGGAAGGCAGTAGAGAGGGTTCTTAATCTCCCAAGGAGATCAATTCCCTGGAAGCGTAGCGTCCATCCTTCACACGCCCAAGGTGTTTACAGGACATCACTGGCAGCCTGTACTGGGATGGTGAGTGCCAGGAGTGTATTAATGGGGCACTGATAGTGTCTCCTACGTAGGGTCTGGCCACCCTTTAATCATGATCGAGTGGTGGAGAAGGAGCAGGAAGAGACATTGACTAAATCCTGGTAGGTCTTGGGCCCTATAGATGCCACTGTATCAACTTCCACCCCAACTGTGCAGGGTAGAGATGATGGTCCTTGAGTACAGACGAGGAAACCGAGGCTCAGGCCAAGGACACACAACTGTGGAAGGTGCTGACCCAGGTCCGTCTGGATTTAAAACCAGTGCCCTTTCTGCTGGGCATGAGAGACCTTTTGCAAACAGGAAGGCATCCACCTAGCGCTGTGGAAGTCCAAAATTCTTTGTATCACCAGAGAGTATTAGGAAACTTAAGGGATCCAGGCTGGCCACTTCTCTTGTGTTTTCAGATGTAAGAGACAAGACAGCCTCGAGCCAGCAGTAGGGAGAACCGGTGACCCGTTCTGAACGTGTTAGTTGCTCAGTCGTGTCCGACTCGTTGCAACCCAATGGACTGTAGCCTGCCAGGCTCCTTTATCCATGGATTCTCCAGGCAAGAATACGGGAGTGGGTAGCCATTCCCTTTCCCAGGGGATCTTCCCAACCCAGGATCAAACATGGGTCTCCTACAATCTAAGCCGATTCTTTACCATTTGATCCACCAGGGAAGCCCTGACACATTATACAGATGGAAGAAATGAGGCTAGAAGGATGATTCAGCGTCTTGGCCACCTTGCATATTCTTAGTGTTCTGATCACCAAACCATAATGGAGAGCAACCTGCAGAGAGAGGTGCCCTCCAAAGTGTTCCCCAGACACCTGGGACTCCAGCCTTCCCACAGAGCATCACAAGGTTCTCTGTGAATCCACATGGTTTCCCTTTAAAAGCAGAATGTGCAGGACTGTAGAAACACCCCACATCTGGCAGGTTAACTGCTCCTAGAACTAACCTCCCAAACCTGTGCGCCTCCCCACCCCCACCCCAGTGGACACCCTGACCAAAGAGAGACCCGCAACAGCAGCTTCTGATCCCTCTCTGGCCCTTTAAGGCCTCGGAAAACCTCACTTTACTTGGTATTCAGGGCATTCAGTTCAGCTCTGCTTTCTAAGCTGGGAGGTTCAGGGACTCATTAACAGATGCTTAAATGTCAAAGGGAGACCCGTCTGAGCTGTGCTGGGCTTACAGAGTCTTCCCAGCTTGCAGTCTGGCCTCCCTGCATCCAGGAAGGCAGGAAAAGACCACCCGGGAGATGCCAGGGTAGGAATTCTACTTCCTCTAAGGAGCCAGATTCATAGACTTTTGCCTGCCCCTTCCCTGGGGTCTCAGATGGTAAAGAATCTGCCTGCAATGCAGGAGACCTGAGTTTGATCCCTGGATCGGATCGGGAAGATCCCCCAGAGAAGGGAATGGCTACCTACTCCAGTATTCTTGCCTGGAGAATCCCATGGACAGAGGAGCCTGATGGGCTACAGTCCATGGGGTCAAAAAGAGTCAGACACGACTGAGCAACTAACACTTTTACTTTTCACAAAGAGAATCAAACTCCAATGTCAAGAGACCCCAGAGTGACAGCCTTGGCTTTGTGAATGGTTAGTGGTCAAAGGGGAGTGAATACACGTCATAGTGTTTTGGAAATGCTCAAACAGGGTCTGAGGCTGGTTTCTTAGAGAGGGGTAGCCCAGAGTGCAGGGACTCAGAGCTCAGATGTTCCCAGGCTGGAATTCAGATACGTATCAGCTGTGTGGCCTTAGGGAATCACTTCCCCCTCTGAGTCTGTTTCCCCTTCTGTTTGATGGGGAGAGTGAGACCTGCTTTGTCATTAGGAGTATAAACTGTATCAAGTGTTTACACAGTGCCCAGCACATGAAGAGTATTTGATAAGACCATCAAAAGTGGAAAGATCTCAGACTTAGATGCCAGTCTTAGCTCTGCATCATAATCTGGGTGACTTGTATCAATTGGTTTCAGTCCTCTGAGACTTGCATTTCCCTGTCTTAAAAATGGGGCTCCTTATACCACCAGGGCGATGCAAGTGTTCAACGAGGCCATGTGTATTCAGCTTAGTTCCCAGCTAATAGCATGTTTGATGTGACTACAACTATCTAAGGGGGCTTCCCAGGTGGCACAATGGTAAAGAATCCACCTTCCAATGCAGGAGACACAGGAAGTGCAGGTTCAATCCCTGGGCCAGGAAGATCCCCTGGAGGAGGAAATGGCAACCCACTGCAGTCTTCTTGCCTGGAAGATTCCATGGACAGAGGAGCCTGGTGGGCTACAGTCCATGAGGTCACAAAAGAGTCAGACACGACTGAGAGAGCAAGCATAAGCATCTAACCATCATAGTAGCATTATTATTATTAGAAGAAGCATAGAATTGGGAGACTGAGTAACCTGGCTTTGATCTCACTCTGTCCTTAGCCAATTTTGTGATCCTGGAAGCCAGAGTGTCTCCCTGAACCAGCCGTGGCAGCTACTGCTCATGGCTACTGTGAGGATTCAATGGATCCAAAGCACCCAGCCAGGAGCCTGGCATCTGTGGAGGCTCAATAAACACTACTACTACTACTACTAAGTCATTTCAGTCGTGTCCGACTCTGTGCGACCCCACAGACGGCAGCCCACCAGGCTCCCCGTCCCTGGGATTCTCCAGGCAAGAACACTGGAGTGCGTTGCCATCTCCCTCTCCAACGCATGAAAGGGAAAAGTGAAAGTGAAGTCGCTCAGTCGTGTCCAACTCTTTGCGACCCCATGGACTGCAGCCCACCAGGCTCCTCCCTCCATGGGATTTTCCAGGCAAGAGTACTGGAGTGGGGTGCCATTGCCTTCTAGTAGAGTCTAAAGAGAGAAGGGGAGCCCCCTTATTTCTGAAAGGCCAGCATCTCTTTGTCCTGGCACCTGAGTTGGCATCCAGCTAACTGAGTTGTTTGGTTAAATGAAGATTTGTGCACACCACTTCTGGCCTCCCATCTCATTGCTATAAACCTTAGCTCAAACGGGCTTCCCTTGTGGCTCAGCTGGTAAAGAATATGCCTGCAATGAGGGAGACCTGGGTTCGGTCCCTAGGTTGGGAAGATCCCCTGGAGAGAGGAAAGGCTACCCTCTCCAGTATTCTGGCCTGGAGAATTCCATGGACTTTCACTTTTGCTCAAACACCTGACTCCCCTGCCCGTCCTTGCCTTGTATGGCACATTCTCTGAGCATCACTGAAACTTCCTTGGGGCAACCGATGAAATGGGGCTTCACCTCTGTGCATCCTGGGCCATGGGATGGGAGGCCACAGGACACCAGTGGCTTTTGGGGATGTGACGATTCTTCATTTGGAGGGTGGAGGGCCGTCCTGTACAGAAGAGAATCTGCATAGTCTAACCTCCTCCTTATCATTTACATGTGGGGAAGCTGAGGCCAGGACCACAGCACCCACCACCATCGCTTCTCCCCAGCCTGGAATGAGAGGTGGGGAAGTGGAGGAGATGGGGCTGGATAGCAGGAGTCTGCAGCATGCTCCCGATAGTAGTCATTTAACCCAATTCCAGATGTCATCTCAGCTTGCTAGATTTCCCTCCACCATGAACAACTTCAGGCTCCAGGGTGCCAGGTGGTAGGGATAATCACTAGGGTGCCTTTGACAGCTGAGATTTAAAATTTTCGTTCCTAGACTCCCTCCCCCTCCTCCACCATCCTTCTGCCCGAGGAGTAATTTCATATCTTTTTCTCTGCACTTAAATATAGGTATGCTAAAAAAAAAAGGTGGGGGTTGGTGGTGGGGAGGTGCTTACCAGTAGATAGACCCAGATACAGACATAGATGGAAATATACGATTTTTGCAGCTTGCTTCACTTGCCCCAAGTGTTAGCATCATGTTTCTGAGATAATCCTCAGCACGTTTTTGCTGACAGTGGGTCTTCAATATTGCCATACAACCTCCCTTTCTAAGTCCTGTCTCTCTCATTTGTCACATGAGAGATTGCTATGGACCTTGCAGAGTTCTCAAGAAGGTAAAATGATATGGCATTTGCAAAGTTCTCAGAAGGGTGGATAACGCATAGAAGTCACCGACACGTAGTAGATCCTCACTAAATGGTTCCTACTTGTGTGCTCCTGGCTTGGATTCACTCGTCAACTGTGTCCTTTGTTTTCTGTGAAAGCTGTGCTTCTAGAAAAAAATGTATTCAACTCAAATTTGAGAACCACGGAACCCAATTTAAAATGGGCATCAATAAGCCTTTAGATAAATTTGACAGGGGCCACTTTTAATTGTTAAAATTTGTCTTTATTATATTAAAAAATAAATGTGCACTCTCAAAAAGGTTGGGAAAGAGGTTTACAGAAAAAAGGTAGAAATAAAAATTGTCTAGAATCCTATCCTGTCCGTCAGAGTTCTCCAGAGAAACAGAAACAGCAGGATATGTGGAAGTGTATAAATTAAGAGATTGGCTTAAGGAAGTGGCTCATGAAATTGTGGAGGTTGGCAGGCCTGACATCCAGAAGCTGAATTCCTTCTTCTCTGGAAAACCTCTTTTTTTCCCCCCTCTCATTCTTTCAAATTACTAGACGCAGCTCACCCACATTTCAGAGAGAAACTGTCCTCAAAGTCAGCTGACTATAGATATTAATCCATCTATAAAAAACTTTCTCAACACCTAGAACAGTGTCTGACCAAACAGCTGGGCACCACAGCCTCATAAGTTGACACAAAACTTAACCATCACACCTACTATTCAGAGATAACCCTCTAGGGATTTATATTGAGAGATAATTTGTGTACACAACTAACATTTTATAATAGGCGGAGTGTCATCTTTTCAGTTTTTATTTGGCATCCTATCTTGACTACATCTTTAGAGAGACGAAGCTCTCTCTAAAGTAGCCTTTAGCCTCCTTATTCTGTATGGGGCATGAATCCCACTGTGTCATCGTTCCACACATTATTTGTCCCACACTTCATTGTTGGACACTGAGGTTGTTTTCAGTCTTTCATGTGTTAGTTTAAATCATTTCTGCAAAGAGCGTTCTTACTGATAAATCTTTATGTCCATCTGTAGTGGATGCAAAAGGTGCCCACCCAAATCCTCTTTACCACCAGTAGCTCAAATCTGCCCCCTTGCCTGAAAAACAATCCTTGACCCAATAGCTTCCCAAATGACAGACGTTGAGGAGGGGTGAGCAGACAAGGCCAAGGTCAGAGCCTATTCCTTAAAGTGGAACCAACCTTGTGATGCCCCTTGCCCTCCAGGCTGAAGGTGGTACCCCGCCAAGGTCACATGCTTACTTAGCTCCTCTCCTCCTCTGTCCTGCTTCCTTCCCACCATTCTCCTGAGAGCACACCTTCAATAAAACACTGTCTCAAGGTGTGCTTCAGGTTAACTCAGCTGAAGACAACAGCTGAGTATTGTTTTGAGGACAACTTTTATTAAAGAGGTAGCAATGGTCTCCAAATTTTCTACTATGTAGCTGGGATGCTTCCAGATTAGGGAATTAAAGGGAATCTCTCCAGTAAATCAGCCTCTTGTAGCACTGCATGGGGCAGACACTCTTGAGGTACCAAGTGTCTCCCCTAAAGCCCAGGATAAGGGGGCAGAGCACCCCAGTGCTGGAAGAAAGAGTGGGAGGACCCTGGACCCCTTGGCTTCCCTCCATCTCAAATGCCCAACCCTCTCCTGAGATCATGAAAATCCTCCATAGCATCTAAGTTACCACCACCAAGGATGTGAAAGTGAGACGCAGGAATGGTGGCAAAGAAAAGGGGATTGGATGGCCCAGCAAGAACATCTCAGCAACCCAGGTTGTGGACAGAGATGCTAGGGCTGAGGACATTCTTGGAATTTTCTAGCTCACGATTCTCCATCATGTCCTTGCCTCCACTGGGCGTCAGTTCATCAGTGCTTCCTTCAGAAGGTGGTTCTCCCAGCCTGCATCTGACTGTTCCTTTTCCCCTTGGCTCTCCAGACGGAAGTGCAGTCTTCCGAGGCTGCTTCCGCAGGCCTGACAACCTCTCCCTGGCCTTGCCCGTGACTGCCGCCATGCCCAACATGTCTGTGGACAAGTGTGTGGACCTCTGCACGGAGAAGGTGAGCCTGCTTCCGCACACAGAATTCCAGGGAGGGTGGTGCAGGGCAGCTGGAGAAGTGAGATGCTTGGCTGGGGGAGCAGCCACCTGGCTGCTCTGAGGAAGGTTGTGACTGTGACATGTGACACAGGAGGGGAATGTGGATCCAAAGGCTGGGAGTTATGCAGGTTCTGTTTCTTTCCCTCAGAGGAAGTGTGTTTGTTCTAATAGTGAGGACTGCTCAGGAGTGAGGGTGACGTGTGGACTGGGCCTAAAAGCAGGTGTCGAGGATTGCCAGGTAAAGCCCAGGACAATCCCACTTTGGACGAGAGTGAATTCCCCATCGCTGGAGGTATCCAAGCAGAGGCAGGGCAGGTGTGGCATCAAGAACTTCGGGTACTGGATAGCAGTTGGACTGGATGATCCAACTGGATGGTCCTTTCTCAGCCTGAGATCCCTGATGGATGGCTGACTGTTTATCCTTCTTCCCAAATCAGACAGGGAACTCCACAAGAGTAGAGGCTATGCCTAAAACATTTTGTGACCACTCTTGATACCCAGCATGGAGCTAAGCTCATCACTGGCATCCAGTGATATTTAAGAAGCTCCCTCCATCATCCAAGGTGAGCTAATTATATGAGGGTCCACAGGAGAACCCCCCTTCCCCACCGCAAGAAAGTGGTTACCCATTTCATTCATCCTCTCAGCTACTATTTGATGAGAACCTCCCTTGTGCCAGGCCCTTGTGCTCAATGCGGGGAGCACAAAGTCAATGAGATGTGGTCTTTATCCTCAGTGATGCTGGCATTGGCTGGGGGCCGCTTTGTGGCTCCTCCTGGGTGCTCAGCCTACACCCCAGCTCCTGAATGCTCCCACCTGTTCTGAGTCATCCTGTTTGGCCGTTTCTTTCATTAAGGCTCCTAATTCACAAAGCACCTTTCAGAAAGATCAAGAGGCAGCAACATTGTAGACACTGCCACTTACTGAGCCCCTCCATGCACCCCTCTGTCCCATGGGTCACACAGCTTACCTCTCACAACAAGGCTAGGAACTGGGAATTTTCCTCCCCATTTCACAGATGATAAAACCAAGGCTCAGACAGGTCAGAAGTCACTTCCCAAGCTCACAGCACAAGCAAGTGGCAGAATGGGTTCAGACACCAAATCTATGGTCTTGACTTCTGAGCTCCCCTGGAGACTCCATGGGCTTCCTAGGTGCACTAGTGATAAAGAACCCACCTGCCAATGCAGGAGACATAAGAGATGCAGGTTCAGTCCTTGAGTTGGGATGATCCCCTGGAGGAGGGCATGGCAACCCACTCCAGGATTCTTGCCTGGAGAATCCCATGGACAGGGGAGCCTGGCTGGCTATGGTCCATAGGGTCGCAAAGAGTCAGACACAACTGAAGCAACTTAGCACCAATGCAGTCAGAGACCCCCACAGTGAGGCTTTCAGGAACTCTTCAAGGTCCAGGAGCCATCCAAGGGCAGCCAGGCAACTTCAGGTCACCAAGCATTTCCTGAGTGCTTGCTCTGCTCCCTGGAGGCCTCCTGGAAGGTCAGGGGTGCTGTTCATAAGATTAAAAAAGATTTGACCATCTTTTGGTCCAGCTTTCTCTCTTGGGCAGGAATCCCCCTCCCATGGTCTCCCCTCCAGGTGGACATCCATCTGTCCTGAGGGCCCAAGGGGAAACTACAGATCAGCTGGTGGTGAGGGACAAACAGGAGACGGTGAGGTCACAGGGCAAACCAGTGTGGAAAGTGTCCTGCTGTACACAGAACGGGAGGGAAGGGAAAGTGTGGGCAGGCTGTGGGGGTGTGTGGGGTACAGGAAGGCCCTGCTGCAAGCCTCCCTCTTCTATTTTCCCCTAATGTCCTTGGAGGGGCCACAGGAGAAAACTGGAGGGGATTAGGTGGACAGGGGTCCAAAGCTGCTTGTGCCAAGTGGTGACGGGTCTGAGACTTAGGGGGTCAGAGGGGGCTTCAGTATGTGTCACCGGCTAGAAAACAGCCTCCATCACAGCCCAGGCTCAGCCACCTGCCTCCCAGCCCCATCTCTCTGATCTTAGGCTAGGTGCTGTAGCTCAGATTCAGTATCTGAGAAAGAAACCAGACCTACCATGGCCAAGCTCACCGGATCCAGCCCCAGAGGTATGACCTTGGTTTGTCAGCAGATTATTCATGGACCAGCTACCAGGGAGAATTCGGTTCCATGGGTCTGAGCAAATTGGACAAAGGACAGTCTGTTGCCCTCCAAATCTCAGGTCCAGCCTGCTCCCACTTAGCTCTTCCAAAGAGCAATTAAAGCAATTAGGAGCCTCTCACCAAGGGTCAGACACGACTTAGCGACTGAATCACAACTCCCAGCGAAGACAGTAGTTACGCATGGGTAACGACATCCTCTTTGGCTTAAAAGAACAGTTTCAGACAGCTTTTCCCAAAACATGGGCTTCATACCATGGTCAGCCCCAGAAGATTGACTGGGGAGTAATTCATGGCCATGAGAAAAATTTTCCTTTTTCAGTTTTCTTTCAGGTCCTCCAGGAGAAAGCTACTTCTCAGTGCTGCAATGGCTTTAACGCCTCTCTCCACTACACTAATCTCCCTTTTGCAGGAAAATGGAGTTGACCCCAGGGAGTTCTTGGCAGGCAGAGTGCTTAGTTAGAATTTAATCACATGGTTTTGTTTCTATAGTTTTAGGGTCCACAGTATGAAAATATATGAAAATGCTATTTCTCGACCAGGACTACTTTTGAGAGTGATAGAAAAAAGAAGTTCCCTTTGAAATCTGAGTCTCAAAGCATGACTTGAAATTTGTGTCTCAAAAGGAAACAGTTACATGTGCGTGCTCACGCATGCATGTTCAGTCATGTCCAACTCTTCGCGACCCTGTGGACTGTAGCCCTCCAGGCTCCTCTGTCCATGGGCTTTTTTCAGGTGAGAATACTGGAGCAGGTTGCCATTTCCTCCTCTAAGGGACCTTCCCAACCCAGGGATCGAACCCAAGTCTGCTTCTCCTGCGTTGGCAGGAGGATTCTTTACCACTTGTACCACTTGGGAAAACAAAAAGTAAAACTATGTGGGGCGATGGGCATGCTAATTAGTTTCACTGTGGTGATTATTTCACAGTGTATGCATATATCAAAACATCAAGGCATACGCCTTAAATAAATGCCATTTTTATCTGTCAATTATAGCTCAAGAAAGCTGGAAAATATAATAGTACAGGAAGTATGCAGACAGGACAGAATCTTCCTAGTGAAGCTTGGGGACCCTCGAGTCAGGGAGGGTGATGGAGAAGGCGGTGGTTGGAACACAAATCCTGTTTGCATCCAGAGTCCAGGCTGCCTGGGGATTCAGTGATTTTCTTCCCTTCCTCTCTCACGTCATCCCCAGGAGTACCCGTTGGCAGCCCTTGCTGGCACTGCCTGCCACTGTGGCTTCCCCACCACTCGGTTCCCCCTCCACGAGAGAGAGGACGAGCAGCTCTGTGCCCAGAAGTGCAGTGCGGAGGAGTTCGAGAGCTGCGGGACCCCCAGTTACTTCATCGTGTACCAGACGCAGGTCCAAGGTAAGCCAGCACCCCCCCAGAAGCTCTCCCAGCGGCCACCTGCCACCCAGAGGTGCTCCAGCCAGCCCATCAGCAAGCTAGGGGGCAGAGGGCAGAGGCAGGGCTAGCGGGCGTGGCCAGGCTTGGAGACCCTGGAGGGGCAGCACAGGGAGGGTCCTCGGCAAGCGGGATGGTTCTGGAGACCTTCCTCTGCAGCCCTCACACTGAGCACCCCCTTGGTGTCTCTTCCTGTAAAGGCAGCAGAGAGATTGAGCGAAAAGACATCTGAACTGGGAGTGGGAGACTTGGGTCTTCAACACAGACCTCCAGCCAGATCACTCACATGATCCTGGGCAAGTCATTTCTCCTTTCTGGGCCTCGGTTTCTCCATCTGTAAAATGAAGCTGTAGATTGTTGGCCTTCCAGTTCTAGGAGCCTGCAAATTTATAATTTTTTCTTCTTTTTCTCCATCTTACTCATCCTTTCTACTTTCTCCCTTTGCCAGTAGAACCCACACCTAATGTTTATCTCCTCTTCCACCTCCTGGGGGTACCAGGCAGTGATGATGATGGTGATGATGATGGTGATGATGGTGATGGTGGTGATGATGGTGATGGTGGTGATGATGGTGGTGACAATGGTGATGATGATGGTGGTGATGATAGTGATGATAATGGTGGTGATGATGGTGATGGTGATGATGATGCTGATGGTCATGATGATGGTGATGCTGATTATGGTGATGGTGGTGATGGTGGTGACAATGGTGATGATGATGGTGGTGATGATAGTGATGATGATGGTGGTGATAATGGTGATGGTGATGATGATGCTGATGGTCCTGATGATGGTGAAGCTGATTATGGGGATGATGATGATGGTGATGATAGTGATGATGATGGTGGTGACAATGGTGATGATGATGGTGATGCTGATTATGGGGATGATGGTGATGATGATGGTGGTGGTGGTGATGATAGTGATGGTGATGATGGTGGTGATGATGGTGATGGTGATGATAGTGATGGTGATAATGATGGTGATGATGGCGGTGGTGATGGCACTTAGGGACTTTCTTTGTTCCAGACTCATTGTTGAATCCTTTGCATGCATTTTCTCACTGATTGCCCTCAGCTTTCCTATGAGGCAGGAACAGTCATTATGCCTCCTTTACAGGTAGAGAAACTGAGACTCAGAACAGGACTTACCTGAGGTCATGGAGTTTATAAAATTTCTAGATGAAAATCTTTTCTCCTGCTAGAGGCATGATGAAGGGTGAGTGGCACTTGGAAAGGTAACTTGTTGGGGTGCTCGGCCCAAAGAAAACCTGCGAAGGAGTACTCCAACGTCTGAGAACACTCTCCACCTATACGTGTCAGCCTGTGCCAAGCCTCATCTCATTTAATTATAGAAGGCCCACAGTAAGCCTATGATCAGGGCAGTATCATCCCCATTTTACAGATGGGAGAACCAAGATTCAGAGGGCTTGAGAACTGGCCACAATCACACATCTGCAAGAGTGGTTTGCTCTCAGGTTTCTGACTCCAAAGGCCATGCTAGAAACCTCTGACCACAGGGCGAAGGACACTCCACACACCCTCTGAAGCCTGGAGAACTAACAAAACACCACTGGGCTAGACTTCCTCTTCATCTCCCAGGACTCTAGCCCATGTACAGTTGGGCAGGTTGAGCACTGCGCAAGCACAGCCTGAAGGAAGAGTGATGCTTGAGTGCTAGCCTGTGCTCTGCCCGTTGTGCTGTGCACTCCGGACGACAGTGCATCTGCTCAGGGGAGGCAGGGGTACCTTGATCTGATTTGCACAAAGGTGCTGTAAGAGCTAGCGGCAGCCCCAGCAGCAGGCTGCCCCTGTGTGGCCTGATGTGGGGTAGTGGCGGCCAACTGCGGCTTCCTCCCTGGCAGCTGATCCTGCTAAGAGCTCAGCGAGCAGGAATGTATTTAGCCAGGGTGGCCTCTAGCTTTATTTACACTCCAGTCAGGAAGGATGAGCTTTTGTTAGTTTCCAGGAAGTGTTGGATAGTCTGTACAGAACTGTGTAGCTACAGGTTGGGGGAAGGGTCACACTCAGCTTAATTATCTTGTGACCAGGAGCAGCCTTGATGGGAACAGGACACCGGAGTCTACTCAGTAGCCCCTGACTGACAGGTTTGCTCATTCCCAGGCCACTACTGCTCTCAGTTTCCCACATCGCACTTGCAGGCCCCGCACCCCAGGGAGGTTTGAGAGTCACGTAGTTCATGAGGCCACCAAGAGCATGGTCCACGAAGACTGCCATTTATTGAGCACCACTGTGTGCCAGGGACTATCTGAGCTCTTTAGACTGAATTAACTCATCTAATGCTCACAACAGTCCAACGACATACGTACTGCGATTATTACCGTTTTACAAACAGGGCAACTCAGCACAGAGAGGCTGAAGAGCTCGGCCAGGGCCACACAGCTAAGACAGAGCAGAGCTGGGATTCAGACCGAGGCGACCTGGGTCCTGAGCCTGCACTCCTAATCTCAGCTTCTCAACATGCCCTGCGCATGCTCCCCGTGCAATGTCCGTCTGATCCCGTAAGGTTTACTTTACAAGTGAGGAAACCGAGGCTCAGGGAGGTGAAAAGCCTTGCTCAACATCGCACAGCTAGGCCACAATCATCCTGGACTGCGGCCAGGCCTGTCTGGTTCCGACTATGTACTACACTGCCTCCAGCATTTGTTTTGATTTGTGGAGCTTAAGAACCAAATACACTTCCTTTTTAATGCTGAAAATAAGCACCTTTACTTCGCCTCCCAGACAGTAGTTAAATGGAGACTTCTATTTTCAGGGGAAATTGAGGGGCCCAGTTCTTTCTCTCTCCCAACATTTTATTATGAAAAAAATGTCAAAGCTCCAGAAAAAAAAAAAAATGGGAAGAGTTACACAGTGAACATACTAGACTTATCCTACAGATTTTACATTTCTCAACGTTATGGTCTGTTCACTTTCTCATGCATCTCTTCATTTCTCCATCCCTCAATTTTTCTTCCTGGATGCATTTCAAAGTAGTTGCAACATGATTACATTTCAGTCCTCATATCACTAATTGTAATTCAATATTTGCTTATGGTTTTTCAAAGTAACATTTACATAGAGCAAAATGCACAAATTTTGAGTGTACTGTTCAATGCCAACTGGGTCCTATCAAATCCACACCCTGTCAAAATTATAGAACATAACCACGCTCCAGAAAGTTTTGTATCTAGGCTCCTTTTTTGCAATATGTTCCCATGAAAACTATTCCCAGACACCTGCTTGGCTTGATAAAGATGCTTTTCCACTTGTTTGTTTTCCCAAAGTCTGCTGTCCTCTGAACAAACAGATTAAATGTGCATGGCAGGGGAAGAGAGCTGGTCTCTGGCTAGTAGCATCATTACTAAGAGCTCACAGTGTGTGAGCCCTGTGTTCACACTCAATACCTGTTCTCTCTTCTGACCTTCCTGAGAACCCCAGGATGTCCCATGTTACAGGTGAGAAAGCTGAGGTTTATTCAGATCCATCATTTTTCCAAGGATACCTACCCAGCAAGGAGGTGGCAGAATTGGAATTTAAGTTTAGGACTTCAGACTTTCCCCTTGAAGGGCTCTTTTGAGAAAGCAGTGTGGCTTGTGATGAGACTTCGATAATGGCAGCTAATACAGAACAGGAAAGACCAGGGTACCATCTTGGAAGGATTCTAAGGGCAAGATGATGGCGGGTAGCAGATGCTGCCACGTTAACAAAGCAAGGGAAGGCTGGATTGAATGGTGGATGGTCACTGGTGACTTTACCAGAAGCTGATTCTGTGCAGTGAGCAGAGCAGAGCCAGGAGGAGCCCCATGAAACGGTGGAAGGAGGAAATGGGATGGGGGGTGGACAACTCTGCCAAAAGTGAGACTAAATGGGGTGTGGAGTGAAAGTGTTAGTCACTGAGTTGTGTCTGACTCTTTGAGACCCCATGGTCTGTAGCCCACCAGGCTCCTCTGTCCATGGGATTCTTCAGGCAAGAATACTGGAGTGGGTTGCCATGCCCTTCTCCAGGGCATCTTCCCGACCCAGGGATTGAACTCAGGTCTCCCGCATTGCAGGCAGATTCTTTACTGTTTGAGCCACCCGGGAAGCCATGGGGGTGCAGAGAGAGAGTGCTTACTGGAGGGGGACTTTTATTTTTAACGATGGAGCTATTTGTTCATGTTTGAATGCTAATAATCAAGTCAGCTGAAAGAGAGAGAGAGAAGACATAGGGAAAATAGATGGGAGTTATGAGCTGGGGGAGGAGAAAGGAGATGGAACAGACTCTAGAGCAGGGGTCACTCCCTTCTTCCCAGAAAGTGGGGGCATAGGGAAGGAGAGAGGCTGAGAGAGCAGGCTTGGGGCTCAAGGGGCAGGAGAGCCAGGGCAGGGGAGGGAGGGGGGCTTGCCTGCCGTGACTTTATGGTAAGGATTGAGGTCATCGGTCCAGGCTGAAGAAGCAGTGGTAGGGCCAAAAATCCAGGATTCTTTCCTCTTCCTTTTCCATTGCCGAATCTCCTTTGCTGGGCCATCACCTAAAAAAAAAAAAAAAATCACCACTGTGACCTCTTAGCTCCAGGAGGGGCTGCAGTGGGAGATGCCGAGACATAACACTTTGCATCAGCCCTGACAGTCGTGGCTGAGGGACCAGCGCCCCTGACACTGCCCAGTCAGGCAGGAGCAGAGCACAGATGGGCCCGGTGCTGGCAGGTGCGGAGGTTGGAAGGGAGAGCAGGTGGGTGGCAGGAGCCCCGGAGGGTGCAAGGGCCAGGCTGCACAGAGCTTGGAGGTCCAGGTGAAAACCTTGGCCTGGGCCCCATGCAGATGGCTGCCATGTGTGGCTTTTAACCTGGAGGAAAGCGTGGGGGTGATAAGACAGAGTCTCACTGTTCAGGTGAGAAACTGAGGTTGGTGAGAAGGCTCGTCCTCCTGGCTGGCTTTTATTGAACCCCTACTGTGTGTGCATCCTTCTTTCATATATTATCTCATAACCCTGTTCCCATTTCCAGATAAGGAGATGACCGGCTCGCAAAGCACCAGCTCTCACAGCTGGAAAGTGGCAGGGTTGAGACTCACACCCTGTCCCTTCTGGACAGTCTCCTTCTGATCGGCCCCTGCCCCTGACCCCTGTCTGTGCCCTGCCCTCTGCAGACAACCGCTGCATGGATAGACGGTTCCTCCCAGCCAAATCCAAGCAGCTCATTGCTCTGGCCAGCTTCCCGGGAGCCGGCAACACGTGGGCTCGCCACCTGATCGAGCTGGCCACAGGCTTCTACACTGGCAGCTACTACTTCGATGGTTCTCTGTACAACAAAGGTGAGGAGGCACGGGGGAATGGGGACCAGACCCCCTAGAAGGACATGGGAGTACCCCTTTCTAAGCACCTACTGTATGCCACTCAGCTCTCCCAGGCATGTTGTTTGAGACCTACTATGTGCTTGGTGAGCTTCCCTAATGGCTCAGATGGTAACGAATCTGCCTGCAATGCTGGAGACCTAGGATCGATCCTTGGGTCAGGAAGATCCCCTGGAGAAGGGAATGGCTCCCCACTCCAGTATTCTTGCCTGAAAAATCCCATGGACAGAGGAGCCTGGCGGGCTACAATCCATGGGGTCACAAAGAGTCAGACATGACTGAGGGACTAACACTTTCACATGCTTAGTATCTTCCCTTCACTTCACATCCCACCAACATTTCCTGAGATCATGTCGTTGGTATCTCACCTGCATCCGTTTATCAAGCACCTACTATGTGTCTGGGACCTTCCTTCCATTTAAGTCATTCCTTGAGCTCTTACTGTATGCTGGGCACCTCATGCGGGAAACTGAGGCCCAAAAGGCAACAGGATATCCCAAATCATTCATTGAGTTGGAAACACAGCCAGTATCTTGAAAGCCTAGTACATTAGCATTCTAATTGGCTTTGAACAGACCACCCAAATGCCTTGGCTCTCACGGGCACGAGAGGCCGAAATGGTGAAGAGCATAGTCTTGGGCGGCATCGTGGCTTGGGTTTGAACCTTAGCTCTGCCTCTTGCCAGCTCTGTAACTTGGGAAAGTTATTTCATGTCTCTGGGACTCGATTTCCTTATCTATCAAATAAAACCCTCATAGGATTACTGACAGGATCAAGGTGTCTACGGCATGTAAAGGGCTTAGAGCAGTGTCCGGCACAGAGCTGGTGCTCTAGAAGCCCCCACAGGCTACCCAGAACTTCTTTCAGTTCCTCAGCTTTTGAAATGAAAACCTGATCAGGTCCCTCCTTCCTTTTGTGTTAAACCTTACAAGGACTGTTTAGTCTTTCTGGTCCAGTGGTGGTGTGAGTGGTAAAGAGCCGAGCTGCCAGCGCAGGAGACAGAAGAGAAGCAGGTTCGATCCCTGAGTTGAGAGGATCCCCTGCCGGAGGGCACGGAACACAACCCCATATTCTTGCCTGGAGAACCCCATGCACAGAGGAGCCTGGCGGGCTAGGGCTACAGTCCATGGGATTGTAAAGAGTCAGACACGGCTGAAGCGACTCAGCACAGACTTAACTCATCATCACAACCCCCACAGCCCTCTCTGGCCTTATGCTCCCCTCTCGCCCTCTGCTGTCCTGTACCAATCGCTCATGTGTGACACACTTCTTCCCGTCCTCCACAGGACCTTTGACTGGCTCTTCTCACCTGGGATGGTAAACTCTTCCCCATCCTTCAGTTCTCAGCCTAAGAACCTCCTTGCCCCGGGAAGCCTTTCTGGATGGTGCCTGACTGGGTCAGTGATCTTGGCCAGGCTGGCTGGGCCGCTCAGCTCCAGACTGCAGGTTGGGCCCATGTCTGTTCTGTGGGTCTCTCACCCTCTAAGACCAACAGCTTTCCAGGGCGTGTCCCTCTTGCAGTGACAGCAGAAACACATGCGTGTGCTGTGCTCAGTGTGCTTAGTCATGTCTGACTCTTGCGACCCCGTGGACTGCAGCCCTGCAGGCTCCTCTGTCCATGGAATTCTCCAGGCAAGAATACTGGAGCGGGTTGCCGTTTCTTTCAATGGGGAATCTTCCCGACCCAGGGATGGAACCTGTGTCTCTTGCATCTCCTGCCTTGGCGGGGGGGATTCTTTACCACTGAGCCACCTGGGATGCCCCCAAAATACACACAAGTGAACAGAAACGTGCTGGGTCCTGAGACATTGGCCAAGACCCATTTCCGTCCCCAGTCCATTGGCCAAAGCAAGCCATACGGCCATTCCCAGCATCAGTGGGGTGGAAATGCGGACTTTTCCCTAAGGGGAACCCTCAGGTAGATCACGTCAGGGCCCCCATCATAGCACCTGGGTGTGAATACTCCTCTTCTGCAGTCCTACCCAGGGCAGTGACTTTACATCCATGTCACTATTTGAATAGTCTGGCTCTCAAGAACTGTGACCCCTGGATGCTTTTGCAAGTCATTTTCTCCCCCGCTCCCTGGCACATAGTAGGCGCTCAATAAATATGCAAGTGACTGAATGAGTGGGCGAGTGAATGTCTGAGGATCCTGGAGGTGGCCCGGGACGGGGTGGGGCAGGCCTCCTGTCCCCCCCAGCTCACTGCCGTGTCCCCTGGCCCCCTCCCCGGCTGCGGGAAGGGTTCAAAGGTGAGCGGGACCATTGGCGCAGTGGGAGGACCATCTGCATCAAGACGCATGAGAGTGGCCAGAAGGAGATTGAGGCCTTCGACGCGGCCATCCTGCTCATCCGCAACCCCTACAAGGCCCTCATGGCGGAGTTCAACCGCAAGTACGGCGGACACATTGGCTTCGCTGCCCACGCCCACTGGAAGGGCAAAGGTACCACTTGGGAGTGGGAGCCGGGCGCCGGGGTGCCAAGGGCAATGCGAGGGACCAGGGCTGTCTCCTGCCAGGGATCCAGGAGGGCACCCTTGAGGGCATGTGTGAGGTCCCAGGTCCAACTTAGAGCTCAGAAGGTATGCCTCCCACATGCCACCCAGCCCACGAGCATCACCCTCTGTGAGCCAGGCTGTTATCATGGCATAGAGGTTAGGGGTTGGGCTCTGGAGCAAGACTCCCTGAGTTCAAATTCCAACTCCACTACTTCCAGAAAAGGCTCCTTCGCCTCCATGAACTTGGATTGTCCAGTTTATAAAGTGGAAGTGATAAAACTCAAGAAGTCAGCCCTTTAGAAGCACTCAATACACCCTCATGTAATTGATAATGGGATCTATTGGAGAAGGGAATGGTAGCCCACTCCAACATTCTTGCCTGGAGAATCCCTCAGACAGAGGAGCCTGGGAGGCCCCAGTCCATGAGGTCGCAAAAAGTCAGACACAACTGAGCAGCTTTCATTTTTTCCCACACCGATTCAAAGCAGGTTCCAGACCTTTTCCTGGGAATCAAGAGACCTGCACCCATGTCAGTGGCAGAGTGGCCATGAGGTCATCTGTGAGCTCCTGTGAGCGTCATTCCAATAAACCCTCCCAGCAGAGGTTAAGTGACTTGCCCTTGGTCACAGCTGGAAAGTCATACTGTCAGTCTCCAAGGGCTGAACTTCATTAAGATGATCTGAGCTTAGTGTTCATCTCTGGTGCTCAGTAGATTCCAGAATGGGAGAATGTCTCTGTGCAGAGCAGTGGCCCCACCGTAGTGGGGGAGAGCTCCAAAGTCAAAACCCCTCAACCCCCCATATCAGTTATCACCCATGTCTCCATTACTGTAATGACAGTCACCTCAGTGTTTGTAAACTCCCACAGTTAACCCTGTGCTGTGGATGGGGTGAGCTAAGTTCAGGGAGGTTGAAGGCGCTGTTCCCGGAAGTGGTGGAGCAGGGGTTTGAACCCAGGGACCACTGAACTACAATAAAGAATTGATCAGAACGTCCATGGCCACAAATCCTCCCACACAGAGCCCCTGATGCTGAGTAGGTGGTATAAACGTGAGCCCTCCCCGCCTCATTCAGCCTTGAGGAACCAAGCTGCTGCAGCCTTTAGCCCCGAGGGTGTTTCCCACTCCCTCCAAACCTTCCCCATGCCCCCGCCGCCCCCTGACAGCTGCTCCACATTCCAGCCCCTCCCCAGAGAAAACCAGAGCAGACAGGATGACATTAACCCAGCCAATCACACTCAGCACTGATGTCATCGATGAAAACCCTAGGGCCTGCCTGACCAACTGTGTGTGCCCTGGCTTCCCAGTTTGCTCAGGGGGCTTGTCTATCCTTTCCCCTGCTGACCCACTCCCTCAGTGGGTGACATTTGTTCCCAAGGGGTAAAAAGGTCTCTGAATTATTTATTTGTAGAACAATCAAAAATGAACATTATTTGTGGCCAGGCTGAGAAGCCCTCAGGCACCAATGGCAGGATCCTGCTCCAGGAGCAGATGCTCTGCTTGCTGAACGACAAAGGACCCAGGAGGTCACTGTACCCAGGGGTCCTCATCCCCACCAGCACATCTGAATCCCAGGAGGAGCATGGGAAAATCCCAGTGCTCAGACCACACACTGGACCGCTACAGGGGTGGAGCCTGGACATCTGTATTTTTTAAAGCAGTCTCCAGGCAGGCAAATTGATTCATTCTCCCTGTGGCTCAGATGGTTTAGCGTCTGTCTGCAATGCAGGAGACCCAGGTTCGATCCCTGGGTCAGGAAGATCCCCTAGAGAAGGAAATGGCAACCCACTCCAGTACTTTTGCCTGAAAATCTCCATGGACTGTCGCCTTAGGAGCCTGGTAGGCGATAGCCCACAGAGTCGCAAACAGTAGGACACAACTGAGTGACTTCACTTTCACTTTCACTGTTAATGGGGAAGATGAGGCCCAAAGAGAGACAGGGGCCTGGCAGGATCACTCAGGCACGTGATGGCAAAACTAGACCCAGCTCTCCACCTCCCAGTAATTCTGAAAGTGAAAGAATTAGTCGCTCAGTCTTGTCCGACGACTCTTTTGCAATCCCATAGACTGTAGCCCACCAGGCTCCTCTGTCCGTGGAATTCTCCAGGCAAGAACACTGGAGTGGGTTGCTATTCCTTTCTCCAGGGGATCTCCTGGGTGTGATCCCTGGGTCTCCTGCACTGCAGGCAGCTTCTTTTACCATCTGAGCCACCAAGGAAGCCGACTGCTCCAAATAAGAAGTGTGG
This sequence comes from Bos javanicus, assembly GCF_032452875.1. NCBI lineage: Eukaryota > Metazoa > Chordata > Mammalia > Artiodactyla > Bovidae > Bos > Bos javanicus. Next base: position 65,193,515 of record NC_083884.1, on the reverse strand, counting down.
GACTCACTTGGGAAGCTCACATGGGACCAGGCACTTAGCAGTCTTTATCTCATTTAAGTCTTCTAATTCCCTGGGAGGTAAGAAGGGCCGCCACCACCACTGGTAGCAGAAAGGCATCCCAGGAAGGGAGCAGGTCACGTGTCTCAGGTGCCAGGAGTTGACTGAGCTGAGATTCAAACCCAGGCATTAGCCACCAGACTCTCTTACCCTGGGGTGTGTCTGACCTGGTGCATTCAAAGCTTCCCCTCTTCTGGCATAACCCCTCCTCTCAAGTTCAGGCAATTCCTAATTCCCAGGAGCCACCTTCCCTCTTCTTCCCTATTCAGGATGACTGGGAGCTTTAAAACCAGAGATAAGGGAGACATCAGGAGAGGCTGAGCCCAGAGGCTGCAGGGGACGGGGAGTGTGGGGCACACGTCCTGCACTGGGGGGCCTGGGCCCCCTCGTTAGTCTGGGACGGTGCTTCCTTCCAGACCTCACCCAGGGCTTCAAGTGCTCTGCCTGAGTGCCTTCCCCAAAGAGCCCCCTCCTCACGGCCCCCACTCTGCCCAGTCCTCCCATTTTCATTAACATCCGACCCCTGGAGGCACTTGAGTTTGAGACCCATGCTTTAGAGTCCTTGTTCCAGCAGCATCAGTATCACTTGGGAATTAGGAACACAGATCCTCAGGTTCCATCTCAGGCTTCCTGGATCAGAACTCGCATTTTCACAAGAGTCCTTTCAGAAGCTTCACGTGCACTTTAGAGTTTGAGGATCATTGCTTCAGGACGCCATCGGCCTAGAATATGAGGGTCACTCCCACCTAAGAGGTCAGCCACCTGCTGAGCATGTCCACCCCACCCTGCCCGTGCCCCTTCCCGGTTACAGCTGGGTCGAGGCTCCTGTCACCCCCCCACCCACCCACCCCCAGCTTTTGGTTCCATAACATTAATTTTACGATCTCCCTGGAGTGAGTCCAAAGCAAAGTTTTATGTGATATGATTACACAAGGTGAATTGTCCTGGATCTGTTTAATGAAACAGAGACCATGTTTAATGATTCCGTGGGGAATTAAATACAGTTAAGCCATTAATCAGGCCCCGGTTCCTCCCATCAACAAGATGAAGCAGAGAGTGGTCAGCCCATGTCCTGCCAGGCCCACATGAAGAGCAGTTCCGGCGGAACCAGCATTCATTACCAGTGGTCCATGGCGTAGCATGACTTTATTACCCAATTTGAAGGCAGCCATTAATTACTGGGAATCCTGAGCTAATTGTGGGCTTTTGTTTTTCGTTTTTGTTCTTCTTTCCAGTGAAGTCATTCAGGAGCTTCAAGTGAGGTATCTCTGCTATAAGAAAGGGTATGGAGGGAGCACATATCTGCTGCCCATAAAGGACTGGCCACGTGGGGCATCTCAGAGATGCTGGGTACCAACATCAGGACTATGGTAGCCATGGGACTTCCGTGGTATCCCAGTGGTTAAGGCTTCACACTTTCACTGCAGGGGGGTTGAGTTTGATCCCTGGTCAGGGAATCTAGGATTCCACATGCCATGCGGCCAAAAAAATGACAATAATTGTGGCCAACATTTATCCAGCACTTCCTGTGTCTCAGGTCTGGTGGCAGGGTCTGCAAGTCTTATTCCAGTTCCGTTTGTACAGGGGGAGGTTTTAGCAAGGCTTCCATTGTAAAGATGGGTAAACTGAGGTTCAAGGACAGTGCTTGGCGTCCCAAGGTCACACAGCCAATATGAACGCTGGCAATCTGACTTCAAAGTCATCTGTGAACAAACCTGGTGTCTTAGACGACACCTGAAGGTGAGGTGAGTGTTTGTAGACTAGGATCTGGGGCGCAAAGAACACTGGAGATGCGCAGATCAGGTGCTCTTAAAGGGTTTGCCAGGAGGGCAGGAGCCAGGCTCAGTCTGGGATAGATGCAAGTTCGAATCCTGCCACGGATGCCCACTGTGTGGGCTGGGGCAGGTGGCTGCATGTCTCAGAGCCTCCCTTGTTCCCGTGTATATAAAGGAGCTGGTAATTCCTCCTCTCCAGGCTTCTTGTGTGCACTGCCCAAGACAGGGCCTGCGAAGTGCCTGGCACAGCCCCCCAGCTCACAGTAGGTGTTCAAGCAATGTACATTCCCACCCCAGGGAGGTTTGGAATCCACATCTCCCTCCCACTGCATCCAAGGCCAGAGCCATCCCCTGGGGGCACCCAGACCATCATGTAGATGTACCCTTCCTTTTCCTAAGGCCCACTCTCCAGGGACCTCTTGAGATGGTCGCAAGCCTGGAAGTCCAGATATGTGGGCTGCTGAGTGACCGATCATCATCCCCGTCCCCCTGGTCTTCTGCCATGGGAGCGGCAGTTGTCCTGAATCTCCAGGGATGCTGTGAGATGATGCAGGAGCAGGGAAACGCTTCCGCAAAATAAGGAAAGCAGACTATACACATGCTAGATTTTTTCCTAATCACACAGATACATCTGGTTTTAACCCATTATAACAGTAAGGGCCCAATTATCTAGATACATTGTAAATAATCTATTTGAAGGCTAAAAAAAAATGCCTCTGTCATCAGCATAAATATTTTCCAAGCAGCCATGGTGTTCCAGGGAGGCGCTGGGGGAGCAGGAGCCTCGCCACAGATTCTGATGTGCTCTGCAAAGAAAGAGGAACCCTTAATCACATCGCCACTTGGCTGCTGGGAATTTCAATTTAGCTCAACAACCATTTATTAAGCCCCTGCTGGGTGTAAGGCAGTGGGAGGGAGTCGGGGGTGAGGCTTTTGTTTTCTGGGAAAGATGGGGGCCTGGAATCAGGCAGGCCTGGTCTGGATGGTGCTTCCCAGCTATGTGACCTTGGGCAAATTACTTCACCTCTCTGAGCCTCCATTTCCTCACTGGTGACAAATGAACAATAGTCTTTTCCTTTCTGGGTAGTCACTATGATTAAATGAGATAAGGGGTGTCCATCATCCATCAGGGTGAGGATTTAGTTATGAAGGACCAGCTGGGCTCCCCAGCCCAGCTTGGGAAACTTGCTGACCCTCCTTCAATAAAGAGATTCCTCTGGAAGATGCAGGGTGGCACTGCCCCTGTGAGAAGTCCTGGGTTCCCGAGGGTTCCTTCAGGGTTCCTGAGGACCAACCCTTTGACTACCATCCAGCTGGGGCTCAGAATTGAGGCTGCAAATCCCCTTCTCTGTTCCCAGCATCCTTTATGACCCCCCTCTTGGGTTCCCCTTGAGCACAGTTTCAGCAGCTCCAGGGGCTGGCTGGCTGGCTGTCAAGTTGAGGTCTTCTCCAGGGAATTTCCCACATTCTGTTGTAGCCTGTCTTTGGAGCCAGGAGATCCCAAACAAACATTCCCAGTCTTGGTGACAATCCATCCTGTGCTTTTACCGTGGCAAGGAAATGAACAGCACAGAGGAACAGTGTGTGATACTTCAATAAAAAGCAAAGAGAGAATGAATTGGATAGAAAGGTGTCAAGATGACAATGTAAATTTGTTGTTGTTCAGTCACTAAGTCGTATCTGACTCTTTGTGAACCCATGGACTGCAGCACGCCAGGCTTGCCTGTCCTTCACGATCTCCCTGAGTTTGCTCGAACTCGTGCCCATTGAGTCAGTGATATCAGCCAACCATCTCATCCTCTGCTGCCCCCTTCTTCTCTTGCCCTCAATCTTGCCCAGCATCAGGGTCTTTTCCAATGAGTCAACTCTTCGCATCAGGTGGCCAAAGTACTGGAGCTTCAGCTTCAGTACCAGTCCTTCCAGTGAATATTCAGGGTTGACACTGTAAATAATCCGACTTAAACCATGGCCTCAGCCCAGAGGAGGTGCCTGGCTGAGCCTAGGAAATCAGGGAAGATGGCATCTCACCTAAGAAAAGAATAATCATGGTGGTAATGATAACCAGCGTTTACTGAGCTTCTACAGGGTACAAGGAGCCATGCTAAAAACTTTGTATGCTTTTTCCAGTTCTCTATACAAAAGCCCTGTTACTACCCTGTGAGAAGAATTGTTACTACACAGGATAGCTATTCCTACATGGGATAACTTGGTAGATAAAAGCCCAGACTTTGAAACCAGACTATTTGGTTTCAAATCCCAGCTCAGCCAGTTTTTCGCTGTGTGACCTTGAGCAAGTTCCTTAACCTCTCTGTGCCTCAGTTCCCCCCTTCTGTTAAATGAAGAAAACGAGGATGCCTGCCTCACAGGGTTGTTGTGAGGAATATGTGAATTGATAGCTATATTAGTATATCACTGCATGTTAAAATATGGGCTTCCCAGGTGGCTCGGCGGTAAAGAATTTGCCTGCTGATGCGGGAGATGCAGGCTCAATCCCTGGGTCGGGAAGATTTCCTGGAGAAGGAAATGGCAATCCACTGCAGTATTCTTGCCTGGAAATCTCGTGGACAGATGAGCCTGGTGGGCTACCGTCCTTGGGGTCACAAAAAGAGTCGGACACAACTGAGCGACTGAGCACGCCTGCCTGTTAAAATATAGAAACAGAGTAGCAAAGATTTATATGTCTGTGCCTGGTGTGGCGTAAGCCCCAGACAGATGTCTTGGGTCTCCCCAAAGAGCAGGAAGGACTAAGACTGTTCCAGGCAGAAGCAGCAGCCCGGAGGCGGGAGGCGGGAGGCGAGTCTGGCTGTTTCAGGGCTCAGCGGTGGTGGTGGAGCGTATGCAGCGCACGCACGTCGGGCCCACGCCTCCCCTCTCTGTCCATGCAGAGTGGCCGGAGTTCGTGAGGAACTACGCCCCGTGGTGGGCCACTCACACGCTGGACTGGCTCAAGTTCGGCAAGAAGGTGCTGGTGGTGCACTTTGAGGACCTGAAGCGCGACCTCTTCGTCCAGCTGGGCCGCATGGTGGGCCTCCTGGGTGTGGCCGTCAGAGAGGACCGGCTGCTGTGCGTGGAGAGCCAGAAAGACGGCAACTTCAAGCGCTCGGGGCTTCGCAAGCTGGAGTACGACCCCTACACGGCGGACATGCAGAGGACCATCTCCGCCTACATCAAGACGGTGGACGCGGCGCTCCGGGGGAGGAACCTCACGGGCGTGCCTGACGACTACTACCCCAGATGATGGATGATCAGACCGGGGCAGGGGGCGGGCCGTTCAGACCCAGCAGGCCCCAGGGCGCTCCGGGCCCCTGGGGAGCCCCACCCGCCAGTCCACTCTTCCGTGTAGGTAGAGACCATCCCCTTGGCCTAGCGTTGGCCTCCAATGAGTTTCCCGCATGACGAAGGAGGCTCAAGGGAAGAGATGGTGCAGGCACCTCCCACCGACTCGCAACCGCCCCACCCCCACCCCTTGGAGATGGAGGGGTGGCCGGTTTGGGGAGTTCCCGCCGCCTGGACCCTGCTCTGTCTCCGGTGTCCCTGCCCCCTGCACCTGTGGGAAAGAGGGCTCCTGGGTGTCCCAGAGATCGGGGTTCCTCACCACGGATGTGGAGGATCCTGGCACAGAGCTAAAGGGAATGGCCCACACTCACCCCCCTGCTGGGCTGAGCGCTCGTAGCCGCCCCGTCCTTCCCCACCCAGGAAGCGCGGTGACAGGGTTTATCCGGGCCACTTCTGTCGGCAGGAAGATTGCTGGGAGGTTTCTCCATGGGCTTAGGTTTCTGACATTCTGTGGGTCAGAGAGGCCCTGGCTCTCAGGGTAGGTTAACTGGGGCCACCGGGTGGGGTCACAGGCATCTGGAGCCCCCACGTGGCGTGTCCACTTCGGGACCTGGGATTCTGCCCTTTCCTCACCCGCTGTATCCAGGAGGTGACCCGCTTCCAGGGGTGACACCTCTCTCCACCGTGGGGTCCCACGCATTGATCTGACACTGCCCTTCCGACCCCTACCAGCGGGTCCTCTGCTGTCCAGGCGGGAGAACACGCGTGCCCCAAATCACATGACCTGTGACCGAGAGAGAGCCCCACAACCTTCCCAGACCAGCGACCCCCGCTTTGGTCATAGTCCAGGGGGGCCCTTTAAGGAAAGGGGCGATGGGATGGTTCCTCATGTCCGTACAGGCGCTGCTCTTTCGATGCTGAGACGTCCAACCAAAGGACTGGGTGGCTGATCATCCGTCTTAGAAAGCATCAAGTTCCAGGATTCCCTCTCTCCCCTCACCTTGGGCACCCGTGGTTTCGCATCCGGCCCACACCTGCACACCTGCACCACCACCCCCCACCATGTAGATGCAAAAGCCATAGGTCACAGCTCCTTGCTGTTCTGTCTGGAACAACCCCCCCAAGCAGCCCCCTCTGAAGCCTTGGGGTGCAGGTAAATGCTCATTCCCAAATAGCCAAGAGACTATGGAGAAGGCGAGTGTAAAGAGATATATTTTTCTAAGAGGAATATGACTCATACATTCCACCCCCTTGGAACCCGGCCACGCAAAGAGAAGGGCTGGGGGATCGGACCCGTTGTCCTCATCCCTGAGCCTCTCATCTTTAGGATTCGGGCCACCCCAGGGCCCGGCCAGGGGCTCTGAATGTATTTTGTACCAAATTTCTTTTCCCCAGGCAAATTTCTAGTCTTCTTTCTCGAAGCATCAGAGGGCTTGGCCTCCCCACCCTGTAAGAGGTCAGCTCTCTCTCTGGGAGACTCTGGGTCCAAGACCTGGGCCATTTCTTTGCCGGTGGTCTCTTCAGGCCACCAGCCTCTATCTGAAGACTCCTCAGGTCAACACCATCATTAAAAGCAAGTTTTGTTGATAATTCTACCACGTGATGGAGTGTCATGTAAGGCAAGGTCACAAATGGGATGTTTTTTCTTCTGTGTGTGTGTGTATGTGTATGTGTGTGTGTGTGTATGAAACAGGAATGTTCTGGGTGCGTCATTGCTCTTGTGTCTGTGCGGCTGTAAAGAACTGTGTGTCTTGGTGTTCAGAACTGTCTCTGCCTCTGTGTTCAGCCGCCCTTCTGTGTGGGGAGACTGCACCCCATCAGCTGGCGTGATGACCGCCCCATGTCTGGTGTGTCTGTGTGCCCCCTTCTCCAAACCCCGACCCTTGGGGAGGAAGGAGAGCGTGGTGGTCCAGCAGTCCCCAGGGCCCGGGACACGCCCGGCCTGCAAGCTGGGACCCCGGGTACCCACCCTGCTGTCTGCCCCAGCACGTTGTGACTCCAGGACCCAAGGAGAAGCATCAGGACCTGCACCTGCTGATGGCGGGATTGCCTCCTGATTTCTCCAGGAACCCCGAGGCTGCTACCAACATCCCTGGTAGACAGTGTGGGCAGGAGGAAAGGGTGGGGAGGCCGAGGGGCTGCCAGGGCAAGGTCCTTCAGGAACCAGCTCCTTTCCGTCCTTCCCCGTCTCTCTTGCACTGGTGTCCTTTGTCCTCATCCCTGACCCCTCACCCTTTTTCCTTATTACCCTTGCCTCCTGCTCTCAATTTCTCTCTTTGTGGTCTTTTTTATTTCCTCGAGATGCACATTAAACCTCTTTTCTTTTTGTCTTTCTCCTCTCTGTCTCTTCCTCCCTGCCCCCATCCCTGAACCAGTCTCTGACTGCATTCTCTTTGTTTTGATTTCTGCTTCTCTTTGTCCATGTGTCTCTGCGTCTCTCAGTCTCTGTCTTTGCCTGTCTCTTGTTCCCTCTCTCTCTCTCCCTCTCCACCTCTGTTGTCCTCTCCTCCCTCCTCCCCCTCATCTTCCTGGAGAGTGGGGGCGACTCAGTGGGATCCAGACACAGTGAGACAAATGCTACCCGGCCCGGTAACCACGGAAGTGGTTTCCTTAGCAACAGAAGCTGCAGGCACGCGCTCCACTGCCCCGTCCCTTAGCTATGACAGTAAGTACTGAGAGGGTGGGGGACAAGCCTGGAGATGAGGAAGTCAGTAAAGACACTGCTGTATGGGTCCTCTTGAGAGGGGACAGTGGTCAGAGATAAGCACTTTAGGGACATTCAAAACTATGAGAGGTGGAGGGGCTGTGGGGTCAGAGGCAGAGTGGAGACAGCTAGGGAAGCAGTCCACAGGACCTGGGGACAGACTGAATACATGGGGCGGGGGGCAGGCAAAGGGACACCAAGATTCTGTCTGAGCATCTTCAGAAGGAGGGCTTTTGAGGTGCAGAACAGAGGGCAGAGGAGCAGGTGGGGGAGGGGGAATGGTAAGCTCCTTGTCCCCAAGAGTGCACCATCCAGTTGGGGTGACATCGCAGGAGGGGAGGTGGAAACAGACACAGAAATATCTCACATGATTCGCCCTATAAACTGGCAACAAGGAGCCCGGAGGAAAAAGCGCGGCCCCAAGGGTGGTTTGAGAGGCTCAGGGATGGCACGTCATTGGATCGTGTGGCACAAAAGTTGGTGATAAGCCTTGGATTGGAACCTGGGAAGGACCCAGAACCTGTCCCAAAGATGGGAGACAGAAGGGGGTAGAATATAAAGAGGCGGGAAGAGACAGGGAGAGAGAGAAAAGAGAAAACAAGAAGAGAGATTTTAAATCATCGATTGGGCGATGTTTCCTACTGGGAAAACAAAATAGACGTTCGATTTTAGAGAAACTAGAAAAGGGGGAGGGACGAAGCAGAAGCCCCCTACGGGGTGATAGCTTTTGCAGCTATAAATAACTGTCCCCAAAGAAAACACCTGTCAAGACACATCCACTCCCAGGGACACAGACTGTGTCCCCAGTCTAGGCTGATATTTAAACGACTCAGAGCGGGTGACGGGGGTGAAAGGCAGAAAGTTGATCAATGTAACACCAGCACCTCACTCCATTTTTTTCCCCAAATGCAATAAAGCGTGCAGGCGTGGAGAGCTATAAATCTGGATGATAATAATATCTGTCCCCACAAAAGCAACATGTTTATTTATCATGTTTGCACGTTTACTATTTCCCCTCAAATTTACAGTCTGCAATCTGCCAGCAGGCAAGGGTCAGGGAGGGGGGGACATGGAAATGAGAACAAACTGGCAGAACATCAAGGAGTGAAGAGATGACGGAATATCTATCCCCTCCATCCACACCCCCACACCCGGGCTGCCTTAAGCCCACTTCCAACCATGGTGGTGATTTACCTGAGAGGGACCACACATCTCTATTTCTGGTCTCTGACAGCTAATTGAAACGAACATTCATTATAGGACAGAACGTGTCGCAACAAAATGATTTTTGTGTGTTCTGGAGTCTTTTGCTAAACAATTATGGGGAGTGAACAGTCTGCCAGACGTGAGAGAGGGGGTTGATCTTAGTGGAGACGTGTGTGTGTGTGTGTGTGTCCTGAAAAATGGGGGATAAGAGGGAGGGGGAGGTGATTTAGGGGTCAGATTTTCTTCCGAGACCTGGGTTAGGCACCTGACCCATAGAGTCCCCTGGGGTTCCAAAATGTGAAATGCCCATGCCTTATCCCAGACATGGGATAAGGATCAGATTTCCCAAAACATAAGAGTCCAGGCATGGACGAGAGGATCTGCAGGGCTTACTGGGAGCAAAAGTTGTATTTCCAGTTGCCTTGTTGATAATTACTGGCCCCGATCTATGTGCCACTGCGGTAGGTGTGTTTTGTTGTTGTTGTTTTTTGACCGTGCAGTGTGGCATGCAGGATCCTAGTTCCCCAATCAAGGATCCAACTCAAGCCCCCTACCGTGGAAGGCCAGAGTCTTAATCACCGACCTCAAGGCATGATCCCTAGAACTAGCACAGTGCCCAGCACACATGTGCAATGGAAGCGAGTGGTGATTTTCTGAATGAGTGAATTGAGGACTGTTAAAGGATCTCCAGAGAAAAACCACAAGTCATCAGCCAGAGCAGACCCTTGGTGGCCTTGAATTTTCTCTCCAGCAACGCTGAATTGATTTTCTGTTTTCTCACCCCCAGCCTGAGCCCCTAAAGCCGATGGTGTGGTGCAGCCCACTTACACCGGCTCTCAAAAGCCCATTGTGTGCATCTCAAACTCACATTCAGTGACATCACATCTGTAGCTTGACATTGGCCATGGTGAGAATATTTACACCATGGAAATCGGCAACTGCTGCAGAGCAGGTGAGTGTCTTTCTGGTTTTGTTTGGAGAGCCAGTCGTTAGGTGTTTACCAGCACACCAGTGCCCAAAGCACAGAGGCACACGTGTGCTGCTTCTGGTCTCTTCCATGCCTTGATTCGCGCTGTCCCCCTCTATCTGGAAAGCCTCCTTAAGACTCAACTCAGGCTCTTCCTCCTCCAGGCAGCCTCCCCTGATCCCAAAGGCCAAGTTCAGCTCCTCCTCTAACCTGATCGATCACAACTCTCGACGTGGCCATTCTTGTGATCTCTTCAGTAATCTGGTACAGGTGTCTCTCACAGAGCTTAGGGCATGAGCTCTGTTAGGGCAGGAACCTTGACTCTGGATTTCGACGCACTTCCTGGCCCAGACTAGGTGACAAGCAAATGTTGACCCAGTGGAAGAATGGATATGCCAGTTGCATTGAACACCATCCACCAGCCTCTCAGTCATCACAGACTTTGGGGTGAGTAGGTAGAAGAAGTGCCCCACTACTGCCCAAACAATGGCCCAGAAGACGGGGAAATGAGAAACCACTCACAGTGATGAAGTAGCTAATATTTGTTGTTGTTCAGTTGCTACGTTGTGTCTGACTCTTTTGCAACCCCATGGGGACTGTAGCCCACCAGGCTCCTCTGTCCGAGAGATTTCCCAGGCAAGAATACTGGAATAGGTTGCCATTTCCTTCTCCAAGGAATCTTCCTGACCCAAGGATCAAACCGGCATCTCTTACATTGGCAGGTGGATTCTTTACCGCTAAGCCACCAGGGAAGCCCAGAGTACTAATTATATACTGAGCACTGTGCTAGGAGCTTCATATGTATAACGTCACTGAGTCGTCACCAGAACTCTGGGAGGCAGGAACACAGTCTCCCCACTTTATAGTGAGGGAAACTGGGGTTCAGAGAAGTTAAGTAATTTGCCCAGTGTCACACAACTGGGAAATGATTGGATCTAGGCTTTGAATTCAGGCAGGCAGTCTAGCTCCTGAATCTATATGTTTAGCCACAATGCTGTATCCCAGTGGGGAGAAACAATCCAAGAGCCCAGAAGGTAAGGGTGACCCTAGCAAGTCAACACAGAGAAGATTGCTGCAGCGGGAGATGAAGGATGAAAAAAAACTGCAAAGGACTGGCCTTTCTGGGGCCAAGGACCCCTGGGGTAAAGAGGAGATAGAGACAAGGCCAGGAGCTGGTGCTCTAAGCAGCTCTGGCTTCTTAGCAGCAAGGTGGTTTATAGGTTCCCATGGCAACTGCCAAGCAATAATCTCTTACTCCGCAGCTCAGTGATTCTCTGTGAAGTCCATCCCATTCTCTTTTACTGCCATTCCTCCCAGACAATAGAGGCAGGGTGACAGCGTCTTCCTCAGGACAGACTGTGCCAGAGGAGAAGAAATGGCCTTGAGACCCTTTCTTGATGGAGGAGCAAAGTTTGGCAGAGGGGAGGCGGGGGCAGAAGAAAGAACAAAGAGGAGCTTAAGACCTCACAGGTCCACTCCTCAGACTGGGAAGGGGGTTTCAGATGGGCTTCTCGGTCTCATGGAGGCCATGAACTGTCTCCTCAGGAAAAGGTGAGCCGCACATACACCCACGCATGCAGAGGTTTGCAAAGAGTTTCAAGGAGCATTTAGCCTCTTTGAGACCTAAACTAGGAAATAAATATATCATTTAAACCAGTGGCTTCCAAATTAGGGCAACAGAACCCTATCTGCAGTCAGAATCAGAAGTGAAATCCCAATCTCTAATACAGTGGTTCTCAGTCAGGAGGGATCTTCCCGTAGGGATATCTAGCAATATCTGGAGATATCCTTGGTTTCCACAGCCTGGGGAGGGGGAGGTGTTACTTGCATCTAGCGGGTGGAGGCCAGGGACGTAGCTCAAAATCCTACAAAACATGGAACAGCTGCCACAGCCAAGAATGATCTGACCTAGAATATCCAATACTGTCAATGCTGGCAGACCCTGGTGTAATATAATAAAAGGGGCTCTGCTCATTCATTCACTCACTCACCCATTCAGGGAAATGAGTGGGGAGTTCCTTCCGCATTACACTAGACTGACTAAGCTCAGCTGTGTGACTTGGGACCAGCTGCCAAACATCTCTGAGCTTTAGTTTCCTCATCTCTAAAATGGCGATGATCATGGAATAGAAGTACTGGGCCCAGTACTCTATATACAGTGGGGATGGGGGAGGGGCAGGGCTTGGAAAGCACAAAGGTATTATCTTTAGTATCATCGCTATGACCTGGAAAAGGAAATGGCAACCCGCTCCAGTATTCTTGCCAGGAAAACCCCATGGACAGAGAGCCTGGCAGGTGACAGTCCATGGGGTCGCAAAGAGTCAGACATGACTGAAGCGACTGAGCATGCACCCACACACTGTAGCCTGCCAGGCGCTTCTGTCAGTGGGATTTTGTGTCATTATAAAAAGAAGAGGCAGTAGGTCTCTTTCTCTGTGCGGACACAGCAAGAAGGCAGCCACGTGCAGACCAGGAATGGGGTTCTCAACAGGTACCACCAAACCCGCCAACACCTTGATCTTGGACTTCCCAGTCTCCCCCTCCATAAAACCAAGATCGCTGCACTGGGTGATCCCCTAAGGATCTAGTCATCCCTGGGACGGGACAACTTAGAATCATACAAGCCAGCCCGCTGGGGAACAAGGCCTGGAGAGGGAGGAGCCTGGCCCCAAGTCATGTTTCACACCTATGTTCCCTGATGTCAAACCTACCATTCTGAGAACAGTCATCCTCCACACGCCCTTTCTTTGTGTGCTGATGGGCTGAATGGACTAAGGCCACAGGGTCCTGATGGTGGGCTGGCAGGAGCTCAGCCTAGGGAAATTCACACCCTCTTTCTCCCCTTGGTTGCTGTCCTTGAAAGCCAGCCATTTACTCTTCTCTCGCCTTGTAGGGCTGTGGGAAGTGTTTAATTACTAAACATGCCTTCAAAGCGAGCTAATGTTAAAGAACACTGCTTCAGCACTAATCATTGTTATCAGAGGTTGCTTTCTACCTGATTAGATGCATGGATTCGATAATTGTTAGCTAATCCCCAAGGAGAAACCAGCAGCCCCATGAGTGTTGGGACTGCATCTTTCCCAAGCAAACGTCCAGATTCCCAAGCCACAGGGTGGCCAGCTCATAGGTCTCGGAACTTGCGTGAAGTACCTTCACCTCCCCAGGTTCAAGTCCGGGCTCCGTCACTTCCCAGGAGTGCGGCCTTAGAAATGAAGGTTCGTGCTCTTGAGCATCGGTTTTCTGATCTGGAAAATGAGACCTGTGTATATGGAGTGCCTGACCCACTGTAGGGGATTTAATTATTATTGTTGTCCATGTCAGTATTTCCTCTGCTGTGGAAAACTCAATGTTTTGTTTTTTGATCAGCTTTATTGAAGTATATTTTGCATATAACAAAATTTGCCAGTTTCGCTTATACAATGTGATGGAATTTAACTGCCACAGTACACAGGCATGTCACCACCCTCACCATGTTGCTACGGAACATTATGGTGTGTGTGTGCTCAGTCCTGTTAGTCACGTCTGACTCTTTGTGACCCTATGGACTGTAGCCCGCCAGGCGCCTCTGTCCATGGGATTCTCTAGGCAAGAATACTGGAATGGGTTGCCATGCCCTCCCCCAGGGGATCTCCCTGACCCAGGGATCAAACCTGCATCTTCTGCGTCTGCTGAGCCACCTGGGAAGCCCTGGAATGTTATCATTTCTCCCCAAAATTCTTTGATGCCTTTTGCAGTTGATTCCTTTCCTCCACCACCATAGCCTCCATAGCCTCTAGCAACCACCAGTCTTTTTTCTATCACAATTTTCCAGGATTTCATGTAAATGGAATCATATCGATCTTGTTCTTTTAGCTAATGTAAGACTTTTGAGATTTATCCTGGTTGTTGCATATATAAATAGTTCGTTCCTTTTCACTGCTGAGTAGTACTCCATTGTATGGACATACCACATCTTTTTTTTTTAACCTATTCACCAATTGATAGCAATTTGACTTCTTCCCAGTTTTTGGTTATTATCAATAAAGCTATTTGGTTGGCCAGAAAGTTCACTCAGGTTTTTCCATATGATGTTACAGAAAACCCAAATGAACTTTTTGGCCAATTCAGTACTACAAATGTTCACTTGTGGGTCTTTGTGTGAGTATAACATTCTCAATCTCTTGAGCAGATACCTAGGAGTGGAATTGCTGCCAGGTTACAAGATACACATATGTTTAATAAAAGAAACTGCCAACCTTTTCCAAAGAGTCCACACCATTAGGTACTCCCTCCAGGAGTATAAGGGAGTTTTTAGTGCTTGAGCTCAGTCATATCTGACTCTTCAGCCCCATGGCCTGAAGTCCTCCAGGCTCCTCTGTCCATGGAGTTCTCCAAGGCAAGAATACTGGAGTGTGTTGTCATTTCCTCCTCCAGGGGAATCTTCCCAAGCCAGGGATCCAACCCATGCCTCTTGCCTCTCCTGCACTGGCAGGCAGATTCTTTACTGCTGTGCCACCTGGGAAGCTGGTATGAGAGCTTAGTTGTTTGAATATTTAAGTTTTGTGAGAGGATTCACATGACAGAACCCTCCCCTGCTCCATCAGCTGGGGTTGCTTCAGACAAAAAGTATGAGAATATCTGACTCAGGGACATGTGAGCCCCCATAAGAACAAGGACTGTGGTCCCTCCCCTGCTATGAGTGGCTGCCATTTTTGCTGGACCTATTCAGAAGCAGGCAACTTCCCAGCATGTGATTCTCACACTAACCCTATGGTTTAGGAACCACCATGAACCCCTTTCACAGCTGAGCAAGTGGAGGCTTAGATGATCACTTAATTGTTCAAGAGACACAAGCAAGAGTCAGGGCCAGGACTTGAACTTTGGTGGATCTAAGAACAAAGGCCCAGAGGGCTGAACCACTTGTCATATGAAGAGTGACAGCAGGTGGGGAAGGAAGGTGGAGGGAAAGATGCTGCCATCCCATGTAGCAAGTAAGACATGGACATGAATACTCCAGAATGCTGGTGATCAGAAAGAAACCAGCGCCTTGTGCAGAGCACTTTGGAGGTCCAAGGAAGCAGAAAATCTGAAATCTCCGAGAGCCCTCTTTTTCTCCACCTCCTCTGAGGTTTGCAGTCCCCAAGCCAAGCCTCTCCTTAATCCAATTAAAACGGACTTGTTTATGCTTATCAGCTCTTTATTGGGTTTGTTAAAAATGTGCAAATTACCCAGAGGCCTCTTCGTCCCCCGAACCAAAAGGCATCAATAAAACTATTAAGTTAAATCCAATTAAGCACAGCTGCTGGAACTTGAGTGTGGTAGAGCAGAACAGAAGGGAAGGAGGAAGGGAGAGGATTTTTGCTGGGGAGAGAAGAGACCTTCCAACATCCCCACTTAGAAGCCTCTCCAACATTCCATGAGTGTGGGTAGGAAAAGGGCAAAAAGATTCACCATCTACCATGTGCTGGAGGGTGGACTTTTGTGTACTATATCATTTAATTATCTGTGTGTGTGTGTGTGTTCAGTTGCTAAGTCGTGTCCATCTGTTTGCAACCTCATGGACTGCAGCACACCAAACTTCCTTATCCAATTATCTCAGTAAGTCCAAGGGGTGGACAGAGTTGACCCATTTTGTAGATGAACTGAGGCTCAGAGAGGTGAAATAAGTTGTCCAGAATGTCCCACGATTGGGAAGTGACAAAGGCAGAATTTGTGTCCTGATCTGTCTAAACCCTCTCCCTGGAATCTTGGAATGTCAGAGCTTAAAGGGTCCTTCCAGGTTGTCTGGCCAGGAGCAAGGCTCTGGAAACACACAGACCCTGAGTTTACACATCCTTAACCAGGTGGTGCTAGTGATAAAGAACCCACCTGCCAATGCAGGAGACCCCAAAGATTCAAGTTCTCTCACTGAGTCAGGGAGACCCCCTGGAGTAGGAAATGGCAACCCACTCCAGTATTCTTGCCTGGGAAATTCCATGGACAGAGGGGCCTGGTGGGCTACAGCCCATGGGGTTGCAAAGAGTTGGACTCCGAGCACACATGCAGAGCAGAAAATGTATGCAGCCATGCTAGTTTGGGGAGGAGTCGATGAAGTGATGTGTGTCTTAAGTAACTGGTACATAGTAGGTGCTTGTTATATGCTAACTTCTGATAAGTTCACACTTGTCAAAACCCATCTCCTTCCCTTTCCCTGTTTTTTCAGAAAGGAAGGCTGAGACCCAGAAAGGGAGCATGACTGTCAAAGTTACACAGAGACCCCGTGACAGTGGTATGACTCCAGCACGAGTCTCTTGCCTTCGGATTTAGCACTTCATTTCAGAACCTGCAGTGCCGCTCCACTTTGCACATGAGAGCAAAGCCCAAAACACTGAGGCATGAAGTGTAGAGGGCACTTGGTGGCCAGGGTCATCAAGTTTGATGCTGAGGGAACTTCCCTGGTGGTCGAGTGGATAAGACTTTGCCTAACAATGCAGGGAATGAGGGTTCAATCCCTGGTCAGGGAGCAAAGATCCCACATGCATCATGGCCAAAAAACCAAAACAGAAACAGTATTGCAACCAATTCCATAAAGACTTTCAAAATGGTTAAAAAAAAAAAACAAAAATTTGTTGCCGAGCACAAGAGCTTGGCAGCCTCCGTGTCCCAGCCTCTTGGCACTGCCATTCCTTAGCTGTGTTGATTGGGCACATGTCTTAACCTCTCTGAGCACCTAGTTTCTCCTCATTAAAAGCAGGGCTCGTCACCCTATTCCAGTGAACGTTTAGGGTGCAGCGAGGCCGGGCAGGTGAAAGCCCCCTTGAAGGCAGAATGATGGCCTGCAAACAGCACTGCACACAAGACACTGGGGGGAGTGTCTTGAGCATCTGTTCTTGTGGTCTCCAAAAATGCAGGCTGGGTTTCTAATCCCTGGCAACCCTCTGACCCAGGGGACACAGCGCAGGAAGGGAGAACAGACGCCCAGGGTTCCGGGCAGTGTTAATCCTATTACAGATGCATTAGGAGCCCTAGGTGACCTCACGAAGCACCGTCCTCTCCGCAGAGCTTTCCCAGCCCTGTCACTGGCTGATTCCCAGGTCTCAGAAATCTGGGAAGCAATTCCACCTAAGTGGGCAGAAAAATCATGTACGACTGTGCATTGATTACAGCAATGCCAAACCCTCCTGGGCTGCAAGGATGCAGTCCTCATAGTGCAAGGATAAACAGCTGGAAGTTAGACCAGAGTAGGGGGGAAGGGGGTTCAGCTTCCAATCACTACATCCTCTTCACAGCCCAATCACCTTGGGCAAGAGACTTTGCCCCTGTGAGCCTGCATTCCTCCTGCAAATGTGAAATGTAGAATAATTGTCATTAACTGCTGAAGATTGTTAGTCATGATCTTAATAGTGATCGTTATGACTTTTTCACTCCGATTCTTAAGACCCAAACACCGTTGGGAGCGGCAGATAGAGTCAAGAAGGGGGAATTCCCTGGCAGTCCAGTGGTTAGGACTCTGCACTTCCACTGCAGGACTTCCTGGGGCACGGGTTCCATCCTTGGTTGGGGAATTAAGATTCTGCATGCCACGCTGTGTGGTGCAGTGGGGATGGGAGGGGTTAGAAGTGTTGGTAATAGATGGCTCTTCTGCAAATGATGAAGGAGCTTTTTTAACTAGTGCTGCAAATACAAGGTCTTTGTCCAGTCAGCCCCAGGAGTCTGTGTGCATGGGAGGAGGGCTGGACCAGTTACATAAGAGGAAGAATGATGCGATATCTGCTCTGATGTGTGCAATGCAATTTGCAGCCGGACTGTGGACTAAAGGCAGGCTGCTGTCTTGAGGGAGGATTTCCCACCTTCCTTTATTCTCTCTTTTTAGCACAAAAGAAAGCCCAGCTCCTGGATTCTGCCAGGGCAAGGAGCAGACCCACTTCCTGCAACAACTCCAAGGCTTACCACTGGATAATAGGAGAATAGAGCACAGGGAGAGGAAAAGAAAAGCGACTGCTTTTCAAGAACCAGGAGGCAGAAGAAGGGGAGGGGGTGCAGGCGAGAGAACTGCCCAGGTACTGGCTTGCTTCCTCCTTGCAGCTTTGCCCCAGGCCCACAGGGGACAGGGGGTGGCCTCCAGATCGCAGCCTGGTCTCGCTGGATTTCTCGACGCCCTCGGTTCTCATGCGCTGTGGATATGCGGCAGGGGCAGTAACCTTCTCACAAGCTAGGATGCTTCATCTCAGTCCCACCTGGGAGGAGGGCAGAGTAGGGGTGCTGGGGGTTATATTTGGGGGAGCCAGGGCAGGAAACTGATCACCCAAGCCCAGAGCAAATCCCCTTTCCATGGTCTTACAGGCACACATGCAGGACCAGGGCAAGTGGAGACATTCCTTCACACGCACTGCGGCAGAGAACCCTCAGGAACTCCGGACTCCCCCATGCTCCCCTGGGACCATCAGACCAAGCCCTACCCTCCACAGGCCCGAAACCACCACAGGAGACAAGCAAGAGGACACTTAACCTCCGGAGCCTGTATGAAGATCGTTTGGACTAAAATGTCAAAACAGGGTTAGATTAGTTTGCTAGAGCCTCTGTAACAAAGTACCACAGATCGTGCAGCTTAAACATGGAAAAACGCTGTCTCACAATTCTGGGGGCTGGAAGTCCAGGATCAAGGTGTCAGCAGGGCTGGTTCCTGCAGAGAGCCTGGAGGGGAGGGTCTTCCCCACGCCTCTCTCCTTGGCTTGCATGTGGCCGATTCCCCCTGTGTCTCTCCATGTCGTCTTTTCTCTGTACGTATCTGTGTTCAAACTTCCCCCTTTCTATGAGGACACCAGTCAAACTGGATCAGGCCCCACCCCGATGACCTGGTTTTAACTTTCTCACCTCTGTGAAAGCTCTGTTCCCAAAGCAGGTCACATTTTAAAGTACTGGGGGTCAGGAGTTCAACACAGGAATGTGGGGGGCACACTTCAAACCACAGCACGGGTAAAACTTAATTGTGCTTTTGTTTTGTTTTCTGCCAGTGCTGGGGGGTGGGAGAAGTTGGAATGGAAGTCGTAAGGAAGACCAGATCAGCTACAGACAAAGCAATTACATTTTCTTCACACACTCAAATTGCAGCAAGCATTCAACGTGCAACCCCAATACATAATTTAAGCAGATTTGTGCAGCCTCCTGAAACAATAGCGTGGATTAGGCACGGCCCCCAGAGATAACAAAGCAAGTTGCAGTCTTGTAGCTCCAGTAAAAGGGGGGAAAAATGGAATAAAACATTACCACAGTGAGAGCTAGCAACTTTAGGGATGTGTAATATTTTCCAGATGCTCTGATAAGCTCTTGACACGGATGATTTTATCGAATCCTCATGCAACCCTACAAGGCGTGTTTCCTACTCTCCCAGGCTTAGGGATGGGGAAGCCAAGTTTCAGAGAGGAAATGTTATTTGCCCAGTCCACCTGGCCTGATTCCAAAGGCTGTGTGTGTGAATACTGCCCGCTGTACCCGCCTCATTTTCCTGAGCTGGGTGACCTCTTCCTAAAGCTTTAAAGAGCGCTTTCTTCTCCCTCAAGGAAAGGGTTGGGGCAGGGACCCGAAGTGGGGTACTGGTGTGCAGAAGGCTCAGATTAGCCAGATCTGTAGTCTTCCCTGGGCTTGAGGGTCAGGCTTTAGAAGCTAGGCTGTACTTAGCTTCTCTGGGGAGAACCCATCAGGGAGTTACAAAAACAATGGCACCAATGATGCTTCTAGAAAGGAAACACTCTGCAGGCCTCTCAATAGAACTTGGCTAAATAAACTGTGGTTCTCCTCTACTAGGTCTGCTACACAAGAAACTCAGCAATGAATGCCCTAAGGAGCGATATGTGGTTGACACAGATTGATACGTTTGAGCGAAAATGTTAGAGAAAGAAAGACAGAGCCATTGAAGGGGATGTATATGCACATTGAAGAGCAAAGAACAGTGGAGCTGGGCGTGGGGGCATCTAATTATTGTCATAGCTCACCTCCAATGAACTGTGGGACTCGTTTCCCAACAGGGATACAGGGAACTGACTCAACTAGACTGACCATACGGTCGTGTCAGCTTTGACATGTTAAGTGTGAGCAAGCCATTTCCATAGAACTATCGGCATCCTTGAAGCTGCTGTGGCCAGCGGACCAGGAGGAGGTTTACAAGCAAGTGACACAACTGGGAAATCTAGGAACCAGAAATGGGTGGCATTGAAGATTCCAAGCTGAAAACCCATCGCCCCAGTGGTGAGCCTGGTAGGGGAGTGTGGAACCCCCATTTGGGATTCCCCAGATGGAGCAGGGTGCCTCCATATCCACGTTCTTATTCCACTGACCTTCGGGGTTCCTGCAATCCCACTTTTAGCACACCTTTCGTTTGGGCGGAGCAGTGCCACCTCCGGCTGCTCTTTCAAGGGTGGGAAGGAATATTGGATCAGATCACTCCCCTATTTTGAAGAGTCAGAGATGGGGGAGCAGCCACTGACAGCTGCACCCTGGTCCCCAGAATCAATCCCAGGTCAGCAACCCCAGCCAAGACATGAGGCTTCTCTCTCTAACCCCTGAGAGTTTCACTGCTTTACAACAGAAAGCCTTTCTCTCCCTTTTGAACTAATTTCTTCATCCCTCCTTTACTGAGGCTTCCCTGGTGGCTCAGTCTGCAATGCGGGAGACCTGGGTTTGATCCCTGGGTTGGGAAGATCCCCTGGAGGAGGGCACGGCAACCCACTCCAGTATTCTTGCCTGGAGAATCCCCATGGAAAGAGGAGGCTGGTGGGCTGCAGTCCATGGGGTCTCAAAGAGCCAGACACAACTGAGTGACAAAGCACTCCTTTGTTGAAACAAGAAACAGCCTACCTAATAAAAAAGCAAGCTGTACAGATGTGGGTTCAAGCTCCAGCTCTTCTCCATGCTAACATGTTGTAAGATTCAGGAGAATGAAGAGAGTGACTGCTCTCACATCTCCAAAGCCCAGCACAGTGTAGGTGCTCAATAAAAATCAATGCAGCTTCACAATGTAATCAATATAGAAAAAAGGTAAAATAAATTTGAAACAGTGAATTGTAATAGTCATTGTCATAAAACTCAATGGCGACAATGATAAACTTAACATCAGTCTGCACTTATTTCTTCATTCATTCCACCAAATATCATGAGCACTTCTTCTGTGCTAGGCACTGCTCTGCTGCTGGAGGTAAGCAAGATGAACACAGTTTGTGGCCTGATGGAGCTCACCACCCAGGCGGGGAACAGCCTTAAGGCAGTTAAACACAGAAATAAATAAAATTATTCCAGATGGCAATAAGTACCCTGTGGTTCTGCGAAAGTTGACCTCTTTGAGTTTCAACTTCTTCATCTCCAAAGTTAAGATGCTTTTACGCTTCAGGCTTCTAATGAGGATGGCATGGGATGATGGATGTGGAATTGCCTAAAATCCCATCATGAGTCAGTTCTTCCCAGTAAAGCACTGGGCCCTGACCATCGTAAACTCCCTGCCATGAACCAGGGGCTCCTAGGCTGTTACTAGCCACCAGCCACGGCCAATAGCCCCCCTTTCCCACCAACCTGTGTGAGTCCCTGCTCTGTGGCGCCAGCCTCTGGGAGTCAACCGGAAATTCCTTCGATTATCTGGATGTTTATTCCATAGGTGTCACACATCTGTGTGATGGAAGCCTGGGAAAAGATCATCTGGAATCCATCTCTCCCAAAGCTAGGCATTTGGACTCCAGGGATCCTTGGGCATCGGGGACTAATCATGCCGCTGTGCTTTCTGCCGTAGCATCACCCAGTGCCCAACACAGACCTTGAGCCCAGTTGACCGCTCCATCCATGATTTCTGAGTGGCAGGATAAACACAGGAAGTTTGTGGTCACAGTCATGCCAGCCAAACCCTTAACCTAGTCCTGGACCGGAAAAGAACTACAAAACAATAGAAGGAGGGGAAGGAGGAGGAGGGAGGCATCTGCATCCTTTATTTTCAGGCTGCAATTAATCAAACGGGAAGCGCAAAGGCCAGGGGTGGTAGACGCACTTAATGGTAGCCTCCCTCCTTCGCTTGTGACTGCTCCTAAAGGTACAAGAGAAAGAATTGTGGTTACTCCACTTCTGAACCTGGGGCCTCGGTTTCCATGTCTGTGAAATGGGGGATAGCCCTACCCTTTCCAAGTTCCACCAGTATGAGAAAAAATGTGAAAATACTTTGGAAATGAGGTAATCATGATTTAGATGATGAATCAAATTTAGATTAATACATCATCATGAATTAGATGATAATGATGACAAAAATAACATCAGCTGATGGTTATTTTTTTTCATTCGTTCAACATGATACGGTGAGAACTTTTTCTGTATGAAGCACTTCTGGGTGCTGAAGGTACCGAGGTGAGCAAGAGGTAGTCCCTGGACAGACAGTCTTAAGGCAACTAAACAAAGAAATAAATCAAATTATTCCAGATGACGGGAAGTACTATGGTGAAAAAGAAACAAGAGATCTGATGGACAGTGAGTGGGGAGGGGGAGGCTACATTAAGTCAGGGGAGGGGTCAGGAAGGGCCTGTCTCAGGAGGCGACACTGGAGCTGAGACCTGGAGGAAGCAGAGGAACCAGTCATGCAAACAGAGGTCCTAGAACAGCAAACTCGAAGTCCTGAGGTGGGAACAGTCTCAGATGTGTTAGTGTTGTTGCCACTCTTGATGTTGTGTTGTTCTGGGGAGACAAAGAGGAATGCCTGGCTGGGGAGCATCATGAGATAAAGATGGAGGAGGTGATGTCAGTCCTCTAGGGCCTTGTAAGTCACAGTGAAGGTTTTGGATTGCTGTACTTTGTACCAGATAGATGCTCACTCTAGCTGCTTTGTGGAGAGTGAGTTGTTGGGGGGCAAGGCTGGAAATAGGGAGACCAGTGATGAGGTAGATGCATGTCTGCTGAGAGAGGGCAGGGCATGTGAGCCCAGCATCTGCTGAATGCTTAAATTTCACATCTCCTTTAATCTCCATGGCAACCCTGTGAGCTGCAGATCTTTACTATACCCATTGTACAGATGAGAAAACAGGCTTTGGAGATGTTGAATAGCTTGCTCACAGTCATAGAGCCCTAACCCTAGCCCTAACCTTAGCTGATGTAAATGATAGAGCTGGGGTTCCAGCCCAGGCAGTCTGACTCCTGAGCCCATGTGATCCTGGGTCTTAACCATCAAAGGCCCTTTGAGTCCGAGGGCAGAGTGGGAAGGGCTCAGTCCTTCCTGAGATGCTGCCTCTTCGGATGGACCCCTTCAGAACCACCCCTCTCTGAGTTGCTTCCTTGAATCAGAGGGAAGCCCCCAGATCTGGGTCTGCCCAGGGTGCCAATGCAAGTGGGAAGGTATTCCTCCAGGTGCCATGAATTTTATTTTTTAAAATACCTTTAATTGAGACATATGAAGTGCAGTGTACTTGTGAAGTGCATTAATCTTACATGTGCAGATAAATGAGTTTTTCATATGAAGACAACCATGGAACCACCACCTGGATCAAGAAAGAGAACATCTCTCACCTACCTGTGTGTGTGCTCAGTCACTTCAGTCGTGTTTGACTCTTTGTGACCCCGTGGACTGTAGCCCACCAGGCTCCTCTGTCCATGGGATTCTCCAGGCAAGAGTGCTGGAGTGGGTTTCCATGCCTTCCTGTGGGATCTTCCCAACCCAGGGATCGAACTTGGGTCTCTTATGTCTTCTGCATTGGCAGGTGGGTTCTTTATCACTAGCGCCACCTGGGAAGCCCTCTCACCTACATCCAGGACAATTTTGAAGGGTACAGTTTATGCCCCAAGCACAGCACGTCTCTGCCCTGTACCAGGTTTTTCTAAGATCTCCTACCTCCCCAAGGAAGGAAGACTCACTGGAAACTCCAAGCGACCTCCCAGATCCTAGGCAGGGGTCCTTCAGGGCAGAGCAGCACCAAAGCCCTTGTCAACAGACCAAGAAGTGAAGAGGGCGGCTTGGTGAAGACCCAGGTCTCTAGAATGATGGTGATTTAAAAGCGACTCATGTAAGCATTTTCATGCATATCTCATCTCTTGGCAGTGGGTAAGACAGGAGGTCTCCAGTCTTATTACAAAGAAGCCTCAGTTTCACCATCCGCAAATTGGGGGGATGGGGAGCTGTGAACCTGATGAAGCCGAGTTTCCTGCAAACTCAGCAACCCTAAGATTCTCAGGGTCAAGAGGAAGTGACAAGTCCACCCAGACAACATTTTCTTCCGCCAAACGAAAAAGCAACCGCTCAGATTCCTCTCTCACCTCCTCAAAATCTGACACTGGAGAAGTATCATATGCTTATCGTCCTTCTCCAGGGAGGAGTCTCTTCAGAGGACAATTTGTTATTTACAAGTTGCTTTGGTGTCAAAGAGACTGGGGTTTGAATTCTGGCTCTATCACTTACTAGCTGAGTGACACTGGGCAAGTCACTTCACCTCTCTGAACCTCAATTTCCTCATCTGTAGATGGAGATGGAAATGGCCCTTACCACAAAGATCTCTGTAAGGATTCAGTGAAATGATGAGAGGAAAGTGCGTGGTGGGTGCCTGGAGGATTCTAGGTGACCTCGAGGTTAAACCCCAAGTTCAAGTGCTTGGCATCTAGTCTGTTAAATACCCCGCAGCCACCACCTACAATTGCTACATTAATATGCCTCCGTTCCTCTTAGGTTAATATATGTATTATTTATAGGGCTTTATTATGTGCTCAGAGGGCTCCCCTGAGAAATATAATTGTGCATTGGGAGGCAAATTTGAATAATATTTACAATTAATTTCCATCAATAAAGCAACATACCAAGGCCTCTGTGCAGCTGAAACGAGCTCTGGGTTGGTTTCCGACTAACCACTCCCCAGAGAAAGCTTGGGTAGCTTTTAACTATCTGTGGAGTAGTCCGCTTCTCTCAGGCTCCACCTTGGCTCCCACAGTCCAGGCACCAGGGCATTCACCTGGATGTGGTAGCAGCCTCCGGCTTCCCCTCCTGTCCCTCTCTAACTAGTCCTCCAGAGCAGCCCTAGGCATCAGGCATCCTTTAATCCTTTTTTGGGGGTTGGGGGTCGCACCACGTGGCATATGAGATTTTAGTTCCAGACCAGGGATGGAACCCACACCCCTGCATTGGAAGCACCAAGTCGTAACTACTGGAACCCCAGGGAGGTCCCAAACATCCTTTTAATAGATGGATCTGAGTCACCCCTTTACATATGGCTTCCCCTTCCCACCCCCCAGTCCCACAGTCTGGCCCTGCCTCCTCTCCATCCTACCTGGCCGATGCTCATTGTACTCACTTGGCTGCATCCCTTACCCCCTTTTCAATACCCCAAAGTCACCCTGTCCCTCCCACATCAGTGCCATTTCCTCCACCTGCAGCACCCTCTCCAGCACCTCCCCACCGGGTCAGTGCCTATCCATCCTTCAAATCTCAGGAGTCTCTTCCCCGGGGGCTCAGCAGTAGCCAATGCAGTAGACGTGGGTTCGATCCCTGGGTGGGGAAGATCCCCTGGAAGGAGAAATGGCAACCCACACTCCAGTATTCTTTCCTGAAGAATTCCCACAGAGGAGCCTGGCAGATTACAGTCCATGGGGTCAAAAAGAGTCAGACATGACTGAGCACACATGTACCACCCTGGGGAAGTTTCTTGGCCTTGGCCAGGGTCACATCTCTCTATAATATGTGAGTGACCCTTACTATGACTGTTTTCTGTTTGGGGTATTTTTTTTTTAATTGGCTGGCACCGCTGTCCAATGAATGAGCTAAGAGGACGGAGACTGTGTCTGTCCTGACCATGCCCACACCCCTAGTGTTGACCCCAAGGCCCAGCAAAGAGGGGTATTAGGCAGATGCTTGTGGAGCAGGTGAACGGGTGGACTTACACACAGATGCTTATGGAAATGGATGGGTGCATGAAAGGATGGCTGGATGAATGTGCAGATGAGAATGTCTGTCCTTGGGTGGGCCAATGCACGGACTTGCAAGGAGTCCTAGTTTGTAGTCCCCTTTCTGCCATGGCTGGCTGTGTTTTCTTGGGTAAGCCACTACCTGTCTTGTATCCTTGGTGCTTAGAAAAATTACATGAGTGGAGGGAATTTTTTCAAGATACGGATTGCTTGTGTTCCAAAATTTGGGAAATGGGAGATTGGGAGTCGCAGGAGTTCTCTTGCCATCTCACAACATAGCCGTGCAACTCTGGACAGCACACTTCACCTCTCTGAGCCTCAGCTGGCATTCCATGAGGTGGGTGGGGGAGGCAAGGGGCAGGACCCTCCAGCAATGAGAGTCCTCACGCTTGCTTCGGTCTGTTTATTCAAGAGAAACATTGTCTTCAGAGAGGAAGCAAGCAAATCCCCTACTGAATTATTTCGCGGTTGGACGAGCTGCCTCCCGATTCCCCCTTGTCCTGGATAGCAGCCCCAGCAGCAGCTCTCCAAAGCCAGAGTACCAAAGCATGTCAGGGAAGAAAGAATGAGAGGAAGGCCAGGACCAGGAGCTGGGAAACCACTGATCACACCATCCAAACTAACACATCTCCTTTTGCAGATTTCTCCAAGGGCAGCTCTTGCAACCTCAGCTCCCTCCTCTGTGAAACGGGGAGGACTTGGTGGGGATGAGCCTGAATGGCCCTCAAGGCTCTCATGATTGGATTCTCTCTTCTCCCATCCATCCGGGGCTCTGCTCTCCAGGCTGACCCTGGGGTCCAGCTTAAGGCAAACTCCTCCCTCTGCCAGCGCCCGGGTCTGACTCCCTTTCTGAGACCCTCCCTCCTTGTTCCTCTTCCTTCTCTCTCCCTCCCCCTCCCTCTCCATCCTCCCAAAAGCTGAAGAAGCTGGGAACTCTCTTCGGGCAGCAGACCCAGTTCCATTTACTACTATGTGACTGTCATCAAGTGGGGTCCACAGGCCAAACCTCCTTTTCCGCATCCCCAACTCGGGTCTGATGGTCCTCTTCTCACAGGGTCGTTTTTGAGGCTTTGATGAGATTCTGGGCCGGATACATGGTAGATGTTTAATAAATGCCAGATCCCTCTTCTTCATCATTGTTCTCCTTCTCACTTCTCTCCTCCCTCCCTCTCCCCCTGCCCTCAAACAGCATCTTCTCTTTTGGTCCCCTCTGCCCACAGCCCCGTGCCCCCTCCACCCCGCCCCACCCCACCTAGGAGGCAACGCTGCAGGACCCATTGGCGGGTCCTGGCCCCGGAGGGAGGGCTCTCGGGCGCACAGCGCCGTGTTAGCCGCCTGTGGAGTAATTCAGGTGAACGTGCTGTGTGAAACATAGGGCCTTTGAGCGTGCGACCCGGGGGGACCCTCAGAAGAAGCTGTAGGGACAAGACTGAAAAGGTTGTCACAGCTGCACTTAAGCATTTGACGGTCAGAACAGGAAGACTGGTGGGGCAGCCAGAAAGAGTGAGGCCTGGCTCCAAGGAGGAAAACAGCTGGTTTTCATTTTGCTCCTGTTCATCAGCTTTTCCAAAGACAAAATGATTTCCTGGCTCCCCTGGCCTGGGCTGGCCTGCACGCAGCCCAAAAGGAACAAGAAACTGAGCCCTGGCAAATAGTGTGGTCCTCCCCAAGTGGCTTGTGACTGCCTCTGGGGCCTGGAACCCCCCTCACTCCATCTCATGCCCTGGATTCTTCACCTGTGAAGTTGGGTGGGTGGGGGGTGGGTGACAGGGGCCTCTGGGCAATATTGAAAGCTCCCTTCGCTCAAGCTAAGTTCAGACTGCTTGAAGCAACTGGAGGCCCCCAGTAGGGTCAACTCAGAGCTGCCTTTCACAAGCACAATGACCCAACAGAGTGAAGGAACAGTTTGTCTCTAAATGAGGTACGATTCCAAACAGCCCGTGGCCTCGGAAACTCGCCCGGCGCCGTGTAGACGTTACATCTGTTCATTGCATCTTGTTGGAGAAGTGGCTTCACAACAAAGAAACTTGGAAGAGAATGGAATACAGACACTCGGAGGCCAAAAGGTCCTCCCTCCAGGCCTCCCTCCCCGCCGTCCTCCCTGGAGAGCTGGGTGGGGTGGGGCGGGGTGGTGGGGAGCGGTGTGTGTGGACACAAGAGGTGGGAGCCAGGGTGGGTGGGTGTGGATGGGTGCCAAGGGAGCTGGGAGCCAAGTACATTTTCTCTGCCACTTTGGATCATTTTTGAAAACTATTTGCATAGCTGCCTTTAAAGCCCTTAAGATGTTAACATGAATCTGCTAAGGGATATGCATATATGAATGCTCAAAACCCTAAGCCTCTGCGGCCTTCTTTGAGCCAGACAGACCTAGGTTCAAGTCCAGACTCCTAACAGAGACCAGCTGGGCATCCTTGGGCCAGTTACTTAAACTCTCTGAACCCCAGAAGCCTCATGCATAAAAGGGAAGTGTAATTGTACCTAATTTGGGCCTGGCTGCCGTGAGGGATAAATGAGATACACATGTAAAGTGCTTAACATAGACGTGCTAAATAAATGTAGGTTACCAGGACAGTGTAGAATATTCTCCACAGAGGCATTCTCCATGACAGAACAGCTCTGTTCTTTTCTGGAGATTCTGCCCCCCGGCTGGCTGTGTGACGCTGGGTAACTTCCCCAATCTGAGCATCACCTTTGTCATTTGTAAGTGGGACGCTGACAGTACAGCACAGCCGCAGAAAAGACAGTGTGACTGCCCACAGGAGGAGTCCTGGGCCCAGGGCACCACCACCCCCTGCTGGGCCCGCCCCACCCCCCCCAAGGCCCTGCATCTCAGGAGCACAGTCCAAAGAGCCAGGCTCCAGATTCTGCTTCTGGAGGGACTGAGCCCTCGGAGGCATCTTTGGTCCTTGAGGTGCTCCCAGGTTGCTTCCTGCATCTGATTTTGGGCTAGCCTCCAGCAAGGCTCTGAGGAAGTTGAGAAAGAAGAGATCCCACCCCCCACCCCTACCCACCATCCACCCCCTGCCCTGGAGCATCACCAGCCAGTCAGTGGATCAGGAAAGAGGGAGGAACTGCTGTGATGGAGTGAGTAGGGGGTTGCCCACCTCAAACCAGCCCCAGGGGAACAAATACAAAGTGAGGACAGGGCTTGGGCAAGGTGCTGGCAGTATGACCCCACCCTCAACACAACATTGCCCTGGAGGGTTCTAGGGTGAGCTGTTTCCTGTCACACGCCCTCTGAAAGGTCTTTTCTTTCTCCATTCCTTCCCCCACAAGACCCAAGTAGCCCTGTAGCAGCTGTAGCCCTGCTTCTCTTGCCCCTGTTAAAAAGCCCCATGCCCTCCTCAGGACCTGTTGTCTATCTTTCCAGCTGATCTGAAAGTCAAATGCATGGTCCCAGGAGTTTCTGTGCTCATATGTCACCTTCTCTTCCCAGGTGACCTGGAAAAGGTGTGTGCATTCCAACACACCCTAGACCCGAAGAATGGCTTCAGAGCAGGATTTCTGGCCAGCTATTAATATAGGGCTCTGTGGCGAAGCGTGATCTACATCACACTGGCTTGGCTCTGACCTCCTCTCCTCACACCAGAAATGGACCTTGCAAACTGTCTGTGTCATGCCTGGAAAGTGCTCAGGTAGGTAACTGAATCCCTCTGTCTTATGCCCATCCTAGTTCATGGCAGTGCTTTAGAAAATTTTCCCTTTTTTCCTTTGTGTTGGTCAAGGCAAGTCTCCGAAGATGTACAGGATACTGGTCCAAGCCTGAGCACTGCAGCATGCTGTGCCCACCACGCCCCTGGAGGAAAGGCATTCCAAACCCTGGATTCCCAGCTCAAAAACACTGCTCAGCCCCACGTAAAATACAGTGGGCATCTGTGCGTTGCCCAAAAGGTTCCTGTTGTGGTGTCCAGAAGGCATAGCTTTGAGTCTCCAAGGTTGGGAGTGTCCACTGTGGGGGGTGTGGGTAGGGTTCCTGCCATGGTCTCAAGAAGCTGTAGCTTTGAGCCTCCTCCAAGGTTGGGAGCATCCACTGGGGGATTTCCGGGCGAGGCTCAGAGCATGCCAGTCTCCCTCTCGTTCATGGATGACATCTTGGTAAAGCTCCTGTGGCTGGGGTAGGAGGAATGGCCTGTGTCCTCACTTAGGGCATTGACCAGACGGGAGAAGAGGGCCACCCTGAACTTCTTGAAGTCCTGACCCATGAAGACGTACAGAATGGGGTTCATGCAGCTGTTGGCGATGGCGATGGCAGTGGCCAGGGGCACGCCCAGGCTGAAGACGGAGGGAGGCACGGAGCCACGACGGAGCTCCAGGAGGTAGAAGGCGTGGTAGGGGCACCAGCAGAGGAAGAAGGTGACAATGATGGTCAGGATGATCTTGAAGGGCTTCTTGGTCTTGGCCAGGCGGCTGCGCTGCAGCTTGTAGACGATGGTGAGGTAGCAGGCGGTGGTGATGAGACCCGGCACCAGGAAGCCACAGAGGAAGCGCGTGATGGTCACCACCTTGTGCCGGCCGGAGCCCACCGGGTCCACCTGGGGGTGAGCCGGCCACGGCGAAGAGACGGCGGCCGACAGGCTGAAGTTGTTAAAGCAGGATATCTTCCCGTGCAGGCGGGCCGTGTCCCGGAAGACGAGGGACGGGGAACTCAAGAAAAAAGCCAGGACCCAGATGACCAGGCAGGCCGTGTAAGCGAGCCGGACGCTGCGGTGGTTCTGGGACCAGACGGGGAGGAGCACGGAGACGCAGCGGTCGAAGCTGATGACGGTCAGCAGGAAGACGCTGGTGAACATGTTGTGGATGAGCAGGAAGTTGCTGATCTTGCACATGGCCGTCCCGAACACCCAGTGGTAGTCCAGGGCGGCGTAGGCGATGTGGACCGGGAGGAAGACGTTGAAGAGGAAGTCGGCCACCGCCAGGTTGAGGAACCAGACGGTGTTCACCGTCCTCTTCATCTTGCACGTGATCATGACGATCACCAAGCCGTTGCCCAGGATCCCGAGGAGGCAGATGATGCTGTAGACCGCCACCAGAAGGATCCTGACCACTCTGCCTTCCAGGGGGGATAACTCCTCCAGAACCACGATGGGGTCCACGTCATCGGGGTAGTCCTCATAGGAGGCGTTGTAATCCTCAGCCTCCATTCTCTGCCAGGGGAGACAGGGGGCGTGAGGGAACTTTCATTAGAACTGGCTTTAAAGGGCTTCCCTGGTGGCTCAGCAGCAATGAATCTGCCTGCCGATGCCGGAGACGTGGGTTCGATCGCAGATCGCGGAAGATTACACGTGCGGAGGAGCACCTAAGCCTGTTCACCACAACTATTGAGACTGTGCTCTAGAACCCGAGCGCTGCCACTACCGAGCCTGCAAGCCCTGGTTACTGAGGCCCGTGCGCCTGTGAGCCTGTGAGAAGCCACCACCACGAGAAACCTGTGCGCCAAAACAGGGAGGAGCTCCCACTCGCCGCAACTAGAGAAAAGCCCACACAGCAACGAAGACTCAGCACAGCCAAAATGAATAAATTCTAAAAAAACAAAGGGCTACTGGCGTTTGTTGGGGAGGAGTGAACAATAAACAAACAAAACCATTGCGCCTTTAAAGCACTGGGTGAAGCGTTTGGGTTGATGTGTGCACTGATTTATCTACCACAGGGAACTATAACCAGCGAAATGTATAACTGGACTGAAGAGTTGACCACCACCAGCGAGACCAACAGTGTCCTCCCTGGCTGTGAGCAAGACCAGTTGGGTGGCTTTGCTATTTTTGACAAACAGCTCGCAGGCACCTCCTATATACCGGGTACTATTCTAAAGGGTTGATGTATGCAAAGTCCTTTCATCCTCATAACAACTCAGTGAAGTGGTTACAAACCCCATTTTACAGATGAGGAAACTGAGGCACAGAGAGCTTAAGTCACATGCCCAAGAGCACAAAGCTGGGAAGAGGCAGTCCATAAGTCAGGGCAGACGCTGACGCCACAGTGTTTTTGCTGCCTCTCTGGGACCCTCCCTTTTTCCTTTACAGTCTAATGGGAGACAAACACTCATCCAAAAATAAACAACCCTCAAATCGTGGAAAAATCGCAGTGATGCTAAGCGCAATGAAGGAGAGGTGCACGGCGCTCTGAACCTGACTCTGACCAGATTCCCAAACCCAGCGGACAGCTGCGCCAACAGTGCCCCTGCCTCGTCCTGGCCTCCCACTGCTGCCCTTTGGAGAGAGGAGTTCAGACCACAAGAGCCCCTCACCGTTTCACCGTTATGTCCAAAGCTCTCCAGTGCTGATCCCTGGCCGGTCAGCCCCCGCACACAGCTGGAAACACCTGCAGGGCAGAACAAGGCACAGCAGTTGGCTCTCGATCTAAGAACCAGAGGTCTGGGTGGACCCAGCTCCAGAGACAGAATGTACCAGTTACTCCCGCTTTACGGAGGAAGCAGAGGCTCAGAGACGCTTAGAGGCAGGCCCAGGGTTACCCAGCTGGCAAGTGGTGAAGTCTCATGAACTCAGATCAACAGCTAGACCCTTCATCCCAACCCCCATCTCCCCCTACCCCCCCCCACCCCAGCACATCTGGTCAGCCTGCTGACTGTGTGACCTTCCCCTTGCTTACCCTTACCTTGGAAGTAATAGCGTTATCACTACTGGCATTTGTTGGGGAGGCACGAACAACAAACAAAAAAACACTGCACCTTTAAAACGCTGGGTACAGTGTTTGGGTTGATGTGCCCATTGATTTATCTATCACAAGGAACTACAACCAATAAAATGTTTAACTAGATGTAGGCATCAGAGCCAACCCAAACCAGGGCAGAAACTGCAGACCAGCAGAGTCAGTGGGCTTGAGGCCTCTGACCTGCAACTCTGAGCTTCCTTGTGGCCGCATCAGAAAGGGAAATGTGATCCGTGGTAGAACTTCATTTATGGACATGGAGGAAGCAGCTTAGGGGGTAGTGTTGTTCCCTCACCCTGGATTCTCCAGGGCATTTCTCACTGGGCAGGGGCTTCGCTGAAGGGCACGTGACAGAGGCAGCAGGTAGCGTCACTGTCCAGGGCTGATACAGCATCCCAGGGGTGATTTCCCACTGGTGGCTGCTTGTGGGGGCCTTGAAGGCAAGGGAAAGGGGAACTCCATGGGAGGACCAAGAAGTGATGACAGTCTGGGCTCTCAGGATCCAAAGTGAAGGCTTGGAGAGCTCAGAGAAGTGGTACTGGGACTCTGAATTCCTCAGGCAAGCAGGGGGAACCCAAGAGAGTTTTCACTCGGGATCCTTGGAAGTCAGGCTCTGGAGTCAGATTTCCCAGCTGTGTGGCCTTGGGCAAGTTGCTTCACCTTTCTGAACCTCGGTTTTCTTACCTGGAAGCTACTGATATCCTTGCAAGGCTGTTGCAGAGCACAGGGGCATATAAGGAGCCCCAACGACCTGGCTCTTGAGAAACCTATATGCAGGTCAGGAAGCATCAGTTAGAATTGAACATGGAACAACAGACGTTCCAAATAGGAAAAGGAGTACATCAAGGCTGTATATTGTCACCCTGTTTATTTAACTTATATGCAGAGTACATCATGAGAAACCCTGGGATGGAAGAAGCACAAGCTGGAATCAAGATTGCCAGGAGAAATATCAATAACCTCAGATATGCAGATGACACCACCCTTATGGCAGAAAGTGAAGAGGAAATAAAAAGCCTCTTGATGAAAGTGAAAGTGGAGAGTGAAAAAGTTGGCTTAAAGCTCAACATTCAGCAAACAAAGATCATGGCATCCGGTCCCACCACTTCATGGGAAATAGATGGGGAAACAGTGGAAACAGTGTCAGACTTTATTTTTCTGGGCTCCAAAATCACTGCAGATGGTGATTGCAGCCATGAAATTAAAAGACGCTTACTCCTTGGAAGGGAAGTTATGACCAACCTAGATAGCATATTCAAAAGCAGAGACGGTACTTTGCCAACAAAGGTCTGTCTAGTCGAAGCTATAGTTTTTCCAATAGTCATGTATGGATGCGAGAATTGGACTATAAAGAAAGCTGAGCGCCAAAGAATTGATGCCTTTAAACTGTGGTGTTGGAGAAGACTCTTGAGAGTCCCTTGGACTGCAAGGAGATCCAACCAGTCCATCCTAAAGGAGATCAGTCCTGGGTGTTCTTTGGAAGGACTGATGCTAAGGCTGAAACTCCAATACTTTGGCCACCTCATGTGAAGAGTTGACTCATTGGAAAAGACTCTGATGCTGGGAAGGATTGAGGGCAGGAGGAGAAGGGGACGACAGAGGATGAGATGGCTGGATGGCATCACCGACTCGATGGACATGAGTTTGGGTGATCTCAGGGAGTTGGTGATGGACAGGGAGGCCTGGCGTGCTGTGATTTATGGGGTCAAAAAGAGTCAGACACGACTGAGCGACTGAACTGAACCCACTCCAATATCCTTGCCTGGAGAATCCCATGGACAGAGCTGCCTGGAGGGCTACAGTCCACAGGGTCACAAAGAGTTGGACACGACTGAAGGGACTGAGCACGCACACACGCACCCTCACACCCAGGTTGCTCTGACTCAGCCTGCTCTTCACCGCCTTGTTTTCCAGGAAGTGGGCACTCCTTCCTGTGTCTGTTCGCACCCATGCTGATGCCCCAGGGACCCCAGCTCCACCCTCCCAGGACACCTCCTCTTTGCTGACCTTTCTTGGCTCCTCGAGGAACCTATGTCCCCAGTTTTCAGGATGATCTGAGGTCTAGGGCACAGCTGGGAATCGTTTGCCAAGCTGACGTTGTCTATCACAGTCCAGGCGGGCAGGTGAGTCTGGCCAGACTGTCCCTCTTTCTGCCCTCGGCTCCCCAGGAGCCCATGGAACAGACAAGCTGTCCTGGCTCTGCTCCCAGATTCCTCCTGTCATCTCCAACTTGTGCCCTTTGGGACCAGGGAGGAGGCGGCGGGGTTGGGGGGAGACTCCCTGTGTCACCCGAGCAAGTCGCCTCCCCATCTCTGAGCCTCAGTTGTGCCATCTGCAAAATGGGGCTGATAGAAACCCTGCCCTACCGACTTCTCAGGACCACCGGGAGGACGAGTTAAGGCCCTCCAGCTTGCCCCAGGCTCGGCAAGGACGACAGGGAAAGACCCAGGCAAATCAGGGTCAAAGTCCTGGGAGGTCTGAGAGCTCTGTTTTGTGAAAAGACAAAGCGTCCTGAAGTAAAGCAACTAAAACCTTTTTTTGGCCAACACCGCAACTTGCGGGATCTTAGTTCCCTAATCGGAGATCAAACCTGGGCCCTTGGTATTAGGAGCGCAGAGTCCTAACCACTGGACCATGAGGGAATCCCCTAAAACCTTTTTGACCAACATATTTGCTACACGGCACCTACCAAAAATCAGCATCACTCTCTTTAATTTCCTCTACAACTTCAGACTCAGCCCTGAAACCAGGCGCCTCTCTCCAGGAAGGTTTCTCTTGGTGTCCCCCCACCCTCGTGGAGTTCCCATCCCAAGGCCACCAGTATGAGGCCTTACACCAAGGCCACAGAAGTGGAGCCCACAACCAAGGTCACCTCTGAAACTGACTGAGCCCCCTCTGTAACCGTTGCCAGAAGCCCCCCTGATTATCACCAGCAGATTTCCTGACCCCATATTAGGCAAAAATGCCCACCCCTGTACTCACCCTATAGCACCCTGAGCAATCACCTAATGCCAGCTTTCCAGCAGGAATTTCCTTTGTCCTGAGGCTATTAAAATTGGCTACTAACCTACCGAAAGCGCTAGCTCTCGCTTGAGCCGGCCCGCTGTTCTCACGGTCAGCTCTCCCTGATCTGTCAGGAGGTCAGCCCGCTGTGCTCGCAGGACCCACGTTATCTCTGCTCTTTGTTCTTAATAAACTCACTCCCTGATGAAATGCTCTGTCTCTGGAAATTCTTTTCCAGACTGCCATGACAACCCCCACCCCTTGTAGTGGGTTAAATCTTCCCTTAAAAAAAAAAAGTTACATCCACCAGAACCTGTGAACGTGACCTTATTTGGAAAAAGGATCTTTGCCGATATAATTGATGTAAGGATCCCAAGATGAGATCAGCTTGGGAGAAGCTGGCCTCTAACCCCTAAGACAAGTGTCCCCATAAGAGGAGATGACAGGAGATTTGACAGGGGAACAGAGAAGCCACGTGAAGAGGGAGGCAGAGACTGGAGGAATGTAGCCAGGAGCCGAGGGACACCCAGAGCCCCAGAACTGGGGGACACAGAAGGGACCCTCCCCAGAGCCTTCCAAGGAAGCCCAGCTTGAGACGGCTCGACTGCAGACTTCTGGCCTCCGGCAGCACAAGCGAGTGTGCATTTCAGTCGTTTTAAGCCGCCCAGTCTGCAGTAATCCATTATAGCAGTGCAGGACACTGACACACCCTCCGTTCAGGCTCCCAGGGCGCCTGGCTCCCTACTCCAGGGCCCATGGCATTTATATGCTTATTACTGGCTTTTACACACAGCATATGAAAAAGCAGAGATATCAGTTTGCGGACAAAGCTCTGTCTCTAGTCAAAGCTATGGTTTTTCCAGTAGTCAAGAATGGATGTGAGAGGTGGGCTATAAAGAAAGCTGAGCGCAGAAGGATTGATGCTTTCGAACTGTGGTGTTGGAGAAGACTCTTGAGAGTCCCTTGCACAGCAAGGAGATCCAACCAGTCCATCCTAAAGGAAATCAACCCTGAATATACATGGGAAGGACTGATGCTGAAGCTCCAATACTTTGGTCACCTGATGCGATGAGCCAACTCATTGGAAAAGACCCTGATGCTGGAAAAGATTGAGGGCAAGAGGAGAAGGGGGCGACAGAGCATGAGATGCTTGGATGGCCTCAGTGACTCAGTGGATGTGAATTTGAGCTAACTCCAAGAGCTAGTGAAGGACAGGGAAGCCTGGTGTGCTGCAGTCCATGGGGTCGCAAAGAGTCGGACACGACTCAGCGACTGAACAAAACGACACACCTGACTGGACTGCAAGGTACCTGGGGGTGAGGACTGGTCTCATTCAGCTCTGTGTCCAGGTCAAGGAAGAAGGTGGGCACTAAGCGGGTCCACAGGATATTGCGACGTCCTCATGGTCTCCCCCTGTGTGTGTCGGCGTCCTAATCACCTTTTCATAGAAGGGCATCAGGCAGGTTGGGTTAAGCATCCCCCCAATGACCTCACTTTACGCTAATCACCACTTTAAAAGCCCTGTCTCCTATAGAGACCGGACATGTGGACACAGAGGGAGAAGAAGAGAGTGGGATGAACTGGGAGAGCAAAACAGGCATATACACACTATTGGGTGTAAAATAGCTTGCGGGAAGCTGTATAGCACGGGCAGCTCAGCTCAGTGCTCTGTGATGACCCAGAGCGGTGGGAGGGAGGCTTCAGAGGGAGGGATGGATGTATACATCCAGCGGATTCACTTCTCTGTGCAGCAGAAACTAACACAGCGTTGTAAATAACTATGCTGCTGCTGCTAAGTTGCTTCAGTCGTGTCCGACACTGTGTGACCCCATAGACGGCAGCCCACCACGCTCCCCCGTCCCTGGGACTCTCCAGGCAAGAACACTGGAGTGGGTTGCCATTTCCTTCTCCAATGCATGAAAGTGAAGTCGCTCAGTCGTGTCCGACTCCTGGCGACCCCATGGACTGCAGCCTACCAGGCTCCTCTGTCCATGGGATTTTCCAGGCAAGAGTACTGGAGTGGGTTGCCATTGCCTACTCCGGTAAAGTAACTATACTCCCATATAAAATATATTTTAAAAAAATAAAATTTTTTAAGCCCTGTCTCCAAATACAGTCATGCTCCCAAAGTACTGGGGGTTAGGACAGCAGCTTAGGAATTTGGGGGAGGAGGTGCGATTCCAGCCCACAACACCTCCACAGTTGCCCTCTACTGTTAGAACTTAACCTTGCTATTTGCTCTTCTTCCAGTTCGCTTCCTCTGCACTGGGACTGCCAGCTAGAATGTACACAGAGCATCTTCCTGCAAATCCAGAAAGACTGCAACCCCGGCAGAAAAAAATGGGCTAATGACCTAAACAGATAATGTACAGGAGGGAAGCCTTAAAGGAGGCGTTAGACAGACTGATGATCAAGGAGGTACAAATGAGAACCACCGAGAGGACTAGAAAGCTGGGATGGAGCCCGCGGGCTGGCAAAGGCTTCAGGCCACGCTTCGGGTGCCCGTAAGCCCCTGTGTGCCCCCCAGCCGCAGGAAGAATCGTGCTTCAGGATGCCCGTGTGCAGGATTGGTGGGTGGGGCGGGGGGCCAGGCATGCCTTATCTTGGATTCTCCAGGAGCAAACCTCACATCAGCCTTCCTGCAAACGTGATTATTAAGGAAGTGTTCCAGGAAACCCCAGTAAGTGACTGGAGAAGTAAGATTGGGAAAGGGAGGAGGTCGGTCAAGGGGGCAGCGCCAGGCAGAGGCCCAAGGAAGGTGGCCTTGGCTCAGGGCGGGGTCAGGAAACAATGGAGGTCACATTCCAGGAAGCTATTTATATCCCCCCATCCTGTCCTGCGAGGGGCACCGTCCCAGGCGCTGCCTGCCCACTGAGGGCAGTGCGCTGACAGAGCCACAGGTGCAGGCCATCAGGAAGCAAGAGCCTTGTGCGCTGTGACACCCAGGGATCCAGGGCTCTGGGCAGCGCACACAGGCATCTGCTGATGGCTGGAAGCTGGAGGCGGCTGACGTCCATCTGCTGTGGGAGAGGCGACGTGCGAAGAGGCAACGCGGGAAAGCCACAGAGCTAGGCAGCTGTTAGAGGCCGCAGATTAGCAAGTG
This sequence comes from Bos javanicus, assembly GCF_032452875.1. Classification (NCBI taxonomy): domain Eukaryota; kingdom Metazoa; phylum Chordata; class Mammalia; order Artiodactyla; family Bovidae; genus Bos; species Bos javanicus. Next base: position 65,154,894 of record NC_083884.1, on the reverse strand, counting down.
TACATACAGTACGCCCTGCATCTTAAAACCGCCTACCCAGATAGCACCTAAGCACACTGAAAACTCGCATCTGAAAGCGGCCGCACAGCAACACAAAAGCACAGGGCAGAGTAACAAGACACACTCTGAACAGACTAGAGTGCCTCCCTGGGAAGGCACAGCGAGGAGGAACGGGAGATAAAGGAAATGAAGGAACATCAGACAAGCACGGGGGTTTCTGGAGGCCAGATGAGGGTGGGGTGGAAGGGTGTCATTATGGCAGACTTCTCTCCCCTCCTGAGGTCCAGGAAAACACAGACCAAACAAGCACAACACCCCAAACCCCTGCCTGGGGCAGTGAGCAGCCCACGCCCAGGCTGAATCCCTCATGAAGCCACACTGGGCAGGGAGCGGCCCAGCAAGCGGCTTTGGCCCTGCCTGGGGCCTTGAGAGCCCCTCCGTGCCAGCCGCCTCCAGCAGGCCAGGGATGAACCCGGACCAGCCCACGAGAGGAATAGCGTCAGCCCAGTCCAAGCTGGCTGTGAGGTGGCAGAGGCCCGATTCCTCCTGCCGGGGACCGGACGCAGCAGGCAGGAGACCTGCATGTATGGTCCTGCTCCCCCCACCAGCTGGACCAGACCCTTACTGGGGAAGTGGCTGTGGTGGGGTGAGGGGGCAGGGTGTTAGGCCATATCTAGTTCCTCCCACCACAGAGAGCAAAAACCTCAGGCAGATGTTTCTGGCTTCGTTTTTCTTAAACAAACACGTGTAGAGTCCTCACCAGATTCCAGGCATAGTTCTAAGCACTGTTACAGATGAGGAAACTGGCCCAGAGAGGTTAAGTAAGGTGCCCAAGGTCACACAGCTGGCTCAGCTCAGCAAGGTAGGTCCAATTCCTCGAGAGGAAGCTCCGAGCCTGCTTCCTCCAACCCCCACTTCCAACCCCCACTCTCTTTCTTTGTCCACTGCTTCGCCTCCCCAGAGCATTCCAGAATCCTCCGGGAGTTGCCCTGGTGGGATCTCAAAAACCCCCACAGATTCGGGGTGTGCGTTCTACACACGGAGCAAGACGAGACTCCAGGTCCCCAGGGTTGTCCTCCGAGCCCCTCTGCCTCTAGGTAACGGCCCTAATGGAAGCGCATCACAGCCCAGGGGTCACATCCCACGTGCCCAGGAAAAGCCCTTCAGAGGCGGGGCTCGTGCATGCATCCATCCTTCAGGGACCTGTGGAGTCTCCTGCCCCCTGGCCCTGGAGGGGAGGCCAGGGTGCTGCGAGCACGGCTCTTCTCACCCGGAACCCCCGCCCCCGCCCCTGAAGCCTGCACGGCCACTGTCACCTCTCCAGATTTACCGAGGGGACGCCCTAGGCCAGGCACCAGTGGGCGAAGGGGGACTTGCCTGCAGTCACACACCTGGTTAGTGGCAGGGCAGGGAGTTGAACCCTGGTCCTTAGGAATCCCCCCAGCTCCTCCAGCTGCCACCCACTGGTCTGTGTGCCCTGGGCTCAGGGGACACCAGGGCTGAGAGGCATTTGGGCAGCAGGTGTGGCCTTCTGCTTCGTCTCCATCCCCTGCTAGAGTCTGCAGAGGGCTCGCTCCCTTTCTGTCCGAGTCTGGTTCTCTCCCTGCTGGTTCCTCAGTCACCCTGTCCTGGCCTGGCTCCTTCTGTCTCGCCTTGTGCTTTTCCGACTCTGTCTGCCCTGTCTCTGTGTCTCCCTCTCCCTGCTCTTGCTTCTCAGTGCAGTCTCCCTGCCTTCTCTCTGTCTCCCTGTCCCCTCCCTCTCCCCTCATCTTCCCTCCACCTGTCCCCCCCAGAGGCCCAGCCACCCCTCACCTGTGAGCATCACTCACCTGTGTGCCAAGAACACCTAAACCGATGGCTGCCCCTCTCCCAGCCTGCTGCCTCCACTGTTGCCTCTCCAGCCCGGTCTAAGCTTCCTCCGGCGGCCCCCGGACCCAGGCCGAATGCAGGGGTTTGATTAGGGTCCGTGGGCGTGGGAGCCCAGCGGGGAAACTGGAAACCCTTCCCTCAGCATTTGGCCGGGCTCCTGTCCCCTCTCCCACCTCCCCCATGGCCCACCCCTACAGTCTGGGCTGGGCGGCCCTGGAAGCCTCTCCTCCAGCCTTCTCAGCCTCCCAAAGGCTCTTAGGAGCTGAGAGGGCCCCCAGAGGCATCCTGTTTTGTAGCTGGGAAAACGGGGGTCCGGGAGAGGAACTGAACCTCCCTAAGCCTCAAAGAAGAGGGCCTCAGCCTGTCTTGTGTGTGATGTATCCCAGAGCCTAGAAGTTTGCCTGGCGCCTGGAACATCTTCGCTGCTCCAAGCCCGTCCCCCCTTACGGCATAGATTTGCAAATGAAGGCATAGAGAGCTGAAGTGACTCTTACAGGCTCACACAGCCTTGCAGCGTCATCCCAGGGTTTGAACCAAGGACTCTCTGACCCCCCAACCTTGGCTCTTTCTACTTGCCAAGACCACAGCCTCAGCGAGCAGGTTTGAACCATAATGGGACCTTGCAGGCATGACTCTCCATCACAAATGTCTCTCCTTGGCAGTATCCACTCACCACCACCCAGGCCGGGCCCGCAGACTTTGGTCCTGTTATCTTGGCCTGCTGCCACAGTCCCCTGACCGGCCTCATCCTCCAGGGCAGAGCGAGGGGGTCTCCCAGCCCCCACAGACGGCTCTTGGAGATACCTCGGGGTTCCCATCCCTGGATCCGCAGGTCTGAGAGACGCAGGAACCGCGAAACCACATAGCGGCCGCGGCCGTTCCAGCCGCAGGACTGGCTGCCAGCACCCGGACAGAATTAGCCCTGTGTCGGGGGAAAATTTCCTCCCCGGTCCCACGCCCACACGCGGGAGCTCTGGCTGAGTCACTGCAGCGAGATGGAAGGAGCTGGCCCGCTAACAGGAGGCCCCGTTTTCTTTGGGTTTGGATGGGGCTGTGTTTAGATGGGCACGCTCTGCAGCGGTAGGCAAAAGCTTATGCCCTTGGACATGAGCGGTCCACTTGCCCAGAGGCCAGAGGCCCCAGGAAACCTCCAATGGCTGATGAGAGCACAGAAGCGGGAGACCCCCCAAATGTCTGCTGCACCACACGGCATCCCCCTTGTTAGAATGACCCATCCCTTCCCCGCAGTGTGCTCTGTCCCCCTGATCACTGCCCCCTGCTCTGTGCCCCCAGGCTGAGCTGTAGAAACACCGTCACTAGACTCCTTGCCCTCTGACCTCTAGCTGGGTTCATCCTTGAAGGCCCAGCTGGGGCTACAGGACAGGAAGAGGGCAAGTCAGGTGTCTATGGTCCCAGCGGCCTCCCTGCAGGGTCTCCATGAGTCAGTCCTGACTGCACAGCCTGGGTCCCAGGAACCAGTCCCTCCCCGACCTCCTGGCTAAAAGGGCAGGAGGGTCTCCTTGTATTCTCAGACCCGAAGTCCTGCCCATCCTTTATGCTTCTGATGAACATTTAGGCTAGGAAGGACTTAGAAAGGGTGGACAGCAAAACGCTCATCAAGACCCCGTGTGAGGGACTTCCCTTGTGGTCCAGCAGTGAAGAATCTGCCTTGCAATACAGGGGACACGGGTTTGATCCCTGGTCAGGGAATTAAGATCCACATGGCCAGGAGAGACTGAGCTCGCTCGTCACAACTACTGAGCCCATGGGCCACAACAGGAGGGTCCGTGGGCCACAACTAGAGGGCCCTTGTGCCACAACAAAGATGTTGTATGATACAATTAAGACCTGACGCAGTCAAACAAATCATTTTTTTTAAGTCCCCATTAAAAAAGACCCCGTTCGAGTGGGTCATCCATTTCCCTCTGAGACTCTGACCCAGAGTCCAGACTCTCAACACGCCCCCTCAAGACATTCCCATGTCTGTTTTCCTAAACAGCTCACAAATCCGACCATCGTTTCTGCCCACCTGGCCGACTGCTAGAGACCCCCCAACCAGCATGCCGCTTCCACTCTGGTTTCATTTTCTGCCTCTCAGCTGGAGCGATCCTGTCAAAATGCAAGCCGCATCACAGCTCTCCCCGACTTGAAAGCCCTCGGCGGCTCCGGCTTTGTTCTTTATCCTTGTTGCTTAGTCGCTAAGTCATGTCAAACTCTTTGCCACCCATGGACTGTACGTAGTCCGCCTCTCTCCTCTGTCCGTGAGACTTCCCAGGCAAGAATACTGAAGTGGGTTTCCATTTCCTTCCTCCAGGGGGTCTTCCCCACCGAGGGATCAGCCTGCATCTCCTGGGTCTCCTGCATCTCCTGGGTCTCCTGCATTGGCAAGCGGATTCTTTACCACTAGTGCCACCTGGGCAATGCTATTTTTTTCTGCAGACCTAACAGCTATTTCAGTCACGCAAGACCCCCAGCAGGAGCGCATGGATGTATGTCTCTCCTTCCAGGCCAGAAAGCCACTCCGGCCCCGACCATGGGTCCTGTGCACAAACTCAATGTGTTCTCCTGGACACTCAGCTTCCGTCCAAAGCTGTTGGGGAAATAGCCTGAGTCTCTCCCCTGGAAACACTGTCCCAGCCCCTGGAGGTGGCCTATACACAAGCTTTCTCCCGTGTTTGGAACCCCCTGGACTGGGAGGCGCGGCACCCCATTCGCTTAATCCCCTGAAGCCTTGAGTCCATTCATGTAAATAATCCCTGAGCTGTGCACACAGCGTGCGTATCTGGAAGGCAGCAGGCACAGGGGTGTTTGTGTGAACCAAGCAGGATGTGGTTGGAGGAGGCTGACAGCGGTGGTCGCCTTCTCCCCGAGCCAGGAGCTGGCCACGGCCATACCCTCAGTGTCCTGCTCACAGCGTGGGCTTGGAGCCCAGACACTGAGCGGCCCTGGGCGCTCTGGGAGTTTCCTGCCCCTGCCCCTGCTAGATCCAGGCCAGCACAGGCCATCTTTGGTCCTGCATCTAACACAGCTCCAGAGCAAGACTTCTTCTCCGAGTACCTTGAGACACGTGGAAGGAGGCAGGCGAGGGCCCAGTCCCCATCAACAGCGCCCCCACCTACTATGGGGGAGAAGGCAAGGCAGCCGGGCATCGGCCTCATCTGCCCCCACAGTCCTTCTTTGCTGCCCCTCCCTTTCTGCTGCTTCAAAAGCCTCACCAGGCCCTTGGAAGTCACCCCAGAGACCCAGCTGGATGTGCTGGTAAAGAGTCTTGGACCCTCAAACGCCAGGGTTAAATATTATTCATAATAGTCACCAAAGTATCAATATTTTATTGAGCACCTACCATGTGTGAATCTTCCCTGTAGCTCAGATGGTAAAGCATCTGCCTACAATGCAGGAGACCTGGGTTCAATCCCTGGGTCAGGAAGATCCTCTGGAGAAGGGAAAGGCAATCCACCCCGGTATTCTTGCCTGGAGAATCCCATGGACAGAGGAGCCTGGTGGGCTAAATTTCATGGGGTCACAAAGAGTTGGACACGACTGAACAGCTAACACTGCTATTGTATGTGCCAGGACACTGAGAAGCACCTTATGTGCATCATCTCACACAAACCCAGGGGGAGGGAGGTGGTTACTATGGCCATTTTAGAGCTGTGGAAGCTGAGGCCAGAGAGGTTAAGAGTCTTACTCAAGGCCACGTGGCTAGCAAGAGGAAGAGGTAGGATTTGAACCCAGATTAAGAACCCCAAGGCTCTCTCTTTTATACCTTACAAGATCTACTTGGCAAATGTCTTTAGATAAATCTCTGACCTTTTGGGGGCTTGGTTTCCCCAACTATAAAACAAGGAGGTTGGAGTTGATGGCGTCAAAGGCTCTCTTCCAGCTTTAAAATATGCTGTGGTTGAATGGACCAAGGGTCTGTCCCCAGCCTTGTGCCAGTAAAAAGACAGCATGGCTTGGCTCCATGCTGTGTGACCTCAGACAAGTTGCTTTACCTCTCTGAGCTATCACAAGGTTCCCAATAAAAAGTTCCTTTTCAGAAAATCCAAGGGGCTGGATGAAGCAATCTCTGTGGACCCCCTTGCAGATCTAAGATCTCTGGACCAGAAGTTCAAGGTGAAGTTACAAGCTTCTGCACCATCAAGACCTTGAGTCTGGGGTTCTTGCAGATTGTGATGATGTGGTCTCAGACTATCCCCCCAGCCCCTTCCCAGCTGCACAGTGGCTAAGAGCCCGTACTTGGGAGTCAGACAGACCAGGTTTAAAGGCCCTTCCTCGTTCAGTGACCATGGACACACCCCCTCTCTTCGAGTCTCAGTGTCCTCGTCAATAAGACCGGGCTGATATTACCACCTCCTTCCTAAGGTTACTGTGAAATGAAATGATGATGTGAATGGTACCTGGCACACAGCAGGTGCTCAGCAAATGTTTGTGTAGAGAAAGCAGGTGGTGACATGTCTGTGAGAGCCAGCAGCCTCACTGTTCGGTGGAGGAGAGAAAGCCAGGCTGAATATCCAGATTCGGAACCAAAGGAAAGAGCTGTGTTTTCCAGGAAACCCACGGGGCTCGAAAGTGAGCCCGGATGGGGTCTGGAAGCCGAGGAAGGCTGGGAGCCAGCCAGCGGTCGCTCCCAGGCTTCTCCACCCAGACCAGATGCCGCCTAGGGCCGGATGAGGAGACCATGGCTCCTGCCATGCCCGCCCCCTCTCAGCTCCGTTTCCCTTCCCGGTATACCCACATCCTCCACCAGAGCCTCTGAAAAGCATTTCTCAGCTTGAGTGTAGTCCCTCAGTTAAAACAAGCTTTGTCCCACCTCTGTCGACCCGGGGAGTTAAGGATAACAAGGAGCTGGCCCGGGCTATGTGGCCCATTCTCCAATCTCCCATTTCCAACCTGGGACCTAGAGACACTGAAGATGAAGGGAAATGACCCATATGAAGGACGTAGCCAAACACCCAGCCCCCCGTAGGGTCTCAAATGATGTTTGATTCCCCCTAATGCCCATTTAACAGATGAGAACACTGAGATTCAAACAAGTTTCATGGTCTTTCCCAAAGTTACCTGGAAAGTGAGCAATTGTTGTTCTGTCGCTCAGTCATGTCTGACTCTTTGCGACTCCATGGACTGCAGCATGCCAGGCTTCCCTGTGTTTACCATCTCCAGCAGCTTGCTCAAACTCATGTCCATTGAGTCAATGATTCCGTACGACCATCTCGTCCTCTGTCGCCCCCTTCTCCTCCTGCCCTCAGTCCTTCCCCGCATCAGGGTCTTTTCTAACGAGTCAACTCTTCGCATCAGGTGGCCAAAGTATGGGAGCTTCAGCTTCAGCGTGGTATAATCAGGATCTCCAGGCTGGACTTCAGGATTCTCTTCTCCTGGTTGTCCCTGGAATCGTGTTCTGTATCACTTAGAACCAGGTTTCGACTCCAGCTCCAACACTTAGAGGCTGTGTAACCTCTCTGAGTCTCAGGCCCTCATCCACAGCCTCTTTCTCTGGGAGTTGTGAGGATTCGATAAAACCAGGCTGGTGAAATGCTTGGCATCCTGCCTGCCCTGATCATGGCTGCCAACACTATTCATGTTAGTAGTTATTAATTTTATGGGAAAGAGGATTCACCTCGCAGTGATGAAATTGGAAAACACATTCCCACTCTCTCAGTGGGGTCCATTATTTTAGAGTCCGAGGGGAATTTGGCAGGGTGTGGCCTTCTCTGGAACTCTGGAGGCAGGATCAGAGGTCAGGGAAAGTTTCAGCCACTCAGTCCTATCTGACTCTTTGCGACCTCATGGACTGTAGCCTGCCAGGCTCCTCTGCCCATGGGGATTCTCCAGGCAAGAATACTGGAGTGGGTTCCCATGCCCTCCTCCAGGGGATCTTCCCAACCCAGGGATCGAACCCAGGTCTCCTGCCTTGCAGGCAGATTCTTTGCCATCTGAGCCACTAGGGATGTCAGGAAATGTTGGGTTAAACTGGAGATGCCGAGAGGCTGCAGCATCCGATCCTGGACCCTCTCCTGGCCTGCTCCCATATCCCATCTGCTTGTCCCTGAACAGCCCTGAGGCCCCCGCACATCTGGCCATCAGCGGCCCCTCCCGGGCTCCTTGCTGGCTGCCCAAAGGCCCCATTTGCTCCAGGCCATCTTGTTCCGGAGACTTCCTGCCTCTGGCCTGGAATGTTCTCCTCCACTGGCCCTGTCACAGAAGGAAGTGTGCGCAGCATGGGCCCAGGGGCTTCAGGAGTGCGGTTTGGCACCTTTGTCTGGGAGAGGTCAGAAAACAGAAGCCCGATTGGAGAGGGAGGAAGGGGGAGGGAAGGCAGGGCGGGGTCCCTTCCAGACAGGCTGACTCAAACCCTCCGGGAGGCTGAGAAACTTCCGACAAGATGGCCTTGATGTTGGGCTAACGGAAAGCTTGGAAGGCCAAGGATTCTTCCCTCAAGTTCTCTGATCCTCCTTTCTTCCTTCCTCCATCCTTTCAAGAATTATTTATTAAATGCCTATTGTGTCCCAGGCCCAGGGGCTACATCAGGGAACAAAACAGACACGCTGCTTCCCTGGAGGGGCTGGCATTCTCGAAGGTGTGGATCGTAAGAAAGGAGACAAGAAGTCTGGAGTCAGACTGCCTGGGTTTGAATCCCTGCCCTGACACTCACCAGCTGTGCGACTGTGGGCAAGTCACCACACCTCTCTGTGCCTCGGTTTCCTCATCTGAAAAATGGGGGTGATAGCTCTTCCCTCCCAGGGTTGCTCTAGGGATTAAATGAGTTTACGCTGGGCATGTTCAGAAGCTTGTCTGGTTTGTTGGAAGCACTATGTAAATGCTGGGAAAATGAAATGAATATAACAGGTGGTGACATACGCTGTGAACTAAAATATAAAGAGGAGTGGGGCATAGAGATGAGGGCGGATGCTACTTCAGGCAGAGTGTTCAGAGAAGGGCTCTGATAGAGATTACCTTTGAGCAGACTTGAAAACAGGGAGAGGAAGATATATCACTGTCTGATGGGAGAGCTCTTCAGACAGTGGGAAGGGCCAGTGCAAAGGCCCTGAGGCAGAAGCAGGTTTCACAGGTTCAGAAAAGAGCATGGCTCCATTCATTCAAGCATCCATTCAAAAGGCAGCTTGTGAATATACCTTCTAAGAGCCACACACCTTATTGGAGGCTGTGGGAGTCTATGCTCCACAGTAGGGGAGGTGGGTGCAGGAACACGGCACAGTGAGTGCTCTGAGATATCACCTAAAATCCAGCCTTGCAGCTAACTAGCCCTCCTGGGCCTACATCACAGACCGGATGGGGTTCTTGGCAACTTCCCTATAGTTTCCTTGACTCTGGGGCAATGAATCAGCTGCAGTTCACCACAGAGCCTGCCCAGGCTCTATTGTCGAAACAAGAGCAATCTGGTGGGAGAAAGATGAACCAAGTCATTCTCACTTTCAGCTTTCATGGGACAGCGTGGATTCTTTGTAGAAGCGGAGAATGTTCCGAAGTTAGTCAATCATGCCTCCTGCCTGACCCTGTTGCTGGCTGAGTCTGTGGCCCTGGCTCTGTACAAAGCAAAGGGAAGGTGACCAGAGAAAGCAGGGGAGGCTTCTTGGAGGAGGTAACATTTTAGTTGAGACTTGGAGGGTATGAGCCTTTTCTTAATGGAGTGGTGGGGAGACAAGGCACCTTTGCAGAGGAAACTGCAAAGGTACAGCTGGGTAATGTGAGATTAGAGAGTGGGGGCGGGGGGGGGGCAGGGATTTTGCAGGGAGGGCAGGAGATATGGCTGAGAAAAGAAGAGGGGTCAGATTATAAGACCTCCTGCAAGTCACCAAATTTATCCCGTGGGTAATAGGGGGTATGGGTGGATTTTAAGCAGAAAGGTGTCCATTTTTCTAAAACGACCCCAGCTCTAACCCACGTGACTGATATGGGGACTGCCTTGGAAGAGGAGAGACTGGAGGCAAGAGGCTAGCAAAGGGCCTGATGAGCTGACTGAAAATCCTCCAGCTCCAGGTCTACCCAGAAGCAGCAGTCTTTGGAGACTCCAGAAATCAAGGGCCCCCCTCACAGAGTCGGGGAGTATGGCAATCTCCCCATTTTCTTGAGGAATTCTTCCTCAGCTCACATGGGCACATTTGCCTCAAAAGCTGTTTCCATGGCAACCGCCAATGCTCCAAGAAAAATCTTGGAATAGCAGAGAAGTGGGGACAGGATACACTGAGATGAGTCTTCACAGGAAAAGCCAGGTCACACTGGCCAGTCGCAGGGGCTGAGACTCAACCCCTGCCCCCAGAATCCCTAATGCCATGGATGAATCTGGTCACCATGACAACACTGATTCCCCATCCTTGGGCAATGCCAAGGAGCAATCAGAGCATACAAGGTATGTTCATGCTGGGATGCCAGTGGGAGGCAGTAAGTCCAGGAACATGGGTGTAGACGAAAGAGCAGACTCTGGGGTCTGATTTTTGGATTCAGAAAGGCATCCTCCACCCAAAACCGGTGTCTAGTAAACCCTGCTGCTGGGCCTTGAAGTCCATCACTGGAGTTCTATTTTTAACTCCCCCACAATTAACTACAGTAAAAGTAATAATGGCCTGGGGGCTGACACCCCTCCCCTCCCACCCACCCCCCACCACCTACCTGTCATTCACTGGCTCAGGTTGGTTCAGGGCTGGGTTGTGGGTGTGGAGAGAGGCAGGGAGAGAATGGTTTATGCTAAATGACAGGTTAATGGGACCTCCCAAGGATACAACTTGACCCCCCTCCCCATCTTCCACTCCAGCAAACCTGAGGAATACACTGAGTGCACAGCTTAGAGCTCAAACTGACACAACCTCCCATCCTGTCCCTGTCTTGCTGTATGATTTTAGGCAAGCATTTTCCCTGTCTGGTCAGGCCAAACAACCAGCCCATCAAACTCAAGCTGTCACGGAGGCCGAATGGTGGAGGGGCTGAGTGCCCAGCTCAGGAGTCATGTTGCCTGGATTTAATCTTAGCTGGGGACCAGGGGAGAATCATTTACTTGCCTTGTGCCTTGGTTTCCCCATCTGCAAAGTGGGAGAAAATGAAGTGACTTCTCTTGCACTGCAGTATTCTGGGATTAAATAACTAGACTTATGGAGAGTGCTTACATAGATCCTGGCTCTTGTTATCTCACTCCTGATGAAAACAAGGCCACAAGCGTGTACACGGGAGGCACGTGTGTGTGTGATCCTGAGGTTCCCGGGCTCCGGGCAGGGGAGGTCAAGGGGAAAAGGCAGCCCAGATCGGGAGGCCAGGTGGAGATAAGCGGCGGAGAGAGGAAGGGAGGGTCCCTGGGTGTGAGCACTGGACTCTGTTCCCTTTGGGCAGCCAGAGGGAGGTCAGTGACCTGCACGCACCCACCCAGGACAGGGCTGCAGGGTTCATGGGAAGCTGAGAGGGGCCGAACTCAGCACCCACATCCTTCCAAGACAACTTCTCTCTGTGCCCCAGGAGCCCAGTGCCCCAAGCGTGGTGTTCATGGCCTCCAGGCCTTTGCTCTTGTGAGTCCCTCTGCTGGGGGTGCCCTTCTCCTTTCCTCTCACTCCTCCCAGCCTCAGTACCCCCTCTACACAAAGGCAGGCAGAGCAGCCGGCAAAGAGGTGAGAAGACAGGGAATGATGGTGCTGACACGCACCCGGCGCGCCTGGCTGGACACTCGCCTTCCTTATCTCCCTATCCTCATCCCCACCCAGGTGGGAATGCTTATCATCCTCACTCAGCAGGTGCTGAAACTCAGGCTCTGAAAGGAACCAGATCAGGGTCACCAGGCAGCCCAGGTGGAGGCAGGACTTGAACTTGGATCTGTGGGCCTGCAGAGCCCGTGCTCCAGGGCACTCCAGCTGCAACCCACACAGCTGTTTAAGATGTTCCCCTGTCCTTATCACAGCGCTTCCAAGCCCCCTGCGTGGGCTGCCAGGCCTGCAAGGCTGTGACAAGTATCCTGCATCCATTCCTCTCTTGGGTCTTTCTGACATCCTTGGGTGCTGTCCTGGGGTGGGAGGAGCCAAAACCACCCTGAGGCTGGGGTAGGGGGTGGTGATAACATTAACCCTTACTTGTCAGGCACCAACTGCATACCCAGTATCTCCACTCAGAGCAAATCTTCAAGGTGGGCATTTTTGTTCCCGTTTGGCAGATGTGGAAACTGAGGCACAGAAAGGAATGCCCAAGATCTCACACTTAGGAAGAGGCAGAGGTGAGATCTGATCCTGGGCTGTTCTGATGCCCACATCTTCAATCACTGTGACTCTGTGACCGCCCTTGGTGGCTGGGGGCTCCGCTGTGTGCAAGGCTCTTTGTTCGTGCACCTACTGACTCCCCCTGCCCCATGCACAGGGCAGGCAGGGCAGCAGTGTCTCACATATCCACAACCCCGCCTGAAAGAGCCCTCAGGCACCCTTCACAGCCACGTCTAGTCAAATGCAGTTGCCACCCACCATGCTCCAGGGCAGGTAGGGGGCTGCAGAAGCCTGTCCAGCAGGGAGGACCACTGAGAGATCCTGGAGCCCCGAGCCGCCCAGGCTGCCAGCACCCGATGCAGGGCCCCCAGGGCACTCAGGCAGGCTCTGGCCCCTTGGAATAGCCTGGCTCCAGCCCAGCCAGCTGACGGAAGGGCTGGTCTTGGTGAAGTAGTTAACATACACGGTCCCACCCTGTTCCCAGGCTCGAGGAGGGGGTGGGGAGGGAAGGGGAGGAGGAAGGACAGGCTGCCCCCAACCCTGACCCCATCGCTGTGCCGTCACCTCTTCCCAAGGAGAAACTCAACCCTAACCCAGAAAGGGTGTCCCTGGGAATATTGCTTCCCACCCTCAACAGGAAAAGACAGACAGCTGAAGTCCAGAGGAAATTCCAGAATCCTATAAGCCATTGCTGGAGAGGCTAGAGCATCAAGGGGTGCCACCCCCACGTTACAGACAAAGGAGAGCATCCTGGAGCCAAGGAGAGCTTAAGCCTTACACAGCTGCAGCAAAGTGTACCAGGGCCAACTGGGCCCCTGAGATCTTGGGTCATGACTCAGTTTGTTCATCTGTGGAGTGGGCCAATGCAAAGTTTTCATGGGATCACACATACAGGGTGTACAGGTTGACCAGTCATCCCAGTTTGAGGGTGTCCTGAGAAATGGGACTTGTGGTGCTAAAACCAGAACATTCCAGGCAAATCAGGACGAGTAGGTGGCCCAACCTATATAAAAATCCTGGCTCCAACAAACAAACCCCGTGTCTGTAATGTTTAAAGAAAGTGACTACTTCTGGAGCCAGATAACGTTGCATTTGTATTCTGGCTCTGCCATCATTAAAAAAAGAAAAGAAAAGAAAACAAACTTTGTTTTAGGTTTTCGTTCGATTAAATTTCACAGATCTTTGCCAGGCACCATGCTAGGTGTGGGGATGCTATAGAGAGAAGCGTGGGCGAAAACTGGTGCCTGCTGGAGCTTAGAAAAATGCCAAACATCATCACACAGGCAGCGGGAAGCGGAACCCTCTTGGTAAGTCAGTTGGTTTCTGAGACTTGCTTTTACCTTGAAATGGGGGACCCTCCAACTTAAGACCTCCCCTCGGGAGTCACTTGGCCCTTGAGTTCATCGCTCAGAACCAAATCAACAGAAAAAAAAAAAATCTCTCCCTGGGTTCTGCTACTTTCCAGAGAAGGTCTCCTCTCTCTCTCCTCCCAAACCTCCACAGTAGAACTTCTAGAAAAACCCACCAAGTCATTAGAAAGTTCTTCCTTTTTTTTTTACTAAACTGAACTCCAGCAACCTACCACATTCCCCTCAAGCCTGGTTCAGCCCCCTAGAGTCACACAGGATAAGCCGCCACCTCCTTTCCCTGGCCGTGGCCACTTCCTCACTGTAACCTTGACCAGCACTTCCTCTGGACCGTTCTTAACCCCTTACCTGCTGACCCCGACTGACAGGAATGGCTGTTTCCCCCGGGGCCAGAGAGGGGGGGTGCTCCACAGGCTGTTTGGACTTGCAGGCTTTTTTTTTTTTTTTCCAATTATGTGTTTGCTTGTGTCCCGGCTTATGTACTTGATCCAGAAGGGCTGGGGGTCAGAGGTGAAGCTCCACAGAGGCTCACGTATCCAAGGGAACGTGAATTAAGAGTGAGAGGGAAAGGAGGAAGGGAAATGTGGGTGGAGACAGAGAACGGAGCCAGGGCTGAGGAGAAAAATGCAGACGATAAGTAATGTCCTAAATACTTAGTCTGGGTGGGCCACACAGCAGGCGCACCAGATTCCTAGCCTGGAAAAGCAAAATCTGTTACAGGAGTCACGTGCCCCTTGGCTTAAAACAAACCCATGCTGGGGGAAAGTGAAACCTTCGGGGACCAGGAGCAGAAGGAACTTTGTCCAGGGGACGCGGCAGGATGCATACAGGTCAGCATCCTTGGTGACGAGCTGATGGTGGATGCAGCCTTGAGGTTCTGGCTGCCTGAAGCTTCCAAACCAGCTGCCTGAATGCAGCGGCCCTTCCTGTAGGCTGGCAGCTCTGTCCCCAAAGGCCGTTAGCAGGAGCTGCTTTCCCCAGACGTGCCAAGAAAGCAGTGACTATTTGCTTTCGTCTAGACACCCAGGGTTATGCACTGCCTGCCTCATGTGAAGAAATTTCTAGAATGTCTGGGAAAGGGCCTGAACTATGGGGCCCTCGAGGCATTCTCCCTGATGCCATTTCTCTGATGTTTTGATACTCTTAGCACGGCAGTGTGAGTTGCTCAGTCGTGTCCGACTCTTTGCAACCCCATGGACTGTAGCCCACCAGGTTCCTCTGTACATGGGATTCTCCAGGCAAGAATACTGGAGTGGGTTGCCATTCCCTTCTCCAGGGGATCTTCCTGACCCAGGGATCGAACCCCAGGCTCCCTCACTGCAGGCAGATTCTTTACCATCTGAACCACCAGGGAAGCCCAGCAGGACATTATTTTCTATGACAAAGACTAAACCCAACCATGCTCTTCACCAGTCGGGAATAGGCCTGGGACGTCATGGCATGCACTGCCCCGGGCTTGCCTGTCTGTTACCCTGATCTGTAGAAAGAGGATTCTGGCAAGGACACCCGCAACCCCTAAGAGCACAGCTTTTCAGTCATTACTTTCTGCAGAGGAACTCTGTGTCCATTGGCTATCAGCCCATGAGGACACATTTCCCTTCTGCCAACACTTCATCGAGGGGTCAGGCATTCAAGGAGTCTCTTGGAATGAGATGGCCAGTGCGCTGTGAGACATTGGCGGGACCACCCAAGGCCACCAGGGAGCACCAGGAGCATGTCTTAGCCACTAGGATGCTGTGATGCTAGAAAGAGGAGTGGATCCTACATAAGCCTCGAACAGGACCCTCTAGGGCTACATTCAAGTGGACCACAACGAACCTTCTCCTTGCGACATCGAGGAAGCTGGAGTCAGGTAGAGGAGCTAATGTACAATATTACAAGAAATCCACAGACATTAGTGTTTATAATCCTACTTCATAACAGCACTTGCTATTAGCCTAATGGGCATCCCTGCACAATTCTAATTTGGCTTTTCTAATAGAAATTTTTGACTAGGCAATGTGACTCCATCTAATTGATGACATTCAAAAGTATCTAAAATTATAAAAAGATAAGAATGCAAATCCTCATTCCTTACCTACCACCATCCACCCAGTCCCCACAGCACCCAAATCCTATTATTAGTGTCTTATGTTTCCTTTCAGAGTGTGTGTGTGTGCATGTTAATTGCTCAGTCGTGTCCAACTCTTTGAGACCCCATAGACTATAGCCTGCCAGGCTTCTCTGTCCATGGGATTCTCCAGGCAAGAATATTGAAATGGGTTGCCATTCCCTTCCCAGTGGATCTTCCCGACCCAGGGATTGAACCTTGTTCTCCTGCATTGCAGGCAGATTCTTTACCATCTGAGCCCATTCAGAGTATCTTTAAACAAAAACAAACATATATCCTGAGTGCTTCCCTGTTTTGCACTAAAGTTGGTCTGTTACACACTACTTGTCATCTCGTCCTTTTTACCCAGCAATGTACCTTGGAGATGATTTTCTATCAGTATGTAAAAAGTACCCACCCTTTTTCATGGCTGCATAGTATTTCATTATTGGATTTGCCATCATTTACTTAACCAGTCTCCTAAGGATGAGCACTTGGCTTGTTTCCAGTTTTTTAACATTAGAGTTCACCATCATGTATGTGTTCCTCCTGTCCTGTCCTGAAGTCGCTCAGTCATGTCCGACTCTTCTCAACCCCATGGACTGTAGCCTACCAGGCTCCTCCCTCCATGGGATTCTCCAGGCAAGAGTACTGGAGTGGGTTGCCATTTCCTTCTCCAGGGGATCTTCCCAACCCAGGGATCGAACCCAGGTATCCTGCATTCTATGCAGATGCTTTAACCTCTGAGCCACCAGGGAAGCCCCAAGATTTAATAATTATAAGAAATCATTGTGTGTGTGTGCATATGTCATTCCTCACTTATTCTTCGTAGTGTCTGGGGTTCTGAAATCCTTTTATGATGAGCAAGCAAGTTTTAAGCCCTCACTTTTCACTGGCTGTTCTGTGCTTTAATCTATTTTAAAAAAAAAAAAAGATTCAGAGCCATGTAGACTGGAATCAGAAAAGAATTCTGCGGTGTATGAAACAGTCTCCAGAGTGAGGGAGACGGATTTAGCCCTGAGGGTCCCTCAACAACACTGAAGGGTCGAGCCAGACCCTGCAGTTTCTCAGAGAAGAAGGCACTTAGGCTGGAGGAATCAGGCTACAGACAACAGGGTCATGATGGACCAGCCAGATTTCCAGTGTTGACCCCGAGCTCAGAGCCTGGTGCCTGAACCCACGGGAAGCCATTTCCTGGAGCTAGTTTGGCAACCTTGACAGCCCCCAGCAGCTGCCAACTTGAAGGTGTTTGCAGGTTGCATTCTGTTTTAAAATAAAGCCAGGATCTCACGCCTGGGGTGTGGAGAAACCTCTCCCCTCCGGGAATTGGCCCTTGCCTTCCCAGCCTCTCAGGAAAGGATCCAAAGTAATTTTCCACCCATTTCTCATGAAGAACGAATCTTGGCGGGCAACAGGGTGCCCACCCCACGCCCAGGCACTCCTCATCTCTCTCTCTGTAGCATTCACATCTTCCCAACTTAGGGCGGGCCCCAGGGGCTGACAGAGGAGGCTTTGTCTCCCTCCTCCCTTTTCCTCACCCTCCTGCCAAGAACCCTGGCAATGACTTACTGGTGTAGGTTTCCAAGAGCCCCCGCACTTTGAAGCCACAAGTGGGGACCCTTGAAACTGCCGTGATGCTGAGTCATGGGAACAACCACCGTCAGCCCTCAGGATCCTTCCCATCCCTCACTTTGCTCCAGCCTCCCAAGAGCCCTGATACTACCCTTACCTCACAACTGCAGAAACTGAAGCTCAGAGGGGTCAAGAAACTTGCCCAAGGTCACACAGCTAGAAAAGAGAGCCAGAACTTGATCCCAAAGCCATGGTCAATAAGTGGTAGTGAAGTGGGCAGGTTCTAGAGCCAGACCATCCCAGCTCAAATCCCAGTTCTGCCACTTACGACCTGTGAGGCGTCTTTGTCACTTAAATTCTCTGTGCCTCAGTTTCTAGATCTGTAAAATGGGACAGAAATAGTACATACTCCTCAAAGTTGGTATTAAAGCTAAATAAGAGAAGGAATATAAAGCACCCAGAACAAGGCCTGGTCCACGTTAAGTTCTCAGTAAACTACCCATCACTCTTTCTACTATTATGGTTGTCAAGTGTGATTGCAGTTCTTACGATGGAATAACTTGCCCCAGACGTGAATGTGGTCCAGTCATCAGAGACTGTGACTCTACAAAACCTCCTCTCGGAGCTTCTTTCACACTGATGACAGATTACAGATTTCTCATTTATACATTCAGGAAACCTTAATGCGCACATACTATCTGCCAGGTACCAGGCAAGCAGAGAGGAAGCAACTCCCCCTTCTAAGAAACCCAAAGCCAGATGCCTCTTCCCTCTGCTCTTCTTCCCATGGCCAGAGTCACAGCTCCTTACTTCACTTGGCCTTCCTCTCCCCACCTCCCACCTTCCAAGGAAATGAATCAACAACTTGACAGGAGCCCACCCCTCAGGTGGGGCCACACACACACCAGCTCCACTGACCATCCTGCTCCTCACCCCTCCCCTCCAGCCAGGACACCCTCCTTGCTGAAAAGCATTCATTCATTCAACCATTGTACAACAGGGATAGAAGCGGGGCCCGGAAGCTCTATCTTAGTCATATTCAAAGAAATAAGCTGATAGACATAAGCACTTACAATTAATTCAAAATTTTACTGCCATCTCTCAAAGAACCACAAAGAATATTATAATAGGTGTTGATGGTGTAAGCCCAGATCACATTTACAGGCGAGAGGCGGGCACCCAGCTCACAGCCGCAGACTGCTAAATATCACAGCTCATAGCTGTCCCCTTCTCCCAAGAAATGCCCCCAACCAAGCAGTGAGCTGCTCCTCCCTCCCTGCCGTGAGGGACAATTCAGGGTCCAGGGTTCCCTGTTGGGATCAGGCTGAGGCTGGTCTCCACTTGAGACCAGATTCTTGCTAAGCTTCTCCCCTTGACAGACCTTTGAATCCAAAAGCAAGGATATGCCTCGCCAAGCTCACTCATCGGGATAAATAATACTTCCGTGGCAATATTTAAAAATCAAAACTAATATGTAACCTGCTTGATGAGCAAAATGTCAGAATGTGCAGTCACGATGAGCACCAACCGGAACAGGCATGACCCTGCCTCCCTCTGCTCCCCCAGGTCCCAGCCCTGCCTGAGACACGCCCTGGCCGCCTCCCATTCACCGAACCCTCGAACCCTCGCCTCAGGCTCTGCTTCTGGGGCTACTCCACCCAAGATAGACATCTAAACCAACAAGGACCTGCTGGAGAGCAGAGGGAACTCTGCTCAATGTTACGGAGCAGCCAGGACGGGAGGGGAGTTCGGGTGAGAAGGGGATACTTGTGTAAGTGTGGCTGAGTCCCTTGGCTACTGACCTGAAACTAACGTGACATCGTTTGTTAATCGGCTATACTCCAATACAAAAAAAAAAAAGTTTAAATAAAAGATACCTAGCTCAAAAGCCAAGTCTCTGTCTTTTATTTGTTCTCTCCTGTGTTTCCCCTACTTCAAAAGAGGCTCTGGAGAGCCCCTCAACTCCTCCGCACTCAGCCCCGCTCGCTCCCAGCTGGATCAGGCTCCTGGCCCCGCCTCTGGGTTCTGCTTCTCCTCCCTGCCTTGTGTCTCCTAGTCCGTGACCAGCATCTCCCCCTGTCACCTTCTCTTCCCTGGTTCTCTCTCTCCTCGCCTGCTGCCCAGACTCTGAGTCACGAATGAGGCCTCACATGGCAACCGTCGTATCCTGTCGCCCTCATCTGGCACCCACGGCATGCCAGGTACCTCCTTCCCTCTGCAGTCCAGCCCCGCTGGCAGCTGGAGCCTTCACCTCCACGCGCAGCTTCTCCGTCCCTTCTGGGCATCGTCACCTCAGCCTCACCTTGAAGGAACCCAAGAGACCTTCTCAGCTCAAGCGAACTCCCAACTGTGGGATCTTGCGACCCAGTTACATTTCCCACACGCTTCCAAGACTGTCCCGGAGCTGCCAGTTTTTCATGTTGGCCCAGCAAGGGCACAGCAAACTGAAAACTGTCCTTAACCATCCTCACCATTCCAGGAAACAAACGGTGCCTAAGACCGATAAAAATCGATGGGACGGGGCCTCTCCTTTATAAGACGTAAACACTTTATGAGAAAAACTCACTCTGTCGTCTGTTTTTTCATTTCTCTGCAGGCTGCTTTGAAAAACAGGGCCAGATAACAGGTTCCAGTAGGCTGGGGTTGTCAATGCCATCATTTGACACCCAAGGAAGCTGAGACCTGCATCACAGCTCTGTGTTCTCGGCCCAAACCTTCAATCTCCCCCAGAGGGAAACCAAGAAGAGATAAGAGGTCTGTGTTCCAGGCTCAACTCTGCTCCTAAATTTCAGAGAATCTGCACAATTCTCTTCCCCTCTCTGAGCCACGAGCCCACAAATCTTCCAAAGGACCCTGAGCTGGAAGGTGCCCTCTGGCCCAGCATTGAGGAGGCAGGGCTCAGACACTGCCGGGCCAACCTCAGGAGCCAGCATGGCTGGAGAAATGGACTGGACACCAGGCCTCTTCCTCTGACGTCACATTTGGGCCTCAGTTTCCTCTTCTGGGACTGCAAGCGCTGCGGTTAAAGCCCTCTGGGTCCAAACTCTGGCTCTGCCCTTACCAGCTGTGTGACCTTGGGCAAGTCACTTAACCTCTCTGTGCCTTTACTTCCTCACCTACACAGTGGAAAGGCAAAGGAAGTCTATGAGGGCACCCCTCAGACCTGACGACCCAGGCATTCCCTACCCCGGGTCTCTCTGGATGAGCCATAGCGATGGGGCTTCTCTGTGGGGCTGGACCAAATATTTCCAAGGGACACAATTCTGGTCTTTAAATGGCCAGGAATATTATGGTGCTGAACACAAAATTCCCATGCTTTTTTTTTTTAAAACAGTGTGAAGTGAGTGAAGTCGCTTAGTCATGTCTGACTCTTTGCAACCCCATGGACTGTAGCCTGTCAGGCTCCTCTGTCCATGGGATTTTCCCAGGCAAGAATACAGGTGTGGGTTGCCATTTCATTCTCCAGGGGATCTTCTCGACCCAGGAATCGGACCTGGGTCTCCTACACTGCAAGCAGATTCTTTACCACCTGAGCTACTAAGGAAGTCCCTTTAACAGGGTATGGCCTCAAAATAATTTTGTGTGTTTTAAAAACAAGGCACACGACCTCAGAATAACTCTAGCGAGGATTGGTTTTCCCTAAGGGAAAGAGGGGGCTTCAAGTGAAGGTCCCCAAAGTATCCGGGAGTGGCCCGCTGCTCACGGGGTTCCTGTGTTCATTCCCTGCAGACGGTTAATAAGGAGCCATGGCATGCTGGGTGCAGGGTGGGCGCCCGGGGTATGTTTCTTGGTCAGCTGGGGCACGCTTCCTCTGACTGCAGCCAACTCCCAGAGTGGAGAACCACCCAGGATGCAGCCAGCATCTGGCCTTGAGGACCCTTTTGCCAGGGACGGGGAAGTGCTTGGTTTTGCCCAAAGATCCATCCACTCAAGTTCTGGGAGATGTCGGCTGGCTCAGAGCCCGGGCCGCTGAAGAAAGGAGAAAGGAAAAAGGCAGGGACGAGGCAGCCTGCCTTCAGCTTGGCTCATGAGCTTCCAAACCGCCTAAGGAACCTGAGTGTCTGGGGGTGCCCCCAACCTTTCCCTGTGACATCCGAGGGGAGAAACCAGCCCGTCACCACCACCTCCACACCCACCCCAGGGGAGAAGGATGACGCCCAGAGAGGCCTTTCAGGTGCTCCCAGAACTGCTCGCTGCCCCGGGGGCCAGGGCCACCTCTGAGGTCACCCCCATGTCCATGCAAACACCAGGGATGGAGCTGGCAGAGCCCCAGTTCTCCAGAACACGGCTCTCAGCAAGGCGCAGCAACCTGCCAAAGCCCCGCAGCAAGAAAGCAGAAAGGGGCTGAACCTGTCGCTGAATTTGCCCTGGGGCCACAGACAGCTAGTGACCAAGTCGCAAATGCCACGCATGTACCGAACTCTGGGCCCCAAGCTAAGCGTGTCCCTCACATGTCCAACTTCTCCAACCCCAGGTTCTTTCCTTTAAACAACCAGTGGCAGCCAGTACCAAAATAATAAAAATTAAAAATTAAAATATTCCCTCCCCTAGATCCATGTTTCTGCAAAATGTTACTCGCTCAGTTGTGTCCGACTCTGTGCGACCTCGTGGACTGTGGCCCGCCAGGCTCCTCTGTCCATGGGGATTCTCCAGGCAAGAATACTGGACTGGGTTGCCATTCCCTCCTCCAATGGATCTTCCCAACCCAGGGATCGAACCCAGGTTGCTTGCATCTCCTGCATCGGGAGGCAGATCCTTTATTCCCAGCACCACTTGGGAAGCCCATGTTCCCCCAACTCTCGCCTTACAGGGCCCGCAAGGCAGCATTACCCCCACTTCACAGATGAGGAAACCGAGGCTGAAGAGCTAGGAAGATGAGAAATTTGCAGCCAAGCGGTTGGATTCCAGAAGTCCTGACCACCACACCATCCTGCCTCTCCGAAGACACCTGGACGAGACGGGCTTCTCCCCCTGGTCTCCCAGCACCGGTTCCAACACATGCACAGGGAAGGAAGGCTCCCTGAGTCAGAGGACAGTTTTACCAGTTCAGCAGAAGGGGACGGGACCCCAGCCTCCTCATCCACGTCACAGGACGCAGCCTTGACCACGCTTTAACCACAGCAGCCCGCAGGCTCTGACAGAAAGCCGCAGGCCAGCAGGCAGGCAGGCAGTGTAGACGAGGGGTTGCCAAGATTGCAACACTTACCCCCATGGCCTCCCAGGCTCAGTTTCTCGGCTCTGCTGATATGCATCTTTGTCACATTTAAAAAAATAAAAGTCACTGCAATTCTACAAGAAAAGGGAGGAACAGAGAAGGTCCCAGTGGAGGAGTGAGGAAGTTGTAACACAGACGTTCACAGAACTAACTCAGACTCTGCCTGTCCTAGGGTCCTTGAAGCCAGGGAGGCTGCCCCTTACTAACCCCCTGGAGCATCCCTGAGCAGTCTCCCCTCCCCTTCACCTGTGCGCAGAGCCTGGGGGTCCACCATGGAGGATGCTCCATGCTGGCTGGAGGCACCAGGCTCACCAACCCCTCTCCTGCGAGCTGTCGTCAGCTGCTGACGCCTCAGGTGAAGGAGTTGATCCCTTTGGTTTTCAGTGGAATGTCTAGATGAGAACAGGCTTCTGAGGAATGGCTCGTGAGATTCATTCATGTTTTGATCAAGCTATGGAAGACATGTGCCTGCTAAGTTGCTTCAGTGGTGTCCGACTCTGCGACCCCATGGACTGTAGCCCACCAGGCTCCTCTGTACATGAGGATTCTCCAGGCAAGAATATTGGAGTGGGTTGCCATGATCTTCCCAACCCAGGGATCAAACCCAAGTCTCCTGTGGCTCCTGCACTGAAGGCAGATTCTCTACCGCTGAGCCACTGGGGAAGATACGTGAGCTAACCCTAATTGGTGTAGGGAGAGTGTGACATCAGTGGAAAGAACTGGAAATCACAGAGGAGGAGGGCAGGTGGGCTCTGGACAGAAGACCAGGAGGTTAGGAACAGCTCTTGTGGTGTCCAGGCCAATGTAGGGTGAGGCATCGGCAGCCTGACTCCCTTTGTTATGAGCTGTGTGACCTTAGGAAGCCAATTAACCTCTCTGATCTCAGTCTCTAACTGAGCCTCATCCCTTACAGGGGAAAAAAATAAAAAAACACAGCTGCTAACAGACTGGGGATTGGAGCAGAAGACGATGATTAAAGAAGTCAATCTCATTTCAGAAAGTATTTATGGAGGACCCGCCAGGCACCCCATCTTTAGGGCCCAGAAGTCTTCGCAGGGACCCATTAAGTGCGGGGCCCACTGCTAAGCCCTTTACATGGATTGTCTCCTTTCGTTCTCACCCCCATGACTCAGGGAAGAACCTGCCATCAGTCTTGTTTACAGGTGAGAGACAGGAGCCGACCCGAGGTCACCCAGCTGGTCCTTAAGGGACTCAGCATTCGAACCCAGGTCTGCCTAATGCCAAACTGAATCGATAGATACTCTGTGAGCCCCATGGAAGGACAAAAGGCCAGGGCCGCTGAGGGTTGCACTGGCTTTTTCTGCAACCAGTGTACCCTCAGTAGCACTAAAGAATCCGCCTGCAATTCGGGAGACCTGGGTTCAATCCCTGGGTTGGGAAGATCCCCTGGAGAAGGGAACAGCTACCCACTCCGGTATTCTTGCCCAGAGAATCCCACAGATAGAGGAGCCTGCTGGGCTACAGTCCATGGGGTCACAAAGAGTCAGACATGACTGAGCGACTTTCACTTTCATTGAGGGTTGGGAGGTGTTCCCAAAGCAGAGAGGGCGGCTGTGAATTAGGGGATGGAAGGGTAGGGGGGCAGTGAGCACCCACAGTCCCTCTGAGCCTCAGTTTCCTCGGCTGTAAAATGGGGCCCTTTGCCCCATCTCCAACTTTTGTGATGAGTCTGCGTGATACCAAGAGAGGAATGACCGGTCCCCAAAGAGGATCTTGGCAGCAGGAAGTAGGACTGGGCAAAAGTCCAGCTAAGCCTTGGTGAGTGAAAACTACCAATCCCCCAGGCAGTGGAAACAACTTCTGGGGGGCTTCCCTGGTGGCTCAGTGGTAAAGAATCTGACTACCAGTGCAGGAGACAGAGGTTCGATCCCTGGTCCAGGAAGATCTCACATGCCGAGGAATAACTAGACCCATGCATGCACCACAACTGCTGAGCCCGTGTGCCGTGACTACAGAAGCCCTAGCACCTAAAGCCGCCACAATGAGAAGCCTGCACACCACAATTAGAGAGCAACCCCCACCCACCACGACCAGAGGAAAGCCTGCAGCAATGAAGACCCAGCAGAGCCGAAGATAATAAACTTGCTTTTAAAAAGCTCTGAGAAAGAGGAACTTTGGGGTGCTGCTGGCTTCCCAGCCCCCCGGGAAATGTGAGCTGCCAGAATGGGAGAGGCCGAGAATATGGAGCAGACAGGATGCTCGGAGCAGAGGCCAGCCCAGAGACAGGGAGGAGACCCCAGGCCCCAGGCTGATGGATCCCAGGCCCACCAGGAATCAGTGATGGGGAGATAAAGGGCATCCCCCAGTCAGGCTCCGGGAAGCTGCCCTGCCCTTCCCCAGAACCCTGCTTCTGATTTCCCTTCATGCCTGGGATTTTTCACAGGAGATGAGGAAACACAGATAAAGAAAGGCCCGTGTAAGCCGGCCAGGCCCCACTGCCCCCCAGGAAAGGAGGGATGGTGATCTGAGGTCTCCTCCCAGATCCTGCTGTGTTTTCAGGCCACACCAGCAAGTGGGGGAAGGGAAGCCGGGGTTAGGCTCTGACCCTGGCACCCTCCATCCCTGGCATTTCTAGCCTCTCCTGGCTCAGGACTTCTGGTTCCCACAGTTCTCCCCTCCCCCGACATCTGAGCCAGGCCCCTCATGTTCAGGCCATATTTGGTTTTCAGCCCCAACTCTGTGCCACTCAGCATCTCATGCAAACCATCCAATGCTCCCCCCAACCATGAGGAAGGTCCTTTTTTCACCCCCAATTTACAATGGTGGAAACTGAGGCTCAGAGAAGTTAAATGTCCTTTCTGAGGTCTCACAGCCAGCGAGGGCAGGAGCAGGTTTCAGGACAGGTCCATGAGCCAGCAGAGTCCTGCTTTTACCCTGGGTAGCCACTCTTTTCTCAATCAAGGGACGTCCTTTTTCTTCTTGGCCCAAATCCCTGACCGTTGAAGAGGCCCCCAGTGAGTCGCATCTGTCATAAAAGAGACTGAAAATTGCCCATGCTCCCAGAAGACCTGCTCTTGACGTCAGTCAGCTCTACCCCTGGCAATGGGGACGCAGCAGACCCTTCAATGCTCAGCCTGGTTCATCTGGCACCAGCGGGTAGTGGCCCTCTCCCCAAGGAAACACATCCCATGCCAGCCACAGCTGTCATCCTAAATCAGCTCTCTTTCACCCTGAAGGAAGCCCCTTGTTTGTCCCAAGCTCGATGCCTACAGCTATCAGCAAGTCCTGGGCATCCTAGGGGAGGAGACCCAACATCCAGTCCAGAAAGCCACCAATGCAGAGAAATATTCTCCCCTCTGAACTGGTTTCTGGGCCAGACGATCCAGGAGATAAATCCACAAACCAACATACCCTTTTGCCAAGTTGGAATTTCAAACTCAATTATCTTGGGATCGTCTGGAATCTTCGATGGTCCAAATGTTTGACTTTAAGTGCCGAGTTTGGGGAGGGCAAGGTCAGGGGACAATAAGATGCTGTTCCGGTGAAATGGAGGATACTGGACCACCCAGAAAGTTGGGTGGGACCTTTGAGGCCCTCCAGAACATCCAGACTGCCTCTGGTCGCTCCCTGCTTCCACCCGCCACACCAGATACCCCACACACATCAAACCTCCAAACCTCTGCTCATGCCGCTCTCCCAGCCAGAAATATCTTTCATTTCTGGCCAATTTTTCCTCCAGGCACTCAAGGCCAACTCATCCTTGGAACCAGATCAAATATATGCTCCAATCACCAGACACTATTTCCTGATTTCCCCAATCAAAGCTACGCCCTCTTTGCTCCTGTGAGAGTTCGCACACTGAATGCACCAGGCGGGCACTGACGGGAGTGACTTTAGCAATAAGCTCTAGGTTGCAAAGCTGTGGGTGAAACTCTTTTGAGACTTCTGAGCTCCAGAAAGCTGAGATCATAAATGTATATTGTTTTAAGCCACAAAGTCTGCAGTGGTTGTTATAGCAGCAGCAGCCTCATACACTGACTATCTGAGCTCCTCATTCATTCCACATCCAGGAAATCATAGATTCTGACAAATGTTCGAACAAAATCCACTAACAAGGGATGGGCATGTTTTGAATGTCCCCTGTCCCTAAACACCACCCCAGATCACTAACTTAGCATGGCAGATGTTCTCTCAACAACTCGAATGGGGAGTTCTCTGGTGGGCCAGTGGTTAAGACTTTGCTTTCTAATGCAGGGTCTGCATGTTTGCTCCCTGACCAGGAAACTAAGGTCTCACCTGCCTTGGAGTCAAAAGACCCAAACTGTAAAGCAGAAGCAATATTGTCACAAATTCCATACAGACTTTAAAAATGGTCCACATCAAAAAAATCATTTTAAAAAATTCTGAGACAAAAGGAAACTGAGACTCAGAGAGGTCGTGTGACTTGCCCCAGCTCACGGAGGTAACTGGTTCCCAGGAGCAGAACCCGGGTCTACCTGGCTGCACCCCACCAGCCCTCAAGTCTCTCTGACCCATGACCCCCAGAAGGAAAAACTGAGTGTGCTCGCTGCTGTTTCTTGCACCAATCACCCTACGCCCCCACCTCCTTGCACAAGAGCTGCCCTCAGCGGGATTCCAGGGCTAAGATCAGAGGATCCGAGACATGCACCCCAAGAAAAGCGGAACCGATTCTGACAGTGTGCCTGAAGAGCAGCTGACCCCCCCTGCTGACTCAGCTGCTGACACTTCCAAGGTTGCCAGAGAGTCTATGGTGGGTGGAGCACTCCCCTTCCCACCCACCAGAGCCCACAGGGCAAGGCACGAAACCTGGAGCCTAGCCAAAATGACCTTTCCTGCCCTGACAACCTGGGATCACAAGGCACAATATGCCCACATCAACCTTGACATTCAAAGGCGAATACCAATACCCACTTCCCCAAGAATAAAAATAGAAGTGCCTTCATCGAGCTGGCCATGCGCTTTGTGCTCCTGTCTGAAAGTGTGTCAGTCGCTCAGTCATGTTCGACTCTTTGGGACCCCATAGATTGTTGCCCACCAAGCTCCCCTGTGCATGGGATTCTCCAGGCAGGAATACTGGAATGGGTAGCCATTTCCTTCTCCAGGGGATCTTCCCAACCTAGGCATCGAACCCAGGTCTCCTGCATTGCAGGCAGATTCTTTACCATCTGAGCCACCAGGGAAGTTCACCAGGAAGTACTCCTGTATATGTGTTTAACCCCCAACAGCCCTGAGAGTATCCCCCCGCCTTAGAGAAAAGGGCACAGAGGAGGCAGGAGGTGAAAAGGCAAAGACAGATCTGAATTCTAGAGCCTGAGGCTACAGAGTCTGTGCCAACCTGACTGCAGCAACAGAATTAACAAGGCCTCTGGCTTCCACCCAGCGGGGCAAGAAATGCTACTCTCTCTCTATCATGCTTGTGCCAACGCGGCAAAAATAGAGAGGTTCCAAAAGAGGAGTAAATTAACATGTCTCCTCATTTTGCCTGAAAAACGCCACATCCTGGGACTCAGAAGCAGCACAAAGTGACTGCCAGCCTGCACCCCAGGCCTGAGACCTCAGCCAGGGCCACAGAGGGAATCCTGGCCTGGGGGCCAGATCAACACCAGGTCCCTAATCTCACCAAGGGACCTTGGGGATGTCACTCAGCCAATCAGGGCCTCACTTTCCTCAGATCTAGTATGGGGGCAAACATAACTACGACCCCCGACCCCTCCAAAGTCCCACAAAAGCAGGAAGTGCCTTGGGGAGTGCCAGATACAGAGCAGGAGCTCATAAATGTTGCCTGAGTGACTGAAGAAAAGTCTGTGACCAGCTTGCCTTCCCTCCCCCAAGACCTTCAGAACAGGGACTAAACCTGACCCATCTTGAGTTCTCACACAGGTGCAGCTTTTGCTCCCCGTGGGTTTTCAGTTCAGTTCCGTTCAGTACAGTTGCTCAGTCGTGTCTGACTCTGCGACCCCCTGGACCGCAGCACACCAGGCTTCCCTGTCCATCACCAACTCCTGCAGTTTATTCACAGGAAATCATCCACAAGCACCTACTATGTGCCAGGCCAAGGCCTCAGGGACATCTAGCACCCACTGACGGCCTCAGGCTGCGTGCTCACGTGCTGCCCCTTCTCTTTTTTCTGGCTGGTGACTGTAGTACTTAGTCGTGCTGGGCTTCCTTGGCCCAAGACATCCACCCAGCTGCCTTCTAATAAGCAAGTTTGGCCCATTCTGGGGATTTGGACCACGATTCCTGCACTTCCACTTTCTTATACCCCACCCTGGGGAAATACAGCCCGAGGAAAACTCTGACCCTTATCGCACACACGCATTCACACACACTCAGCCTTGTACACATGCACTCCGGTGTGCAGTGGGACCCTAGGACAGGAGTGAGATTTTCTGAGTTCAAATCTCAGTTCTTTTGCGTCTGAGCTGTGTGACCCTGGGCAAGTCCCTTTACCTCCTGAGCCTCACTTTCTTCATGTGAAAAAAAAAATTGCTGTGACTTCCCTGGCGGTCAGGTGGTTAAGACTCTGTACTTTACTGTTGGGGGCATAAGCTCGATCCCTGGTCAGGGAACTAAGATCCCCAAAGCCATGCAGTGTGGCCAAAAAAAAATTTTTTAATAAAAATATAAAAACATAAACACAAGTGACACACACAAAAATAAGTAAAAATAAATAAATGGGAATGCTAATCATGAAGCTTCTCCATGAGGGTTGTAGAGAGATTTAATGGGATTGTGGATACAAAATCCTTTGGTTCAGTAAAATTGCTTAGCTCAATAACATTGTTATTTTTGTTTCCTTTTTCCAGGAGTGAAAGAGAACGGCAGTTGCCCATGTTCCAGGAAAGTCCATGTTTAGGGGCCTGGAATGTGGACATTTACTCGGTGTATTTGATAGGGATTATCTTGAGGATAGGAAAGTATTTGTGGGCCCAACATCACTGCGTTAACTCTAAGATCAACTAACAAAAATTCAGAATTTAGAACCAGAGACTGGAAGGGACCCAAGAGGTCACCGTATTTGTTGGGGAGACGGTGAGCCATCCACAGAAACTCGTTCTCCCTTCCACAGTACACAGCTATAGGTGGGAAAGAACCAGCTTAGCCACGAGCTATATCTCACAGCCTCCTTTGCAACTAGATTGGTTCCACGACCAGTTCCTGTGTGTGGCAGGAAACAGTTAAGAAAGCAAACATCCCTCCCCCATGCACTCTTTCCTCAGGGATAATGTCTAAGGGATAGCAGCCAGGTGCGATGGCACGCTGAATCACTGTGGAAGAGGCCCAGGCTCCATTCACAAATGCCTGACTTATAACACACGTCTGTTTGCTTTGAGCCATTGTACACATTGGGTCTATTTGTTACTGCAACTGCGACCCTGACTAATACAACATTCAACCTCCTTATTTTCAAATAAGATGCTTAGGGCCAGAGAATGGGCGTACCTTGCCTAAGGTCACATAGCAAATTCAACAATGGTTAAAAACATTGGTGTCTTTAACCATCTGGAGTAGATTTTCTAGTTTTCAATCTGCCCCCCAGAGCCATGAAGGTTCCTAAAGGCCCTTCAGCAGTGACAGTGAGGTTCAATGAGCTGCCATCTGGAGTCCTCCACTAGAATAACATCACTTTTATCTATCTTTAAAGTGCACTTCTCCATGTATTTTCATCAGAGGAAAGCAGTCTGTGGCTTAAAATAATGTCAAAGCCCACAGGCTGGATGACTGCTAATGTGATCTGACTTTCTGTGGTATGAGACTGAGTTTCGCTTCTTCTCCACCATTGCCTCCTGGCTTTAACTGCTGACATAGGAAATGTAGACTCGCAGAAGTGCATAGATACTTGCTTAGGAACGAAAAAAAGAAGCTCAGTGTGCAGCAAAGAACCCAGAAACCTGGGCAAAGGGGATGTTCAAGGATTCCAGCTCAGTGGTTCTCAAGATTGTGAGGGGTGCTGGTTCAAAATGCAGACTCCCAACTCAAAAAAACTGATGCTCATGGTCCCAGGATGGCCCTTTGAGAAGTCCTGAGTCTAATTCAACTCACTCTTAAATTGACAGCAAGAACCACAGGGAAGATTGATCTTGAAGAGGTCGGGGGTGGCAAAAAGGAAGCTGGGAGCCAGGCACTTGA
The DNA here is from genome assembly GCF_032452875.1 of Bos javanicus. NCBI lineage: Eukaryota > Metazoa > Chordata > Mammalia > Artiodactyla > Bovidae > Bos > Bos javanicus. The sequence continues at coordinate 65,124,480 of NC_083884.1, read as the reverse complement.
ATAGAGAGAGAAGACAGACCTGAGACTTGGCCACTTGTCCTCTGGCCTCTCTGAACTACATAGGTCCGAGGGATCAGACTGACATCAAGTAGCAGGTACTTGAGTATAATGATGTGCTATTTGCCTGTAATTTTGCCAAACGCTGGTCCAAATGGCTCACCTACTTAAAACACACTCATCTGAAAGCAGAGGGGGGACTGGAACTTTCAGTAGATAGCACTGGCAAAGGATCCATATCCTTCATATACAAAGAACTCGTAAACATCAATGAGAAAAAAGACAAACATGCCAGCAAGAGGAAAAAAAAAAAAAAATGGGGATGGACTTGAACAGGATAGTCACAAAAGTGAATAACAGGATTGTAGAGGATACTCAGCATGAATGAACAAATGAAAACTCAAGCAGCCAGATGCTATTCTCACCTTTCCCATCAGGGAAATTTTAGGAGACAGGTGACAACCAGTGTAGATGAGGCTGTGAGAATATCACACCCCAATATTGTGCCAGGTCAACCTTCTAGGGCGATGTGGCTAAAAGCCTCGAAGGCCTTAAAAACACACAATTTCACCTTGGGAAAGCTGTCCACAGGACACACAGGCAAAGATGATGTACTAGGAGCAGCCACTGCAGCTCTGTTTATAATAATGAAAAAAAAAAAAAAGGAAGCAACCACGTGGAGGGATGATTAATAAATCCCAAGCCAGCTTCTCCATGCAGCCTTTAAAATGCATATTGGACGAACATAGATAATACGGATGAAGGTTCATGATCTGTGGTTAAGGACTAGGGAGGGTACCAAACATGGGCTTCCCTGACGGCGCAGACCGTAAAGAATCTGCCTGTAATGCAGGAGACCCAAGTTTGATCCCGGGGTTGGGAAGACCCCCTGGAGAAAGGAAAGGCTACCCACTCCAGTATTCTTGCCTGGAGAATTCCTTGGACAGAGGAGACTGGGGGGCTACGGTCCATGGGATCGCAAAGAGTAGGACTGGGCGACTAACACTTTCACTACAGGGTACCACACAAGATGTCAGAAAAGGGGGTGTATGTCCACATTTAGATGCTCCCATGTGGCTGCTACATTGTAGGCACTCCACAAACATCACAGGTTGGTCAGGGAGTCAGTGAGTGATACAGAGAGGCACCTGAAGGCTCACCTCTGGGTTAAGAACCCCTCTTTCTTCTCTGTAGCTGAGAGGTAGGACAATCCAGCAGCTAAGAATGTGGGTTATACAGACTTTCAGCTCCGCACCCCGCTACCTGCCTGCACAGCGTTGAGCTCCCCCAATCTGAGTCTCAGTTTCTTCACCTGTAAGATGTGGACAATGAAAGTGCCTCCTTTGTAGGTTTGTCGTGAGCATTAACAGAAGAGAAACACAGAGTTCGCTGCTTTTTATAACTATGGTGACCTCGCTGGGTTTTTCCAATTGGCATGCATTACTTTGGAAATCTGAAAATCATAATAGAGCTATTTCCATTTTGACAAAAATTACATTTTACCAAGAGCCAAAGAACTTCTCTATTACTGTTTCCCACGCCCCCCACCCCTGCAACCCGACCCCTCTGGGCAATCAATGTCAGAGCCGAGCTAGATACCTTTGTGGCTGGTCTCACCCAAGTCTTCCTGGGGTCCCGTGACTTCAGGTCACTCGAGGTTGTGCAGGAGACGCGTGTTCCCCAACTTCTTTCTCGAAGTCACACCGTTCTTTGGGGCCGTTCGCCCAAGAAAGCAGTTCACCCCCTCATTCATGGGCCCCCCAGAGACCCCAGAGCATGGCACCCCCAGAACATCCTCATCCCCCGGAGGCTCCCAGGGAGACCCCCGGTCTGTCCTGCCCTCTTTGCTCACTGAGGGCTGAATGGGACAGGACTCTGCCAGAGAAACAGCTGGAGGGAGGAGAGAGGGAGGGGCAGGAAGCGGGGCTGACCAAGGGCGGGGGAGGCCAGCTGCGCGGAGTGGGGGCCTTCTGGGGAGGCTGGCGGTGGCGGGCGGGCGGCGGCTGGTGGCGAGGTCTGCCCGGGACGACCCGCCCCTCTGGGAGCTGGGAGCGCTGCCCACCGTCTGAGCACAAACCAGGAGCACATGCAGGCCCCGGGGCAGCTGTGGGAAGCGCGTCTGCTCCCAGCAAGAGCCTCCAGAGCTCCAGACAGACTACGCAGGAGCGTGGCTGCCTGACGTCCCGCTGCCCGTCACCCCCACCCCAGGCCTTTGTGCATGCGGTTCCTTCCACCTGGATGCCCTTCCTGCTTCCTGCCCCTATCCGTGGCCTCACGACCTTGTGTTTCCTTTTTTTTTTTTTTTTTCTGGTAAATTAAAATAGCAATGAGGTTTTTTGCAGCATCTAATGAACAAAAATGTAAATGTCCTGTAATATTGGATTTTAGCAAATGTTGTTGTCGTGGTTGACTTGCTAAGTTGGGTCTGACTGTTTGCAACCCCATGGACTGTAGCTCACCAGGCTCCTCTGTCCTTGGAGTTTTCTAGGTGAGAATATGGGAGTGGGTTGCCATTTCCTCCTCCAGCGGATCTTCCTGACCCAGGGATCAAACCAGCATCTCCTGCCTCAGTAGGCGGATTCTTTACCACTAAGCCACCAGGGGCAGTCCTTTAGTAAATGTTCAGTTCAGTTCAGTCGCTCACTCCTGTCCAACTCTTTGTGACCCATGAATTGCAGCACGCCAGGCCTCCCTGTCCATCACCAACTTTCAGAGTTCACCCAAACTCATGTCCATCGAGTCAGTGATGCCATCCAACCATCTCATCCTCTGTCGTCCCCTCCTCCTCCTGCCCTCAATCCCTCCCAGCATCAGAGTCTTTTCTAATGAATCAACTCTTCGCATGAGGTGGCCAAAATATTGGAGTTTCAGCTTCAGCATCAGTCCTTCCAAAGAACACCCAGGACTCATCTCCTTTAGGATGGACTGGTTGGATCTCCGTCCAAGGGACTCTCAAGAGTCTTCTCCAACACCACAGTTCAAAAGCATCAATTCTTCGGCGCTCAGCTTTCTTCACAGTCCAACTCTCACATCCATACATGACCACTGGAAGAACCATAGCCTTGACTAAATGGACCTTTGTTGGCAAAGTAATGTCTCTGCTTTTGAATATGCTGTCTAGGTTGGTCATAACTTTCCTTCCAAGGAGTAAGCGTCTTTTAATTTCATGGCTGCAATCACCATCTGCAGTGATTTTGGAGCCCAAAAAAGTAAAGTCTGACACTGTTTCCACTGTTTCCCCATCTATTTCCCAGGAAGTGATGGGACCAGATGCCGTGATCTTCGTTTTCTAAATGTTGAGCTTTAAGCCAACTTTTTCACTCTCCTCTTTCATTTTCATCAAGAGGCTTTTTAGTTCCTCTTCACTTTCTGCCATAAGGGTGGTGTCATCTGCATATCTGAGGTTATTGATATTTCTCCTGGGATTCTTGATTCCAGCTTGTGCTTCTTCCAGCCCAGTGTTTCTCATGATGTACTCTGCATATAAGTTAAATAAGCAGGGTGACAATATACAGCCTTGACGTACTCCATTTCCTTTTTGGAACCAGTCTGTTGTTCCATGTCCAGTTCTAAGTGTTGCTTCCTGACCTGCATACAAATTTCTCAAGAGGCAGGTCAGGTGGTCTGGTATTCCCATCTCTTTCAGAATTTTCCACAGTTTATTGTGATCCACACAATCAAAGGCTTTGGCATAGTCAATAAAGCAGAAATAGATGTTTTTCTGGAACTCTCTTCCTTTGGGAAGCAAAAACCTGATCTATCATTGAATGTAGATTCGTGTACCATTTCTAGAAAGCTAACAAATGACATCAAACTTTTAACTACGTTCAGATCTCATGTTGTTTAAATATAAATTCTCTTTTCATCCTAAACCCAGTTCCCCAGAGATAAGTATCTTTAAAACGTTGGTTTGAACACACACACACTTTTTTTATATAAATGTAAAGTGACTCAGTCAATCTCTATGTACCATATTGCAACCTGCTTTTGCATTTAATGATTATATATATTTGTGCTTATGTTTATATTCCTTACCATATTTTAAGAGCTGCTAATGATTCCATTCATTCAGTGTACCATAGTTTATCCAACTATTACAGTATTTGGAACTGGGTGATTAGGTTGTTTTAACACACCATTGCACACTTGTCCAATTACTTTATTATACAAAATTCCTATGAGCATGTTTATTATTGAGTCGCCCGCTCCCTCTTCATGTCTCAGCTTGGGGCCACCTCCTGGAAGACGTCCCTGCCCCTTGGGGGGCTGCTCTGGGCTCCCCCCAGGACAGCACTGATGCAGTGTTGTTCTGGCTTGTGAGAGTAGGTCTCTCACTCGCACTGGGACTTTCTTGGGGATGGGTCTGTGTTTCATCCCCTGTTCTATTCCCAGAACTTAGCATGGTGCCCTGCAATGTCACCATCAGCCGTGAACAATCAGAAGAGCTGACAGCCAGGCAGCGTGCGAGGCACCTTCTACTTAACCCTCATGAAGGACCGAAGTGAGCACTATTTCTGCCCCCATTTCCCAATGAGAAAATTGGGACACAGAGAGGTCAAGTCACTTGCCCAAGGCCACACAGCTAGCAGGTGGCAAAGCTGGGCTTCCAACCAGGTCACCTGGCTCCAGAGCCCCACCCTTAGCCTCCAAGCTAAAGAACTAACTGAAGGGCCCGCTGTGCCGGGTGCTGCCTCTGGGCTAAGTCGGGAACCTCCAACAGCGCTGCAGGGGGTGACGCACTCCCATTTTACAGATGAGGATTCTAGGCCCACGGAGGGAAAGTCCTTATGCCAAGGGCGCCCAGGTCACACCGACAGAGACAGGACTGACTCCGTCTAATTAGAAGCTGATGCCGGAAATAACCTGTGAAAAAAGGTAAAGAGAAAGGGACAGTTGTGGGGGGGGGGGGGAGGGGAGGGAAAAGATACCAGCGAGAAAAAGGGAGGGAGGAGGCATAGGAAAGAAAGACAGACAGGAGAGAAAAAAGAAGGAATGGGGAGGGAGCAAAGGAGGGAGAGGGCGGGAAGAAGGGACACCTGCCTCTTCTCAGGCCTCCAAAAGCTTATGCTGGTATGGAAGAATGTCCTTCACCATCTGACCAGGCTGAGAACCTCATCTTCTCTCCCCACCATCCTCAGCCCTTAATTCAGTGATATTTACACTTAGAAACGATGTGGTTTAATGATTTCACATCACAGATAATAGTAGGAAGCACAGAGAGGTTAAGTCACTTGCCCAAGGTCACACAGCTTTTTAGAGTCAGAAGTCAGACCCAGCCTGCCTCCAGACTTCCCTCCTCTGCCCTCTACCAGGCTTGCTCATCCAAATCTTTACTGTACAGATGGGGGACACCGGATCCAGAGACAGCGAGGCACTGGCCCAAGGTCACCCACCAGTTAGCAGTAGAGCAGCAGCCGCTGGCCCAAAGGAGAGGACGTTTCCATCACGTGCGGGGGGCCCCGTACATCACCATCTAAAGCTTTGTCACTGAGACCAGTGGTTCTCAAAGCGTGGATTCTGAACCAGCAGCTGCAGCCTTACCTGGGAACTTGTTTGCAGGCTCTTAACAAGCCACCAGGGGATGCTGAGGCTGGCTCAAGTTTCAAAACCACTGACTCAAACATTTCCATAAAGAACGCATTCTGGCTCCCAGGACTTGTCACATTCTCCATCCGCAGAATTGCGGTTAAGAACAGAGGCCTTGGGATTAGACAGACCCAATCTGATGATGGGCTTCCCAGGTGGCGCTAATGGTAAAGAACCCACCTGCCAATGCAGGAGAGGTAAGAGACACTGGTTCGATCCCTGGGTGGGGAAGATCCCCTTGGAGGAGGGCATGACCACCCACTCCAGTAGTCTTGCCTGGAGAATCCCACAGACAGAGGAGCCTGGCAGGCTACCTGGCAGGCTACAGTCCACGGGGTCGCACAGAGTCGGACACGACTAAAGCGACTTAGCCCGATATGACGAAATCCCTGTCTCTACCACTGGGAGCTGGGTGGGCAAGTCCTTTCACCTCTCTGAACCTCAGTTTGCTCATCTGCAGAGGCTGGAGGAGGGAGGAGGGGCTGAGCAGAGGGGAGGAAGTGGAGGAGGGTGGGAGAAGGAGTGGGGGGAAGAAGCAGCCTTCCAGGAAGACAGAGCACACTGGGGCGGGGCCGCGGGGAGCCTGGAAGAGGAGCTGGGAGACCCTGGCCTCTGGACGGATTTAGGGAAATTGCCTCTTCCTCCTTCTTCAGGTGCTGCTACTACAGGCCCAGCCCGGTCCCAGGCCCCAGGCCTCCAAAGCCAACCTTTAACGAGCTTCAGGTGTTATCAGCTGGGAGCCACATCAGGGAGGCTGAGCGAGGACCAGGGCTCCCAGCCGGCCAGGCCTCAGATTCGAGGTGGAGGTCGGGACACCCACAGCCCCACCCGGGGCGCCCCCGCCCCTCCAGTGAGAAACAGGCAGAGTCGAGCTGCCCCTGCCCGCGTCAGAAGCTATAGTCTTGGGCCACCATTCTGAACATGGCAGAAAAGTTTAGTTTTTTTCCCTTCCTTGGAGTGAAAAGGCTTTTGTTGAGGTTTTTAACTTTTGCTTTTTTTTAAAAATAGGATTCTGAAATCCAAGGCCTGATCTAGAAATACTAGTAGCTGAGAGACGTGATACCCTGCACGGCCTGAAAAGACACTCTGTTTATTCCCATAGAAATTGTTGTTACAAGATGGCGGATTAGGCTTCATCTCTCTCTTTTTCTTTTTTCATTTAAAAAATGTATGTATTTATTTATTTGGCTGCGCTGAGTCCTAATTGTGGCATGCAGGATCTTTGTTACCGTATGTGAACTCTTTAGTTGAGACAGGTGGGATTTAGTTCCCTCACCAGGGATGAAACCCAGGCCCCCTGCATTAGGAGAACAGAGTCCTAGACCCTGGGCCACTAGGGAAGTCCCCTTTATTTTATTGAAGTAAGTTGTGTTAATTTCTGCGGGATGACAGTGATTCAGTAAGATATATATATATATATTTCTTTTCACTATGGCTTATTGCAGGATATTAAACATGGTTCCCTGTGCTATACAGTAGGGCCTTGCTCCTTATTCATTCTCTGTGTAATAGTTCGAACCTGCTCATCGCAAACTCCCAATCCATCTCGCCCCCGAACCTCTCACCCTCGGTGACCACAAATCGTTTTCTCCGTTTGTGAGTCTGTTTCTATTTCGTAGAGACGTTCATTTGTTCACAGTTTACATGAATACATGAGTGAGATGGTAGGCTGTGTGTCTGTCTCTTCCTGACCTACTTCACTTACTGTGACGATCTCTAGGTCCGTCCATGTTGCTGCAAATGGCATTGTTTCCTTCTTTTTATTGCTGAGTAATATTCCCTTGTATAAATATACCACATCTTCTGAATCCATTCATCTGTCGATGGACATTTAGGTTGCTTCCTTGACTCAGCTATTGTATATAGCACTGCAGTGAACGTTGGAACATTGGGGTGCATGTATGTTTTGGGGCTACAGTTTTTGTCTGTTCTGAATATATGCTCAAGGTGTCATTTTAAAATGCAGGAAAGTTGGAACTCCCTAAAACCTTCACCCAGGGTCTCCAATTATTTATATTTTGCCCAATTTGCTTTATCATTCTTTCCCTCTATCTCTCTGCACTTCTTTTCCTGAAACACACCCATTTTGCATATGGGAAAACTGAGGCCTCGGAGTTGCTTCTGGCACCTACCTCGGTGGTCCCACCTTAGAGGCCCAGAAACTGAGATCGAAAAACTTGACGAGGGCCTACAGAGATATCTGAAACCTGAACTCACAAGCAGATTGACCCCAGAACATTAAAAGACAACTGCAAACTCAAAATTAATGTGTCTGATTCAATGTCTATAATACATTGGTGACTCAACTGCTATCCAACCACACTTGTGTTTAGAAATAGAAAAGCACAGATCACAAGAACACAAAAATTAATTTATTCTTCCTAAGCTCCATATATATGAATTACTTTTTTAACATCTTTTCGGGTATTATTTTTTTAATTAAAAACACATATGTATAATGGTATCTGTAGGGACATGTTGAGGTTAGCAGTGGTGTGGGGTGGGTCCCCAAAATGTCAAAGATCCAAGAACCTTCAAAGGCCTTAACACAAGCTCTCTTGGCCCATAGCCCCTTGAATCTTACTCGAACTGGGCATAAGATGAAGATTTTTTCATGTAATTTTACAGGAAGGCGTATGTACCTTTTTATGTGGGTCAAAAAAATAAATAAAAATTTTTTAAAAACACGGAGAAACATGAGAAATTTGTCATAGCAACGGGGCTGCCTCTCCTATTTTTAAAAAGTGAGCTGTTCCCTCCTCCTCTTAGGACAGAAAGTTTATTTTCCTCAGAGGCCTCTGACTCAGAAACAAGCCCAGAACTCAGTCCGCTCCCTCTAAGGGAGGGGTGAGGGTCCTGGGAACGCTCAGAGCCCCAGGCCACAGGTCCGCTTCAGCTGGCACAGCCTCTGGGCACCGAGATGCCCCTGACGTTGCTGCTCCCCACTCAGGCTTTCTGCTCTGTGTGCATCCACATATTCCCACCGAGGCATGCATCTTCACACAGCTCACCTTGTAGGAACACAGCTGGATGACTGAACTGGATCTGTAAATATCAAAATACTTCCTGGCCAGTCAGGAAAAGCCAGCTACCCTGTACCCTCTCCAAGGAACACCTCTCATCCAAGAACTAAAGTGGTAGCAACAGGCTAGTGGGCGGCGGTCGGGGGAGCGGGGTGGCTGTGGAACCCAGAATCTTGACTCAGGGCTGCCTCCTAATTGGTCAGAGCCCACATCCTCGCAGATGAGAAAGAGGGTATTCCTGCAGGCTGAGGGCTTTGAGACAGCAGCTGAAGACTGAGAGCATAGCCTGAATGTGAATCCTGCCCTCCCACTTATGAGCTGTGCACCCTAAAGCTAGTGGTTTGACCTCTCTGTGGCTCAGTTCCCTCTCAGAGGTAATAATAGTGACAGAGAGTTGTGGTAGGGATGACTTACCTTAACCCAAATAAAGTTAGCATAGCACCTGACACATAGCAGACTCTCAGTAAATTTTTATTATTATTACTACTATTAACATCATCTCCTTCTTCTTATCCTTCATAAAAAAATTGTGTGATCATATCTTAGGAACAAAGCGATAAAATCAGAGGTTAGCTCCATCAGTCATCAGCCAAGTGACCTTGGGCAGCTTACAACACTGGTTTCTCATCTGTAAAATAGGGCTAATAATAGCCCCATAATTTATTCTATTATTGATGATGGGAGAGATTGAGGGAAGGAGGAGAAGGGGGTGGCAGAGGAAGAGATGGTTGGATGGCATCACTGACTCAATGGACATGACTTTGAGCAAACTTCGGGAGATGATGAACAGGGAAGCTTGGCGTGCTGCAGTCTGTGGGGTCGCTGAGTCGGACACACCTGAGCGACTGAACAACAATAATATAATAAAACATACTCAGGTTTTGGCTTATGGTGAGTGTTCCTAAACACTGGCTGTCATTATTATCAGAAGTCAGAAAACTATAACCCATAGCCAAATATGGCCACTGCCTATTTTTGTAAATAAAGTTTTATTGGAACACACCCATGCCCATTCATTTACGAATCATCTCTGGCTGCTTTAATGCTGCAGCCACAGGGCTGAGCAGTTGCAGCAAGATACTGAATGGGTCACAAAGGCTACAGTGTTTACTATCTTACCCTTTCAGAAAAAGTTTGCCTGATTGGTATCATTCTTCCCTTCTTTAATAGCAATAATTACCATACATGTACATTTCATCTCCCTCAGTGGACTGTACGTAAGATTTGCTTTCCAGGAATCACCTAGCAACCCATGGTTGGGTTTCCATGGTCCAAAAACCTCATCAAGTTATTCACAGTAATAATGTATGGGAGAGGGTCCATAGCTTTCATTGGTTGCTCAAAGCCTGCGGCCCATGGGAAGAACACAATCACAGGACCATGAGCATTTGGGGAACTGGCCCAGGTCTAAGTCAACACCCTCCTTTATTTTCCCGGGTTTGCCTGTCTCTCAGACAGTCCCATTCTAGGACACCGGGACATCAAGGCTTCGTAACTAAGATTTCTCTCTGTGTTGCTCTATTGCCTGTTCTGAAGCAGTTGCCTGCCTCCTGCTTCAGAGATCTTCTGTGCTCCTTTTGTGTGATGTTGGGGTGAAAGAAAGGGGGCCCAAGAGCTCATCTGGAATTCAGCAAAGGAAACCTGTGACTTATTCACCCCAGAAAGATGTCTTCCCACGTCCGATTGCCTTCGCTCCTTTGGGAGGCAGGCAGGAGGCTCTGCCATTCCTCACCAGTTTAACAGGAGTTGGGTGGTGTGGTGGTGTGGTACGAAGCCTGCACACAAAGTAGCTGGCAGACCTCCCCGATCCGGAGGACCCTGCTGGCCACGCTTCTTGGCTTTGTTTCATGCCCGCAGATAAAAGACTTCGATTTCCACTATTTGAGGCACGGTGGTTCCCAAAACCCTACACGGGCTCTGACATCACCTAAAAGAACCTGGCTGGACTCAGCAATTGGCAGCCCCTGCCTTGACTGGAGGTCATCACACGTCATGATGGCCAAACATCCTGACACCACTGCCCCCTGCATGTCCTGTCCTCAGCTCTGTCACTCCTGTTTCTTCCTGACACGCTATCAGTGACAGCCGGAGGACAAACACCCCGCTGAGGTTCAGCAGACATCCCCAGGGTAGCCCAGGTCAGGGGAGGACAGAAGTTCCTCCCCGGCCTGCAGGCTCCGTGAAACCCAGCACCATGTCTGTCTAACTTTCTGCTAAACTGCAGCACCTCAAACAGCCCCAGCACAGCACCTAGGAACCAGTGTTCAGATGGCCAAGGCTACAAAATCCTGCTGTATGAGGAAGGAGAGCCTCGATCGGGACTCAGGCTTCATGGTGTTACGTAATGATAATGACACAGATATGACACGGCATCATTTTTTTTCTCTCATTTACTGGAATATGACTATGACTCTGAATTTGGGCTCCATGCCTGGTGCCCCCCACCCCCGCCAGGAAATCCACTGATGGTCTCTGAGGAGACCATCCTCACGTAACATCCTGTGTGTAGTGCACAGGTGTTTTGGGGGGAAATGGGGTCCAGCATTTTCATCAGATTTTTGAGAGTTCCAGAACTTCGAATGGTTATAAACATGAGATCTCAAGTCTGATGCATAGCTCTGTCCCTAATGTCTAGTACGATAGCTGGGCATGACAGGTGCTCAAGAAATGTTTGCTGGATGAATCAATCATTGAAAGACTGCTCAAAACCACAGGCTGCCAAACTGCCTGATAATCAGATTTCCTGGGTGGGCAAACCCCACCAAACTGGAACTCGGGACTAACTTGAATGGATTCTTTTTCTGTCTCCAGGAAGGGAGAAGTACATTAATAATGATGCAAAGAAGAATGTGCAATGAGTGGCAATGAAGGGTGCCCACCGCCGGCCAGCAAAGTGTCCTCAGAGCTGCCATGTCTTGCTCCTAGCACTGAAGCGGCCTTCCCAAAGAACTTCACAAAAAAGATGCTTTCTCTTCCCAGACAGGTGTGGTCTGTACCACAAAAGTAGTGCAACTGCATCGCTTGAAAGACAGTCTGGGAATCTCATTAGCCATTTCTTAGTTGCCTCTGATCAACCTCAACATTTTTTTCCTCAGACCAGCTAAAAAAGCACACATCTTAAAATTCAGTGACTTCACTAAAGAAGTTTACTTTGTAAATAATATTACCAGAGGACGCATTGACTGGGCACTTACATGCACCATAGGGATGAGTGGTGAGCAGAGAAAGGTACCTGGGTTCCATGACTTTTTTGGAAAGCAATCTGGTAAGAGGCATATGAGCATTCTTATTCTTAGGCAGAGTAGTTGCCCTTCCAGGGCTTTGTCCTAAGAAGTGCATCAGCATTGTGCTTGGAGACTCTTTTTGCAGACACATACAGCTAAACATGATTAAGAATGGCGAAGAAACGGGAAACAATGCAAGACTTCGGCAGTCAGTGTTCAGTTCAGTCGCTCAGTGGTGTCTGACTCTTTGTGACCCCATGAACTACAGCACGCCAAGCTTCCCTGCCAGTCCATCACCAGCTCCCAGAGCTTGCTCAAACTCATGTCCATTGAGTTGGTGATGCCATCCAACCGTCTCATCCTCTGTCATGCCCTTCTCCTCCTGCCTTCAAAGAGAAGGGACAGGAGGGGACGAGATGGTTGGATGGCATCACCAACCTGATGGACGTGGACACCAGCAATGCGAGACTTCAACAGTCAGCGTTAGTTAAACAAATTGTAGCATACTCATATGAAACATTAAATCAAATACAATCATGTCTAGAAAATATTCTCAAAGCTTCATAAAAATTTAAAACCTTTTGTTCTTCAGAGGATAGCATCAAGAAAGTGAAGACAGCCTACAGAATGGAAGAAAATATTTGCAAATCATGTATCTGATAAGAGACTTGTATCTAGAATATTAAAAGAACTTTTATAACTCAATATAAAAGGACAAATCACCTAATTTAAAGATGGGCAAGTTATTTAAATAGACATGTCTCCAAAGAAGGCATAGAAATGGCCAATAAGCACAGAAGAAGATGATCAACATCATTAGTCATTAGGGAAACAAACCAAAACCACAGTGAAATACCACTTCACACCCACTAGGGTGGCTGTTAATAAGTGTTGCAGAGGATGTGGAGGAAAAAGAACCTTCACACCCTGCTGATGGGAACATAAAATGATGCAACTGCTTTGGGAAAATATTCTTCAGGTCCTAAAAAGGAGAAACAGGGTTACCATAGAAGGGAAGTTGCTCAGTCTTATCCGATTCTTTGCGCACCCAGGGACTGTAGCCTACCAGGCTCCATCCATGGGATTTTCCAGGCAAGAATACTGGAGTGGGTTATTTCCTTCTCCAGGGAGAAGGGTTACCATAGGAGCCAGCAACTCCACTCCTAGGTATGCACCCAAGAGAAACGAAAATGTTATGTCCACACAAAAATTTAGACACAAATGTTCACAGCAGTACTTGTCAACCAAAAAGTAGAATAAACAAAACGTGGTCTCTCCATACAAAGAGCAATCGTTCGGCCATACAAAGGAAATGAAGTCCTGATACCTGCTACAATGAGGATGAAGCTTGGAAGCATTATGCTGAGAGAAAACCAGATACAAAGGGCCGCGTAGTGAATGATTCCATTGATATGAAATCAAAAAGCAAATCTAAAGACAAAAAGTAGATTAGTGGTTGTCAGGAACCGGAGTAAAATGGAAAATGAAAGCAAATGCATAGTATGCTTCTTTTTGAGGCAATGAATGTGTTCTAGAATTGACTATAGTAATAGTTGCAAAATTTTGTGAACACACTGAAAAAAACCACAGAAATAAACACTTCAGGTGAATTGTGTAGTGTATGAATTATATCTCAACAAAACTCTTTTATATGTATTGAAAAAGTAGTGAAAGGGTTAGTCGTTCAGTCATGTCTGACTCTTTGTGACCCCGTGGATTGTAGCCTGCCAGGCTCCTCTGTCCATTGGAATTCTCCAGGCAAGAAGTCTACAGTAGGTAGTCAATCCCTCTTCCAGGGGATCTTCCCAACCCAGGGATCAAACTTGGGTCTCCTACATTGCAGGAAGATTCTTTATTGTCTGAGCCACCAGGGCATATTGAGTATATTGCATATAAATATATAATATAAATATATATAAGTATAGATTAAGCATATATTTTTATATAATATGTAAATATTTATTAGGTAAATGATGCTTGCTGCTGCTAAGTCACTTCAGTCGTGTCCGACTCTGTGCGACCCCATAGACAGCAGGCCACCAGGCTTTCCCATCCCTGGGATTCTTCAGGCAAGAACACTGGAGTGGGTTGCCATATCCTTCTCCAATGCATGAAAGTGAAAAATTAAAGTAAAGTCCCTCAGTTGTGTCCGACTCTGTGCGACCCCATGGACTGCCGCCTACCAGGCTCCTCTGTCCATGGGATTTTCCAGGCAAGAGTCCTGGAGTGGGGTGCCATTGCCTTCTCCGAAATGATGCTTGGTGAATATTATATAAAAATAGTAGACTGATACTTCTCAGACCTACCCACCAAATGGCAAAGAAGAGTGAATGCAAAGAGCTCTGAGGGTGTAAGGTAGAGGTTAAGCCACAAAGCCTCATGGCTTAGTTACAAAATTCCAGCACAGTTTGCCTTCCACTTCAAAATATTCCCATGTTAATTTTAATAAAAAAATTATTTTCTCCACATCCATGAATAAAACTGATGCTCTAGGAAGGAAGAAAAAATATGTAGTAATATATGAAAATGGTCATAACATAATGATAAGTGAGAAAAAGCAGATATAAAGCTCTGTGCATTGTTGATCAGTCCCTAAGTCGTGTCCAACTCTTTGCGACCCCATGGACTGCAGCACGCCAGGCTTCCCTGTCCATCACCAACTCCCAGAGTTTGTTCAAACTCATGTCCATTGAGTCAGTGATGCCATCCCACCAGCTCATCCTCTGTCATCCCCTTCTCCTCCTGCCTTCAATCTTTCCCAGTATCAGGGTCTTTTCCAATGAGTCAGTTCTTTACATCCGATGGCCAAATATTGGAGCTTCAGCTTCACAATCAGTCCTTCCAATGAATATTCAGGGTTGATTTCTTTTAGAATTGACTGGTTTGATCTCCTTGCAGTCCAAGGGATTCTTCAGAGTCTTCGCCAACACCACAATTCAAAAGCGTCAGTTCTTCGGTGCTCAGCCTTCTTTTTCGTCCAACTCTCACATCCGTACATGACTCCTGGAAAAACCATAGTTTTGACTCTATGGACCTTTGTCAGCAAAGCCAACATATTAGCGGTGGTTATCTCTGGGTCATGGAATTGAAACCTTCTTTGGCTTCCTGACATCTTTTTTCCTTTTCCATATTCACAGTAGATGTTGCATGATATTAAAGAATAAACATTTTTTAAGTCCAACAATGAGACCCAGGCAGGAAGACAACAGGCAGTGTTTTTCTGGAGACAGCTTGGCCCGGCCATTCCTCTGGTGGGAGCTCGCCGACACCCCTGGGCCACAGCTGGGCCGAGCAGAACGACACGTGCACTCGTGGAGACTCCCAGCATGCCTTGCTTTCTGCAGGTGCCAGTGGAGAATGTGGGTTTCCTCCCAGAGGAGAGAAGAGACCAGAGGCTTTGCAGAGTTCTGGGAATGCAGACAAGCAAGCTCATCATTACATGGCAACAGCTTAAGGACAAGACGGGACATCAGGGACAGAGCTCTGAGCCGGGTGGACCTCAGGAGACAGATGTGAGCTGCTTCTTCCACCCTGCTTCCAACAGTCTGGGTGACCTCAGTCAAACAAGTGACCATCTCTCTCCAGGCCTCAGTCTCCCCCTCTGTAAAATGAGGCCCCTGGGTCCTAGTCCGGATGATTTGTGATTCTGTGGTCACACATCTGAAGTCTTTTCTTTGCACTGTCCTTGTAACAAACAGGTGGAAGCGCTTCCTATTGACTGCCCAGCACAGCCCCTGCCCCAGGAATCTCAAGGGCCATTCTGCCCCCACAAGGCAATCTCTACATTGAGTGACACTTGTCTAATGCAAGAAGGCTTTCCAGAGCACTGCTTCTCCACCCTCTGCACCTCTGAATCCGGTCAAGCATGAGGCTATTTCCTGATCATCAGCCAGGTGCCAGGCGTCGGTGCTGTGCCAGTGAATAAAACAGGTACTATCCTGCTCTCTCAGGGCATACGGGATCAACCACAGCTACCAGCGACAGACCCCTCTCCTGCTCCAGAGAGGGGTTCACACACACTACTGTTTTATGAGTTTTCACACCAACGCTTAGAGGCTGATACCATCATTTACATTTCACAGCTAAGAAAACTGAAGCCCAGGGAAGTGACGTGCTTTGCCAAAGGTCACAGAGATCAGTTACACCTCCAAGGTACTTGTGATTTATCAGTGGTTCTTTTTTTTTAAATTGAAGTGTATTTGATTTACAACGTCATGTTCAATTCTGCTGTACAGCAAAGTGACTTAGTTATGCATAGGTATACATTTTTAATATTTCTTTCCATTATGGTTTATCATAGGATGTTGAATGTAGTTCCCTCTGCTCTACAGTAGGACCTTGTCGTTTATCCATTCTATACATAATAGTTTGCATCTGCTATTCCCAGTTCATCACACCTCCACCCTGCCCCCGAGACTTGGCAACCACAAGTCTTGTCTCTATATCTGTCAATGGTTCTTAACTTTACTGTTCAGGCAGAACAAAACACCTTAAGATCCACCCAATCTCAACCTCGGTAAGGTTGTAAGAAAGATCTGGAGAAAAACAAAATCAGTTATAACAAACTTGATGCTGAAGCTATTGCTATGAATTTGTACAAATGAATCTACATGATAAAACAATACCCTATAATCTGAATGAGATGCTAAATATGTGCGGAATCACAATATGAGAAAATTATTCTTTCCAAGTCTCTTTCAACCCTTCTAATTACACCCAGGAGAAAATGTCCATCTGACGCTGTCCACCTGTCTTTAACATCTTCTCCCAAACTTGCTAACTTCCTTCCATAACAAAGAAAGAGCAGGCTTCGGGCTCAGAGCCTGCAGGCAACAGTATCCAGTTAACATGTAATAACTATATTATTGCTTATGGGGGGGTTGGGGGTATTTTATGCTTACCTGCTGTTTGAGGAAAGTGATAACTGGCTTTCTATTTACTGTGCTTATATAAATTTTCCTTTTGAGCTACATTTACTGGTTTTCTTAAATGAGTACCTTTAATCACACTTTTAAATGAGTAAATTTAAAGAGAAATACTAAATTCATGACACCATAGAGGTGGTATACAACCAGGGAAAAAATAAAAAAGGTGGCATTGAAATGATTGAGGCTTGAGAAACACTGCCCCATGAAATTAAAAATAACCCAGCCATGTAATTATATTGTCCTGAAAGTATATTGCAAGTTACCTAAATAGCACACATTCACAGTAGCCCAACACGATTAAAGCAGGTTTTTTGAGGGCTTACGTATGCAGTTTCTGTAGCAACAGAGATATAAGTGAATCATATTCAAACCACTAGACCTATGTGCCTGAAAGTCTAATTATTGGAAAATTATAGACCTAAGAAACACAGCTATGCCTCACTGCACACCACAGGTTTGACCAAATACCTCATGGTAATTGGATAAACCCTGTCTTCATAGAAGCTGTGTAGAAAGGAAGAACCCTTCCCCCAACTATGGCTCCTCAACCGTCTGGGTATGTGGAATTGCATTTATTCATTCACTCACTCATTTATTCAACCATCTCTTGCCATGTTTACCCAGCCTCTGCGATATGCCTGGAAATACAGAGGACAGCAGCGAGCCTCCAGTCCAGGAGGGGGCGACAGATGTGAAGCCCAGCCTCACCTGCGGAAGTGCATAAATTGCCAAATGGGCTCAGAAGAGAGCACCATCCTTTGAAAGCAAGTAACAGAAGAAACTTGCCTATCCTGTAAGTGGTCAGGGAAGGTTTCCTGGAGGAAGTGACCATCAAGTTGCAATCTAGAGAAAGAACAAAAATTAAAGGAGGTGGGAGGAGAGAGGGGTGAAAGGGCAGGTATGTCCATGTACGTGGATGAGTTTTCATGCCCACATACCCCTCCCAAAGTGAGTATCTCACCCCGGTGCCACCACCCAAGTGTGATCCTTGGATTCAAAGATACGTGTTTCGTGTCTCAAGCCTAAATGCAAGCCAGCAAGGGCATCTGTTCTTCAGTGGGGAAACGGCCATCCAACCCAACACTGAGGAGAAACTGAGATGCTGAGGGGGTCTCCAACGCCAGCCTGCCTGTGGGATTTGAAAGAGTGATTTTGACCACAGAGAACTTTTATTGTAGGCACCAACATAGTGGATCTCAGTCAGGGCTGCACTTGGAACTCTTGGAAGTTTTCAAGTGTGCAAGCCCAGGAGACACCCAGGCACAATCAAGTTATGCCCAGTCCATTAAGTTAGACTCCCTGGGCGGGGGTGGGGGTGGGGGGGTCTGGTGACCAGTAAAGTTTAAATCTCCCCTGCGTGTAAATGCGTGCATGCTCAATCCTGTCCAACTCTTTGCGACCCTCTGGACTGTAGCCCACCAGGCTCTTCTGTCCATGGATTTTTCCAGGCAAGAATACTGGAGCGAGTTACCATTTCCGCCTTCAGGGGATTTTCCTGACCCAGGGATCGAACCTGCATCTCTTACTTCTCCTGCATTGGCAGGTGGGTTCTTCACCACTATGCCACCTGGGAAGCTCCCCAGAGGAGTCCAATATGTGACCAAGGCTGAGAACCACTGAGGAAACCCAGTCCTATGGAGGATTCAAACCTAGAAAAATTTACTAAGTACCTACTACAGGCCAGGCGATGAGCACGGTGGAAGGTGATGAGAATCAGATCATTTAAGAATCACTAACGGAGCTTCCCTTGTGGCTCAGTGGTAAAGAATCTTTACCTGCCAATGCAGGAGACACAGGTTCGATCCCCAGTCCAGGAAGATCCCACATGCTGTGGAGCAACTAAACCCATGCTCCACAACTACTGAGCCTGTGCTCTGGGGCCCAGGGACAGCAGCTATTGAGCCCACACGTCGTGACTACCAAAGCCTGGGCGCCCTAGAGCCTGTGCTCTGCAACAAGAGAGGTCACCACAGTGAGAAGCTCATACACTGCAAGGAAGAGTAGCCCCCGCTCCCTGCAACTAGAGAAAACAAAGACCCAGCACAGCCAAAAACAAACAAATAAATATATGCATGTGTGTGTGCCAAGTCGCTTCAGTCACGTTCAACTCTTTGCAACCCTATGGACTGCAGCCCACCAGGCTCCTCCGTCCATGGGATTCTCCAGGCAAGAACACTGGAGCGGGTTGCCATTTCCTTCTCCAGGGGCTCTTCCCGACCCAGGGATCAAACCTGCATCTCCTGCGGCTCCTGTATTGCAGGCATATTCTTTACTGCTGTAGGAATTACCTGGGAAATTAAATGTCCTGCAGCTGGGGATGTCCACATGGGGCTCAGAGCAGGAGAATGTGAGTGGACAAGACTGAGCAAGTGGAAAGCCTGAGCAAGAGGTCTTTGGAGCTGACCCCTAGGGCTTCCCTGGTGACTCAGTGGTAAACAATATGCCTGCAATATAGGAGCCACAGAAGATGCAGGTTTGATCCCCGGGTCGGGAAGATCAAATATATATATATATATATATATATATATATAGAAACACTAGGGAAGCACAGAGCCCAGGTAAAGATGAAAGGTGCTCCGGTCACACGAGTTGCCTGGGGGATCTGATTAAAGCTCAGATTCCTATGCAGCACATCTGGGCTGGGGCCCAAGAGCCTGCCTTTCTAAAGCGCTCCGTTGTGTCACTGCAGGACTGAGAACAGAGGTGGGGGGCAAGGTTCTGAAGGGAACCTCTCAGCCCTCAGCTTCTTCCCCCGTTTCTCCACCACGGACAGTCCTGAGCATCATCTGGAGGTGAGAACAGACCACAGGGAAGGAACGAAACGCCCCCTTGCCACCAGTCAGGCGTGGATCTGGGTCCCCCAAATCCCAAAACTCCTCCAAGCGCCACCCCACACACATCCCCAGAGTGTGGGGGAGATCCCAGGAAGAAAGAGAAGGGAAGCGGATGGAGACGGGGTGATGAGTGGACGGTTGTCACAAAGACCAAACCATGTGCACGGCAGCAGCGCCTCACCGCCCGTGGAGTCCCCCATCTGCGGCCAGAACAAAGGCAGAGAAATTCAAGGGGCTTCGGAGATCAAAACAGCCTCAGAGGCTCTCCTGCTGCGAGCCTTCGTTTCTAATTAGTCCCCCGTCCTTGGCAAATCAATTGTGCCTGTTTTGTGGTCTGTACTCCAAGGGCGAGGTATGGGGTGGAAGTTGGAACAAGGGGTTTTTTTTGGTTTTTTTCCCTGTATTGCTATGGCTCCAAAGCAGGAGTCACTTTTTTTTTTTTTTGGCCGTGCCTCATGGTGCTTAGGATCTTAGATTCCTGACCAGAGATCCAACTGGTGCCCCCTGCATTGAAAGCTCAGAGTCTTAGCCACTGGACTGCCAGGAAAGCCTGAGCAAGAGGTCTTCGGGGCTGCCCCCCAGGGTGGTGAATTCATGAGGAGAGGGCAGTGGGCTCAGCCCTGATCCATTCAGCAGGGCCAGAAAGGAATGGATCAGGGGAGAGGAATGCTTGCCGAGGCCAGGCTGGTCACAGGAACTGGTGGGTGTGGTGTTAGTAGAGGCAGCCTTGGGGACTAGAGACAAATGGACACTCTGTCTCCACCCGCCTCCCCACCAAATAGGTTGGCAGCTACTCACTTTCACTGCCAGCCAGAAATGCAGACCCATTTCTGGACGATGTGCTAGGGCTTCCTTTTTGGTTTTTGAAAATATCAAATATCTGAAAATATGTTTTGTTTCAAGAGGAAATCTCCTGGCTTATAGAAGTTGGCTCAGATTGTTTTGAAACATCGTGCCATCCATCCAAATATGTCTTGGGAACCACAAAGGAACCGCAGACTGCCAGTGTGTAACCTCTGAGAGAGTGGACTGGAGGAAGCACCTGGGAAATTAAACGGCCTGTGGCTGGGGGTGTCCACACAGGGCTCAGAACAGGAGAATGTGAGTGGACAATTTCTAGAATGCCAAGGGAAGTACCCCTGAAGCCCCCTAGAAGTCGCTGGGAGAGACTTTGAGGGGAAGTAAGGTCCTGCAAGCAGGGACTGAATGCCCCTGTAATTAGAGAGTTCTAGTCCCCCCAGCCCGCTTGCATCGCTCCACGAATGTCTTCACTCCAATACTTATTGAGCACATACTCTGTGCTGACACCATGCCAAGCGCTTTACATGTATTATTGCATTTCGTTCTCACTGCCACCCTGGGAGGTGGGCATGGCCATCAGTCCCGCTTCTGTTACCATCGTTTAGTCGCTCAGTCATGGCTGACTCTCCGAGACCCCACGGACTGTAGCCTGCCAGGCTCTTCTCTCCATGGGATTTAACAAGCAAGAAGACCGAAGTGGGTTGCCATTTCCTCCTCCAGGGGATCTTTCCAACCCAGGGATCGAAACCAAGTCTCCTTCACTGCAGGCGGACTCTTTACCACTGAGCCACTGGAGAAAAGCCTCTACTTTACAGATAAGGAAATCAAGGTTCCATTAAGTGACTCACTCAAGTCACTCAGCTAGTAAGAGGCAGAGCTGGGACTCAGACCTGGACAGTCTGGCTCTAGAATCTGTTCTCTTTACTGTAGGCAACTCCGCCTAGCCTAAATCCCAAAGAGCCTTGGGCAGAGCGTGGCACACAGTGGGTGCTCAGAAAATGTCTGTTTCATTGAACAAAGTCTCAGGGAATTAGATCTATTAGAATCCAATGCTATTATTTCAATGGATTTTGTGTTCCTATTTCAAGAACTGGTTTGTAGCTTCTGCTTGGGCAGGGTTCTCCCCCAGGTAATGGGTTGAAATCACCCAGGCATGGTCTGTAATGAGGAGGAGCCCCCAGGGACTTCCCTGGAGGCCCAGTGGTTAAGACTCCCAATACAGGAGGCATGGGTTCAATCCCTGGTTGGGGAAATCGGCTCCTGCATGCTGCAGGGCACAGTCAAAAAGAGAGAGAGAGAGAGAAGGAGCCCCATCCTTCCCTCTAACCATCCTCCCCTGACTCCACAGGCTCTTGCTTCTAATCCATCTCCAGCCTTCCCACCCTACTCCAGCGATCAAGCTCTGCCTCCCTCCTGGGCTACATCCTCGACTTCCAGGTCTATTTCAGATCTATCTCTAGGAGTCTGTGTTAGCATTTGGAACCTTCAGAGTAACTTCTCTAGTAGGGGCGTTTACCTAAAAGGGGAGAGAGGGGGTTATCTGCACAAAGCTAAGCATTGCGGGGGTTTGAACCCCTTTTGAATTTCTCTTGGGACATTTGAAGCCCTTAGATGGAAATTTCCACTGTCTGGGAGGCAGTTCCCACCTGTGGGAATTCCAGTCCCCCACCTGCTGCTCATTACCATACGGGAGACACACAAAACGGGCCAGGCTCCGAAGCCGTGCAGCTGCCGTTGCTGAAATTGGCCACTGAGCCCAAATAGGGGCTTTTCTTTTTTTGATTTAATTGAAGTATAGCTGATTTACAGCATTGCGTTAATTACTGCTGTACAGCAAACACATTCCTTTTTATATATTCTCTTCCATTATGGCTTCTCATAGGGCACTGACTATAGTTCTCTGTGCTATACAGTAAGACCTTGCTGTTTATCCATTCTCTGTACAAAAGCGTGTATCTGCTGACCCACCTCCCACTCCAGCCCTCACCCAACTCCCCTCCCCTTGGCAACCATCAGTCTGTTCTCTATGTCCATGATTCTGTTTGTGTTTCATAGACAGGCTCATCTGGGTCATGTTTTATTTTATTATTATTTTTGACCACTCTTCAGCCTTCGGGATCTTAGTTCCCCAACCAGGGATCGAATCCGGGCCTCAGCAGTAAAAGTGCCGCGTTGTAAGCACTGGACCACCTGGGAACTCCCTGTGTCATGTTTTAGATTCCACATATAAGCTGTATCATTTGTTATTTGTCTTTCTCTTTCCGATTTGCTTCACTTAGTATGATGATCTCTCATTGCATCCATGTTGCCGCAAATGGTATTATTTCCTTCTTTTTTATGGCTGAGTAGTATTCCATTTTACATATGTAACACATCTTCTTTGTCCATTCATCTGTCGATGGGCATTTAGGCTGTTTCCGTGTCTCAGCTACTGTGGACAGTGCTGCTATGAACACAGGGGTGCATGTCTCTTTTTGAATTGGAATTCTGTCTGCATATACGCCCAGGAGTGGGATTGCTGGATCATATGGTAACTCCAGTTTTAGTTTTCTCAGGAAGCTCCATATGGTTTTCCACAGTAACTACACCAACATGCATTCCCACCAACAGTGTAGGAGGGTTTCCTTTTCTCCACACCCTCCCCAGCACCAAATGCAGGCTTTTTTTTTTTTTTTTTAGTTCTAGTTCCAGATCTGTCGATAAACACTCACTCATTTATTCATTCACTCATACACTCATTCAACAAGGATTTATGGCACCTGTTTTACTCTAAGCACTGAGGTAGGTGCTAGGGAAGCCATGCAAAACCTAGGGGTCTCAGTGAAATTAATACTCAGGAGGTCAGATATCTTCTCTGAACCTCAGCTTCTTTTTCTGTAAGGTGGTGGGGGTGCTGATGAAGATGTGAGATCCCCTTTTCCTCCACTGTGAAGTTAATCCCCATCTCTAGAAGAAGAGCATCCTGGAGCCACAAGAGGGGGACTGGAAAAAGAGAGTCAAGATACAGCCTTCTGGTTGAATGCTCCTGGTTAGGCCACTTCCCCACTTGGGACCTCAGCTTCTTCATCAGTAAAATGAGAGGGCTGGACTACGTGGGTTTAAGAGCTCATCTTGCTCTAATCATCTGTGATTCTCTGATTCAGATATTCATGATTCTAGCATGAGACTACCCTATAACTCCAGGAATGGCCCTCCTTCTGTTCTGGGAGCAAATCTCCTCCTCACAGGATGCCTTTCATCATGAAAGCAGCAAAAAGGGACTCGTGACATGAGCATGAAGGGGTATGGGGGCCTCTCCTAGGAACTGGTCTCCCAGGATCCCCAGAATCACTACATTTATCTTTCCCATCATGCTCTTAATCTCTGAAAATTTAATGGCACGGCCATAAACTGCCTAAAGAACACAGCTGACCCGTCACCAATAAATCAGAAACTCCCGGTGATGCTTTGGGATAAATGATAGCCCCTCGGATCAGTGGGCAGATGAGCTGGGGATGTTTGATGAACCCAAGAAAGATCTCAACCCGCACCCTGCTGGGGTAGGAGGCATTGCTAAGAAGTCAGGGAGTGTGCTGAGTGGATCAAGAGGCCCCCAGAGTCATCCCTGAGTGTTTGGACAGAACCAGACTGATGCTTTCAAACTGTGGTACTAGAGAAGAGTCTTGTGAGTCCCTTGGACTGCAAGGAAATCAACCCTGAATATTCATTGGAAGGACTGATGCTGATGCTGAAGCTCCAGTACTTTGGCCACCTGATGCGAAGACCGGACTCACTCGAAAAGACCCTGATGCTGGGAAAGATCGAAGGCAGGAGGAGAAGGGGAGGACAGAGGATGAGATGGTGGGATGGCATCACCGACTCAATGGACGTGAATTTGAGCAAGCTCCGGGAGATAGTAAAGGACAGGGAAGCCTGGGTTGCTGCATTCCATGGAGTCACAAAGAGTTGGACGCATCTAAGCGAATGAACAATAGACCCAAGCTTTCACAGTCACAACTGACCCTATTTTACCTGGAAAATAAACACCCAGAGAGAGAACAAAAAAACAACCTAGGGTGTATGGTCAGGCTATTCAAGGTGGTGGTTCTCCTGTTCTCTGTACCTCCCCTGCTCAACCCGCCCCTGCTTCACCGGCACCTTCTCCGGTCCCCCAGCCTGTGCCTGCCCCCTGCCCCCGCTAGTGCGGGTTCTAATCCTTAGCCCCGAAAGGCTCCACCTACTAGTTTACTAATAGGAAACACCTGCCCTCGAGATGGTCGTTAACCTGAGGGACTGTGAGCAGCACGTGTCCAAGCGACTGGTTGCCCTGGTAACCTAGCTGACGTCAGTTCCCCCTATAAGCGATAGCATTCCCTCGCCCCGCCCCCAGTGGTGAAGATGGTGGCCCCGTAGCAATCACCGCCTGCCGCAGACAGTGGTGTGTTGTTCCAAGACCTGGCTTCGGACATGTAAGGTCTTCTGTCCGACGGACCGTGGATGTCCCTGTCCCTGTCTCTGGGCTCTTTCTTCGGTCTCGAGGCTAGAGGACTACAAGGCTCGCGGGCCTGCAGCTTGCAGCCCAACGTGGGGTTATGGAAAGAGACGTGGACTTAGAAACCTGAATTACATGCCCCACTCCCGTCAAGTCTCCCTGCTCAGCCAGTTGGTTCATCTGGAAAGTGAGGATCCCAGTAAAGGAAGAGGCATCCTACTCTTTAAAAAGTCTTTGTTTATTTGCGCTTTGTCTTAGTTGCGGCCTCTCAGTGGTAACCTCTGGCCAGCCCCATTTTACACAGAAGAGGAAAAATAGAGGCTCAGAAAGACAAAGTGACCTGTCCGGGGTCTCGCAGCAAGTTCGGATTCAGCCCAACGCCTGAGCCCTTGATGCCTGGCTTTCTCTGCCCCAGTAGGAGCCCTAGGAACTCTTTGGCTGCCTTTTCACTTTAAGGGGGCTTAGTTGGAGTACCTGGGGAGTCCCAGCTGCACGGCCCACTCCGGGCCTCTGGGGGCTGGTCCACGGGCCGTTGTGATGTACGCCCTGGCTCTGTGTCCCTCCCGCAGGGGCAACTCGAGAACCAGGCAGAAGGGCAGCTGCTGCCTGGGATCGGAGGCTTTGGAGTCAGCTCCTATGGATGCCGAATCGGAGGCCCTCCCACGCCCTGCCGCGGCTGTTTACGAACTGCAACGGCACGTTGTATCGTGGTAAGCAGCTGCGCTTGGGAACGAGTGAGGAGATGCATTTAGTGGTTGTTTATACTCAGCGATTCACTGCTATGTGTCTCTGAATGCTTTTAAGTACATCGGGTTCCCAGCTGCCGTGTCCCCGAACTCGGCAGTCACACGTCCTCCAGAGATACAGAGGGCTGCCTCTGTGCTTTCCAACCAAGGAAATCACTGCTAACCCACAAGTTCTTCCTGGAAACCCTAGGTCTGGAGCCCAGGGTCTCCTTCGAGCCTTCCCTACAACCACAACGGAACAGCCCCCTTACAGCTGAAAACCAATGCAATGGTTTTTAAACATTTAAAAATGGCTTTTAAAACATCCAAGACTTTTTCATATAAAGTCTTACACAAAGTTCCAATGCACAAGACAGATACAAGGTGAAAGCAGAGATGACAGTCCTAGTCCCTGCCTACACGGCTACCTCTTGCCTTCCAAGGGAGCCCCAGGGCCCTTGCATGGAAGCCTGTGCCCCCAGGAACCCAGCTGGCCAAACTGTAGTCAGCCTCGGAAGGGATAATGTCTGGCCCTGGGTTACCCAGGGAGGTAGTGCAAAGCTGAGCAGGTTCCTTAAGCAGGAGAGTTGCTGAAACCCCAACCGGAGGCAGATACCCCTTGCCCTGGGCCAGTCTTGTTTTGAGGATTTGCCCAAAACTAGTAAATTTTTCTTGATTTGTTGGTTAGCAGTCATTCGGTTGGTTGGTTTGTGGGATTGGATGAGTCATTCGTTGCTCATTGAATGGTTGAGTAGTTGGTTGGCTTGTTGACTTGTTCACTGATCAGTTGGCTAATTGGTTGATTAGTTGACTGATTAGCCTGTTGGTTGATGGTTGGTGGTTCCATTATCTGGGTTGTGTGGTTGGTTTCCCAGTTAGATGGTCAGTTCATTAATAAGATGATTGATGAGATGGTTGGTTGGTTCATTGGTTGGTTGAACAAATGAGGATGCCACACGGTAGAGCTTTGGAGAAGGCTCTGAGACATGAAGGGGACATTTGCAAGACGAGGCGCCGAGCAGATATCCTGAGACGTGGAGGGAGACGTGATGATGTACTCAGAGTGATGGCTGGAACAGTAGCAACGAGACATCAACAGATGCCCATTGGCCTTCTTGAGTTGGGAAGTGAGCAGATAAGCCAACCAGTGTGTGTCCTATAGAAGCTGTAAAACTGGTTACACGTGTCAGGGGGTCCTCTCCCCTGACACCCCACCCCAGGCTCCCAGTGCCTCCTAGTTTCTGCCATCTCTACCCCCAGACAACCCTGCTCTTCAGTGCTGTGTTTACCCTGGGCTGTTAGCGATGGATCACAGCTCAGCGTGGCAGTTGTTGTTCAGTGGTTCAGTTGTGTCTGACTCTTTGCGACCTCATGGACTGCAGCATGCCAGGCTCCTCTGTCCTCCACTCTCTCCCCAAATTTTCTCAAACTCATGTCCATTGACTCGATGATGCCATCCAGCCATCTCATCCTCTGTTGCCAGGGTGTTGGCCAGTATGTTGGAATATATGTATTTTTGAGAGAGCATGAAGGGGGATATTTCAACCGTCCTATATAGCAGATGGGATTGGGATTTGAAGAAAAGATTCTTCTAGAACCCAGTAGTCACATCCTAGGTCAGAGTAAATGCTGCTCACGATAATGGTAGCGCTCATGTGATTCTCAGAGTAACCATCAGTACTGGTAGTGGTGGTTTAGTTGCTAAGTCACGTTCAACTCTTTTGTGACTGCGTGGACTGTAGCCCGCCAGGCTCCTATGTCCATGGGGAGTGGGTTGTCATTTCCTTCTCCAGGGGATCTTCCCAACCCAGGGATCAAACCTGGGTGTCCTGCATTGCAGGCAGATTCTTTACCATCTGGGCCACCAGTGAAGCCCTACTAAGCACTGGTATCGTCTCCATTTTAAAGATGAAGAATCAGATGCCGAGGGGGCAGTGACCAAGTTCTGACAAGA
Organism: Bos javanicus; assembly: GCF_032452875.1. NCBI lineage: Eukaryota > Metazoa > Chordata > Mammalia > Artiodactyla > Bovidae > Bos > Bos javanicus. The sequence continues at coordinate 65,096,937 of NC_083884.1, read as the reverse complement.
GAGGAAGGGGGGGCCTGGACTTGAACCCTCTCTCCCAAACCTCACATTCTCTCACACCCCCAAGATCACTCCGTGAAGCTGCACTGTTCTCCAGCCTTGCAGCCCCTTCTTCCTCCCCTTGGGCTTCATACGAGTCCTGTATGAAGCTGGCGGGGAGCCCTGAGCATCACCCACTGGTAAGCCAGGGCCACAGCGGGCTGCACGTAGCACCGGCCACCTGCAAGGGCCCTGCCTAATGGGCTCTGAAATCAGTTCTGAAGCCACAATTAATTAATAGGAAAACTCCCACCTGGGGCCACTTCAGGCGTTTATTTGCAAGATTAATGGCAGATGGGAAATGGCTGCTTCACCTTGGGACTGTCGGGGAAACCTGAGAACACCCATGGGACAGCCCATAAATACTCCTCAGGGCCGCTCGTGTCTTCTGCCACACCCTTTGTGGGCAGAAGTTAGTGTTTCTCTGTCCACGCTTTGCAAGGCTGAAGGGAACACGCCAGGGAGTGGGCACGATTGGTAACTGAGAGGATTTCAGGCTGCCTCCTCCCTCCTCCGTTGCCCTTCCCAGGAACGTGGGAAGAGGAGGTGCTTCAGGGGGCCCACCAACGGCTTCCCTTTCCTGTCTTCCTTCTTCAGAGGCCAGCTTGAAAAGTTTAATAAAATAGTAATTGTTTAGTTGCTAAGTCGTGTCGGACTCTTTGCGACCCCAAGGACTGTAGCCTGGCCAGGCACCTCTGTCCATGCCAGAATACTGGAGTGGGTTGCAAATTCCTTTTCCAGGGGATCTTCCCGACCCAAGGATTGATCCTGCGTCTCCTGTGGCTCCTGAATTGGCAGGTGGATTCTTCACCACTGAGCCACCAGGGAAGCCCAATAATAATTAACTCAACCCATATTGTGGGCTCTCTGTGAGCCAAGTCCTTCATCTTGGCAACAGCCCTATGAGTGTGGAACAGTGACTGTGCCCCATTTCGTAGGTGAGAAAACCAAGGCGCAAGATCTCAGCAATTTAGTGGAGGAGCCTAGACTTGAACCAGCGCACCCTGACACCAGAGATCTTCCACAGTCCCTCTAATGTGGGCTCCACAAGTCTAACATCCTTCTAAGGGGCATTGCAGGGTGGTCCCTGTTCAGGACTAAATGAGGGAAGCAGGTCCTGGGAGTGTCCAGGGCTGGACTCTTGGAAACATTGCCTGCCTCTGGGACTTCCCCACTTCCCTTAGAATCAGCATTCCAGCTGCCTGATGGTCGAAGGCTCAAGCTCGCAGTCAGACAGGAGCTTCCAGCCTCAGACCCTCCTCTTTCCAGCCCTTCTGGGTCTTCTCTGAGCCTCCGTTTCTCCTCTTCTATCAAAATCTTTGCTTAATACGTTGTGTTTTGCTTTTGTGTTTGGCTAAGTAATAGCCATGATAAAGGCTCCAACTGTACAAAAGAGGAAAGTCTCCCACCTGTCTCCCCACCATCTCCAGGTTCTCCCCCTACCCACCCACCCAGCTGTAAGCACTCTTGTGAGTTTCTCTTGCATCCTCTGAAGCAGCTCCATCTAAGAGAACTTAGCAGTGATGGAGACCTCCTACACCCATGCTCTTCAAAACATGGGCTATTGAGCATTTGAACTGTGGTTAATGTGATGAGGATGTAACTTTCTGAGTTCTATTGGATTTTAATTCATTTAAATTAGCTGCCTGTGGCTGGGGGCTGCCATCTTGGACAGTGCAAGTCTGGAGACCCTGATGATAACTAATGTCTGCCGAGCAGTGAGGGCTTCCCAGACGGCACTAGTGGTAAAGAATCTACCTACCAAGCAGGAGACGCAAGAGACGTGGGTTCAATCCCTGGGTCGGGAAGATCCCCTGGAGGAGGAAATGGCAACCCGCTCCAGTATTCTTGCCTGGGAAATCCCATAGACAGAGGAGCCTGGCGGGGTACCGTCCATGGGGTCACAGAGTCAGACTTGACTGAGTGCCCATACACTCGGAGCAGTGACTGCATGGCCGACCCTGTTCTAAGCACTTGCCACGTATTAACTCCTCTAAGTCTCATAAGAATCCCATGAGTAGGTACTAGATCCCCAGTGGTTCCTCTGGAGAAACTGAGGGGCAGCAAGGTTAAGTTTTTACAAGCTCAGTCCACCAAAACATGGGGGAGCTGTGCTCTGAGCCCAGGCTGTCTGATTCCAGAGCCTGGGATTTAGCTACATAAGCAGAGGTCATGAAACACATAAGCAGCTTAAATGAGAATGTGTGTAATGAGCTTGGCACCATGCCTGGCACAGCACAGGTGCTCGGGAACTTACCCGCCTCTTTAATCAGATCTGTCTCCTCCTTGCTCTCTGTTTAGGCCCAACTAGTTCCCACCCGGGCTCTTGCTTATGCTGTGCTCCCTGCAACCCCTTGTTGTCATTATTTAGTCACTAAGTCATTTCCAACTCTGCAGCTCCACGGACTGTAGCCCACCAGGCTCCTCTGTCCATGGGATTTCTCAGGCAAGAATACCGGAGTGGGTTGCCATTTCCTCCACCAGGGGAATCTTCCAATCCAGGGATCGAACCCGAGTCTCCTGCATTGGCAGGCGGGTTCTTTACTGCTGAGCCACCAGGGAAGCCCTCTGCAACCCTTCCGTTTAACCAAGCTGTCAGGCACTGTGGATGGGCCGGAGGAATCCCGAGGCCTGAGGTGGTGGCCTGGACAAGGGCAGAAAAAGTGGGAGGCATGAGGGTAGCGGCTCAGAACTCGGAGGGCTGTGTGACAGAAGCCGTGGCCTTCTGGAGAGGAAGGTAGCGAAGTCACCAGCAGCAGGAGTATGAGGCCACAGGCATCTGCAGGCTGCAGCGGGGAGCAGCGGGAAAGGAGGTTAGGTGGGAAGGGCTGGGGCAAGACCTAGGAGCTTGCACTGCCCAATATTCATTTAGATCTGGCTGAATAAGGGGTTAGGGGCTGGCATTGATATATTCACGCATTTAGCAAACATTTGTCAAGCACCTTCTTTTTTAAAAATTTTTGCTTATTAGGATTTGATTCTAAATCAAGGGGAAATTATGGACATGGCCTAATTCCATTTTTTTTTTTAAACATTTTATTTATTTATTTATTTTTGGCTGCTCTGGATCTTCGTTGCTTTGCATGGGCTTTCTCTATTTGGGGTGAGCAGGGGCTACTCTCTGTTGAGTGCTTGGACTTCTCACCGTAATGGCTTCTCTTGTTGCAAAGCATGGACTCTAGGGCGCAGGGGCGTCAGTTGTGGGCTTCCATAGCTGTGGCTCCCGGGCTCAGTAGCTGTGCATGGGCTTAGTTGCCTGGCGGCATGTGAAATCTTCCCAGACCAGGGATCGAACCCATGTCTCCTGCATTGGCAGCAGGGTTCTTTTATTTTTCTTAACTTTGTCACATTTTAGTTAGGTCACACAGGCTCCGTAGTTGTGGCACAAAGGTTTAGTCACTCTGTGACATGTGAGATCTTAGTTCCCCAGCCAGGAATTGAACCCATGTCCCCTGCAACCATTAGACCACAAGGAAAGTCCCGGCAGGCAGATTCTTAACTGCAGGACCACCAGGAGAGCCCCTATTAAGCACTTCCTTAATTGATCATTCATCCCTGGGGGCCATGGTAGAGGCCATGGGACTGTGCTGAGACAAACTGGACTTTCTGGTGTAACGCCTCCGTGTCTCCTTTTCTAAGCAGAAGAATGTCCTGGGGTGGAAGCAAGGTTCTTTCCCTTCATCCTGTGAACAGTTACTTTCTCTGGACATGAATCCATTCAACACTTCATGAGAAAAGTAATGAGTATCAGGATCCCATATTATGGATGGCAAAGCAGAGGCTGGGGGAGTTGAGATGATCTGCCCAAGCCACCTGACCTGTTAGTGGATGGGCTGGATGAGCAGGCAGGCTCTAGTATGGATTTTTTTTTTCTCCTCGGTCTGACTTCCCTTGCAGGGCACTAAGGTCTGTAAACTCCATCTGCCAGGGCGGATCTTGCCAGCGGCAGCATCCAGCGTCCCTGGCACTAGCCCAGAGGACTGCCTTCCCACTGCAGAGGGAAGGGATCCTTTTGCTTGGCACCCTGTCTGCCATTTTCCACCTGGGTAGGTTTTAATCTTTCAAACAACAGATACCTACACAGCCCATCACCCTGGAAGGAGCAAAACTTCTCAGTGCCCAGGAAGAAGGGCCAGGCTTTGTGTCCGGGCAAAAAGGGGCAGGAAGCATGCTGAGGATCTCAGTGATTGAGAAGGAGCATCCACTCAGAGCCTTGGCTGGAAGAAAGCAGTAAAGGGGATGATTCTTGGGGCTTACTTGGATGTCCACTGGAAAAGGAGAGTGGGTCATCTCTAGGATGACCCCATGCCCACTGGCCTCCTTCTGGATCTGGGCTTGTATGCCCTGTAACTGTGCCTCACTGTTTCCTGGCTCAGCTCTAAATCCCAGGGGTCTGACCCTGTTGGCTGCATGTTCCAGGCTCTCAGGTCATCTGGATGCTGTCTGGACTCCTCTAATGGGAGACTCCGGCAGGAGATTTGAGGGTGGGGGACAAAGGAACCAGAGCCTTTCCCTTCTTCCTTCTCCAATTTGGGCATGTGTCAGACAGTGCTAAAGTCCTCAGAGGCTTCGGTTTCCTCGAAAGACCCACTGTTATCCCAGCTTCTGCCAGGTGCCCCCGGCGCCCGCGGCACCAGTTACACCTGCCTCTCCCTGTGTTTCTCCAGATCTCGGGGAGGCAGCAGCCTCCTGCTCCTGCTCATCTCTGGGGTACCGTCCGTCTGAGTTTGGGTCATGCTCAAAGCAGATCCCGAGACAAAGACTTGGGTACGTGCAGTTTATTTGGGAGACAACCCCAGAAGGAACAAGGAAGGGCATGGGGAAGGGAGATGGGGAAGAGATAAAGCTAAGACAAGGTGTGTGAGTGAACTGGCGACCTTGGTGGGCTACTGGGCTCCACCCCCCTGGGGCCCTTTTAAGAATCCTTGGGAAACACACCTTAGACCCAACCTGCTGGAGGGATGCAAAGCTGTCCTTTATCTATGAAATTCCATTTCTACTTTGAAGACTGCCCTTGGGGTGTTACAGGTATAAAACCTCTAGGCTGCACTGCAGGCTCTCAGGTCCAGGAGGAAGACCTCATGCAGAGAGGCAGAGTTACACGGGCTCCAGATGGAGTTGAAAAGATGCTGCACAAAAAGAATAGATGCAGGGAGTTCCCTGGTGGCCTAGTGTTAGCATCCAGGCCTTTCATGGCTGTGGCCCAGGTTCAGCCCCTGGTTGGGGAGCTGATATCCAGCCACGCAGTGTGGCCAAAAAAAAAAGATATGCCAATGACCACTAAGTGCATGAAAACTAGTCACACAAAAAGTAAAATCACAAGGAAATGATACTACATTCCCATCAGAATGGCTGAAACTGAAAAGGCTGGTAATACCAAATGTTGGTGAAGTTATAAACAACTGAAACTCTCATATACTCCTGGCAGGGATTGTAAAATGGTGCAACAAGCACTTTGGAAAATCGTTCTGCTGTTCCTGATAACATTACTTTCCTAATGCGTACCCATCTCTCTCTCAGGTGTATGCCCAAGAGAAAGAAAAACACGTGTCTACACAAAGGCTTGTGCACAGATATTAATACCAGCTTTATTTGTAATAGACAAAGTCTGGAGCATCCCAGATGCCCGTCATTAGGAGAATGGATAGAGAAATGGCAGTATATTCATATAGTGGAATTGTTCAGTTGCTAAGTCATGTCCAATTCTTTGCGACCCCATGGGCTGCAGCATGCCAGGCTCCTCTGTCCTCCACTGTCTTCCGGAGTTTGCTCAAATTTATGTCCACTGAGCCAGTGCTACTATCCAACCATCTCATCCTCTGCCACCCTGTTCTCCTTTTGCCTTCAATCTTTCCCAGCATCAGGGTCTTTTCCAATGAGTCGGCTCTTCACATCAGGTGGCCAAAGTATTGGAGCTTCAGCAACAATCCTGCCAATGAAAATTCAGAGTTAATTTCCTTTAGGGTTGACTGCTATGATCTCCTTGCTGTCCAAGGGACTCTCAAGAGTCTTCTCCAATACTCAGTAATAAAAATGAACAACTGAGATATCCAATGACGTGGATGAATCGAAAAAAAAAGGGGGGGCTAGTGAAAGAAGCTAGACATCATCTCTGTGATTCTATTTGTATGAAACTCTAGAGAAGACAAAACGAATCTGATAGAGATCAGGTTAGGCGTTGTCTGAGAGCAGAGATGTATTGGCCGAAAAGGAGACTGAAGGAAACTTCCAGAATAAGAAGTGTTTCATGTCTCAATCTGAGTGGTTAGTTACACCATGTTCACAAAGGTGGAAATTAATAGAGCTCCAGACTTAAGGTTTTGTGCCTTTTATGTAGATTGCCCTTCCCTTTGTAAAAATGCAAACATAATGTAAATGAAGGAAGGGCCGGTCTTCAGAGCCCTCCTTGAAGTGGTCACCCAGGGTGACTCTGCCTTAGGCATCTCCAGCCTCATTAGAAGAAGGCAGGGGAGGGTCTGGGCCAGGTTGAGCCTCTAGAGCTGCCAGTGCAGGGAAAAAAAAAACGCTCTCTCCCGTCAGTAAGTTATGATTAAGAATTTTCCTCCTGGCCTCTGAGTGTTTTACTGGCTCATCCATCAATCTGTCAGGGTGGCCGTCAAGGCAAGAGCAGCAGAAAACTAACAGCTCACACCCAAACAGCCTGAATAATTCAACGCCCGCCACAGACTCTGGACACTGGGTGCAAGGAGCTAATTTTTTAATTTATTTCTCAGGCTCTGTGGTTTATTTCCACACCTCTGGAGGCTCCAGGAGAGGGCATCAGGCTTCCATGGACAGAGACAGGACAGGTCAAAGTCATAGGAGCTGAGGTATCCCACCCTGATGTATGGGCAGGACCCAGGACCCAAACAAGCGGCGCTGCCAAATGGGGGCCTCCGAATAGGGAGGAAAAAGAGTGGACACTGGAGTCCCGAGGCCGTGGCTTAAGATCTGGTCAGCTGCTTCTCAGCTGTGTGACCTTGAACAGGTCATTTACTTCTCTGAGCCTCAGTTTCTCCAGTTATATTAATAAGATGTGCTTGGTGACAGGACATTTGCATAGTACTTAGTGCGTGACAGATCCTGTTCGAATCACTGCTTTCTTCTTTTTAAATTGAAGTATAGTTAATTTATAATACTGTGTTAGTTTCAGGTGTACAACGAAGTAATTCAGAGAGAGATGCAGACAGTCAGATATAGACATACATTCTTTTCCAGATTCTTCCTACTGTAGGTTATAACACACTGAGTATAGTTCCCTGTGCTGTACAAGTAGGGCCGTGCTGGCTACCCGTTTTATACACAGTGGTCTGTATTTGTTAGCCCCAGGCTCTAATCTCTCTCTCCTCTCCTTGCCCTTGGCTCACCGTAAGCTTTTTTCCATAGCTGTGAGTCTGTTGCTGTTTTGGGAGTCAGGTCGTGTGTACCATTCTTTTTCTTAGATTCCACAGATAGGAGATATCCTTTAATATTTTCTTTTTCTGTCTGAGTTAGTATCATGTTGCTGTAAGTGGCATTACTTCATTCTTTTTATGGCTGAGTAATAGTCCCTTGTCTATATACTTATACAACATCTTCCTTATCCGCTCATCTGTCAATGGACACTTAGGTTGTGTCCATGCCTTGGTTATTATAAATAGTGCTGCTATGAACATTGTTGCATTTATGTTTTTTAGTTAGAGTTTTCGTCTTTTCTGGATATATGCCCAGGAGGAATTGCTGGGTCATATGGCAACTCTATTTTTACTTTTTTAAGGAATCTCCATATTGTTTTCCATAGTGGGTGCTCCAATTTATATTCCCATCAACAGTGTAGGAGGCTTCCCTTTTCTCCACACCCTCTCCAGCACTTATTATTTGTTCTTTTTATAATGGCTATTCTGGCTGGTGAGAGGTGGTACCTCATGATGACTTTGATCTGCATTTCTCTAATAATTAGTGATGTTGAATATCTTTTCATTTGCCTGTTGTCCCTCTGGATGTCTTCTTTGGAGAAATGTCTGTCTAGGTCTTCTGCCCATTTTTTGATTGGGTTGTTTATTTTTTTATATTGAACTCCATTCTAATCACTTATATACATTAACTCATTTAATACCTAAATGACTCTCCATGGTACTTAACATCAGCCCTACTGTACAGGTAAAAGAACTGAGGCCTGGGACTCACACTGAGGAGTCAAAGCACCTGTCTCATAGGGTGAGGACTAGAGGAGATAGAGCTTACAGATCTCCTGACCTTATGCCTGGCACACTGCTGGTGCTCAGTAAAGCATAGCCGCTGCTTTTGTTGTTCTTAAAATGTCTTTTAAGGTCACTGTCTCATCTGAGTATAACAACCAGCAAATGAGTTTGATGGGCATCGTGTAACTACAGATGGGGAAACGGGCAGAGGCTAGGGTAGACGGTTTGCCCGTGGCCACACACATTTTCACTAAGGACGCTGCTCTGTCTCCAGATCCACTCAGGCTCCCCTAACGGAGCTCATGAGACTGAGTCCCGAGCTCTACAGACCAGACTCCATCACACAGACCCTGCTTCCAAATGGAAGACCTGGATCCAGATCTGCCACTCCCCAAATGTGAGTGGAGTGGAGCACTTCACCTCTGCTCCCCGGCTGTGAAATAGGATGCAACAGGCAGTTACATGGGAGTCAGGAGCAGACCCGGGTGTGAGTGGCCTGGGTTTGGTCCCCAGCTGCAGGACCTTGGACGAGCAGATTTCTCCAAGCCTCAGTTCCTCATCTATAAAGTGGGAAATCACCAGCAACCTTGCAGGGTGGTGCTGAGGATTCCGTAAGGTTATGTTGGAAAGCCCCTCAACCCAGGGCCAGGTCCATGAAGAAGTGGGTGCTGTGAGTATAAGTTGGAGAAGTTCCCATTTGCCATCATCGTTTTTGCAAAGGGTCTTGGAAGATGAGAGGCCGGCCTGAGAAATGGGAAGATCTGCCTGGTCACCTTTTCCCCGACCTAGTAAAGGTTGGGGCTTCCCTGGTGGCTCAGCAGTAAAGAATACAGTACAGGAGATGTGGGTTCGATCCCTAGGTTGGGAAGACCCCCTGGAGAAGGAAATGCCAACTCACTCCAGTGTTCTTGCCAGGGAAATCCCATGGACAGAGGAGCCTGGCGACTACAGTCCATGGGGTTGCAAAGAGTTGGCATGACCTAGCAACTAGACAACAGGAAAGGTTTATGACTGGCAGGAAAGGGAGAGCTACCGCCATGAACCCTCTGGGCTGTGGAAGAGGAAAGAAATGGGAAATTCCTTGATTTATGCAGCAGCCCAAGGGTCTGAGGGACGCTCACTGCCGTCCTGGTAAGTGATGTGCTGGGAGGGACCAGTGCACTTCCAGGATCTCTGAGTCAGAAGCCATTCTGACAGAGGGCAAACATCCTTATGGTTACAGCTCCCTGAGTCCCAAGCCTGTCCCACCTGCATTTATCAGCTTTTTATTGAACGTTGGGGTGAACCAGACCCAGTGGAATATACACACACACAACGGAATATTATTCAGCCATAAAAAAGAATGAAATCTTGCCACAATGCAGGTGGATCTCAAGGGCATTATGCTGAGTGACCTAAGTCTGACAGAGGTAGACAAATACCATAGATCCCACTTATATTTGGAATCTAAAAAACCAGGAAAAAAAACCTACTAAGCTCATAGATACAGAGAACAGATTGGTGATTGCCAGACTCAGGGGATGCAGGCATAGAAGAAATAAGTGAAGGGGGTCACAAGTAAAAACTTCCAGTTATGAAGTAAATAAGTCCTGGGGGTGTAACGTACAGCATGCTGACTGGTTAATACACCTGTATTGTATATGTGCAAGTTGTTGGGAGGATAGATCTTTAAAGTTCTTATTACAAGAAAAAAAAAAAAAGGATAATGGGAAAACGTGCACGCATGCATGCTCAGCTGCTTCAGTCGTGTCCGACTCCGTGTGACCCCATGGACTGTGGCCCGCCAGGCTCCTCTGTTCATGGGCTTCTCCAGGCAAGAATACTGGAGTGGGTGGCTGTTCCCTTCTCCAGGGGATCTTCCCAACACAGGGATCGAACCCAGGTCTCCCACGTTGTAGGCGGGTTCGTTGCCAGCTGAGCCACCAGGGCCTCTCTGAGGAGGTGATGATTGAACTGGCGGCTGAAGGATGAAAAACCACTTGTAGCACAAGGTGGGGGAAGGCATCCGAGGCAGAGACAGCAGAAGGCCCAATAGCCCTGATGTTGGAAAGAACCTAGGATGTTGGAAGAATCACTCATAGGCCAGTGTGGCTGGGGCGCGGGCTGGGGGTGGGAAGGCGGGGAAATAGCAGGAGGTGAGGCAGGATCCGGAGACAGGGGTTATCCCACATGTGTGGCTGAAAACGAGTGTCTGTCCGGCTGTTCTCAAGGCTTTCATTCGCTCTCCTCTTTTCAGAAAACTGACCAATTTTCTGCAACTTAATAAAAGCTGCTCATATTTCTGAGCCAAGGTCAAGATCGAGGAGATGACGGCACATTTTGCAGCATCCAGGGAACAAGCTCTTCCTCTCCCTTTAGCACATGTCTTGCCCTAGATCCTGTGGTGTGATTAAGCTTCGGAGAGCATCTTATGACTTCCTAAGGTGGCAGAGTATCGGGGAGGAGAGAGAACATAGCAGCTTCCTGAGGATTTATGACCACGTAATTTAGTTTTCCTGCCTGAACTATTGTCTCTTTCCCCAGGCGTCCTTCAGAAGTCAGTGACTTCAGTGCTTGACACCGCTAGAACCTGCCGTGGTCCTCCCCTCCCAGGGGGAGGCTTAGAACACCTCCAGCTTTCCTGTTTGGTGGGTTTAGCCCTGGGGGACAGTGAGGTCTTGTGAGGAAGCCCTCACAGGAAGAAGCGGTGCCAGCCACTTGCCCTCTCCTAAATGCACACCTTTTTCCATCTCTGCCTGAAATATACATGTGTCTATGGGGGAAAGCCAACAGCTTGACTCCCAGAGAACTTCAAGGAGGAAATGGGCACAACTTCAGATCTTGACAGGGACAATGGAATTCCAGGAAAAGGAATTATGGTGGTAGTGCCTGTGCATTAGAGCTCTAGGATCCAACAAAGCTGGGTGCAGATCCAAGCTCCTCCACTTGGTAGCTGTGAGACCGTGATGGTGGTTTAGTTGCTAAGTCGTGTCCAGCTCTTTGCAGCCCCATGGACTGTAGCCTGCCAGGCTCCTCTGTCCATGGGATTTTCCAGGCAAGAATACTGGAGTGGGTTGCCATTTCCTTCTCTAGGGGATCTTCTCCACCCAGGGATCGAACCTGAGTCTCCTGCATTGCAGGCAGATTCTTTACCAACCGAGCTACCAGGGAAGCCCTGTGAGACCCTAGGCAGTTGATTTTCCCAATCATCTGCACCATGCTGGTGAGTGGCCTCCCAGATCAATATGTACAGAGAAGGTGGGGCTGGCTCTGTGAATTTCTTGTCTTTCCCTAATCCTGTAAGGCCCCTGCACTGGGGACCCCCACTTTTCTGAGCCTCCATTTCCTAGACTGTAAAGGGGGGTTGATAACCCACACCTTAACTTTATAATCATTGTTGTCATCATCATCGTCAGGACCCTTCAGGATCACATAACCCCAAACATCCGTTTTCCACAGGCATTCATTTGACTGGTGTTTACTGAGCACCTACTGTGTGCCAGGCACTGAAGATATATGAATGAATGAATAAAACGGCCTTGATCCCTGACCTTGCAGAGTTAGAGGGTACAGCACTGAACCAGTGATTCACTGGTGTGTGACATGGTGAGAGAGACCCCGGGGGCATCAGAGAAACTTTTCAGTGAATTGATTTCAGCCACGTGAACAGGGGGACGGTGCTCCTGGCAAAGGGAACAGCAGATGCAAAAAGCCTGGAGGTGGCAGTGGGCAGAGCCCAGTCAAGAAAGGGAACACATTCTGTTTGTCTGAATCTTGAAATGCTTACATTGTGCTTGAGCACAGGTGGAGAGAGAATGAGAGCTGAGCTCAGAGAGGTCAGGAGAGGCCAGATCACCAGTGGCCTCACGAATGCTTAGTCACTCGTCATGTCCGACTCTTTGCAACCCCGTGGACTGTAGCCCGCCAGGCTTGTCTGTCCATGGGATTCTCTAGGCAAGAATACTGGAGTGGGTAGCCATTCTCTTCTTCAGGGAATCTTCTGACCCAGGGATTGAACTGGGGTCTCCTGCATAATCCTGCAGGCAGATTTATTTACCAGCTGAGCCACCAGGGAAGCCCCTAAACAGCCTCATAGACCTTTATCAGAAAAATCTGGGCTTTATCTGGGGTAGTGGGGAGCCATGGAAAGGTATAGACATAGGGAGAGACATGTACCTTAAGAAGACCATCTGGCTGCAGGATGGAGCAGGAATTGCAGGGGGCAACAGAGCAGACACCACGACCAGTTAGAGGTGATAAGCTTAGAGTGGTGAAGGGCTGGAAGGGTACAGCAAGGTGGCCAGAGGATCCCGCCTTCAACAACCTGGGGAGAATCAATGAAATCCACATATAAACTAAAGCAGAGGCAATAGAGAGGTTGGTACTGGAGACTTTGGCCTTAGGTCCATTTTCTTATGCTCCCACCCAACCTGGGGCTCTGCCTGGAGTGACCCAGGGAAGAGGTGGGCTCAGGTCAGCCACCTCCTGTTAGCCACACCCTCAGATAATAATTACATCTTCTTGGTTCCCCCAGGCAGCCAACCCAGACAAGGAATTTATCCAGAGGTGGCCACTGGGAGCACTCCTGAGTTAACTGGAAGCATGCAGGAGGCACGCTTCGTTCCACTCTGTTCTTCCTCTTGGTGGATCTAATTAGACAAGCTGTGAGTAGGCTGATCAGACTGACCTGGCAGACGGAGGCCACAGCCGGATGCCTGGGGACTCAGAGTGGTCTCTGCTGAGATGATTGTGTTTCGTAAAAGAGATCAGGGTTGGGGCCGGAGGAGTGTGACTGAGGCTAGCTGGACACACGTAACCTAGAGACATCAGACACAATTGTGAAGTCAGGTCCCTAGACACCAAGACCTACCCAGCATTTCCAGATGCTGGGCTGCATGCTGGGGACACAGCTGTGAGTGAGGCTGACTGTCCCTGCCCTCCTGGAGATTAAAGTCTAGCAGAGTGACAGTTACAAGCCAAATGATCACACGGGAAAAGACACAACAATCACAGCCAAGCAGCAAGCGAGAGATCTGAGGACCATGAGAAGGAATGATAAATGAGTGTTTCCCCTACTCATTTAATCGTTATAACAACACAGTGAGGGCGGTTTTATTATTATCAGTTCCAGGTTGGTTTTTTTTTAGTTCATTTTTAAACTTTTTTTTATTGAGGTATAGTTGATTTAAGTTCAGTTCAGTCACTCAGTTGTATCCAACTCTGCGACCCCGTGGACTGCAGCACGCCAGGCTTCCCTGTCCATCACCACCTCATGGAGCTTGCTCAAACTCAAGTCCATCGAGTTGGTGATGCCATCAAACCATCTCATCCTCTGTCGTTCCCTTCTCCTCCTGCCTTCAGTCTTTCCCAGCATCAGGGTCTTTTCCAATGAGTCAGTTCTTTGCATCAGGTGGCCAAAGGATTGGAGCTTCAGCATCAGTCCCTCCAATGAATATTCAAGACTGATCTCCTTTAGGATGGACTGGTTGGATCTCCTTGCAGTCCAAGGGACTCTCAAGAGTCTTCTCCAACACCACAGTTCAAAAGCATCAATTCTTCGGCAGTCAGCTTTCTTTATAGTCCTAGTCTCATACCCATACATGACTACAGGAAAAGCCAAAACTTTGACTAGATGACCTTTGTTGGCAAAGTGATGTCTTTGCCTTTTAAAATGCTGTCTAGGTTGGTTATAGCTTTTCTTCCAAGGAGCAAGTGTTTTTTAATTTCATGGCTGCAGTCACCATCTTCAGTAATTTTGGAGCCTCCCAAAATAAAGTCTGTCACTGTTTCCATTGTTTCTCCATCTATTTGCCATGAAGTGATGGGACCAGATGCCATGATCTTAGTTTTCTGAATGTTGAGTTTTAAGCCAACTTTTTTACTCTCCTCTTTCACTTTCATCAAGCTCTTTAGTTCTTCACTTTCTGCCATAAGGGTGGTGTCATCTGCATATCTGAGGCTATTAATATTTCTCCCAGAAATCATGATTCTAGCTTGTGCTTCATCTAGCCTGGCATTTCGCATGATGTAGTCTGCATATAAGTTAAATAAGCAGGGTGGCAATATGCAGCACTGACATACTCCTTTCCCAATATGGAACCAGTCTGTTGTTCCATTTCCAGTTCTAACTGTTGCTTCTTGACCTGCATACAGATTTCTCAGGAGGCAAGTAAGGTGGTCTGGTATTCCCATCTCTTGGAGAATTTTCCACAGTTTATCGTGATCCACACAGTCAAAAGCTTTGACTAAGTCAATAAAGCAGAAGTAGATGTTTTTCTGGAACTCTCTTGCTTTTTCCATGATCCAGCGGATGTTGGCAATTTGATCTCTGGCTCCTTTGCCTTTTCTAAATCCAGCTCGAACATCTGGAAGCTCTCAGTTCACATACTACTGAAGCCTAGCTTGGAGAATTTCGAGCATTACTTTGCTAGTGTGTGAGATGAGTGCAATTGTGCAGTAGTTTGAACATTCTTTGGCTAGTTGATTTATAGTTTTGTTTGGTATAGTTGATTTACAGTGTTGTTATTTTCTGGTATACAGCATAGTGATTCAGTTTTTTATAAGTAGGTGTATACACATACACACACACATACACATACACACAAATGTGTATATATATATATATATATATATATATATATATATATAGGCTTCCCAGGTGGCACCCAGAGAAGGGAATGGACACCCACTCCAGTATTCTTGCCTGGAGAATTCCATGGACAGAGGAGCCTAGAAGGCTACAGTCCATGGGGTTGCAAAGAGTCAGACACAACTGAGCGGCTAATACTTTCACTTTCACACTCCCAGGTGGCATAGCAGTAAAGAACCTGCTTGCCAGTGCAGGAGACGTAAATGATGTGGGTTCAATCCTGGGAAGATCCCTGGAGAAGGGACGGCAACCCACTCCAGTATTCTTGCCTGGAGAATACCATGGACAGAGGAGTCTGGCGGGCTACAGTCCATGGGGTCACAAAGAGTCAGACACAACTAAGTGACTGAGCGTGTACATGAATCTGTTCCTTTTCAGATTCTTGTCCATTATAGGTTATTGCAAGGGATTGAATGTAGTTCCCTGTGCTATTCAGCAGGGCCTTGTTGTTCGTCAGTTCCATTTTTTGGATGAGGAAACTGAGGCCCAGAGAGGGCAAGTGACTTTCCCAAAGTCACCCAGAGGAGGACCTGCAGGACTGGAATCTGAAGCAGGCGCTGCAGCCCCAGCACACAGGTTCCTGTCCAGCAGGCAGAGGTCGTGCAGAGGCCCTGTGGGGAGAAGGAGTGTCAGTGGAGGAGGAACTGCCAGCAGACAGGGGAGCTGATAGCAGAGATGGGGGAGGTGGGGTACAAGCTGGGAGGAGAGTGCAGGGCAGACTACACAGATGCATCAGCCACATCAGGGGCAGGTGTCTTTATTTTGAGGGCAGTGGGGAGCCTCAGAAAGGTTTTCAGCAGGGGAGTGATGTGATGGACTTTGGTTCTTATCCCCACCGAGTAGAAACAGCAGGTCAGGAGCACAACACGCATTGGACAGAAGAGGTTGGGAAGGCTTGGAGGGGCCCAGAGCTGGCTGACCTTGGGCAAGCTCCTTGACTTCTCTGGGCCTCCACTTCCCTATCTGTAAAATGGGGACAGAGCATGATCATCAACGATCGTTTTCACTCTGACCTGCTAAATTACTTTCTTTTCTTCTTTGTCTTTTCTGCTTCTTTTTCTTCCTTCCATCTCATTACATACTAAATTCTCACTAAGCTCTGTGCTGTTTCCATCCCCACCTGAATCAGATCAGGAACCATCTTTGGCTTCTTTTATGTCCCTGTGTTTTGCCATAAATTCAGGAGGGGGCCCGCACCTGCCAAACTCACCCAGGACTCCCACCCCGCGCCAGCCCTGTGCCACCCGCTCCAACAGCTGTGGCCACAGCAGGCCTTCCACCTCGACTCAGGGTCATTTTCCCCTCAGATGAAGACAGATGGAGAGGCTTGGCGGGGAACACAGCCCCGCCCTGTCCCGGAGCTCGGGGCTCTGGGATGGGAAGAAGGCCAGCTCTGGTTCCGACACCAGCTGCCTCTCGCAGCCTCCAGGCTCTGAGGCCGGCTCCCTGGAGACTTTCCCTGCCTCTCCACAGGCTGCTGGGAGCTCAGATTCTATTTCCTTGAGCTCTGCTTGCTCCAAGCCCGGCTCCCCCTTCTGCTGGCACAGCTCCGTCTCCCAGGCAGGTGCACAGAGAAGCCCCCACTCTCTCAGCAAACCTCTCCCCAGCCCCACGAACCTCCATTCACCCCGATACAGGAGCCAGGCCTCCACCTCTGTGGCCGTCCCAGCTCAGAACCAAACGTGCTCAGGAG